>NC_044035.1:29682644-30325084 GCF_901765095.1 Microcaecilia unicolor | reverse complement strand
TCCACGCTGTCATCCTTTATCGTTGGTAGCTTTTTTATATGATCTCGCTTACATTTTCAAACGTGCCGGTTCTTGCGGCATGTGGATGTACACAGGGAAAGTATTGAATAATTAGTTATAAATTGTAAATCATGATGATTCCCTTAATCCCTCGTGTAATGGTTTTTCAAAACCTATGAGAAACTTTAAATTAGTGTAAATCCCATTGTGGAAAAGTTTCTCCATACACAAGAATTCCCTTCATAAAATGAGGAATACATGTGCAGATTTTAGTCATGCCCAAATCATATCCCCTTGAAATCTCTGCTCTTACCACAGCTTAAAATGGCTTAATGCAGGACCACAAGGATGTCCTACGGTAATTTTGAATCTGCATATGCAAAGTGTATGCTAAAAAATATTTTATTATGTTAGCACAAAGGGGACGTGTTTGGGGGCAGAGAGGGGGGCATTTCTGCTCTAATTAGCACATCTACATTACTATGTGCTGACTAATTACTACTACTACTACTACTTAACATTTCTAGAGCGCTACTAGGGTTACGCAGCGCTGTACAATTTAACAAAGAAGGATGGTCCCTGCTCAGAGGAGCTTACAATCTAAATGACAAATGTTGGTGTAGTCTAGATTTCTGAGTAGAGGTGTGGTGGTTAGGTGCCGAAGGTGACATTGAAGAGGTGGGCTTTGAGCAGTGATTTGAAGATGGTCAGGGAGGGGGCTTGGCGTATGGGCTCAGGGAGTTTGTTCCACGCATGAGGTGAGGCGAGGCAGAAAGGGCGGAGCCTGGAGTTGGCGGTGGTGGAGAAAGGTACTGAAAGGAGGGATTTGTCTTGAGAGCGGAGGTTACGGGTAGGAACGTAAGGGGAGATGAGGTTAGAGAGGTAAGGAGGGGCTGCAGATCGAGTGCATTTGTAGGTTAGTAGGAGAAGCTTGAACTGTATGCGGTACCTGATCAGAAGCCAGTGAAGTGACTTGAGGAGAGGGGTGATATGAGTATATCGGTCCAAGCGGAAGCTAAGACATGCAGCCGAGTTCTGAATGGACTGAAGGGGGGATAGATGGCTAAGTGGGAGGCCAGTGAGGAGTAGGTTGCAGTAGTCAAGGCGAGAGGTAATGAGAGAGTGGATGAGAGTTCGGGTGGTGTGCTCAGAGAGGAATTAGCGCAGGGTTAGCGCATGAGCCTTTTTCCACCTACGAAACAGGTTGAGGAAAGGGCTCATGTGTTAATATTTTTTAATTGTCACATGTTAATGACAAAATTAGCACATGACCATTAATTTAAAAAAAAAATAGAAAGTTGGACATTTTCTGATTGCAGTAAAAATGGCCTTCAAGCGCAGGAAAGACCCACATTGGGATGTACTAAGGCCACTTTTTACCATAGCTTAGTAAAAGGACCCCTAAAATTGGTATTTGCATGAATACACACGTATATGATATACATATATAGATGCTACTATCCATACGTGGAAGTGCTTCTCAACTAAAGATCAGTATCTACTTGGCATGCTGTAATAATTGGGCTTAATTTACAGTTCCCTCCCCTCACTCACGCACACTCGATCCATGCCCGCAAACCAAGTGCGGCCCTCCACTGTGGCAAAGGTACCTCGTGCTAGCAGGCATTTTCTCCTGCACAAAAAAAGGAAGAGTGTTACCCCCCCCCCCCCCCCCCCCCCCATTCAGAATGGCATAATTCTGCTATGGAAGATGGTGCTTTATATGTCTATGTATGCCCAAGAGTAGCTTGTTAAACACATTTTTTAAACTATCCAAAGATATTACCTCAAGGTATCCTTTAATGATGCAGGAAATTTGAGTTTAATATTCATGGATGATTTTACATACAGCCTTGAGACATTTTCATGTTGAATATTTTACAAGTTTTTTTTTTATTCTTGTCTACCTCAAAAGTCTACTTTTTCTTATTCTCTGGCACATTTGACAGAAAATATTATTCTAAACATGAATCAGATTTCAGCCAAACCATGTGAAAATAAAAAGTGTGAAGTAATGCAGAAGTACTATTACAATCATAACTAGGGGAGCATAAGAATAACTATACTAGGTCAGACCAATGGTCCATCTAGCCCAGTATTCTGCTTCCAGCAGTGACCAATCCAGGTCACAAGTACCTGGCAGAATCCCAAAGAGTAGCAACATTCCATATAGAATCTCAGAATACCAAAGTTCTGGAATCCCAAATAGTAGCAAAATTCCATATAGAATCTCAGAATACCAATGTTCTGGAATCCCAAAGAGTAGCAACGTTCCATGTAGAATCTCAGAATAGCAACATTCCGGAATCTCCAAGAGTAGCAACATGCCCTGCTACCAATCCCAGACAAAACAATTCATGTTATTTTAAGTCTTGTTTTATTGTCTCTGTTTTGTGTTTCAGTTTATTTAGGGGCCCTTTAACTAAGCAGCACTATCCCCAGCATGGTCTTCCGCATGCGCCAAGACCACTTTTAGCACTACCGGTAAATGGCTGAATTTTCTATTTCTGCAATAAAGGCCACGTGCTAATTTTCCCATTATTGTGTGAGCCCTTACAGATAACTATTTTGTAGGCGGTAAGGGTTCATATGCTAATCCTGTGCTAATCAGTTAGCACACAGAAATGCCCACACACTAAATGATTAGCATAGACAAGCCCACTCTCTGCCCCAAACAAGCCCCAAGAGCTAAAAAAAAAAGTATATATATTTTTTCCTCGTGGGTAGCGCATGCACATGCAAAAACTACCATGGGACACCTGAGCATGACCTGCAGTAGTGCATTTTAACCTGTGGTAAGCACACATTAGTTCTTACTGCAGCTTAGTAAAAGGGCTCCTTAGTTTGTTTAATTTAAAAGCATCTATATAAAATAATTATACCTCCAAATGAGGATGATTCTATAAGAGGGATCCTAGATTTAGGCACTGAGAAAGCACCTAAGAAAAGTAGACACCTTGTATGAAGCATAACCTCTAGTGGTTGTAGTGTGAGACTACCACTAGGGGCACCATTTTGGATATGGTCCTGGAAGGGCAGGAGCGACTGGAAATTGCTTCTGCCTGAAAACCACTGGACTACCTGGTACAGGGTTAATAGGCCCACTAAGATTGTAAGGGCCCTTTGGGGAGATCTTGATCGGAGGGTGAGTATATCGTATTGGAGGGGTGGGGCGTGTGATTGAGGGTGGGGGACTTGATCATAGATAGGGGGATGTGATCAAAGAGGGAATGGCACCAGACCCTTTAAGCTTTGGCCCTGGAGCATCAGGTGCCAGCTTTGAGGCCTGATGCTCCCGGCACAGAAAAATAATCCCAGAGAAAAACCAACAAAGAAGCCAGTAGCCATCTACCTTCAGACTTCTGGCATGCAATTTGCACATCTGAGGATTAAGATATATGGGTGTGCATTCAATTGAAATGGCATAGAGAATGTCAGTGACATGTCCCATATCATTTTCCCCCTGAAATGACAGGAAAAACCTGAATTTAGGGGTGGGGTGGGGGGTTCTTGTGTTATAAATAGTGCACACTTTGGGAAGAAAGTGTGTTATGCATGAATAGGGCACTCTATTTGCAAAATGTGTGCACTGTTCCTCAAGAGTGCACACTTTCCAAAAATAATACACCATAAATGCACAAAGTATACAATCTTGCATAAGAGTGCATATTCTTTCCGATAGTGTGTGATTCTAGGCATTCTTTGCACATGTGTGAATAATGAGCACTATGGGCTGGATTCTACAAATGGTGCTCAAAATTTGGTGCTGAAATATTGACACTAAAAGAAATAGGTGTTCCCGGTTTGGTGCCCTTTATAGAATAGCGCATAGCACTGGGACCTGCGCTCAATTTTGGGCATGAGGAGTTACACCAACTGAAAACAAGTGTAAATTCTGGCATGTTAGTTGGACACAGATCCGCATTATTCTATAACTCTGTGCACATGATAAGGGAACGTCTCTAACCTGGCCACACCCTCTTTGCAGATTCACGTGGAAACATTTAGGTGCTATTCTATAAATGGGTGTGTAAGTGTGTTTATGCACGGCAGGGGCATAGCTACGTGGGGCCAGATTTGGCCCTGCCCCTCTCCCCCGCTGCCAACCCTCCCTTGCCGCCGCCACTGTCGGGTACCTTTGCTGGCGGGGGTCAGACTCACAGAAACAGAAGCCTGCCCTTGCAGATCAGCAACACGGCCACACCGGAGAAGAGGACTTCGGCTGGCGGGGGTTGGGGACCCCCGCCAGCAAAGGTACCCGACGGCGGTGGAGGGAAGAGGAGGTCAAAAGGGGTGACGGCGGGGGAGGGTTGGCGGCGGGGGAAGAGGGGGTCAAAAGGGTTGGTACTGGGGGGGGTCAAAGGTGGTGGTGGCGGCGGGGAGGTAAAAAATGGCAGGGGGGGGGGGTCGGCGGCCCCGGGGGGGGGGGGGGCTAAAATGTGCCCCAACACCTCGGGCTCTGGACCCCCCTCCCGCCGAAGTCTGGCTATGCCCCTGATGCATGGATATGCCAATTCTGCCCCATTTCAGTGCCTTCCAGTGTTAGACTGCTTTTCTGCACCTAATGTCCAGTGCCATATATAGAATTTCTCCGTATGAATGAATAGGACCACTATTGTTAAAAAGTGCACACTTTCAGGAATTCTGCACACTCTTAACAAACAATGTTCTCTATTGAAGAAATGTATGCACTCTTACAAACAGTGCACACTGTCCAAAGAGTGTGCTCTAGTTATGGCCTTTGAAATGAAAAGAAAAACAAACAATTAACAAAATGGAAAATGCCTAAAAAGAACATGGGAAGTTAAACAAGAAGAAAATATTTTGGCTGCACTCTCTCCTATGAAGATGGCAACTCCATTTTTCTGATGCATAGTGGGCGAAAAGAGACATTCTTTGATCTATTCCCCCTGCAGTTTATTAGCCTCATGACATGATAAATGTGTTTATGCAAACAACATAAATCAAATTTGGAACTGTTTGAAAAGACTGTTTCCTCTGACAAGTGTGATTTAAGCCGTTCATGTTTAAAGAGAAAACTTGAAATTACCTACCATAGTACATCTACATGACTTTAAGGGTTATGATACATGCAACATACAACATTAAGGAGTTGAGTTATGTCCCACCCCATTCCAGCAAGAGAACCAAGAAAAAAACAGAGGAAGAAAGAAAGTTAAGTCAGAACAGCACAAGAAAAATATAAGCATACAAATGAAAAGGAAATCAACAGGGCACCAATCTGATGAGAATGGAGGGGACAGGCAGGCATGTGACTTTCTCAGTAATCTGTGACACCTGAAGGCCTATTGTAGATAGGACCAGTGGCGTTCCTAGAGGGAGGCAGTGGGTGCGGTCCGCCCCGGGTGCACGCCGCCGGGGGGGTGCCGCGCGCGCCTGTCCTCCGTTGTTCCATGCTTCTTCTCTGCCCCGGAACAGGTTCTGTTCCGGGGCAGAGAAGAAGCATGGAACAACGGAGGACAGGCGCGCGCGGCACCCCCCCCCCGGCGGCGTGCACCCGGGGCGGACCGCACCCACTGCCTCCCTCTAGGAACGCCACTGGTCCTATCTACAATAGGGGTGTCCTTTCGCCGGGGGGGGGGGGGGGTCCGCGCTGCATTGGGGGGGGGCGCTGCACCCGGGGGGGGGGCACATCGGCGATCCGCCCCGGGTGCCAGCCCCCCCCCAGGAACGCCACTGGATAGGACATTAAGTAAAGAGGTGTGTTAGCCGTGTTAGTCCACTCTTAAAGGTAATCAAGGATCTTAACAAGGATCTGGGTTTTCTAGCCCACTATAAACCATAAGTTGTATTTCACTGCTTATCACCCTCCCCTCCCCTCCCCTCCCCACAAACAGCCTGCTAGACTATGGAATGCTTTGAAGTCCCCATGCACATCTCCTACCCACCCTACTAGACCATCTATGAGGGACTGTTATATACACTGTCAGCTAACACATTTGCTTATTTCTGATCTGACGAAGAAGGGCAACCTTCGAAAGCTAATCAAGAAATGTATTAAGTTATGTCCAATAAAAAAGGTATCATCTTATTTTCTTTTTCCTTGTTTTAATTTTGTTTGATTTCTATTGATTACAGATAGGACATTGAAATAAGAATTTAGACATTCAGGTTGGGACATACTCAATTTCCCTCGTATTTTAGAAAAGGTTCTGCAAAACCCAAAACCTTTTTGTAAAATGCACAGAAAGATGCTGGAAAATACAATTATGGAATTAATGCAATAAGGAAAAAAGCATCCAGAGCTCTTTCATGAGTTTTCCTACCAGTGGCGTAGCCACAGGTGGGCTTGGGAGGGCCAGGGCCCACCCATTTATGGCTCAGGCCCACCCAACAGTAGCACATGTTTAGTGGTAACTGATGGGAATCCCAAGCTCCGCCAGCTGAAGATTTCCCCTGATGATAACGAAAACGCTACTCTCCACGACACCGGCACCTGCGCATGCTCAGTTTTCAATGCATGCCTGCTGCCAAGGTGGAAAGAAGCGTTTTCCCACCAGCTAAGATAATTTTTTTTGGGAGGGTGGGAGAACACTTGGTGCCCACCCAATTCTTGCCTAGGCCCACCCAAAATCTGTTGTCTGGCTACGCCCGTTTCCTACAATCAGGTCTACTATCTGTTAAAAATATATGTAACACACTCCTTACCCCCTCTCTCCCTCCCACCTCCCACTGCATATGACCACTAGCCCACCCCTCCGCCTTCCTTGATTCAAGAGGCAGCCTGAGGCCACTGAGCAAAAGATCAACAGGCATACCTTCTGCAATTAGGGCTAGATTGGGAAAACGGTGGAGAAATTTGGGTCTCAGAAAAAATTGACGCCCAGCGCTATTCTATAACACATGCTCCAGGGTGATCGCTCTTTATAGTTTTGTGCACAGAATTCCACACCCAACTTTGGGCTCAAGGATTTACACCAGCTAAAACCTAGAACAAGTACTAAAGAGCAAGCTGGGCATGCATCCACAGCATTCTATAAAACGACCCACACTTTTCCAGAATGCCCCTGACCTGCCCATACCCCTCCCATGGCCATACCAGGGGTGTAGCTAGGTTAACGTGCAGGACGTGCATGTAGGACGTCAGTCAGGACTCACAGCACAGATCAGCGAATGCGCCGGAGACCGGCGCTGAAGAAGACTAAGCCTGGCAGGGGCGGGGGTCGAAAGTGGCAGGGGGGGTCTTAAAGTGGCAGGGGAGGGTCGTTGGCTGGGGGAGGCAGGCTATAATGTGCCCCCCAACCTTGGCCTCTGGACCCCCCCTCCCGCAGAGGTCTGGCCACGCCCCTGGGCTATACCTCCTTTGCAGTTGTGCACAGATACACTTAGGCGCTATCCTATAACTAGGCGCATAAGTGTATCTCCATGCCGATCTGCCGTTTTAGCACATTGCATCCATTAGAACACATTTCTGTGCTGAAAATTAGTTGCCTAATTAGTGCCTAGCTTTAGACGTATTTATAGACTCCCCCAATTAATCTTGATATAGAAGACTCTGATGCAGTTAGTGTTGTAAAAACAGAATTCAATCACCATTCTCAATTAGAAGCAAGAAGCCAAAAAAAAAGAATCAGTTGGACCGCTAGATGATCGAGGAGTAAAAGGGGCACTCAGGGAAGACAAAGCCATAGCAGAGAGAGAGTAAATGAATACTTTGCTTCGGTCTTCATCAAGGAAGACATGGGAGAGATACCAGTGATGGAAATGGTATTTAATTCTGATGAGTCTGAGAAACTGAAATAAATCTCTGTAAACCTGGAAGATGTAATGGGGCAATTTGACAAACTGAAGAGTAGCAAATCAACTTGACCAGATGGTATACATCCCAGAGTACTGATAGAATTGAAAAGTGAACTTGCAGAGCTATTGTTAGTAATGTGTAATTTATCTTTAAAATCAAGCATGGTACCAGAAGATTGGAGGGTGGCCAATATAACGCCAATTTTTAAAAAGGGTTCAAGTGATGATCCTGGAAATTATAAACCATTGAGCTCGACATTGGTGCCAGGTAAAATGGTAGATACTATTATAAAGAACAAAATTACAGAATATATACATAACCATGGATTAATATGACAAAGCTAGTATGGATTTAGTCAAGGGGAATCTTGCCTCACCAATCTTATTACATTTCTTTGAAGGGGTTAATAAACAGGTGGATAAAGGTGAGCCGGTTAATATTGTGTATCTGGATTTTCAAAAATCATTTGACAAAGTGCCTCATGAATGATTCCTGAGGAAATTAGAAAGTCATGGAATAGGAGGTAGTGTTTTATTGTGGATTAAAAATTGGTTAAAAGATAGAAAACAGAGGGTAGAGTTAAATTGTCAGTATTCTTAATGGAGAAGGGTAGATAGTGAGGTTCCCAAGGGGGTCTGTGCTGGGACTGCTGATTTCTAATACATTTATTGGAGTGGAGGAGTGGCCTAGTGGTTAGAGAACCAGTCTTGCAATCCAGAGGTGGCCAATTCAAATCCCAATGTTGCTCCTCCTTGTGATCTTGGGCAAGTCACTTAACCCTCCATTGCCTCAGGTACAAACTTAGATTGTGAGCCCTCCTGGGACAGAGAAATATCCAGTGTACCTGAATGTAACTCACCTTGAGCTACTACTGAAAAAGGTGTGAACAAAATCTAAATATTTAAAAATAAAATAAATGAGATGGAAATAACTCATGAGGTAATTAAATTTGCTGATGATTCAAAGTTGTTAAATCGCCAAGAGGAGCTTACTAGACTGGGAGACTAGGCATCCAAATGGCAGATGATGTTTAATGGCACCTAAATATTTCCACGTGAATCTGCAAAGTGATGCATGTGAGAAAGAGGAACCCGAACTACAGCTACATGATACAAGGTTCCAGTTAGGAGTCACCTTCTCTATGTGCAGTGGTGGCTAATAAATCAAATAGAATATTAGGAATTATTAAGAAAGAAATAGAAAACAAAAATGAGAATGTTATAATGCCTGTGTATTGCTCCTGGTGTGACCTCGCCTCAAATACTGTGTGCAAATCAGGTCACCGCATTTTTAAAAAGATATAGCAGAATTAGAGAAAGTACAGTGAAGGGCAAAAAATAGAGATAAGGACAACTTCCCTATGAGGAAAGGTTGAAGCGTCTAGAGCCCTTCAGTTTGGAGAAGAGATGTCTGAAGGGAGATACGATAGAGATCTATAAAATACTGAGTGGAGTGGAATGGGTATAAGTGAATCGCTTGTTTACTCTTTCCAAAAATACTAGGACTAGGGGACATGCAATGAAGCTATTAAGCTGATCATTTAAAACAACGCAGAAAAAAATATTTCTTCACTATAATTAAACTCTGGAATTCATTGCCAGAGAATGTGGTAAAGCAGTTAGCTTAGCAGGGTATAAGAAAAGGTTTGGATAATTTCCTAAAAGAAAAGTCCATAAACCATTACTAAATTGGACTTGGGGGAAAATCCACTGCTTATTTCTAGGTAAACAGCATAACATCTGTTTTACAGTTTTGGGATCTTGCCAGATACTTGTGACCTGGATTGGCCACTGTTGGAAACAGGATACTGGGCTTGATGGACCTTCCGTCTGTCCCAGTACGGCAATGCTTAAGTTCTTTTATTCATAATGTTGAACCAGAGTGCCTGCATTCTACACAAAGATATCTTTGCTCCTTGGTCATCAAAATTCCATGTGTTATTTAATGCAGCTCTCAGCCTAGAAGGCCTTCAGTTGCAGCCACAGGTAAACAGTTGTTTCTGTTTGGATGCTAATGAATTGGATAAATCTGCTGTAATGAATAGTCATTTCCCTTGCCAAATAATGGGGAACTTGTTTTGGCACAAAAAAAGAATTTCTAATTCTTGCTGACAGCAAAGAACTTTAAATATAAGATAATTTGTGTACTTCAGTTGAGCCACATGCGTAGGCATTATCTGGTGTACTTGATCTTAAATTAGATGTCTGAATGCACAGCTAAGACTACAGTAATAAACTGTTATATAAACTGAATCATATTATCATGCATTTCAGGCAGCTAAAAAATGTACTTTCTCACACGTTGATGACCAGGGACGCCGAAAGACAAAGCTGGGCCCGGGGCAGGGCCATCCCCCCCCCCCCCCCACCCACCCAGGTTGTCGCCGTTTCCACCATGCCACTGCCATCGCTGCCCACCCCCACCCCGCAACCCCCTCTCAGTCATTTACTGCATCTGCTCTCTCCCTCAGTCGGCCTCTCTCCTGCTCCTGTGTGTCGGGATCCGGGTTATTACATTAAAGCAGGTCCTTCTTCCTGCTGCATCCCCTCCCACCTATGCAGGGGAAAAAGGAAGTACATCACACGGGAGGAGGGATGAGGCAGGGAGAAGGACCTGTGGTGGTAGAGCTGTGTTAACACATTAACGTAATAACCCGGGTCCCAGCACACTGGAGAAGGAAAGAGACAGAGCGAAGGAGCAGAACCTTCTGCCTGTTGTGTGCCTGCCTGCCTGCCTGCCTGCCACTGAAATCCTTGTCAGTGCTAGGCCCCCTTTGGAGGCCGTCCCCAAGGGAATCTTGCCCCCTCCCCCCCACCTCTCGGCCGCCCTGTTGCTGACTAAGGCAGGTTAACTCCTTTTACCCAACAAAGGAAATTGATCCTTTGAAACTGATTTAGAATACAGTCTGCATAATGACAAGTGGCTATTGATTTTGTTAACTACGCCCATGTGCTTTCTTCTTCTACAGTAGTTTCATAACAGGGCACCCATGTGAACTATCCTAAATGTTGCCTGTGTTATGCCTATCTTATAAAGGCTGAGGAAAGCAAGTAAAACAAGGTCATAGAATTCTTTACTGCCCCTCTGCTTATAAAAGAATGTGTGTGTGTGTGTGTGTGTGTGTGTGTGTGTGTGTTGGCATGTGGGTATGTATGTGCCTGTACATATTTGCATATATGTGTGTACTTTCTATGTGTCTGTGACAAGGGCGTAGCCAGACTTCGGCGGGAGGGGGGTCCAGAGCCTGAGGTGAGGGGGGGGGCATTTTAGCCCCCCCCCCCGCCGCCACCGCCACCAACACCACCAACAATTTTGATCCCTCCCTGCCGACGACCCTCTCGAACCCCCCTCCTGCTGCCAACCCTCCCCCGCCGCCGCCATCGCCTACCTTTGCTGGCGGGGGACCCCAACCCCCACCATGCCGAGGTCCTCTTCTTCCGGCGCAAGGCTTTGTTCTGTTTCTGAGTCAGACGTCCTGCAGGACGTCTGACTCAGAAACAGAACAAAGCCTTGCGCCGGAAGAAGAAGACCTCGGCTGGCGGGGGTTGGGGTCCCCCGCCAGCAAAGGTAGCCCACGGCGATGGCGGCAGCGGCAGGGGAGGGTTGGCGGCAGGAGGGGTGGTCGAGAGGATCATTGGCAGGGGGTTCCAGGGCCAAATCTACGGGGGTCCAGGCCCCCGTGGCCCCACGTAGCTACCCCACTGGTCTGTGATCAGGAGAGGAGATGAGAAGGGGAAGCAGTTTATTCACTCTGTTAAAGTGAATCAGAAAGTGTATATACTGCAGCTCGTGGAACCAATTCTTCATTAGAAAAGTACTGGATACTTTTTTTTTTAGAAGTGGTTCATTTCTCTTATGCTTCACTTCTACAGCACAGAAACTTCCTCAAGATCACCTCCTCCCTTCTCATTGACTAGATCCTACCTGCGGAGGGATATTTTCAAAAGAATGTTGAAAAAAACCCATCCATCTCGCAGCCATTTTCAAACAGGAAAAACATCATGATTTCCTGTTCAAAAATACACGAGAAGGACATTCTTGTGCTGAAAATGTAAAAAATGAGCTGCCGTCCCAAATAGTATATTTTGAATATCATACTTTGCTATGTTCACAAACTGTTGATTTTCAGCTTTATCTTGAGTTTGCATACTAGTAACTGGTGATTATTTCACAGTCAGCTTCAGGTTTTGTCTTTGTTGACGTTATTGAGTGTTTCCATCACTGTCTTCCACAAATGTCAATTTGATTTTTTTGTACAATCTATTGAGTAAGGTCCATATGCACAGTTGTCACTTGTGTTCTGGAAGAAGGTCTTTGAAATTAACAGTTTGTTGGTCTTGCAGAATTCTATCAAACATTCTCCAGCTTCGATTCTATTGCCAAGACCATATTTTACAACAATCTGGCCTTCTTCATTGTTCCCAACATTTGCGTTCCAGTCATTCATGACAACAAGTATATATCATTTTCATGCTGTGTTGATTTCAGCTTATACTTGATTATAGAACTGATCAACATTGGTCTCATCTACATCTGTTGTTGGCACATATACACAATGATAATTGTATTCTTGAGCGTTCCTCGTAGATGAATAGAAATAAAACATTCACTTGACTTGCAAATGTTTTCTAATTTTAAACGGAACAACATTTCTCCTTTGTCTTTCATTTCTGGCATGGGATTGTCAGATCCAAAGTGCTTAATGCTAATCCATTTCAGTTCAATGAACCCCCATAGATCAAGTTGTGTGTATTCCATATAATTCTTGACTATGCCCATTTTGTCTTGGGCATGTAACATACAGAATAATGTAAGTTACAGTGGTATTTGCTGCACTTAGGGGTCCTTTTACTAAGGTGTGCTGAAAATGGCCTGCGGTAGTGTAGGCGCACGTTTTGGGTGTGAGCGGAATCATTTTTCAGTGCACCTGCAAAAAAGGCCTTTTTAAAATTTTTGCCGAAAATGGACGTGCGGCAAAATGAAAATTGTTGCGTGTCCATTTTGGGTCTGAGATCTTACCACCAGCCATTGACCTAGTGGTAAAGTCTCATGTGGTAACCAGGCGGTAATGACCTACATGTGCCAAATGCCACATGGCGCACGTCCGATACGTGCAGCAGAAAATAAAAATGATTTTTCGGCCGCTTGTATTGGACGAACGCCAAAAACGAAATTAATACAAGAGCCACGCGATAGCCATGTGGTAAGTCCGTTTTGGTGCACATTGGGCGCACGTAGACACTTATGTGGCCACTTTGGATTCTAATGAGCTGGAGTGCCACTTTCCCTTTTCTGTCCTGAGCCTGAGTAGAGAGACAGAGAGGGGCATTTTCGAAAGGGAAGTCCACGTTACGATTTGGACGTCCTTGCTAAATGGCGAAATCCAGGGGCGGGGAAACCTATAGTTTTTAAGCAAGATGGACGTCCATCTTTCATTTCCAAAATACCGTCAGGGACGTCCAAATCCTTAAATTTGGTCATCCCTAGATTTGGTCGTCCCTAGACATGGACGTTTCTGATTTTCGGCGATTTTCGAAACCAAAGATGTCCATGTCAAAAACGGCCAAATGCAAGCCATTTGGGCATGGGAGGAGCCAGCATCTGTAGTGCACTGGTCCCCCTGACATGCCAGGACAGCAACCGGGCACCCTAGGGGGCACTGCAGTGGACTTCACAAATTGCTCCCAGGAACATAACTCCCTTACCTTGTGTGCTGAGCCTCCAAACCCCCCCCAAACCCCACTGCCCACAACTGTACACCACTACCGTGGCCCTTACGGGTGAAGGGGGCACCTACATGTGGGTACAGTGGGTTTGTGGTGGGTTTTGGAGAGCTCGCTGTTCCCTCCACAAATGTAACAGGTGGGGGGGGGGAGGTATGGGCCTGGGTCCGCCTGTCTGAAGTGCACTGCAGTACCCACTAAAACTGTTCCAGGGACCTGCATGTGCTGTCATGGACCTGAGTATGACATCTGAGGCTGGCATACAGGCTAGCACGACATATTTTGAAAGATGTTTTTTGAGAGTGGGAGGGGGTTAGTGACCACTGGGTGAGTAACAGGAGGTCATCCCCGATTCTTTCCGGTGTCATCTGGTCATTTTGGGCATCGTTTTGTGCCTTAGTCGTAAGAAAAACAGGTCCGGGTGAAAACGTCCAAGTGTTCGTCATGGACGTCCTTGTTTTTATCGATTATGGGTCAAGGACGTCCAAGTGTTAGGCATGCCCAAGTCCCACCTTCGCTACACCTCCGACACACCCCCTTGAACTATGGCCGTCCTTGTGACGGAGTGCAGTTGGAGACGTCCTAAATCGGGTTTCAATTATACCAACTTGGACGTCCCTGGGAGAAGGACGTCCAACTTCCGATTTATGTCGAAAGATGGACATCCTTCTCTTTTGAAAATGAGCTCCATAGTAGCAGGACAAGAAAAACAGAATGACAATGGGGCCGCCATTGGCCCCCGTGCCTTGCGTTGAAGAACACTGCTTTACAGAATAGACTCCTACCATATGCCCTGAGGATTCCTAATTCTAAGCACTTTGTAGAAGTGTACTCTAAAAGCCTGATTGAATCAATTACTTTGTCCTGGTATACACCTATAGAAAAAACTCCACAAGCCCCTCAAACAAATAGAGCCATAAAGTTGAAGAACTGCTGGAAAAAGATGTAGAAATGGCTTCAGTGTGTACGGCAGTGTTTGTAGATAGATATTCCGTCATTAGTACAAGTGATACAGGGTAATTTTTTAAAGGTTTTTTTTTGTGAATATGTAACCTGGGCCTCCCATACCAGTCCGGGGCACTGACTAGCTCTTTGGGTCAGGCACCCTAGTCCAGGATCACAAACTTAAGCATTATTTATCACTGAACTGGGTGCAGGCTGGGGTTGGTCTTGATCCCGGTAGGTTGTAGGGTTTTAAGCCACTCTTTTAGTCACTTGAGTAAACTGACTTCACTCGAACACCATTAAGTCACTCCACTCCAGGTTTAATGAACAAACTGTAAACTTTACTGGAATGCTGTAACAGACAGATTATCCAAACGTCGTATTTCTCTCTTAAAAAAACAGTTAATGGTTTATGAACATGGCTTCCACTTAAGGAACGCGTTACTTTTAAAGTTTGCACATTAGTCCATAAGATCATTTACGGCGAAGCCCCAGCGTAAATGTCTGATTTAATAGACCTACCACCCAGAAACGCTAAAAGATCATCCCGAACACACCTCAACCTCCACTTCCCTACTTGCAAGGGCCTGAAATACAAGACGCTACATGCGTCAACCTTTTCCCACATGACCACGCAGTCTTGGAATACACTACCGCGCAACCTAAGAATGATTAACGAACAAGCTTCCTTCCGTAAACTACTGAAGACTCACCTGTTTGAAAAAACTTACGGAAAAAGCCAAAACACATAGAGTCCATACTCACTGTTCATCAATGCAACATATATCCACTTCTGATCCCTCATCCCGTAATCCAGTCAATCATACACTTATTCACGGAACTATGTACACCATTTATGTCTTTGTGTCTAACACTGCCCTTTAGCTTCCCATTGTCTCCTTCCAATGTTTCTATGTTGATGTCCCATTGTTATATTCCTAATGATATTTGAATGTCTCGCATAACTCTGTACAATGTAATCCATAACCAAGTTGTAACAAATGTATTTCCATTATTCATATCTTATTGTAAGCCACACTGAGCCCGCAAAAAGGTGGGAAAATGTGGGATACAAATGAAATAAATAAATAAATAAACTATTTATGTCAGTCCCAAACCATGGATTAAAGTCAACCAACTTAATATTCTCTTACAAGCAAAAAAGCCCGTCTCGCGAGAAAAATGAAACGGGCCCTAGCAAGGCTATCGTCTAATCGCCGTTATGTTTTAAATTCTCTGCCTTTCGAAATCGGCGTTTCTTTCTCTATTGTTTGCGCTTTGCTCATCAGTCATATTCGCCACCCTGGACCTTTTCCTTGCAGCGGCTTGTTCCCTTCCACGGGCGTTTTGTTCTTCGCTCGTAGCTGCACGTGTTTTTTCTGTGCGCTTGGGCTCTTTTCTGTTTAACTTCAGCCTGCTCCTCAGCAGTTAGTTGTCTACTAGCAGCCATGGCAGATCGTGGTGGATAGTATTTATTTTATTTATTCCATTTGTATACCACATTTTCCCACCTATTTGCAGGCTCAATGTGGCTTGCAGAGTTTTGTTATGACATGTTCATTCCGGGATGTCAGATACAAATAGTATCTGTACACTTACAATTAATAATGTGCAGAGCAGTGGCATTCCTAGCCTGGATGGCACCCGGGGTAGATCGCCGATGCGCCCCCCCCCCCTGCGAAATGACACCTCCCCCCCCCCCGGCGAAATGACACCCCCCACCAGATGCATGCCGCTGGGGGGGTGCCACGGCGCGCGCCTGTTGGCTCCGAGTTCGCTAACTTCGTTCGTTCGCTGTTCCAGGGCAGAGGGAGCTGCAGCGAACGAGTGAAGTTAGCAAACTCGGAGCCGACAGGCGCGCGCCGTGGCACCCCCCCAGCGGCATGCATCCGGGGGGGCGTCATTTCGCCGGGGGGGAGGTGTCATTTCGCAGGGGGGGGGGCGCATCGGCGATCTGCCCCGGCATGCATCCGGGGGGGGGTGTCATTTCGCCGGGGGGGGGGGGAGGTGTCATTTCGCAGGGGGGGCGCTGCACCCGGGGGGGGGGTGCATCAGCGATCTGCCCCGGGTGCCATCCAGCGGCGTGCACCCGGGGCGGACCGTCCCCACTGCCCCCCCCCCCTTGGTACGCCACTGGTGCAGAGATAAAGTAAGGGAAAAGAGAAGGAAGGTGTTAAGCAGGATAGTGTCGAAGGTGTCCTTTGATAACTGGGTGGGTTGTTGAAGTAGTTTGTAAAGTTATGGGTTCTCTTTGTAGGTCTTGTTGAAGAGGTGTGTCTTCAGAGATTTGCGAAAGTTAGTTATTTCATCAATGGATTTCAGGGCTGTAGGTAATGCATTCCGCAGTATGCTGAAAACCCACCTTTTCACTGCTGCTTTTAGCTCCTAGCCACAATTGCCCTCCCCTTGTCCCTTCCTCCCTTCTCACCCATTACTTCCCTCACCCGTAACTGTCTTGTTTGTCTGTATTACTTAGATTGTAAGCTCTTTTGAGCAGGGACTGTCTCTTTGTGTCAGGTGTTCAGCGCTGTGTGCGTCTGGTAGCGCTATACAAATGCTAATAATAATAATAGTTAAGGTGTGTTGCAGTAGATGGGGCGTGTGGCGTGCATCAGGTTGGAGTGTGCCTCTGCTTTCCTGGAGCAGTGTGTGGTGGTAGTAGCTCATTTGCATACGGTTACGAACCCAGCCAGCCATCCAGGGATGCAGATTGACAAAAATTATTATATAGATAAATCCTAAAGTTATTTACGTATTTATAGGTCCAATCCAATACCTATCTTTTTGAGTACAATAATCCAAGGCTGTACTTGCAGCGCTGTTAAAGCAAGCTGTCCTGCTGGGCTTTATCTGGCTGCTGGACCCAATCAGGATCAGACCTCCCTGTTAGTCCTTCCTCCAGAGGCGCACTTTCATGACCCGCTGCCTCTGGTGCCATACAAACTCTTTTCACTTCTGCTCCCGGGCTGGGTTTCCCCTTCTACCCATACTTCAGTTCATGCTTTTATTGGCAATAACTTCCTCTTTATTCAGCCTTACGTTATTGGACCTATCCAGGACACCCCCCTCTCCTCACGGGGTCCTGACAGGTGTGAAGGCAACAAAAGATCATGTGCTCACCAATCCCATCATTTTTATTACCTTTCAACTCCACCCCACCTCCTACTGTCCGTTATCCCTTTCCATACCTCTCTCTGGCCAGGCTCTCCCCCGCCCATCCACTGATTCTCTCCCTCCCCTTCCCCCACAGTGACTCTGGAGAGTTCTACAGCAATCTAGCAAACCCCTGAGGAAATTTCCAAACTCAGGGGCCCTTTGACTAAGCCGTGTAGATGCCTACATGCGCCCAACATGCATCAATTTGGGATTGCCGCCCAGCTACTGTGTGGCCCGGGCGGTAATTTCATTTTTTTTACCTGCGTCCGATACACGCACTAGAAAATAAATTGTATTTTCTTTCATACGACGCTACTGGGCGGTAAGAGGCATTCTACGCGCATAGAACATTACTGCCCGGTTAACGCATGAGACTTTACCACTAAGTCAATGGGTGGCAGTAAGGTCTCAGACCCAAAATGGACGTGCACCAATTTTCATTTTGCCGCATGTCCATTTTCGGTCAAAATTTTAAAAAGACATTTTAACAGGTGCACTGAAAATTGGATCTGTGCACATTCAAAACGCTCACCTGGACTAGCGCAGGCCATTTTTCAGCACACCTTAGTAAAAGGACTCCTCAGTTCAGGGGCGTAGCCAGACTTCGGCGGGAGGGGGGGTCCAGAGCCCGAGGTGAGGGGGCACATTTTAGCCCCCCCCCCCCGCCATTGCCGACACCCACCCCCCTGACTTTGCCAACTTTGCCCCCCCCCCGCCGACCCTCTCGACCCCCCTCCCGCCGCCAACCCACTGTCACCTACCTTTGCTGGCGGGGGACCCCAACCCCCGCCAGTCGAGGTCCTCTTCTTCTCGCAAAAGGCTTCCTTCTGTTTCTGATGTCCTGCATGTTGACGTGCAGGACGTCAGAAACAGAAAGAAGCCTTTTGCGAGAGGAAGAGGACCTCGACTGGCGGGGGTTGGGGTCCCCCGCCAGCAAAGGCAGGCGACGGAGGGGGGGGGGTCGGGCGGGTTGTCGGCAGGGGGTCCAGGGCCAAACCTACGGGGGCCCAGGCCCCCCTGGCCCCACATAGCTACGCCATTGCCTCAGTTTACCAAGGTATTATACATATATGACAGTATACACAGGTATAATGCCTTTCATAAATTATCCTACAAATTACAAGAATGTAAATAATGAGATCATGTTTACGAATGTCATAAGTACAGATTTTGTGCAGAATCATGGTGTATATGGATAGTTCATAAAATATACATGGTCATATGTACTATACACTAATCTGTCATCTTAAAAGAACAACCAATACAACAATGATATGCAAAGGTGCAGAACTATGGAACTCATTACCAGTAAAGATTAGATGAATCCCAAACTATCTGAGCTTCCATAGAGAATTGAAATCCTGGCCAATAGATTGGGTACTCAACTCCCTGCATATTCCAACGGGCTGCAAAGGAAGATGAGCAAAACCCTCCAATGGGCTACAAAGGAAGTCAAACAATAATGTTTTCTCTTTTTGGTTAACAAGTGCTACTTAGACACACATACAAATGTAACAAAGTTCTCTTTTGTTTAATGTAACGAGGATCCTCATCTTGTTTCAATGTAATAACTTTTAGAGTTTCTTTTTCTTTTCTTTTTTTTCCATTTCAACGTTCAAGCTCTTCCCAATTGTTTACAAAGACACATGGAGGGGCATTTTCAAAAGGACGTCCAAGTCAAAACTGGGATGTCCCGCTCATAACATCCAAAAAACAAAATGTCCGTATCACAGCCATTTTCATGCAGGAAAAATGTTGGGGTTTCCTGTTTGAAAATACCTAAGAATGTCCAAAATAAACAGCCATTTCCTAAAATAAGACGTCAAATTATGAATACCAAAAAACCAGGGGCAAGGATGTCTGTCTGCCATTATTTGTACAAAAATTAGTCACACAGGCGTCTCTGCAGAGCAGAGGGGCAGCCTAGTCGTCAGTGCAGTGGACTTTAATCCAGGGCATTCAGGCTCATATTCCACTGCAATTCCGTTATTTTAAATGGTGAGTAGGGAAATACCTACTGTACTTAAAATGTGCACCAGCTCAAAAGCCCTCAGGGTTGCAGGTGTGTTGATATGTCGAGTGACACATAGTTGGTGACTCCGGCTATGAAGAACTAAGGCAGACTTGTACGGTCTGTGTCCCATACATAGATATCCAGTTTAGGATGGGCTGGAGAGGGCTTCGACAGCAAACTCCAGTAGCTGGAAAGTGAGGACAGGGCCAAGCAAACTTTTATAGTCTGTGTCCCGAAAATGAGCAGACGGATTCAGATAGGCTGGAGTGGGCTTCGACAGCAACTTCAGTCCTTGGAACATCAGGACAGTGCCGGGCGGATTTCTACATCCTAGAAATGCCAGGGAAAAAAAAACCCGAAAGCAAGATGGTAATGACTCTAAATGGAACTGGACAGTTGTTAATGATTATATTGCTCTGCATACCCTTAACAGCTTATGTAATAAAATGTGAATTTAAAAATGCTTATCCTGTGACTCGATAAAATTTTTACAAGTACATTAAGATAGTACTTGTAAAAATTTAATTGAGTCATGAGATAAACATTCTTAAATTCACGTTTTATTGCATAGGCTGTTAAGAGTACACGGAGCAATATAATCATTAACGACTGCCCAGATGCATTTAGAGTCATTGCTACCTTGCTTTTAATGTTTTTTTTTTCCTTTCAATGCAGAATGATATCTTGGGTTCTTATCTAATACTCTGTGGAGAACAGTGATCCAGGTGCAGGTCGGTTTCTTTTTGAATCACCCCAATTATCTTTCCATACTATATTAACTACTAGTAAAAAAGCCCCGTTTCTGATGCAAATGAAACGGGGGCTAGCAATGTTTTCTTCTGTGTGCATGTGGGAGTGTGTGTGTCCCTGCCCTCTGGCCTCTCTCCCCTCCCCCCTCTGAGTCCTTCACTGTTACAGAGCCAGGGATTTGATTTCGTGCTCTGCTGTTTTCCTTCACTGACTGTGTTACAGAGAGGGCGGGGCAGACACTCATAGGGAAACCGGATATCTCGCCCCCTTCACACTTCCGGCTGGAGGCTTCATAGAACGTTCGTGTTGCCTTTTATATAGAGAGATTATTTTTGTATTATTTTTAGCTAAAAGAGCAACCAGCATGCTCTGCCATGCATTTCACGCTGTTCTATGTAAAACTCCAAATTTCATTTTCACAAAAGCTAACATCAACATGACGACTACATGGATAGTCAGAGAACACTTTGTAGGCATAAATACTGCAGGCCTAAGGTACTCATTCATTTTCAAGGTTTATGAAGCGAGCATCTGGTGTAAAAATACACCAGCAAAATTCTTCTATACCTTGGAAAATACTGCTGTATAACCCCATAAATTCTAATGAATCTTTAAATACTAAAGGGAACTTTTACTGCCCTGTAACATTTTGATCTTAGGTAATAAAAAATGAAATGAATATCACCCACTGAAATTTGCAAGGGGGAAAAACACTGCTGTAAACATTCATCTGCTATGATCTGTCTTCAGGGGCAGGCAGTCTCCTGTCCCCATGGATACCGATGTGCTCACACTTTCAGCTTATCTGACATTAGATAGATTTGTGTACAATTGAAGGAGTGCACATAATCTCTCACATATTAATTGGGGATACCCTGAAACCTGAGAGGATTAGTGTCCCCAAGACCTGGAATTGGCCTACCCCCCCCCCCCCCCCCCATCTATCCCAATTAGCGGGGCCCTTTTATGAAGCCATGTAAGCGTCTACACACACCAAAATGGAGTTGCATCAGTGCCCTTGCTTTGCTGATTATATATATATATATATTCTGTTTTAGTCTATCAATGGTACCAGAGACGTGATGATTCATTTGTACATTATATTAATATATTTTATATTTTTCTGTGTTATGTTTGTTATGCTTATTATATTTATTAATATTTCATAAGAAATGTTTATTGTTGACTAGTAAAAAAGGGCCGTTTCTTAACGCAATGAAACGGGCGCTAGGAATGTAATGAGTTCCTGCCATTAATGTTTCCACGGTTGTATTGTGAATATAATTGTTGTTTACATATGTAAGATTTCTTTATATACAGTAGTTTTTGTGTAAACTGGGTTACAATGTGGTAAAGGTTTTCCTTGTTCAGGCCCTTCAATCAGTTTAACAATCACATCAGAAGAGCTCCTTACTCGTGAGAATGCAACATACTCATGTGAGCGACTGAGACTGACAGTGTGTTTTTCAGACAGTGTGAGAGAGAGATACACAGAGTGATTGTGAGTGTGTGTGTGTGTGTGTGATGTCTGTGTGTGTGTGTGTGTGTGTGTGATGTGTGTGAGTGACAAAGTGATTAAATGTTTGTCTTCCCTTCCGTTCTGTGCACTTGCCTCCACTGATGTTCGTACCTCCCTGTATATGATGGTTTGTTAGAGATTTAATCCACTCCACTTCCCTCCTCCAAGTTCCGTTCTGTTTGATTGGTTCTTCGTTCCGGTGATGTCGGGTTTGTTTGCTTGGCAACTATGCAGCGTTCCGTTTCCTCGACGTGAGGGCGGGGACAGTGAGAGCCAATGAAATGCTGAACTACAGACTTACGAACCCTACACTGCCACAGTGCCATGGAGTCAGCTTCAGAATGTTGGAGGTGCTTTTTATTATATAGGATAATCTATGTCTATGTTTTAAAAGCAATAGCAATATCTTATGTTTTTAAATTTTGTATATTATATAGTTTTTATGAGTTTGATATTTTCTAATTTGATTTGTTTGTTTGTTGTAGCCCCTGACGCAGCCCTCTGTGGGCGAAACACGGCCTGTGTCGGGCAACTTTCTTATATATGATATCTCTAATAACATCCTTTGGATGTCACTTTGATATGCTCGTTTAATCTCCACATTGGATCTTGCAGATCGCTTGCCTTGTTGTTTTTTGGGGGCGGCTCTTGAATAATTTCATTTTTGGTGCACATCCGATACGAGCGTCTGAAAAATAATGTTTATTTTCTGCCGCGCATATAGGCGTTTGCTGCGTGTAGGTCATTACCGCCCGGTTACCACGTGAGACTTTACCAGTAGGTCAATGGCTGGCGGTAAGGTCTCAGACCCAAAATGGACGCGCAGCAATTTTCATTTTGCCGCACGTCCATTTTCGGCAAAATGTTTTTTTTAAGACATTTTTTTACAGGTGGGCTGAAAAATGATTCTGCGCGCGCCCAAAACCCGCGCCTACAGTACCACAGGCCATTTTTCAGCGCACCTTAGTAAAAGGACCCCTAAAGTTCTAATCTCTCCCTATAGCATATTCTGTTTTCCCTTCTAAACCGTTGATGATAATTTTATAACAAGTTGCCCAGATGGAAGGGCCAACTGGATTCCCATTTTGAGCCTATGGCGCTCATTTTTCAAAGCAGATGGACATCTCAAAATGCTCCAAAAAAGTCTCTCTGCCAATAATGTCAAAATCTTGAATTGAATATTCGGGTTCAGAGGAGACAGCCTGGCTATCTCCCACAGTCTAAATATCAGGGCCAATTTGTTTTGGCACCATTTTCTTTTTTTGGGGGGGAGGGGGGAGAGGATGGTAAGAAGAAGCAGAAATCACTTGATTAATCATGTTGAAAGCTTTTGGCATGCAAACAAGACTATCCATGGCTTACTTCTCCCAGATCCCATGCATGATATTGCCTCATCAGGAAATTGAAACCATCTAATAATCCGGCATCTTTTTTTCTCCAGCATTTGAAGTGCAGAGGGTGATATAAAAGTACCAGCTTCAAATGCAATAGTGAAAAAAGAAAGAGTAAAAATAGCACATACAGGGATCTGAGAAAGATAGGCAGCACTGATTCTGTCAGTGAAAAGAGACTTTTAAAATTATCTCAGGGTTTGCGGGTCCAGAATCAGACATAGAAATCGTCCGAGGAGCACAGACAGGCTGAAACAGGCATTTACTGATTCTGTAAACAGAAAAAGGTCAGAATGGAGAAAGAGAAGTACCTGTGTAGGAAGATTGCAACTGTTACCTTCGCCCCTTGAGGACTAAGGGAAAGAGAGTTGTTGGTCCGGGTTCCTGGGAGAAGGAGTCATGGAGGAGTGATGTCAGAGCAGTGGCATTCCTAGGTCGGCTGCCACCCGGGGCAGATTGCCGCTGCGCACCCCCCCGGCTGCAGCGGCGTCCGTCCCCCCAGGGTGCAGCACAACACCACCCCCTGGTGCAATGCAACACCCCCCGGCGCAATGACACCCCCCCCCCCCTGGCACATTAACCCCCCCCTCCCCGGGTGCATTCTTAGCTGCAGAGAGCAGCCACGCGCGGTTGTCGGCTCCGCTGGCTCCCTCTGCCCCGGAACAGGAAGTAACCTGTTCTGGGGCAGAGGCAGCAGGGAACCAGTGGAGCCGACAGGCAGCGTGCACCCAGGGCAGACCACCGCCCCACCGTTGCTACGCCACTGTGTCAGAGTGGTGTTGCATCTTCTCTGCATTTTTCAGTTCCTTCACATCACACAGCCGACATCAGAGGTGTTAGTGTTGGTTGTACCCCTGTAGGGGTGTTTTCCTGCTATCTCACCTTTGCTGGTCTGAGGCCAGTCCAAGCCTGAACCAGCTAATATGGATTCTACAGCCTGTGGCCTGTATACATTAAAATCCATCAGAAACCAGCTCTCTACAAAGGAAAATTACTTTTTAGCACAGCTGTGCTGCTGACTTCAACTAGGACATATGTCTACATGCACTGGTCGTCCATCTTGTCTCCTGGGAGCATGTGGAGGAGTGACCTTCTCAGGAACAGCGTCTTCAGTAACCATTGTGAATAATGGAGGGGAGCTTGCTACAATCAGGCTCATGACTGATAAATTATTCTAGCTGGATGTTCACAAGCCCTCTTTGTCATTACCCTGGGTTATCTGCTGGACACAGATACATGGTTGGTGATCGGTCCCTATGTCACCCGACCCCGAACAGGGTCAAGGATGGGAGAGAGTAGGAAAAGGACATCAACAGATGAGAAGAGCAGAGGAAGAAGATTTGCCTGGTGTATGCATCTCTTTCAGAGGAGCTGGAGAGACTGTCTTTTGGCCTGAACACCAGTGAACTGAACTCTTTGTGCTGGGAGCTGACAAGGTCAAGTCCAGCCGCAGCTTGGTGGTTTTCCCCAAAGACTGTGTAATCAGCGTACAGAGCAAAGACCTTTGATTTTATTCCTGCACTGGGACAGGCTCGCATGTACTCTGCTGGAGTCTAAAAGAGGAATCCAATTCATCACTGGAAGTCTGCAACCTACGGACATGGGTGAGAGAAGTGGGGATTATTCGTCCTATGGTTCAGGGGTTAGCTAGTCTATGGTGATTGCCTGTCGCTGATTGGTTATAACAGGATTTGTGGTTTTCAGCCTTACATTGCTGCTGAGTGTATTCTTCTCAGGATACATCGTAGGTGCAATTTCTCATAATCTTCTTAGGATATATTAGTAGTAACCATATATCTTTATTTAGATATCTATTGGTAATCAGGATTTTTGAAGTACAAGTCTATTTTTGTAACTTGCCACATGTTGTTTTTATATCTATAATAAATAATATATTCCCACGTGTGGCATTTTTCCTTTCATTGGTGCAGTCAGTCAGCAGAGCCTAAGGGCCAATTAGGTACTGTTATGTAGAATCCGAGGTTTAGTATGCATGCATTTACCACCTACTCTTAAGGTGGTATTAATATGGAGGGGAATAATCGAACGGCGCCGGCGAAATACATGGCCGACGATGTATTTTGGCAGTGCCGCAAACAGCTGGCCATTCCTGTATTTTCGAAAAAGATGGCTGGCCATCTTTTGTGTCGATAATACGGTTCTGGCCAGCCAAATGCCTTGGATTTGGCCGAGGTTTGAGATGGCCAGCGTTGTTTTTTAGCGATAATGGAAAGTTATGTCGGCCATCTCAAACCATGGCCAAATCCAAGGCATTTGGCCACGGGAGGAGCCAGCATTTTTAGTGCACTGCCCCCCCCCCCCCTGACATGCCAGGACACCAGCCAGGCTCCCTAGGGGTCACTGCGGTGGACTTCAGAAAAGCTCCCACGTGCATAGCTCCCTTACTTTGGGAGCTGAGCCCCCCAACCCCCCCCCCCCAAACCCACTACCCACAAATGTACTGCACCCACTAAAACTGCTCCAGGGACCTGCATACAGCCTCTAGGACTTATTGCTGCTGTATAACTTTGGCACACCAGTTGACACCTGAAGACTAATCTCTTTGAAAAAGTCCTTTATTTGAATAAGCATGTTTACTCACAGTTAACTGCAGATCAGAGGTTGTGCCCCACTGGCAAAGAATCCCCTGGTACTAAGGTTAGCAGTAGGTCAGAGCTGGCACAATGGTGTACAATACCCTCTTTCAGCACCATTCAAGGTAAAAACTACGTTCTCTAACGTAGGTAACACAGGAAAGGGAACTAAAACTGGCTTACAAAAATGGCCACTACCGCATGGACTACAACAGGAAACAAAACGAGGCACACTCTGACCCAGTAAGCAGGGGGAAAGCACCAGGGGAGTAGAGCCTACCAACTACCAATACCTACACCCACCACAATGCATTGCTGATGTGACTCTGCAGTGCAAATAACAGAAAAGGTGTCACACTCACCCCAGAGCCACATCACAAGCAGGAAAAGGCTGTCGGAGAACAGAACACATTCTGCTGTCATGGAGGTGGGTACGGCATTTGAGGCTGGCATACAGGCTGGAAAAAAAGTGTTTAAAGTGGGGTGTTTTTAGTGGGAGGGGGTTAATGACCACTGGGGGAGTAAGGGGAGGTCATCTCCGCTTCCTTCCAGTGGTCATGTGGTCAGTTTGGGCACCTTTTTGAGGCTTGGTCGTGAAAATAAAAGGACCAAGTAAACCCGGCGAAATACTGCTTAATGCCGTATTTTTTCCCATTATCGGCGAAAGCCGGCTATCTGGTAGCCACACCCATACCCACCCATGTCCTGCCTTCGCTTTGCTGCCGACACGCCCCTTTGAACTTTCGCCGGTGAGGCGACGGGAAAGCGGCGATGCTGTCAAAAATGCAGCTTTCGATTATACCGATTTCGCCGCTTTTCCGAGATCGCCGGCCATCTCCCGATTTGTGTCGGAAAATGGCAGGCGATCACTTTCGATTATGAGCTGGATAGTAACATAGTAGATGACGGCAGAAAAAGACCTGCATGGTCCATCCAGTCTGCCCAACAAGGCAAACTATTAAGTGCATCCAGACTAATTGCACAAGTGACAGTGAGTAGTAAGTTCCAGGTGCTGACTCCATGCCCATTCTCCACCACCCATAAGCCAACAGGTCCCATTCCCAACACAGCAGGCTGTGATCATGTGGTAACAATGCATGTACATAAGTATATAAGTACATAAGTATTGCCATACTGGGAAAGACCAAAGGTCCATCAAGCCCAGCATCCTGTTTCCAACAGTGGCCAATCCAGATCACAAATACCTGGCAAGATCCCAAAAAAGTACACAACATTCTATACTGCTTATCCCAGAAATAGTGGATTTTCCCCAAGTCCATTTAATAACGATGTATGGACTTTTCCTTTAGGAAGCCGTCCAAACCTTTTTTAAACTCCGCTAAGCTAACTGCCTTTACCACATTCTCTGGCAACGAATTCCACAGTTTAATTACATGTTGAGTGAAGAAAAATTTTCTCCGATTCGTTTTAAATTTACTACATTGTAGCTTCATCGCATGCCCCCTAGTCCTAATATTTTTGGAAAGCGTGAACAGACGCTTTACATCTACCCGTTCAACTCCACTCATTATTTTATAGATCTCATATCTCCCCTCAGCTGCCTTTTCTCCAAGCTGAAGAGCCCTAGCTGCTTTAGCCTTTCCTCATAGGGAAGTCGACCCATCCCCTTTATCATTTTCGTCGCCCTTCTCTGCACCTTTTCTAATTCCACTATATCTTTTTTTGACATACGGCGACCAAAATTGAACACAATATTTGAGGTGCGGTCTTACCACGGAGCGATACAAAGGCATTATAACATCCTCATTTTTGTTTTCCATTCCTTTCCTAATAATACCTAACATTCTATTTGCTTTCTTAGCTGCAGCAGCACACTGAGCAGATGGTTTCAACGTATCATCAACGACGACACCTAGATCCTTTTCTTGGTCCATGATTCCTAACGTGGAAACTTGCATGACGTAGCTATAATTCGGGTTCCTCTTTCCCACATGCATCACTTTGCACTTGCTCACATTAAACGTCATCTGCCATTTAGACGCCCAGTCTCCCAGTCTCATAAGGTCCTCTTGTAATTTTTCACAATCCTCCCGCGATTTAACGACTTTGAATAACTTTGTGTCATCAGCAAATTTCATTACCTCACTAGATATTCACATCTGTAGGTCATTTATACATATGTTAAAAAGCAGCGGTCCCAGCACAGACCCCTGGGGAACCCCACTAACTACCGTTCTCCATTGAGAATAATGACCAATTAACCCTACTCTATCTTTTAACCAGTTTTTAATCCACAATAGAACACTACCTCCTATCCCATGACTCTCCAATTTCCTCTGGAGTCTTTCATGACGTACTTTGTCAAACGCCTTCTGAAAATCCAGATATACAATATCAACGGGCTCACCTCTTTCCACAAGTTTGTTCACCCCTTCAAAGAAATGTAGTAGATTGGTGAGGCAACATTTCCTTCACTAAATCCATGTTGACTTTATCCCATTAATCCATGCTTCTAAATATGCTCTGTAACTTTGTTCTTAATAATAGTCTCTACCATTTTGCCCGGCACCGACGTCAGACTATAATTTCCCGGATCTCCTCTGGAACCTTTTTTTAAAAATCGGCGTTACATTGGCCACCCTCCAGTCTTCCGGTACCACATTCGAATTTAAGGATAAATTACATATTTCTAACAATAGCTCTGCAAGCTCATTTTTCAGTTCTATCAGTACTCTGGGATGAATACCATCCGGTCCAGAAGATTTGCTACTCTTCCATTTGTAGAACTGCCCCATTACATCCTCCAGGTTTACAGAGAATTCATTAAGTTTCTCTGACTCATCAGCTTCGAATACCATTTCCAGAACCGGTATCACTCCCAAATCTTCATCGGTGAAGACCGAAGCAAAGAATTCATTTAATCTCTCCGCTACGGCTTTGTCTTCCCTGATTGCCCCTTTTACTCCTTGGTCATCTAGCAGTCCAACCAATTTTTTGCCGGCTTCCTGCTATTAATATACCTACAAAAATGTTTACTATGTGTTTTTGCCTCCAATGCAATCTTTTTCGAAGTCCCTCTTAGCCTTCCTTATCAGCGCTTTGCATTTGACTTGACATTCCTTATGCCGTTTCTTATTATTTTCAGTCGGTTCCTTCTTCCATTTTCTGAAAGATTGTCTTTTAGCTCTAATAGCTTCCTTCACCTCACTTTGTAACCACGCTGGCTGTCGTTTGGTCTTCCATCCTCCTTTTTTAATACGCAGAATATATTTGGCCTGGGCTTCCAGGGTGGTGTTTTTGAACAGCATTCACACCTGATATAAATTTTTGACCCTCGCAGTTGCTCCTCTAAGTTTTCTTTTGACCGTTCTTCTCATTTTATCATAGTCTCCTTTTTTAAAGTTAAACTCAAACGTATTTGATTTCCTATCCAGATTATTTTCGAAAGAGAAAGACGCCCATATTTCGACCCAAATCGGGAGATGGGCGTCCGTTTCCCGTGGGCGCCCAAATCGGTATAATTGAAACCCGATTTTTGGCGTCCTCAACTGCAGTCCGTCACGGAGACAAACAAAGATCACTGGTGTGTGTCGGAGGCGTGGCGAAGGCGGGACTGGGGCGTGGTTATCGGCTGAGGAGAGATGGGCGTCTTTAGCTGATAATCGAAACAAGAAGGGCGTTTTTGACGAGAATTTGGTCCGCTTTATTTGGACCCTTTTTTTTCAGGTCCAAGTCCCAAAAAAGTGCCCCAACTGACCAGATGACCACTGGAGGGAATCGGGGATTACCTCCCCTGACTCCCCCAGTGGTCACTAACCCCCTCCCACCAACAAAAACCCACTTTACAAACTTTTTTTTCCCAGCCTGTATGCCAGCCTCAAATGCCGTACCAACCTCCATGACAGCAGAATGTGTTCTATCCTCTGACAACCTTTCCCTGGTTCTGATGTGGGTCTCAGGTGAGTGTGACACCTTTTCTGTTAAGGGCACTGCAGAGTCACATCCGCAATGCATTGTGGTGGGTGTAGGGTAATGGGCTCCGTGATTCCACTAGCTTGTGTTAAATGCTCACGATGTTGGTAGTTGATAGGCTCTACTCCCATGGTGCTTTTCCCTCTGCTTACTAGGTCAGAGTGTGCCCTGTTTTGTTTCTGGTAGTCCATGAGGTAGTGGCCATTTGTGTAAGACACTTTTAGATCCCTTTCATGTATTAGCCACGTTACAGCACTTAGTTCTTACCTTGAATGTTGCTGAAAGAGGGCATTGTACACCATTCTGCCAGCTCGGACCTACTGCTAATCTCAGTACCAGCGAGACTCGTTGCCAGTGGGCACAACCTCTGATCTCCAGTTAACTGTGAATAAAGGTGCTTATTCAAATAAAGGACGTTTTCAGCGAGATTAGTCTTCAGGTGTCAACTGGTGTGCCAAGGTTATACACCAGCAACAAGTCCTGTCCCTGGAGCACTTTTAGTGGGTAATGCAGTGCACTTCAGGCAGGCAGACCCAGGCCCATCCCCCCCACCTGTAACACTTGTGGTGGTAAATGGGAGGCCTCTAAAACCTACTGTATCCACATGTAGTTGCCCCTTTCACCCCTAAGAGCTATGGTAGTGTTGTACATTTGTCCCTCCCACGACCAAATGGCTTGGATTGGGACGTTTCTGAGCTGGGTGTTTTTAGTTTCCATTATAGCAAAAAAAAAAAAAAACCGCCCATCGGGACCAAATCCATGGCATTTGGTCCGTCCAAACCGTATTTTCAAAACGAAAGATGGATGCCCATCTTTTTCGATAATACGGTCTGTCCCGCCTCTTCACATACCCATTTTCGGACATAGACGCCCATGGAGATGGGCGTTCGCGTTCGATTATGCCCCTTTACGTATACTTACTTCAAAGTTAATATCAAATCCGATCATATTATGATCACTGTTATCAAGCGGCCCCAGCACCATTACTTCCCACACCAGATCATGCGCTCCACTAAGGACTAGGTCTAGAATTTTTCCTTATCTCTTCGGCTCCTGTACCAGCTGCTCCATAAAGCTGTCCTTGATTTAATCAAGGAATTTTACCTCCCTAGCGTGTCCCGATGTTACATTTACCCAGTTAATATCGGGGTAATTGAAATCACCCATTATTATTGTGTTGCCCAGTTAGTTTCTTTGTGTCCCTAATTTCCTTTAACATTTCTGCATGCGTCTGTTCATCCTGGCCAGGCAGATGGTAGTACACTCCTATCACTATCCTTTTCCCCTTTACACATGGAATTTCAATCCACAGTGATTCCAATGCTAATTAGTATGTTAACTGCTTAACACACTTCAGTAAAATAGCACCTAAGAGAATAGAAAGGAAAAGGACTGGATGATATCCAGGTCCAAATGGGCCACTAAAAGGTTGTACTAATGTTCACTGCTTAAAAGGTGATAACATAATTAAAAATCCTTTGGTTATTAGTAAAGGATTATATATTGTAGCAGTACAGAGTCTCAGAAATATGTTAGTGCTTCAGAAAGAGATCTTGGTATTCACCAGCTGCTTGTGCAGAAGGCAAGCTACTCCATCAATTTACTGTCAATTTGCAAACTGTGGGCCAACATTATGTCTTCATGTATACTCAGAACTATCAATTAACCTTAATATTATTCTGTGTTCTAAGATTCAGCAAACTGTTGCATAGTAAATAGATAGATAATAGTGTGAGAGTTATGAAGTATACTGCTCAATAGTGATACCAATTTGCATGTACTGGACACTCATATAGGCAAACTATCTCAAGCATATTCATTTTGGACAGGTCCAAGAAAACAACAGGGTAACCGATCTGCAAACTCCAAGATGGAAAACAAACAAAGCAGATACGTATATGAAAAAAACAGTATTTAATAGAAATTCAATGAAAATAAAATTAGAAACCCCAACACAGGCCATGCTTCGCCCAACTGGGCTGCATCAGGGGCTACAAAACAAACAGTTATATGACAATTAAAAGCAAATAGAGACAATTAAAAGCACAATAATGGTTAAAATACAAATTACTCATAATGTAAAATATATAACCATAATTAAAAACTCGGCTGATAATATACGTATCTGCTTTGTTTTCCATATTCATTTTGGATATCCTGAAAACCTGACTAGCTGAGGAGGGATCCCCAAATTATCCAATATCTTCTTTAACTACACAAGAGTCACTGATTATTAGCTCCATGGTTTTGAGTTAGTCAGCTGCATATTTGAGAATTGTATGCAATTCTGGTCACCTCATCTCACATATAGTGCGACTGGAAAAGGTACAAAGAAGGGTAACTAAAATGATTAAGAAAATGGAATGATTCTCATATGAGGTTAGAGCTCTTCAGCTTGGAACAGAGGTGGCTGAGGGGAGGTATGATAGAATTTTATAAAGTCCTGAGTAGAACGGAATGGGTAGAGATGAATCCATTGTTTACGCTTTCAAAAAGTACAAAGATTAAAGGACACTCCATGAAGCTACACAGTAGCACATTTCCTTTTTAACAAGACTTACCATGATAATCAATAATAGGAATTCCAATGCATTATTACTTACTTGATAGTCTGACTGTTTCTGATTTACTGAATTGTTTATATCCGTTATGCTACACTTGTTTTTTTGCATGCAACCAATTGTCTATCTACTCTTGAATGGCGCTCGCTATGATGTAGTATTGTAAGCTACATTGAGTCTGCAAATAGGTGGGAAAATGTGGGATACAAATGCAACAAATAAATAAATATATATATATGTATAAATAAATTTCAGACTAATAGGAGAAAGTATTTTTTTCAATCAACACATAGTTAAATTCTGGAACTCACTGCTGGAAGAAGTGGTAATAGCATTTAGGGGTCCTTTTACTAAGGTGACTGGAAAATGGCCTGCGTTGGTGTAGGTGCATGTATTGGACGCACACAAGTCCATTTTTCAGTGAGCCTGCAAAAAAAGGCCCTTTTTTTTGGCCGAAAATGGACGTGTGGCAAAATAAAAATTGGCGCATGTCCATTTTGGGCCTGAGACCTTACCGCCACCCATTGACCTAGCGGTAAGGTCTCATGCATTAACCGGGCAGCAATGATCTACGTGCGTACAATGCCGATTACCACCCAGTTAGCACCGCGTGCCGAAACTTGACACAATCAATGGTATTGAGCCACACAGATTATTGCAAAGGAATATATGCGGGTTGTAAAATACAGCTTATGAAAAAACTCCAGACAGCCCAAAACACAGCTGTCAGACTGATATTGAACAAAAAAAGATTTGATAGTGCTAAGCCTCTTCGATTGAAACTACACTGGCTCTCTATCAAGGACTGAATTACTTTCAAAATTTGCTCTCTGGTCCACAAGATAATTTACGGTGATGCGCCAGGATATATGATTGACTTAATAGATCTTCCAGCCAGAAACAGAATCAGTTCATCACTTACTTATCTGAACCTTCACTATCCAAGCTGCATTGGACTCAGATACAAATCAACCTATGCATCCAATTTCTCATACTTAAGTACTCAAATGTGGAATGCAATACCGAAGAGTGTGAAAACAGTGCACGATCATCAAAACTTCAAGCGAACTTTAAAGACCTATCTGTTTTGCAAGGCCTACACTATTGATTCTACTTAAATGCCTCAGCTCTACAATGCATCTATACATACATTGCAATGGACATTTTATTTCTTATTTCCTTGTTCCTTATTGTGCCCATTTACCCCTACCTTACCTGACCCTTTTTCTAATTGTATTTGGTTAATACCTACCTACTTGGCGTTCACCATTACGGTATTTTGTAAGCCACATTGAGCCTGCTAATATGTGGGAAAATGCGGGATACAAATGTTACAAATAAATAACAACTTCCAGCGCCGCTTAGTAGTCACGTGTAAAAAATGAAATTAGCGCCCTGGGCCATGCGGTAGCCAGGCGGTAGTTCAAAAATGATGCACATAGGACGTGCATACGCACCTATGCGGCTTAGTAAAAGGGCCCCTTAGTGTAGCTGGGTTTAAATAAGGATTGGACAAGTTCCTGGAGGAAAAGTCCATAACATCAATGGAATATTGCTACTGTTTGGAAGTCTGCCAGGTACTTGTGAGCTGGACAGGCTGCTGTTGGAAACAAGGTCCTTGGTCTGGCCCAGAACAGCAGCACTTATGTTTTTATATACTTCAATTATCTCTGCAACCTAACCAACAAATGGGCCCTTTTATTAAGTTGTATGTCTACATGCGCCCAATGTGCGCCAAAATGGAGTTACCGCCTGCTCACTGTGTGGCTCTTACAGTAATTTTATTTTTGGCATGTGTCCAATACATGCGGCCAAAAAATAATTTTTATTTTTGGACACACACCAAGTGGCATTTGACGCACGTAGTTCATTACCACCCAGTTACCGTGTGAGACCTTACTACTAGGTCAATGGCTGGCGGTTAGGTCTCAGACCTAAAATGGACGCACGGCAATTTTGATTTTGCTGCACGTTCATTTTCGGCCAAAACATAAAAAAAACCCTTTTTTACAGGCACTCTAAAAAAATGGATCGGCGCGCGCCCAAAACCCACGCCTACACTACCGCAAGCCATTTTTCAGTGCGCTTTAGTAAAAGGAGCCCAAAAATGGCTAGGTTTTTAGCTCCTGCACTGTCAGTGAAAACATGGTATGTATTATCTGTGAATATAATCTGTGATGTGGTCACGTGTAAATCGAGCTGACACCGAAACAGAGACAGTTTCCATAGCTATTTCAAAGAATTGTATCATTCGAAAACATAGGGCTCAATGACTGGTGTCCTGTCCCTAAAACTAGACTTCTAAATTACAGCACACACTACGGAACATTCAAAAATTGTGAAAATAATAAGTTATCTCAAGAACACCTGGTTGATTTGGCTCATTTTAAATACAAATTGCATTCTTGGTACGCTTTTTCTTTTTTTAATTTCAAAGAGTATCCGATTTTTTCCCCCCATCTACATTAGCAATTTAAATTAAATGGACTGACACTTAGACACAATCAGTCATAAAACTGTAGCAGTAACAGAAGGACATTATCATGTCTATCATTATCAACAAAAGTACAATATAGAATAATTAGGTTACAAGTCTTACATATTACAAATCAGTGCAGAAAATGAATAAAATCCATGTAGTTGAACACAATAAAATCATAATATTTTACGCTTTCAGGATTATACTTGTAGAGGTTTCTGGTTTTCTGCTTTGAAATAATAGTCATTGGAATGTTGGCGCAAGGCACCGACTCAATTTTATTGTTCTCTGTTAATGAAGTAAAACACGTGAGGCCCTATTTACTCAAATGCAGTCAGGTTTTGTAACTATCTACACAGTAATTGCAAAAAATCTCTGTATTAACTGTTGGTGGTACTCCCGAGAGTTTCTCTTTCAGGTAACACAGAGGAAAAGTCATCACCTTGTACTAACTACATTGTAGAAAACATGAAACAGTTATCTACACCTATAGACACATGGCTTTATGCTCAGGTTTTTAACTAAGCTTAATGTGATTTTGGTTACCTGCGAGATATTTTATTCCAGTTTCACCTAAATGAACCTGGTTTACAATGGAATTGAAGTTTTTTTCCAGAATTGTTTTGCTCTAAAGTTCCTCTCATGTGTCTCTGATTTTGTAGTCTCTTGTGATACTGTGAGCAAGGGTTGAGGGTGGGCCTTCACAATAACAGAGTGACAAGGTTGTAAATATGAAATAAGTGTCAGATAAAGTCTCTTTAATTCTACGAACAGTTTCAACATGGGGCCTGTGGCTGACAGGGCCTTAACCGCAATCCATGGCATGCGACTGCCATGCCCCAAACACAGTCTGAAAGATACTCTTTAGGTTTCCAGGTCTGGCTCCAGCCACAGCTCAGAACAAGGCTTTCAAATCAAAAGGTTGGCTTACCTCAGAACAGTGGCGTACCAAGGGCGGGGTGGTGGGGGGCGGTCTGCCCCAGGTGGCAACAGGTGGGGGGGGTGCTCTGCTGGCGAGTCCAGCTCCATTCACTCGGCAGCTGTGTGGTGCGGCGCCTCGCGTCTGCGCTGCTGTAAAAGAAGAAAATTGCCTCGTCGGCCCTTCCCTTACTCTCTCTGTCTCGCCCTCGAGGAAATAGGACATTACATCAGAGTGCGGGACAGAAAGAGTAAGGGAAGGGCCGACGAGGCGATTTTCTTCTTTTACTGAAGTGCAGAGTCGCGCGAGGACGGAGCTGGCAAGACAGGTGGGGACTGGGGGAGTTCTGTGTCGCCCCGGTCACACCGGGGGGGGGGGGGTGCCATGTTGCCCTGCAGCCGGGGGGGGGGGGGGGGGGTGCACGCAGCAGTGATCCGCCCCGGGTGGAAGTGAACCATGGAACGCCACTGCCTCAGAAAGGTCACAGTAGCTAAATGTATGTAGTAAAGGCAAATGCTGGGGCTTCAGTTCTTCCTTCCCTGTGCCTCCTTTACCCCAGCCTGGCCCTGCCTTTTATATTTCCTAGTTTCAGCTCCACCCTTCCTGTCTCACTTCCTTCTTGGGCAGGACTAAGGGTTTTAAGGTGGCTTGCAGTGCCCGAGGAATCCTTCTTAAGGGTGAAGGGCAGTGTTCTCTATACCCCCTCACACCATGCCTACATCAGCGCAGGCCATTTTTCAATGTGCCTTAGTAAAAGGGTCCCTTAATTATTGAGTTAACAAGCATTTAATTAATTAATTTATTTATTTAACACATTTATACCCTACATTTTCCCATCAACCAAAAATGACTTTAACACTCTTCGAAAAGAATAGTATTGTGCTATTCGCCAAGGGGTCCTTTTACTAAGCCATGGTAAAAAGTGGCCTGTGGTAGTGTAGGTGCGTGTATTGAGCGTGCGCTGGGCCAGTTTTTACCGCATCTACAAAAAATGGCTTTTTTTAAACAGGATAGGAAAAGGGCCTGTGGTAAAAATGAAACCAGCGTGTGCCCAAAACAGGCCTGAGCCCTCAATGCCACCCATTGATCTAGCGGTAAAGGTTCACATGCTACACACACGGTGAGGCATAGCGAAGGAGGTCCTTCACCCATACTCTAAAAAAAAAAAAAGACAAAAGTTTTTAAAAGTTGTTTTTTTTTCAGGGTGGGAGGTAGTTAGTGACCACTGGGGGAGTCAGGGGAGGTCATCCCCAATTCCCTCTGGTGATCATCTGGTCATTTAGGGCACATTTTTGTGGCTTGGTCATAAAAAAAAGGACCAAGTAAAGTCGGTCAAGTGTTCATCAGGGACACCCTTCTTTTTTCCATTATCGCTTGAGGACGCCCCTCTGTTAGGCACGCCCCAGTCCCGCCTTCGCTATGCCTCTGACACGCCCCAGGGAACTTTGGTCATCCCCGCGATGGGAAGCAGTTGGGGACGCCCAAAATCGGCTTTCGATTATGCCGATTTGGGCGACCCTGAGAGAAGGACGCCCATCTCCTGATTTGTGTCAGAAGATAGGCGTCCTTCCCTTTCAAAAATAAGCTAGATAGTAACATACTAAATGACGGCAGTTCATTCAGTCTGCCCAACAAGATAAAAACTCATTTTACATGGTATGTGATACTTTACATGTATAGCAGAGTTTGATTTGTCCCTCCCTGTCTTTCTGTCCAGCACTGTTCATGTACTAAAAGTTCTGAAGCTAACGTCGAAGACCCTTAAAATTTACACTCCAGCCCATCCATATCTATTCAGCCACAATCATGGCGCAGACCGCGTAGAAGTCCGCCCAGCACCGGTTTTACTCTCCAATTACCGACGTTGCCACTTAATCTCCGCTAACATTTCGTAGATCCATTCCTTCTAAACAGGATTCCTTTGTGTTTATCCCACCAGGTTTGAATTTCATTATCGTTTTCATCTCTACCGTCTCCCTCGGGAGGGCATTCCACATATCTACAACCCTTTCCGTGAAAAAAATACTTCCTGACATTAATCCTGAGTCTGCCCCCCTTCAGCCTCAATTCATGTCCTCTAGTTGTACCATCTTCCTTTCTCCGGAAAAGATTTGCTTGCGGATTAATACCTTTCAAATATCTGAACGTCTGTATCATGTCACTCCTGTTTCTCCTTTCCTCTAAGGTATGCGTGTTCAGTTCGGCAAGTCTCTTCTCGTACAGTTTGCAACGCAAATCCCATACCATTTTTGTAGCTTTTCTTTGCTCCGCTTCCTGCCTTTTTACATCTTTAACAAGATACGGCCTCCAAAACTGAACACCATACTCCAAGTGGGGCCTCACCAATGACTTGTAGCAAGTCGCAATAATCCAAATATGAAATTAAAATTGCCTATGCCACTGTTCTAAAATTATCTGGATGGAGCTTAGAGCAAATTGCTCTTAATTGACGTAATCAGCACAAAGCTCTATACATGTACTTTATAGAATTACTGCCAATTGTGTGGATAGTGCCAAGGTGGTCTGTGTGGCAATATTTAAATAGTCAATATAGTGCCCACTATATTATAGCATATTATCAGTAATACTATACTCGTGAAGAATACCCAACTTAATAGGTGATTACTGTATATTATTTTTCTTCGGGCCATCAGAGTCGCTTATTAGTCACCATAACACTGTTTTATGTATGGCAGTATATCAAGTTCTAATTAAACTTAAACTTAATGCATATAAATCAGTAATATATTTTTTATGCATTTCAAAACATCTATATTTATAAGAAAATGATATAAACTTCTTTTACTTAGCTTTTATAGATTTACTAGTAAGAAAGGCCCGTTTCTGAGGCCAATGAAACGGGCGCTAGCAAGGCGCTTTCATTCCCATCCCCCTCCCCTTGATGGCGGGCTTACCCTCCGTGCTTCAGGGTGGTCGTGGGCGCCCCGCCCCGGCCCTGGCGACCCGCTCCGTGACATAGAGAGTGGCTGGCTGGCTCCCTCGCTGCCTGTGACGTACAGCCTGCCTGGCTCACTCCCTGCAATCGTCGCCGCGTAGTAGATCGATGTATGCCCCGCCCTCGCGTCAAACGTGATGACGTCGAGGGCGGAGCGATGCGATTGCTCAAGTGTCATAGCTCCGCCCTCAACGTCATCACGTTTGACGCGAGGGCGGGGCAAATAGTAATGGGGCAAAATTCCGATCTCTGGCACCTCACAAACCGGAAGTTGGAGCTTCATTAGAACGTTGAGGTAGGCAATTATGTGCGGAAGAGGCGTGGCTGTGGGTGGGTCTATCAATGAGAGTGGTGCATGAGTGACAGTGAGTGGTGAGTGGTGACAGCCTAAGTGCAGGTCTCCAGGGTTTCCCTGCCACGGAGTGAGCTTCAGAATGTTTGAGGTGAGAATTATTAATATAGAAGATATCAGCTGAAAAATAGGGTTGCACAGCAGCTTATATAGGTTCTTGTAAGCTGAAAAAATAGGTCTACACACCGACACGTGTTTCGCCAGCAAGGCTTTTTCAAGGTATGACCCTATAAAGAAACAGAACAATCAGACCTTGATTTAGAAAATGGTATCTCTATATAGTTATGACTATATCTTAATGGTCTGTTACCTTTATGTCTCGAGACGAGTATCCACCATTCAAAACCCCAGCTGCCAACAATATTTAAATAGTACCACAAAATATCTGTGTACAGCATTGCTGTAGACATTTATCTGGATAAACGCTGGTCAATATTGACCCCTTTGTTCTACGGGGAGAGTCTGCAACTTTCTAATGAGTGTGGAGTCCTTGCTTGCAAAAAGAAAAGCACATTTTGTTTCGGGGCTTCAAAACAATCATTGTTTCTCAATGAAAAATGCAATTAGATAGAATTTCAGTTTATCTTGAAGTTTTGTGGCATAGCATGAAAGTAAACTCATTATACCACTGTGGTATAGTACTAAACAGTGAAGATGAAAACAAAGGGACTCTAGAAACACAGTAAAAAATCAGCTCTGTTGATTATTTTTCTTTACGTTTGCAATAGCGTTTCATGGGGACAGGCAGCTGCCCACAACCTGAATGGCCTGTGCAGTCCTTAAGGTTCATTTTCTCAAGTGCATTTTCAAGGACTCCCTTTTCTGATTCCCCTAAAAACAAAAGCCCTTTCAACGCTCTGGTCGAGAAATCAAGAAAGCAAGGTGAAATGTAATTTCCTCCTTAATAAAGGCTGTCATTTAATCTAATATTATAGAAAATGATTAGATCTTAAAAAGCCTATAAATTATACTTGACAACACTCTGGTGCTCTGTTGCTGTCCTTGTGGCAATTATAAATGGCAACGCAAAGTTTTGGCAGGGAAACTCACTCTGACTCCAGCTTGTTTATTGGGTCTTAATGAAAAGCGATTAATCTAAATCACGATTGGGGAAGATCCATTGCTGAAACCCTGTAATAAGAAGTGGCAGCTTACGCTTTCACAATTGTGCTGTCGTAATTTTACCAAGAAAAAGTTTTAGAAAGCAAAGCAAAACAGCAAAAGGGAAGAGAAAGAGCAGAGTGTGCAGCTACGGTGGAATACTTACGTCGTTTCTGACTTAATGCTGTTTTTGTTATGATCAATTCTAAAGTTGCATCTTTATTGCTGAACTCAAATTGAATGAAACATTCTAATTGAAGATCCCTATAACTAAGATAAACACTTACCCCCTAATTCCATAAGGGTTCCTTTTACTAAGGTACGCTGAAAAATGGCCTGCGGTTGTGTGGACGTGTGTTTTGGGCGCAAGCAGAATCATTTTTCAGCGCACCTGTAAAAATGGCCTTTTTTATTTATTTATTTGCTGCATTTGTACCCCACATGTTCCTACCTATTTGCAGGCTCAATGTGGTTTACATTATATTGCAAAGGTATAATTATGAACAGAGTAAAAGGTTTGTTCTAATTTAACATATTACTATGTAAGAAATAAGGAAGATAGGTCGGTAAAATGATTTACATAACCAGTGGTGTGCTGGAGCAGGCTCTCACAGGCTCGCAAGAGCCGGTTGTTAAGCTTTTAAGAATTTTGGGAGCCGGTTGTTAAAGTAGGGCCCTCCATGGCTACTTTAACAACTGGCTCCCAAAATGTGGGCTTGGGCCCCCTGCTGAGTTATCTTTTACTTTGCTGGTGGGGGTGCTGAGCCCTGCCAGCCAAGTAAATAGACTACTGCTGCTCCCCGCTCCTTGTTTCCAGCTCTGGGCAGCAGGCTGGGACTTCTCGAGCATGTGAGAGAAGTTCGAGCATGCTGCTCAGAGCAAGACGTTGGGAGTGGTGGCAGTCCATTTATTGGCTGCCAGCAAAGGTATGCCTAGCTTGCTCGCACGAAGGGAGGGAGGAGAGAGAGGCAAGTTTTGCCTCCCCCCCTCCCCCCCCCCACCCCGGCCACCCCTGGCCCTTCCAACTGCAGAGCTGGCTACGTCCGGAGAAAGAGCCTGTTGTTAAAAATTTACCAGCACACCCCTGTACATGACACATAATAAAAAAAAATTTAAAAAGCAGTAAAATATAATGGCCAATAATGATAACATGACTAATATAAACAATTCAGAGGGATCAAAAGTGGTTGGTTTTGATATAGAATAATCAAGACATAAAGGAGGATTCTTATTGTAAGTCTCTTTGAACAAGTGCGTTTTCAATAATTTCCTGAAGGCTGTCAAGTCACGTCTTGTTTTTATAGTATTCGGTAGTTTATTCCATGCTTTTGTGCAGAGGTAAGTGAAGGTAGATGCGTGTAACGATTTTAACATTTTTTGCTGAAAATGGACTTGCGGCAAAATAAAAACTGCCTCACGTCTATTTTGGGTCTGAGTCCTTATCACCTAGTCATTGACCTAGCAGTAAAGACTCACGTGGTAACCAGGCGGTAATGGCCTATGTGCGTCAAATGCCACTTGGCGCGTGTCCAATGCGCACATCAGAACCATGTGGTATCTGGGCGGTAACTCCATTTTGGCACGCATTGGGCGTGTGTAGACGCTTACACAGCTTAGTAAAAGGGCCTCTAAATGGCCTACTCCTAAATTAGGCTAATGCCTGCAGCAACTCCCACAGGGGTCTGAAAGGTTCCTGCGGCAGGAAAGCCAGCGCTGTGGCCACCTTGACGTGCTCTTGAAGGGCATGTCCCCTCCAAGTACTGGGCTCTATATTTTCCTGCAGCTATGCACAAAGGTACATGATGGCCTCCCTATTGTATCTTATATAGAACTGTATAACGATCATTGTTTAAATATACATACAAGTGTTTTTTAAGATTGTGGTTTTTTTCTTCAGACCTTCAGAGATAGAACTCCGTACACTGGCGATACACCATATATCATTTCACTTATAGTGACATAATTCATACCTTTCTCGTCATTGGTCTTGATTTTTATATATATATTAGTTTTCAAGAATTTTTACTCTATTACTGTTAGAAAGACAAAATCTTTTTACTTAACTTTAACTAGAAACTAGAAACAGACTCAGATCAGCACGTTCATACCTAAACGTACATTACCCAAACTGCAAAGGACTAAAATACAAAACAACCTATGCATCTAGCTTCTCCTACATAAGTGCTCAACTATGGAATGGACTCCCGTATACTGTGAAAACAATACATGACCACCTAAACTTCAAGAAGTTTTTAATCCCACCTCTTCAAAAAAGCCTATCCCAACGATCCAACATTTATCCCCACACCCCGCAACACAACATAATCTGAGTTCAATTCCCACTTCAGGCACAGGCAGCTCCTTGTGACTCTGGGCAAGTCACTTAACCCTCCATTGCCCCATGTAAGCCGCATTGAGCCTGCCATGAGTGGGAAAGCGCGGGGTACAAATGTAACAAAAATAAAAATAAAAAATAAATAAAAATAAATAATCAAAGATCGAACTAGACAATCTACCATCCTCTTTCCCTCGACACATGACGCCTGATTCACCTCTATCTCATTTGACCACAACACAATCTTGTATTTGTTATCAACCGGAATGGCAAACGCCTTTACCGTACTTTGCAATCCACATTGAACCTGCAAATAGGTGGGGAAATGTGGGGTATAAATGTAACAAATAAATACATAAATAAGATCTCAATGTCTTGTCAGACTGAGAGTCGGGGCTGCATACCGACACGTGTTTCGCTGAGAAAGCTTTTTCAAGGTAATCCATTATGAGAAAAACATATCAGTCAAGCATGAAGCAGCAATATATTTTACCAATTGATCATATGTCTCTATACAGAGTATCAAAATACTCAGACCCCGTCAGGCAACATGGCCGCGGCATCTATCTCAGACTGTTTTAAAGTAAAAGTCAGGTGACCCCCACCAACCAATAGCAGGATCTGTCAAATCAAAGACTGCCATTCTATTTCCCTATTGAGCCCATGGGGTTCAACAGCGTCAAGTTTAAAAATCCAGTTTTGCTCCTTGTAATTGAGTAGCTGCTCAATATTACCCCCTTCAATATCTTTTATGTCTATGTCTATTATTCTCCAACGTAAATCAGTCCGGTGCTGGACTAACGGAGCTTCTTCTACTTGCTTACTGATTTTAGATTTATGTTCTGTTATTCTATTACTGTTAGAAAGACAAAATCATTTTACTTAGTCGTAATACTGTGATATTACTGCTATGGATCAGGCTTCCATTGTTGGGGAGGGGGGTTGAGAGTTGCCAAGGTGGGTATTGTGTGCCAGGGAAGGGGGATTTGTGTGCTCCAATGTAGGTCTTGTATGCTGGGGAGGGAAGGTTTTGAGTGCTGTCAAGGTAGGTCTAGTGTGATAGAGAAAAGATCTGTAATGTCAAGGGTGGGTGTGTTTGTGGAGGGGGGGCTATTAAAGTGAAGGTAGTGTGTGTTTTAGGGGGGGGGGAGAACACTGAGATTGTGGGGCCCTACACATCAGAATTTACCACTGCCCCTCAAGCAGAAACTTTGTAGTCCCTCAGATCAGGTCTACATTCTGACATTTGGGGCTCCTGCTGCAGACGTGGATTTCCCTATGTAAAAGGTGGAGGAGTGGCCTAGTGGTTAGGGTGGTGGACTCTGGTCCTGGGGAACTGAGTTCGATTCCCACTTCAGGCACAGGCAGCTCCTCGTGACTCTGGGCAAGTCACTTAACCCTCCATTGCCCCATGTAAGCCGCATTGAGCCTGCCATGAGTGGGAAAGCGCGGGGTACAAATGTAACAAAAATAAAATAGATACTATTGGAGATTCTACATGGAATGTTGCTACTATTGGAGATTCTACATGGAATGTTGCTATTCCACTAGCAACATTCCATGTAGAAGGCTGCGCAGGCTTCTGTTTCTATGAGTCTGATGTCCTGCACATATGTGCAGGACGTCAGACTCACAGAAGCAGAAGCCTGTACGGCCACATTGGTGATCTGCAAGGGCCGACTTCTACATGGAATGTTGCTAGTGGAATAGCAACATTCCATGTAGAATCTCAAATAGTAGCAACAGTGGAGGAGTGGCCTAGTGGTTAGGATGGTGGACTTTGGTCCTGGGGAACTGAGTTTGATTTCCACTTCAGGCACAGGCAGCTCCTTGTGACTCTGGGCAAGTCACTTAACCCTCCATTGCCCCATGTAAGCCGCATTGAGCCTGCCAAGAGTGGGAAAGCGTGGGGTACAAATGTAACATTAAAAAATAGGGAATGGACATCAGTATTGTCATCCTGCCCAAACCACTCCCTCTGCTCACACCCTCACCATCTGGTTTCACTTGCCCTCCCGACATCTGAAATGCTCGCATTCTAAAATAGCATTTAAACATCTAGGCCTCTCTATTTAGATGTTGGGAAGTTTGTAAAATAAGGGCCATAGTGTATTGCAGGAGAGCTTTGAAGAGCACAATTGAAAGAACGGCCAGAACAGCCTTCAAAAACAATTTCAAACCAGTTTTGAGGCAAAATGAACTGTCTTCCATGGAGTACAGACCAATTTTTAAGGAGGGTGAAATGAGAAGTACACATTACCATGAGGGAATACGTCTCCAGACTCTCTTCATTTCCGCGGCTCATTTGCCTCCTTCGGTGAGTAAAATATCAGCTAGATTCACCAGAATTGTGAAAAACGGAGAAAGCAAAGTTGTTTACCTTTAACCTTTAACAAAGGTTTTCCTACACAGCAGGATAAATCAGAAACACAAGTGGCCAGCATTATCTGTTGGAACTGACGTGGACACTTCTCTCAGAGCTCAGAAAAACGGAGATGGCTTTTCTAAGCATGCATGGAAATTTCCATACAGCTACCAGCTCACAGTTCCTCTAGTCTATTGTATTTATTTATTTATTTTTATGTATTTATTTGTAGCATTTGTATCCCACATTTTCCCACCAATTTGCAGGCTCAATGTGGCTTACATTTGCCGTAATGGCGGTTGCCATTTTCGGTAACAGGATTACAAATGGTATTGTGTTAAGGTGCATACATAAGTGATAACATACATGGAACATAACATATATGGAACAGATCATGGTGTATATATATATATATATACAAAAAAGGACTGTGAAAAGACGCTAGCTTACTATATATAGAGAATGCAGCCAAATCATTAGTATTCACAATTTTCATTTCCCAAAAGTTAGGAATTTCAGGGGTCCTCTTACTAAGGTGCACTGAAAAATGGCCTACGGTAGTGTAGGTGGGTGTTTTGGGCGCACGCAGATCCATATTTCAATGTGCCTGCAAAAAATGCCTTAAAAAATTTTTTTTGCCAAAAATGGACATGTGGCAAAAATAAAATTTGGCGCGTGTCCATTTTGGGTCTGAGACCTTACCGCCAGCCATTGACCTAGTGGTAAAGTCTCATGTGGTAAAGTCTCATGCGGTAACCGGGCGGTAATGACCTGTGCACATCAAATGCCACTTGGCGCGCGCCTGAAAATATTTTTTGGACATGCGTATCGGACATGCACCAAAAATGAAATTACCGCAAGAGTCACGCAGTAGCTGGGTGGTAACTCTGTTTTGGTGTTTGTTGGGCACACGTAGATCCTTAAGCGGCTTACAGGCTTATTTTCGAAAGTGATCGCTGGCCATCTTCCGACACAAATTGGGAGATGGCTGGCGATCTCCTGAACCCGGCCAAATCGGTATATATATACCATGTGCATACACACATGGTAAAAAAGAATAAATTATGGTATTGCATGAAGGTTCCGGAGTAATAAATTGGATTGTAACATACGTTAGGTCATCGACTATAGAGAGACCGTATTCAACATAAGGTTTAAAGTGGTATTGCTTGATCATGCATATCAAAGGGGTTAATCAGTCATGTGATAAGAGTTTGGTTTTGTATAGTCCGTGTATAGTGTTATTATTTAGTATTTAAGATGGATGTTTATGGTATGCCTTCTTGAAAAGATCTGTTCTGTAGGCCTTAAGAGTCAATTCCATGGGATGGTAGTTGGGTTTGTGTGCCTGATTTACCTACCTGTCTTTTGAGAAAGGTTTGCTGCAGATAAGACAATGTTGATTTGTTCCCGGTCAAGCAGGAATCAGTCACATAAGAGGGAAAATGCCTTAGCTGAGAGTTGCTGTCCTCTTATTCGATGATAACTTTGATATTACAACATTATGAGACTGCCTTTATGGGGGAGTTATATGCCAGTTTAATAAGCTTTGTAGAACTACTTGTCTAAATTAACTAGTTCTTCTACGCATATTGTCTAGTCAATAGTCAAATGAGGAGGAGTGGAGTCAGAAGATGCAATTCTTCATTTGTTTCCTACTGTAGATGTTCAATTGAAGCTGCTTTGGCTGAGTTTACATGCCGATTTTATGTGCCGTAGCTGCACCATTTAGCAGCAATCCTGCTAAGTTGTAGCAATGAGAAATGTAATTGGCTAGCCAGTTCAATAAGAATATTTTTGTTACTGAGGGGGACCTTTTACTAAGCCGCTTACTACTACTACTTAACATTTCTAGAGCGCTACTAGGGTTACGCAGCGCTGTACAGTTTAACAACGAGGGACAGTCCCTGCTCAAAGGAGCTTACAATCTAAAGGACAAAATGTCAAGTTGGGGCAGTCTAGATTTACTGAATAGAGGTATAATGGTTAGGTGCTGAAGGCGACATTGAAGAGGTGGGCTTTGAGCAAGGATTTGAAGATGGGCAGGGAGGGGGCCTGGCGAATGGGCTCAGGGAGTTTATTCCAAGCATGGGGTGAGGCGAGGCAGAAAGGGCGGAGCCTGGAGTTGGCGGTGGTGGAGAATGGTACTGAAAGGAGGGATTTGTCTTGAGAGTGGAGGTTACGGGTAGGAACGTAGGGGGAGATGAGGGTAGAGAGGTAGGGAGGGGCTGCAGATCGAGTGCATTTGTAGGTTAGTAGGAGAAGCTTGAACTGTATGCAGTACCTAATCGGAAGCCAGTGCAGTGACTTGAGGAGAGGGGTGATATGAGTATATCGGTCCAGGCGGAAGATAAGACGTGCGGCAGAGTTCTGAACGGACTGAAGGGGGGATAGATGGCTAAGTGGGAGGCCAGTGAGGAGTAGGTTGCAGTAGTCAAGGCGAGAGGTAATGAGAGAGTGGATGAGAGTTTGGGTGGTGTGCTCAGAGAAAAAAGGGCAAATTTTGCTAATGTTATAGAGGAAGAAGCGACAGGTCTTGGCTATCTGCTGGATATGCGCAGAGAAGGAGAGGGAGGAGTCGAAGATGGGTCTACGTGTGCCCAACGAACGCCAAAATGGAGTTACCACCTAGCTACCGCGTGACTCATGCGGTAATTTCATTTTTGGTGCATGTCGGATACGCATGTCCAAAAAATATTTTCAGGCGTGCGCCAAGTGGCATTTGATGTGTATAGGTCATTACCGCCCAGTTACCGCATGAGACTTTACCGCTAGGTCAATGGCTGGCGGTAAGGACTCAGACCCAAAATGGACACGCGCCAAATTTTATTTTTGCCACATGTCTATTTTGGCAAAAAAACATTTTTAAGGCATTTTTTTGCAGGCACATTGAAATATGGATCTGCGTGCGCCCAAAACACCCACCTACACTACCGTAGGCCATTTTTCAGTGCACCTTAGTAAAAGGACCCCTGAAATTCCTAACTTTTGGGAAATGGAAATTGTGAATACTAATGATTTGGCTGCATTCTCTATATATAGTAAGCTAGCGTCTTTTCACAGTCCTGTGTGTGCAGGCTCTGTTCACCTTTGTCCAAAACACAAACAAAAAGTACCAAGGGCCTTCAAAAATGGGGCAAGTCCTTTTATTCCACAGCAAAGATCAATCTTATAAATAAATAACTCAATTTCGCACATTGATCTACACTGTGGAATAAAAGGACGTCCCATTTTTGAAGGCCCTTGGTACTTTTTTGTGCTTTGGACTATGTTTTGCGCTTTCAACCCTCTCTGTGTTGCTCTGTGGACATCTTTGAGTATGTGACATTTTAAACAGAAGTTGGGGAACACTAAGAGGCTTATTTTCGAAAGAGAAAAACGCCCAAATTCCGACCTAAATCGGGAGATGGACGTCTTTCTCTTGTGGGTGCCCAAATCGGTATAATCGAAAGCCGATTTTGGGCGTTTCCAACTGCACTCCGTCGCGGGAACGCATAAAGTTGACGGGGGCGTGTCGGAGGCGTGGTGAAGGCGGGACTGAGGCGTGGTTATCGGCTGAGCACAGATGTGCGTGCTCGGCCGATAATGGAAAAAAGAAGGGCGTTTTCAGAGAGAATTTAGGTCACTTTTGTTGGACCCGTTTTTTCACGAACAGGTCCCAAAAAAGTGCCCTAAATGACCAGATGACCACCGGAGGGAACCGGGGATGACCTCCCCTGACTCCCCCAGTGGTCACAAACCCCCTCCCACCAAAAAAAACCGAATGTTAAACACTTTTTTTCCAACTTGTAAGCCAGCCTCAAATGTCATCCCCAGCTCCATGACAGCAGTATGCAGGTCCCCGAAGTAATTTTAGTTTAGTTAGTGCTGTGCGGGACCCATGCAGAGAGGAAAAATCGGAAGAAAAAAAAAAAACAAGCAAGTGCAGTCAGGGACGTCTAAATTACCAGGATAGTAAAAGGGGGAATCGAACCAGCAACCTTCTGATTACAAGCTCAGTGCTTTAGCCAGTGAACCACATCATTCAGGTGCTTAGATGTCCTTCCCTTTCCATTAAGTCCCTCCAAGTTTCTGTTAGCCAATCACCACTGTTTAACTGACACAGATGTCAGCTAAATGAGCTGTGATTGGCTGACAGAAACTTGGAGAGACTTAATGGAAAGGGAAGGATGTCTAATCAGTGGTGCACTGGCTACAGCACTGTGCTTGTAATCAAAAGGTTGCTGGTTCAATTCCCCCTTTTACTATCTTTTAATTTGGACGTCCCTGACTGCACTTGCTTGCTTGTTTTTTTTTTCTTCCGATTTTTCCTCTCTGCATGGGTCCCGCGCAGCACCAACTAAAGTAAAATTGCTCTGGGGACCTGCATACTACTGTCATGGAGCTAGGTATGATATTTGAGGCTGGCATAGAGGCATCTCAGGGGGACCAGTGCACTACGAATGCTGGCCCCTCCCACGACCAAATGCCTTGGATTTGGTCGTTTTTGAGCTGGGACGCTTCGGTTTCGATTATCGCTAAAAAACAAAAACGCCCAGCTCAAAAAACGCCCTAATCCAATGTATTTTCGAAAAAAAAGATGGACGTCCATTTTTTTCGAAAATACAGTTCGGCCCGCCCCTTCACGGACCCGTTCTCGGAGATGGACGTTTTTACAAATGGGCGTTCGCGTTCGATTATGCCCCTCTAAGAAATGTATTTTTGTGAAAAATTGATATCACTTTTGCTAAGAAGTTTTGATGTCTTCATAGAACTGACATGTTGTAAAACATTTGCAGATATGGAAATTATGAGCCAAGTGATTACATTTACTGTTCTGGCTAAAGATACTTCTATTAAAAACTTTTATAAGGAAAGTATTTCAGCTCTGTTGATTCCCTAGGCGCAAAGAGAGCTTTAATGAGCTGAACCAGAACCACATCAAGGAGTAAAAGGGGCACTCAGGGAGGACGGAGCCATAGAAAATTTCAGATCTGCTGTTAATGATTTGTAACCTGTCATTAGAATCATCCATAGTACCTGAAGATTGGAGGGTAGCCAATGTAATTCCTATTTTTAAAAAGGGATCCAGGAGTGATCTGAGAAATTGCAGACCAGTAAACCTGATATCAGTGCTGGGCAAAATAGCGGAAACTATTATAAATAATAAAATTAATGAACACATAGACAAACATGGTTTAATGGGATAGAGTTAAGATGGATTCAGCCAAGGGAAGTCTCGCCTCACCAGTTTGCTTCATTTCTTTGAATATGTGAATAAACATGTGGATAAAGGTGAGCTGGTTAATGTACTGTAACAAGATTTTCAGAAAGTGCTTGACAAAGTCCTTTATGAAAGACTCCTGATGAAATTAAAAACTGATTGGATAGAAGGCAATGATCTGTTGTGGATTAGGAATTGGTTGATTGATAGAAAACAGGGGGTAGGGTTAAATGGCCAATTCTCTCAGTGGAGGAGGGTGAATAGTGGAATGCCCCAGGGATCTGTACTGGGACTGTTGCTGTTTAAACATATGTATTAATGATCCGGAAATGGGAACAATGAGTGAAGTGATTACATTTGCATATGACTCAAAACTATTTAAAGTTGTTAAAACACATGCAGATTGTGAACAATTGCAAGAAGATCTTAGGAAGTTGGAAGACTTGGATTCCAAATGGCAGATGAGATTTAACATGGACAAATGCAAAGCGATACACATTGGGAAGAATAATCCAAATCATAATTATGTGATGATAGGTTCCACCCTAGGAGTCAGCACCCAAGAGAAAGATCTGGGTGTCATCGTTGTCAATGTGCTGAACTTTTATACCCAGTTTGTGGCGGCGGCCAAAAGGCCCCATTCTCCACCTTTGTGTATACCCTTCTTGCAAATATCCATCTTGTAAATTATATGTATTTGCAGAATAGTGGTTAGGTGGCATGTTGTATGTATGTGCATAAATTGGCCCATATGTATATATATTCTACTATACACAGTGGGCACCTCTGCTACATAATTGCCCCTTATAAAATGTCTCCATTCTGTTTGAACATTTACCTCTATGTAATCTGAAAATGATGGTCCCTAGGTATACTGACGTAGGATGGTTGCAAGGTTTATTGTGTTCATTTATGAGGAACACCACTGACTGGAATAAGAAATAATTTGTGCAACTGAGCATAACTTGCCTTGAGCTCAGATTTGGAAAAAAGTGACATGAATTAATCTTAATCCAATTTGAAGAGCTTGACTGGCTTCTTGGGAAAGGTGCTCTTTTTTGCTGACTTGAGGCTATGGTATGAACTGTAGATCCTATTGTCTTCCTTGTAGATACGTTTCTATTTTTATGAAAATGTATTATTTAAACAAAATAATAAATATGGATATGATTTATTGTTGGCTTTATGTGTGTGTATGTATGTACGTATATGTGTGTGTTTTATCTTGCGACAAATGCAGAAGAACACAAACCTCCACACAAGTAAAGCCAAAGCACAAAGTCACAGCGAAGGAGACAAGATGGATCATGTCAAAAAACTTTTTGTGATGATGCTCGTCTTGTTGTGACGACGCACCTTCAAGTCAAGGAGATTTTGGATTCATAGCTTCATTCTGCTGCACGCTTTTTGAAGACCGTTTCTTCTTCCAGGAATCGTCATAGAAATAATATACAGGGACTTCTGAAGTAGGCCAGAGTGGCCGAATCACGACTTTTTTTGAGTCCAGTAGAAGTTTTTTGACATCATCCACCTTGTCTCCTTCGCTGTGACTTTGTGTTGTATCTTGGGCAGCAATGGTCAAACAGAAATACTTCTTCTAAAACTAACTCTCTTTATGGCAGGGATATTCATCGTGGAGAGCTAATTGATTGAGAATGATGGCATTGTTAGAGTTCCTTGTTTGGGGCTCCATTTACAAAGCCATGCCAGCGATTCTGGTGCAGCAAATGCAAATGAAGTCCATAGGAATTGAACGGGCTTCATCACATTTGCCATGCTGAAATCGGTAGTGTAGCTTTGTAAAAGGAGCCCTTATTATTTATTGCCCTTCATCTCAGAGTAATTGGTGAAAGAGCTCATAACTTGGCTGAGCCCATCCACCAAATAGCTTGAGAGAGCATGCAATGACAAGTTATCAATGGAAGGAGGGTAGGAAAAAGAGTGAGGGAATTGCACAGGAAGCCGAAAGAAGCGAGTTTCATTTTGATTCTTGGTGAGCAGCGGCATAGGAACAGAATTTAGTTTAGTGAAAAGAACCATGTAGCATTGACCCACCTGCCCAGTTAGAAGGGAGCATGGGGATTTTGAGGTTAAGCATAGGTGTTTAAGAGGGGGATGTGAGATGTTGCAACTTTGGGTAATGAAGTTAAGTTAGATGGGATATTATTCTCTTCATTTGAATTGTAGATGAAGCAGAATTTAAGTACATTTAGATAATGGATCTCTTTATTTTGCGCTCTGCAGACCCTTGAAATTATCCTTCACCATCTGGATTATTAATCTGCTTTTTTCTGTACCACACAAGAGCTCTTTTATTTCTGATGGCTTCCCTGAAAAATCAGAAGCAAGATCATTCTTCTCAACACAGACAGGAAGTGAAACGTGGCAGCATTAAGCCTCCCTCACTGAGCAAATCAGACTCCAAAAAAATGAAGACATTTCTCTCCACAGCATCATGCAGGTGATTCTTCACATAAAGGACATTCTTAAAGATAATTTGGTTGCCCTTACTGACTTCAAAGTAGATATTGCTGGTCTCAAACAAGAAATGTCTTCTTTATCAGCAAAAAATGGAGCACACGGAGAGCAGGCTCAATGCCCATGATGCACAGCTACAGGCCCTTCCAAATCTATTTTGCGTTACTTTACTCAACTTCTTGAATGTGAGATAGGGGACCTGAATAATTGCTCCTGTTGGAGCAATCTCAGCATTCTTGGCTTACCAGAGAAATCAGAAGGTCCCGAAATGATATCCTTCCTGTCCAAATGGTTGCAGTAGCTGCTTCATCTTCAGTTTACACATTCATTAGAGCTGGAACATACTCACTGCACTCCGTCCTTCATCCCCTCCAACTCTAAATACCCACACCCAATTGTAGTAAAGGCACTATGATACCAGCACATGAAGCAAGTTCTTCAATGTACCAAACTTTATTTACTACTACTACTACTACTACTATAAATCATTTCTATAGCGCTACCAGTCGTACGCAGCGCTACCACAAATGAACATGAAGAAAAGACAGTCCAGTGGTGTGCTGGAGCAGGCTCTCACAGGCTCGCAAGAGTCGGTTGTTAAGTTTTTAAGAATTTTGGGAGCCGGTTGTTAAAGTAGGGCCCTCCATGGCTCCCAAAATGTGGGCTTGGGCCCTCTGCTGAATTATCTTTTATTTTGCTGGTGGAGATGCTGAGCCCTGCCAGCCAAGTAAATAGACTACTGCTGCTCCCCGCTCCTTGTTTCCAGCTCTGGGCAGCAGGCTGGGACTTCTCGAGCATGTGAGAGAAGTTCCAGCATGCTGCTCAGAGCAAGACGTTGGGAGTGGTGGCAGTCCATTTATTGGCTGCCAGCAAAAGTATGCCTAGCGTGCCCGCACGAAGGGAAGGAGGAGAGAGAGGCAATGAAGATAACCATAAATAATGCTACAAAACCATTTGAAGATCCTGAAGCAATGCTAAGATATCTGGAACAACAAGATACTGATTTTATGAACTCTGGCTCTGGTAGCTTCACATCCACTTGTGACCTTTTTCCAGCATCGACGTTTATTTCCCTCCTCCATTTTTTATGAAGAGTGATTTAACGTCTTGCTTCTTATGTTTAAACTTTGTTTTACCTTTGCATCATCACTGATCTTATGATAGTCAGATTTAGCATTTCTTTCATCATGGGAGCAAAGTTGTTGAGCATGTACTCTTTGAAAAGAAGGCGTTCCTATGTGCAAAATAGCGCACTCTTCCCGAAAGATTGCGCACTACGTGTACATGTGCAGTGGGTGCCCTCGTTCTAATAGTGTGCACTTGCTCTCGAAAGATTGTGCACTATTATCAGCAAACGATAAAACATTATCTTTCATTGTTTTTCTACTCATGTCCATTTGACAATGACATGCAATGACATGGGATATGTCCTTTGACATTTCCTAAACTGATGGAAATGAATGCACATTCTTAATGTTTAGTAAGAAAAAAATATAGTAGCATAGTAAATGACAGCAGATAAAAACCTGTACGGTCCATCCAGTCTGCCCAACAAGATAAACTCATTTTACATGGTATATGATACTGTATATGTATACCCGAGTTTAATTTGTCCTTGTCATTCTTGGGGCACAGACCGTAGAAGTCTGCCCAGCACTCTTCTTGTACAAAACGTTCTGAAGCTAACGCTGAAGCCCCTTAAAATTTACACTCCAGCCCATCCCTATCTATTCAGTCACAATCAGGGCGCAAACTGTAGAAGTCTGCCCAGCGCCGGTTTCGCTTCCCAATTACCGGTGTCACCACCCAATCTCCGCTAAGATTCCGTGGATCCATTCCTTCTAAACAGGATTCCTTCTAAATCTTCTATTCCTGGCAAAGCATCTGCACACACCATGTAAAACTAGGCACATAATTTCAATTCTTGTACTTTCACATTCACATACAGTGGCATAGTTTTACAAAAACCTTTACAGTGTATAACACAGATTTCAAACAAGGTAAAAACATTATGCCCTCTGTTCACTAAGTTGCACGGCAATGCCGACACAGCCCATTCAAAGTGAATGGGCTGTGTCGGCATTAGCACACAGCAGCTACTAGCACGGCTTAGTAAACAGGGTAACAGGGTGGTATATACTTAACTTTCCCCAACACACCTGTTTTGCACCTATTTGTAAATTGTTGACATAGAGGGGCATAATCGAACTGGGGGCGCCCATCTCTGGGGCCGGCCCTGGGAAGGGGCGGAACCAACCGTATAATCGAACGAGGTGTGTGGCCATCTTTTCTTTCGATAATAAGGTCGGGGCCGGCCATATCTCAACATTTAGGTCAGCCTTAGAGATGGTCTACTTAAATGTTGAGATCGCTGGACTTAGAGATGGCCGGCCTCATTTTTCACCGATAATGGAATCCAAGCCATTTGGTCATGGAAGGAGCCAGCATTTGTAGTGCACTGGTCCCCCTCACATGCCAGGACACCAACCGGGCACCTTAGGGGGCACTGCAGTGGACTTCATTAATTGCTCCCAGGTACATAGCACTCTTCCCTTGGGTGCTGAGCCCCCCCCAATTCCCCCAAAACCCACTCCCCACAACTATACAACACTACCATAGCCCTTATGGGTGAAGGGGGGCACCTACATGTGGGTACAGTGGGTTTTGAGTGGGCTTTGGAGGGCTCCCATTTACCACCACAAGTGTAACAGGTAGGGGGGATGGGCCTGGGTCCGCCTACCTAAAGTGCACTGCACCCACTAAAACTGCTCCAGGGACCTGCATACTGCTGTCATGGAGCTGGGTATGACATTTCAGGCTGGCTTAGAGGCTGGCAAAAAATGTTTTAATTTTTTTTTAGGGTGGGAGGGGGTTGGTGACCACTGGGGGTGTACAGGGAGGTCATCCCCGATTCCCTCTGGTGCTCATCTGGTCAGTTTCGGCACCTTTATGAGGCTTGGTCCTGAAAATAAATGGACCAAGTAAAGTTGGTCAAATGCTCATCAGGGCCGCCCTTCTTTTTTCCATTATCGGCCAAGGGCGTCCATGTGTTAACCACACCCCAGTCCCGCCTTCGCTATGCCTCCGACACGCCCCCTTAAACTTTCACCGCTCCTGCGATGGACTGCAGTTGAGGACGGCCAAAATCGGCTTTCAATTATACCGATTTGGCCATTAGGAGAAGGGTGCCCATCTCCCGATTTGTGTCGGAAGATGGGCGCCCTTCTCCTTCGAAAATAAGCAGGATAGTTATATTTTGCTCAATAGATTCTAATGTTCAGAAGAAATTAGGAATACTAATGTAATCTTTGAAAATAGATATAGCATAAGGCACATATGAATGTGCTAAATAATTATGTGGCCCTTTTACAAAGGTGTGCTGAAAAATGGCCTGCGGTGGTGTAGAAGCGTGTTTTGGGTGCGCGCAAAATCATTTTTCAGCGCACCTGTAAAAAAATGCCTTAAAAAAATTTTTTTGACGAAAATGGACGTGCGGCAAAATGAAAATTGCCGCAAGTTCATTTTGGGTCTGAGACCTTACCGCCAGCCATTGACCTAGTGGTACAGTCTCAGGCTGTATCCAGGAGGTAATGACCTATGTGCATCAAATACAACTTGGCGTGCATCCATTACATGCGTCCGAAAATAAAAATTATTTTTCGGACGCACGTATCGGATGTGCGCCAAAAATGAAATTACCGCAAAAGCCACATGGTAGCTGGCTGGTAACTCCATTTTGGCATGCGTTGACCCTTACGCAGCTTAGTAAAAGGGCCCCTATGTGTTTGAGTTAGTAATAAAATATTAGTAGTAATTTGCTAACCAAAAATAAAATCTGCACACACACAGGTTCAGAAAACTTTTATTTTAGAGATCTGTTAAAGATGTCAAAATGATGGTTCTAGTTTTAAAATTAAAAAAACACTGCACACCTATTACTTCTACCTTCTTATTTATAGCCCTCTTTGGAAGTAAGATATACCTTTTAATTGAGATTAATTATAGCCCTTCTGCAAATGGAATGCAAATACTTACTGTTTGGCACTGGGAAATGATGAATCTGGGAGAGCTTTGTAAGCTGAATTATTTCCTTTTTGCTTCTAACTGGATCAGATCTGAAAACATAGCTGTATGGATGCTTTCCTGATGATGTACTCTGTCAAACAATGGGTTTCATAAATGGAACAACCTGAATACTACCAGCAAACATAAAAAGGCAAGGCATTTAGAGGGGTATTTTCAATATTTATTTATTTAACACATTTATACCCCACATTTTCCCACATAGTTGCAGGCTCAATGTGGCTTACATAATGTCGTAGAGGCAGGCTCCGGTTCGGTAAAATACAAATACACAAAATAGTAGTAAACCTATAAATAACATGAGTATAAGGCTACAAAGATATGATAAGAAGTCTAATACAGTCCATAGATTTGCTGTATCACAGGAAGTAGAAAATGAAGTTGGGTCTGAGGGGTAGGCCTTCTTAAACAAGGTGGTTTTCAGTGACTTCCTGAACTTAAGATGGTTACGAATTGATTTCACGGTTTTAGGCAGTGCATTCCACAGTTGTGATGTTCAAATGGCAAAATAAACATTTATTGGAAAAAAAACTAAGTTGTCCTTTTACTAAGGCGCACTAAGAGATTTAGCGAGTGGTAAATGATAAGACGCCCATATGAATATAATGGGCATCTCAGCATTTAGCATGCACTAATCATTACCGTATCTTAGTAAAAGAACCCCGAAATTTTTTCTGATATTCAAAAATGAAAGAGGATGTACTGAAAACATCATAGTCATTCAGGGTCCCTTTTACTAAGCCGCGTAGGTGCCTACACGCGCTCCTACATGCACCGATTTGGAACTACTGCCCGGCTGCCACATGACCCGGGCGGTAATTTTATTTTGTATGCGAATCCAGTAGGTGTGCCAGAAACTTTCTGACATGCGGCGCTAACCGGGTGGTAATCAGCATTGTACGCGTGCTGATGACTACCGCCCGGTTAACACGTGAGAACGTACCACTAAGTGAATGGGTGGCAGTAAGGTCTCAGGCCAAAATGGATGCACACCAATTTTCATTTTGCTGCATATCCATTTTGGGCCATAAAAAAGGCCTTTTTTTGGCAGGTGCGCTGAAAAATGCACGCCCAAAACACAGATCTGCAACAGCGCAGGCCATTTTTTGGTACACCTTAGTAAAAAGACCCCTCAGAGACAAATGTTTCTGCCAACACTATGCGAAACGTGCAACGGTGGTACTGGTCCCCATGTCGAGAAAATATTTGCGGGAAACGGCAAGGCGTTTCCTCCACATGCAAAATGTGCATATATAGATCTGCACGTGTAAGAATGTTCCTCAGTGCACTCAGCTATGTCATTGCACAGGTAGTCTAATTTCTTCTTGCAGAAATCAAAACTCCTGGTCCTCCTGTGCCTTAGGTACAGGAGACAAATCATGAAGCACCACACCTTCTCCCACACGATATAGCCATAAAGATCAATAAGGAGCAGCTTGAAAGGTGAGTGTGAAGCTTTGCCCCCTAGGATTATAGCACCAATGAAGTGCAAGCACCATACATAGGCAGGGCCACATGCACTGAGGGTCCCTTTGTTGTTGCAATACATTTTAAAGTCCACACTCTGATTCATAAGATCATATATGGAGAATCCCCATCTACATGAATAACCTCATCGACCTCCCAACCAGAAATAGATCATCGTCTTCTCGTACTTACCTCAATTTACACCTTCCCAACTGCAAAGATATTAAATACAAGACCTCCTATGCATCCAGTTTCTCCTTTTTGGGCAGCCAGCTTTGGAACGCTCTGCCAAGATCCATCCGAACAATCAACGACCATCTACCCTTCAGAAAAATGTTTAAGGCCCATCTCTTCAAGAAAGCTTACCCTAACGTCCCAACTTAACTTTTAAGCTCACCCACATGATTCCTGTCCCGACTATTATTATACCTTTAGACCATGTCTCCCAATCTCCTTATGCTCATCCCTCAATCTTTTCCTCTTCATCCTTCCTACGCCTTACCCCTCCCAATCTCTTTCCCATTTGCTCAACCTATCTTTGTTTACCTCTCCATGTTAATTCACATATTTTCATAACCCTACTATTACTACAGTATGTTTACTACAACTTGTAATATTCTCCTTCAAGACTTTGTAATCCTATTTACTATGTAAGCCACATTGAACCTGCTATCTGTGGGAAAGCGCGGGGTACAAATGTAATAAATAAATAAATAAATTTTATTGCTTTTTCATAAGAAAGAAAAAAAATGTTGAAATCAGAATGTACAGAATATGCAGTGACAACTAATTATGGAGCCCCCCTCCACTAACCATGTAACGAGGGGTAGCACATATCTGGACCAACTCACGCCCCCCCCCCCCCCCCACATCCTGGACCCTGCACACATGCTGATGGGAATGTTGGCAGAAGCTCACTAAAGTACATTGAGCCACCAAAAAACACACACTGTCCATCCTCACCTCTCTGCAACAGTGCACATGCTCCACAGAAAGACCACCATGCCACCCTCTGTCCCCATGGCTACCTTAGCTCACAAAACATCTGGGCCTGTATAATGCATATCTACCTCCTCTGCCCCCCCCCCCCCCCCCCCCCAGTCTGCCTGTTGCTATCTTTCACAGGCTATGTGAGGAGCATTACACAACATGTTGTCCAAAATAATAACATATGTGACTCCAAGGAGGCCCATCACCTGAACCCTGTCTCCACCAACTTGTTTTTTTGTGATGATTCGGGATACACCAGGACCTTGAGTTGCTCCGGCGCCGGTCAGGAGGGTCTGGTGAAAAGACCCCCACCCTAATCCGGCACATGAGGGACTGCCTCAGGGCTCAATGTAAGTACTACAGACATAGTACCCTAGAAACAGCCAACCCCCAACCTATGAGATCAGACCTGCCAAGGCTCCCGCATTGAGCAGGAGACTCCTGCTTTGGCGGGTCATCTCCCGCTGACAGGGACGGTCTTAGAATGAGGCACTGAGTCTGCCACACTCCTCCACCATCATTCCCTTCCCTTCGCCATCGCTGCTCTCCATCCCCCACCTCTGGACAGGCATCTCCTCTTTTCCTTCTTCCCTCCCTCAACCCTCTTCCCCTGAGTGCTACCTTTAATTTGTTTCAAAACTTGCCAGGCGGTGGCAGCGATTCACAGGTGCTGACATGCTGCCAGCCCAACGTTCTCTCTCTCTACTGTGGTGGCCCGCCCTTTCTGAGATAACTTCCTGTTTCCGCTGGGGTGGGCCACGCAGCAGAGAAAGAAGATGTTGGGCTGGCTACAGGGCAGTGCCTATGAATTGCTGCCGCTCGGCAAGTTTTGAAACAAATTAAAGATAAGCACGGGGGAAGAGGGTTGAGGGAGGAAGAGGGGAGATGGTGGTCTGCTGGATGAGGGGCAAGAGTGTAAGAGAAGTTGGGCTCGGGGCAAGGAGGCTAGATAAAACAGGAGATAGGGTGAGCCTATCTAGCCCATAATTTTTTACTATTGTTTTTCAATAGTGTTTGTTATTGTTTTGAGTGAACCAGTGTGGTGGCAATCTCTACATATACTGGATTCAGCCCATATAATGGCACTGGCCAATATTCAGATTGGTGCCCAATTAGCTTGGTGGATAAAGTTAGGACAGAATTTATCATGCGCTACCCATATAAGTACATATGTAATGCCACACTGGGAAAAGACTAAGGGTCCATCGAGCCCAGCATCCTGTCCACGACAGCGGCCAATCCAGGCCAAGGGCACCTGGCGAGCTTCCCAAACGTACAAACATTCTATACATGTGATTCCTGGAATTGTGGATTTTTTCCAAGTCCATTTAGTAGCGGTTTATGGACTTGTCCTTTAGGAAACTGTCTAACCCCTTTTTAAACTCTGCCAAGCTAACCGCCTTCACCACGTTCTCCGGCAACGAATTCCAGAGTTTAATTATGCGTTGGGTGAAGAAATATTTTCTCTGATTTGTTTTAAATTTACTACACTGTAGTTTCATCGCATGCCCCCAGTCCTTGTATTTTTGGAAAGCATGAACAGATGCTTCACATCCACCTGTTCCACTCCACTCATCTCTCTATATAAAAAGCAACACCAACGTTCTATGAAGCCTCCAGCCGGAAGTGTGAAGGGGGCGAGATATCCGGTTTCCCTATGAGTGTCTGCCCCGCCCTCTCTGTAACACAGTCAGTGAAGGAAAACAGCAGAGCACGAAATCAAATCGCTGGCTCTGTAACAGTGAAGGACTCAGAGGGGGGAGGGGAGAGAGGCCAGAGGGCAGGGACACACACACTCCCACATGCACACAGAAGAAAACATTGCTAGCCCCCGTTTCATTTGCATCAGAAACGGGGCTTTTTTACTAGTTATTTTATATACCTCTATCATGTCTCCCCTCAGCCGTCTCTTCTCCAAGCTGAAAAGCCCTAGCCTATTTAGTCTTTCTTCATAGGGAAGTCGTCCCATCCCTGCTACCCAGGTGGTAGGCATGCAGTGTGCACCCACTACTGTTTACTGCTGGGTAAGTGCCATGCTGTAGAAAATAGAAAATATTTTCTACTGCATGTTTTCGGCACAGGGCATGCTGTAGCCAGGCGGTAATGCCATTTTGGCGTGTGCTGGATGTACGTAGGCCCTTATACACCTTTGTAAAAGGGCCCCATTAATTCCTGCATGTATTTGTCTGCAGATCCTTTTCGAAATTACCAGTAGGACTGAGCACATCTTGATGGGGCACCTGAATTCTGTGTTCTTAGTAAAATGGGGCTTCACCTGTCACTAGTCAGGAGTTTGTGTTGATTCCCTTTTTTTCTAAGCACCTTGAATTAATAGTCTTTTGTGTTGTGTCTAAATATAAACCTCTGTGCTCTTTTAAGATAGCTACAGTATGTGGAAGTGAAAGTAGGACATAGAACACGAAAGTAATACTTGAGTAACTTTGCCTTTCAAGCAGCTCTAAGTCCAACTAAATTGCAAATGATTAGTTCTAATCAGGCAGGGTTGGTGAGCTCTAGGCAAATAAGCACACTAGATTAGATTCAGTAAATGGCACCCAAATTTGGATGCTGAAAAAAATGCACAACGAGCGCTATTCTATAAACTGCGATCCATGCATCTTTAAAGAATAGCAAGATGTGCAGGCAAATCCAAATTGTTTAAACAATGAAAAACTGGAAGTAACTCAAACAATTCCCTGAGTCAAGAATAAATCCAAATATATATTCTCAGAGCAAGCTCATATATCAAAATATACAGATCAAATTATACACTCATTGTCTACCCTTGGGTGTGTGCTAATAATGTGCTCAGTCCTTGCCTATTCCAGTCATTATATCCGCAAGGGAATATGTGGCAGTGTCACAGATGGAACCATCATAGCACATTAATAGTTCCGCCTCCTAATAATTGTATGTACATGCATAGTAACATAGTAGATGACGGCAGAAAAAGACCTGCATGGTCCATCCAGTCTGCCCAACAAGATAAACTCGTATGTGCTACTTTTTGTGTATACCTTACCTTGATTTGTACCTGTCCTTTTCAGGGCACAGACCGTGTAAGTCTGCCCAGCACTATCCCCGCCTCCCAACCACCAGCTCCGCCTCCCACCACCGGCTCTGGCACAGACCGTATAAGTCTGCCCAGCACTATCCCCGCCTCCCGCCACTGGCTCTGCCACCCAATCTCGGCCAAGCTCCTTAGGATCCATTCCTTCTGAACAGGATTCCTTTAATCCAACTTGGGTTTTCCAGAAATAATAGAAACATATATGGTTAATATTCAAGTACTACCTCACTTACTACATACATGTATGCATACACATTATTAGGAGGCGGAACAATTAATGTGCTATGATGGTTCCATCTGTGACACTGCCACATATTCCCTTGGGGATATAATGGCTGGAATAGGCAAGGACTGAGCACATTATTAGCACACCCAAGGGTAGACAATGATTGTATAATTCGATCTGTATATTTTGATATATGAGCTTGCTCTGAGAATATATATTTGGATAAATCCAAATTGTTGCCAATTAATTCCAATAATCATTTTTTAGCACTTAATTATTGCCACCAATTGGTTCATCACTCAATTAAATTGCATGCACAACTTTGGATGCCATTTATCTGGAGGGTTAAGGGCAATTCTAAAAATTGACACCTCAGTCTAGGTGCACCAATGGCATTTATTTATTTGTTGCATTTGTAGCCCACGTTTTTCCACCTATTTGCAGGCTCAATGTGGCTTACATAGTGCAGTAGTGGCAGTCGCCAATACCGGCATGAACAAATACAAGATGAGGTTATGACAGAATAATGATCAGGATTGATAGACACAGTGGGGGTCATAAGGGGAAGAGTAGGTTATGTCCAATACGAACATTTATACTGTTGTGTTGCAGGGTTAAGGCATTTAGGTTGGGTCATTTGAGTGTTCATTTTTGAACAGGTTAATCTTTAGCAGTTTCCGGAAGATTAGGTGGTCGTATGTTGTTTTCACGATGGTCGGTAGTGTGTTCCATAGTTGTGTGCTTATATAAGAGAAGCTGGATGCATAGGTTGACTTGTATTTGAGTCCTTTGCAGCTTTGGTGGTGGAGATTTAGGTATGTTCATGTTGATTTTGTTGTGTTTCTGGTTGGTAGGTCTATAAGGTCTGTCATGTATCCCGGGGCATTGCCGTAGATGATCTTGTGAACCAGGGTACAGATTTTGAACACAATACGTTCTTTGATTGGGAGCCAGTGTAGTTTTTCTCGTAAAGGTTTAGCGCTAACTCTACAACAACATCTTGGTGCCAAGATTCTATTAGTTGGCATTGGTGTGCTTGTGCTTAGGTGTGTGAGAAGGGAAGAGGGAGACATGCCACACATAAAGGGAAGGGAAGAGGAGAGACACATTACACATGAAGAGAAGGGAAGAGAAGAAGGGAGACAGGCTACACATGAAGGGAAGGGAAGAGGGGACAGAGGCTACACATGAAGGGAAGGGAAATGGGGACAGAGGCTACACATGAAGGGAAGGGAAATGGAGAGACATGTTACACATGAAGTGAAGAGAAGAGAAGGGAAGAGAAGAGGGGGGTACAGAGGCTACACATAAAAGGAAGGGAAGAGGGGAGACAGTCTGCACATGAAGGGAAGGGAAGAGTAGAGACATGTTACACATGAAGAGAAGGGAAGAGAAGAGGGGACAGAGGCTACACATAAAGGGAAGAGGGAGACATGCTACACATAAAGGGAAGGGAAGAGGAGAGACACGTTACACATGAAGAGAAGGGAAGAGAAGAGGGGACAGAGGCTACACATAAAGGGAAGGGAAGAGGGGAGACAGGCTGCACATGAAGGGAAGGGGGATACAGGCTGCATAAGAAGGGAAGGGAAGAGAGGAGGCAGGTTACACATGAAGGGAAGAAAGAGGGAAAACAAGATAGATTTGAGAAGGAGGCAGATAAATTGAACAAAGCTGACCATGAAACATCAATGCCAAACAGACAAAGGGCAGGAGATGAGAAAAGAAATAGCAAATGGAAAAGAGGCCCTGGAAAAATAGTTAAGAGCACAATCAAAGGAAAGCAGAACCAAAACCTTTGTAACAAGATGATTGGAATAATAAAATCATCAGACTACAAAGGTAGGAAAATGATTTTACTTTTAGTTTAGTGATTGAATTATGTCAGTATTGAGAATCTACATCTGTTAGCTTTATTTTGCACTGTAGAGGAGGACATGCATTTCTTTTTATTTCTCTGGTGTTGCACAACATGCAGAGTCCAGTATCTCTGCTTTCAGTTTTTGTCTGCATGTTTTTTGCAGTTCTCTATTTTGTATCCCCAGTAGCAGGTATACTGGTAATCTAATGTATTTCAGTAGCATAATTAGATTAAATTACTTCTGAAGAATATAGGTACAGGTGGCAAAGGAAGAAATTGCTTGCAGGGATAAGTAAGGATGGAATGGATCTTAGCGGGGATGGGTTAGATTTGAGTGGTGTGCCTTGACAATTGTTGCATCTTAGAAGTGTGCCATGAAATGAAAAAGGTTGAAAATCACTGCTCCAGGAGATGTGGTCCCAGGTGGGGAGGGGGCAGGGGTGGGAAGTGAACAAATGAGAAAAAAAAAAACAAGACAGGCTACCTATAAAAGAGTTTATCAAGAGAGAGCAAAGAAGCTAGTATATGTGTGTCCGCCCATGGGCCTACACATCATATCCTTCAGTTCCATGGATGAACATGCTGGCCGATATTCAACTGGTGGTGGATAGTGTTTTTTTGTCCACCGTTGGCACTAAAGCTGAAAATTCAATACATGACCCTGTGTGAGCTTCAGCATTGAATTTCCAGTTTTTTAAAATGCTGGTTAGTGCATGCCTGGTTAAGTCAATACTTAAGTCAGACTTAAGGGCCATGGGCTAACACATAAAGATAGGACAGCTATTTATGTGGTCCTATTTATGCACTAAACATGGCCAGTTAGCTCTGAATATTGGAAGCTAACTGAACTTGACCTCTGAAAGGCCTCTGGAACCTCCCCCCCCCCCCCCCCCCGACATAGCCATCTTCTACTTCAGCACTAACTGGTCATTTTCAACGCCACTAACTGGTTAAGTGCCATGGAAAATGACCAGATAGCCGCATACAAGCAAGTTAAATGGTCGGCATTCCTTCGCAGCTGGTTAACTCACTTTGAATATCAGCCACATGATGCCTAGATCATCTCTAGGATTAGTGGCATGTAAGTCCATCAGTGACACAGCCAAGCTGAGGAAGTCCTTCTCACATAGGTCACTGAGGAGGCATGTCACTGATATTCTCATGATGACACCCCCCCCCCCACACACACACACACACACTGGAATGCTATGTTTTGGTATAATTAGGAGCTGTGTAGAGAGAAGATCTGTCTATTGGTAGCACCTTCATAGCTGGATAGAACCAATCCATGATAAAAGAAGAGGCGCAAAAAAACACAGCAACCTGCTAGAAATTTAAAAAAAACAAAAACAAAAAACAGCCAATGGCTAACAGGACAAGACGTTTATTAAAAGAGCAACCTTTGAGAATAAAAGTGTGTTTGTACTGTCCTACCATGTCATCATGTTGGTAAAAGCCCAATGTGTTTCGTTAACAGACTGCCTGCATCAGGGGCACATTTGGGGGTCCCTTTTACTATGGTGCACTAATGGATTTAACGCGCTAATGATTCTAGGAAGCCAATTATATTCCTATGGGCTTCTTATAATTTAGCGCAGGCTAATCGTTGACAGGTGCTAAATCTTTTGCACATCTTAGTAAAAGGACTCCTTGGTCTTTATAACAGGAACATCCAATACACCTAAAAGTAATAAAACAAATGAGAAGATCAACATATAATAAAATCATAGTAAACACACACTAGTTAACAGCTCATAGTGAGAATGGACATTTGCACATTAAGGATCACACAATAAGCATTACAACACTTAAATAAATAAATGGATACAAAATAATAAAAATGGAAATAAAAGGAAAAACATGGTAACATAGTAGATGATGGCAGATAAACACCTGATGGTCCATCCAGTCTGCCCAACAAGATAAACTCAGCATATAAGGTATGATGCGATACTTCACATGTATACCTGATCTTGATATGACCTTGCCATTTTCAGGGCATTGTCCTTAGAAGTCTACCTGGCACGGTCCTTGTCATTGAAGCCCCTGAAAAGCTCCACTCCAACCCATACAATCTATTCAGTCACGATCAGGGCACAGAAGTCTGCCCAGCACTGGCTTTGCTTCCCAATCACGTGTTGCCACCTAATTTCCGCTAAGCATCTCCAGATCCATTGCTACTAGACAGGATTCCATTGTGTTTATCCCATGCATTTTTGAATTCCATTACCATTTTCATCTCCACCACCTCCCGCGGGAGGACATTTCAGGTATCTACCACCCTCTCAGTTAAAAAATACTTCATGACATTATTCCTGAGTTGGCCCCCCTTCAACCTCAATTCATGTCCTCTAGTTCTACCACCTTCCCGTCTCTGGAAAAGGTTTGTTTGTGGATTAATACCTTTCAAATATTTGAATGTCTGTATCATATTACCTATTTCTCCATTCCTCCAGGGTGTACATGTTCAGGTCATCAAGTCTCTCTTAATACGTCTTGTTTATTTATTTATTTATTTATTGCTTGCATTTGTATCCCACCTTATCCCACCTATTTGCAGGCTCAAAGTGGCTTACATAGTATTGTTAACATAGTTATTCCATTATATCGAGTATGGTTAGTATTGTGTATAGATTAATTAAGAAAAGAAAGAAGAAGGAAGGAGTTTATTAGGGTATTTATAGAAGGTGGGCTTTCATAATTGAATGGGTTGGTGGAGTGGATTGGTGGGGCTGTAGGTTCTCATTGTAGGCCTTGTTGAAGAAATATGTCTTCAGAGATTTGCGAAAGGTAGTTGTTTCGTCAATTGTTTTCAGATCTATGGGCAATGCATTCCATAACTGCGTGCTCATGTAAGAAAAGGTGGTGGCGTGCATCAGCTTGTACATTAGTCCTTTATGCAAACCCCATACCATTTTTGTCGCTTTTCTTTGAACCACTTCAAGTCTTTTTATACTCTTAGCAAGGCACACAACTGAACATAGTACTCCAAGTGGGGCCGCACCAATGACTTGTACAGGGACATCAACACTTCCTTTTTTTTTGCTACTTATACTCCTCTCTATGCACCTTGGCATCCTTCTGGCCGCAGCCACCGCTTTGTCACATTGTTTCCTCATCTTGAGATCCTCAGACACCATCACCCCAAGATCCCTCTCCTGAACTGATCTTACCAATATCTCCCCTCCATTATGGTACATCTCTTTTGGATTTTTGAATCCCAAGTGCATCACTCTGGACTTCTTGGCAATAAAATATTAACTTATAATCAATTGCTGGCAATGACTATGCACGTTAATATAACAGTATATATCCCCTTATACATATATAATGATTAATCAGTACATGAAGCCTTACAAATGTGCTAATTAGACATATAGAAGTTACAAGGTAATCCCCAAAACATGTACTTACCTTGTAAACATTCCTTCCTTCTCTTATGCTACTACTACTACTGCTACTACTTATCATTTCTATAGCGCTACTAGGCGTACGCAGCGCTGTACACTTGAACATGAAGAGACAGTCCCTGCTCGACAGAGCTTACAATCTAATTAGGACAGACAAACAGGACAAACAAGAGATAAGTGAATGTTCATTTACACTCTACCATTTCATGTTGCTCTGGTTCTTCCAACCTGCTAAATATCCAAAACTGTGAATCCATGAAGCTGAATACTGATGCCCCCAGCACTGTCAACCAACAAAGATTGTCCTCTTGAATTTTAACTGACAGACCTTTGACCATTCTCCTAAGTTTTGGAGATCTCTTCTCATGGTTTCTACTCCCTCTGGATATCCATTCTATTGGCTATCTTCATGTTATCTGCAAAAAGGCAAACTTTTCCTTCTAACCCTTCAGCAAAATGTCTCTCACAAATATATTAAACAGAATTGGGCCCAGCACCAACCCCTGAAGCACTCCACTGCTCACCTTCCTTTCCTCCGAGCGACTTCCACTTACCACCACCCTCTGCTGCCTGTCAGTCTACCAGTTTCCAATCTAGTTCACCACTTTGGGTCCCAAGTTCAACCCTCTCAGCTTATTCAGGAATGTACTGTGAGGGACCATATCAAAAGCTTTCCCAGGGCCATCGAGATACACAGCCGGGCCCGGGGCAGGACCGCCACCGCACCGTACCTCCCCCCCACTCGGACCTCCCTCCACATTCGGGCTGCCACCCCTGCCCATCACCTTACCTTCCTGTGTCTGACTGCTCCTCCCTCGGACTGTTGTCTTCTGCTCCTGGGTGCAGGGACCCAGATGATTACATTAACGCAATAACCTGGGTTATCGTGTTAATGCAATCATCTGGGTCCTGGCAAGCAGGAGCAGGAGAGAGACAGAACTGGAAGCAGGCAGCTTAGGCAGGCAGAAAGAATCTTACCGGTGTCATCCCCACCCCCTCGGAGGCTGGGCTCGGGGAATTCTCCCCCCCCCCCCCCCCCCAGCAGCCCTGGGCTTTGCTGAAATCCAAATAGATTACACATCTAGTACATGTCCTTCATCCAGTTTTTTGGTCACCCAGTCAAAGAAGTCAATCAGATTGGTTTGGCAGGGTTTTCCTTTGGTAATGCCATGTTGTCTCGGATCCTGTAACCCGTTGGCTTCTAAAAAGGAGAAGTATTACCTTAAACTGGGGCACACAGAGCATAAAGGTTTCTTATACTAGACTCCTGGAGCCAATGATAGTGGCTTAATAAAAAATCACATAATGTAGTCATTTAAGCATAAACATTCAGATGGCAGCATTGTAGAAAAGTATATTGGTTAGGTAATAGCAATTTTCTCAGAAAACTGAGCGGAGGAATGGTTACCTTCGAAAGCTAATACAAAATGTATTAAGTTAGTCCAATTTTAAAAAGTGTCATTTTATTTTATTTTTCTCTATTTTGTTTTCTTTCTATTTATTACATGGCTACCACACCACTTTACTGAGAAAACTAGAAATGAAGCGCGTTTGGGGTAAATTATGTGAAATAGATCAGGAGTACATCTCAGTAAACTGATTTGTCAGGACCTTATGGTAACAATCTCATTAAATCCCATATTAAAGCAGGCGTGGAGGTAGCCAGTTAAGCATCTCAAGGCCTAATAATACAGGTCTTATGTGCAAAAAAAAAAAAAAAAAAGGTCAATGCGAGCAATGTACACTAGGAATATGCAAAGTCAAATTTACCAGATTAAATAGTACAAATCTCACTTAAAGCATGTTACATAGTCAGAAACATGTAGCGGGGAAGGTTGCCATTAGCAAAGCAACATAGCAGTGCAAGGAGGCAAAAAAAAACAAACTTTCAAAAGGCTTGAAAATAAACCTGTTGGTGAAATCAAACATATAAACGGCGAGTGACCGTACTCACTCGCAAATGCGCAGTAGAGACTTCCCTCTCTGTCCCGCCCCCGCGTCAATACGTGATGACGGGGGCGGGACACAGAGGGAAACTGCGCAAAGCCGCCAGGTCGCTACCGCTCCCCCCCCCCGAGGTCGCCGCTTCCGCTCCCCCCACCCGGAGTCACCGCCGCCACCCCTCCACCCGGCCTGGGACCTCTCTTCGCTACTGAACTTACATCCTTTCACCGGAACGCAGCATGCACATCAGCTGAGCTGCCTCGGCCTTCCTTCCCTGCCTCGGCCTTCCTTCCCTGCCTTTGTCCCGCCCTCGCTGACGTTACGTCACACGAGGGCGGGACACAGGCAGGGAAGGAAGGCCGATGGCAGCTCAGCTGATGTGCATGCTGCGTTCCGGCGAATGGATGTAAGTTCAGTAGCGAAGAGAGGGCCCGGAGCGGGTGGAGGGGTGGTGGCGGCGACTCCGGGGGTGGGTGGGGGGGGGGAACAGTAACGGCGACCTCACGGGGGGGGGGGAGCCAGCGTCGACCTCTGAAAACCCCAATACCAGCCCGTTTTTACAGGCTCAACGGCTAGTATTTTTATAAAGGACATGTGGACACGGGTGAGGAGGTCATGTGTGAAGCACTGAGGACCTATAAAACACTAAAAGAAAACTATTTTAAAAACTGCTATTCTAAAAGGGCAGTGCATAAAATTAAACTGAAATTAAAAAGCCAAAGGAAGTTTTAAAAAACACATCGACCAATTTTCAAAGTGATTTTCAAAGCGGCCAGTAGCCTCTCCTGCTCCCTTAAATCGCTTCCTGCCGCCCGTGTGGAAATATTCAGTGGCACTTAACCGGAGAGTGCCGCTAAATATCCCCACAGACCGCCCAAACAAAAACTATTTATTTATTTGTTGCATTTGTACCCCACTTTTTCCCACCTATTTGCAGGCTCAATATGGCTTACATAGTACCGTAAAGGCGTTCGCCCAGTCCGGTAGAGAGCAGATACAAGGTTATATTGTAGTTAAAAGGTCGTGTGTTTCAGACACCAAGAGGGTTGGAAGGAGGAAAGGTTCTATATTGTCCAGTACGATCATTGGTTTTGCTGTGTTGCTGGGTGCGGGGATTTACGTTGGATCGGTAGGGTAGCCCTTCTTGAACAAGTTGGTTTTTAGTGATTTCCTGAAGTTTAGGTGGTCATGGATTGTTTTCATAGCTTTTGGGAGTGCGTTCCAGAGTTGTGCGCTTATATAGGAGAAGCTAGATGCATAGGCTGTTTTGTTTTTGAGTCCTTTGCTATTTGGGTAATGGAGGTTTAGGTATGTTCTTGATGATCTAGCTCTGTTTCTAGTTGGTAGGTCTATAAGGTCTATCATGTATACTGGGACAATGCCGTAGATGATTTTGTGGACCAGGGTGCAGATTTTGAAGATGATCTGTTCTTTGATTGGGAGCCAGTGCAGTTTCTCTCAGAGGGGTTTGGCGCTTTCGAATCATGTTTTTTTTAAATCAAAAATCAGCTTGGCTGCTGTGTTTTGGGTGGTCTAGAGTTTCTTTGTGAGTTTTTCTTTACAAAAAAAAAAAAAAACTAGGCAGGTTAGGGGCAGCGCGGTGGGGGGGGGGGAGGCACTGGGGAGGAGACCGGGTTATGTGGGTGCTGGCAATATTCAGTGCCAGCACCCGCATAGCTAAGTGGAAAAGATCAATGCTAGCCAGTGCTTTTTTTGTAGAAAAAAAGGTGCCGGTACTCATTATGGGCGGGGTCACCACATATGGCCCCACCCCTATGATAGCCACACCCACATTAGCCACACCCCTTATACCAGCCATGGCGCATATAAACAGACATAATTGAAAATATACTAGTATAGGAGAAAAACAATAACTTGTGATTTTTTTTTCATTATAAATCATTTCTGTAAGATGTTACAGCTCCAGTATACCCAGTGCAAAATAAGACAGCAGATGTAAATTCTTAAATTGGAGAAATTCCAAACACTAAAATGAAAATAAAATGATTTTTTCTACCTTTGTTGTCTGGTGACTGTTTTCTATCCATACTGGTCCAAGTGTCTGATTCTGCTGCTCTCTATCTGTTCTCTTAACTCCGTTTCCAGGGCTTCCTTTCCATTTATTTCTTTACTTTCCTCCTTTCTTCTTCCATGTCCAGCATTTCTCCTCTCTCCCCGCCAACCCCTCCATCCATCCATGTCCAGCATTTCTCCTCTATCTCCTGCTCTGCTCTCCTCTCCATCCATTTCCAGCATTTCTCCTTCCTCCCCTGCCATCCCATCCATGTGCATCTCCTTCCTATCTTCCCTACTCTTCATCCATGTCCAGCATGTCTCCTCTCTCCCCTGCCCTCCTCTCCCATGTCCAGTGATTCTCCTCTCTCCCCTGCCCTCCCCTCCTCTCCTATCCAAGTCCAGCAATTCTCTCTTCCCTGCCTTCCCCTTCCATCCATGTCCAGCAATTCTCCATTCTCCTCTCTCCCCTGCCCTCCTCTGCCCTGCCATCCCATCCAATCCATGTCCAGAATGATTCTCCTCTCTCCCCTCCCCTCCATGTCCAGCGATTCTCTTTTGCCCCCTATCCTCCCCCTCCCTTCCATGTCCAGTGACTCGCCCCAGCCTCCACCTGCCCCCGAGATCATTCAAACCCCAGCCCCATTTGCCCAGCCCCCCGAGCCCCACTTGCCCACACACACACACACCCAGCCCCACTTGCCCACCCTCCCCTGCCTGCTCCCTTCCGTTTGCTCCTGGCTGTGTTCCCTACCTTACAAAACTTTTCTTTTTTACCAAAGTTGCAAACCGGCAGCCTGAAGACTGAAGAAAGCAAACAGCAGGCAGGCTCGCCTCCTTGCATCGCGTCGCTTCGTTTCCCTGCATTCTCAGCACATCCCGCCCTCGAGGAAAGGAAATGACATCAGAGGAGGGCGGGACGTGCTGAGAATGCAGGGAAACGAAGCGACGCAATGCAAGGAGGCGAGCCTGCCTGTTTGCTTTCTTCAGTCTTCAGGCTGCCAGTTCGCGACTTTGGTAAAAAAGAAAAGTTTTACAAGGCAGGGATCACGGCCGGGTGCAAACAGCAGGGAGCGGGCAGGTGAGCCCCCGGACCCAGAAAAAAGGTGCAAGTACGCCGTACCGGCGCATACCGGCATAAAAAAAGCACTGATGCTAGCGCTATTCACTAAAGGGCACATGCCCCTTATAGAATAGTATTTAGTGCCAATTCCCATGCTCAGCTTTGGGCACCAGATCTACGCCTGCTGAAACACGGCGTAAATGCCTGTGCGCAAGGTGGGCGCAGAGACCTATTATTCTATAACACTGTACGCAACCTTTTTGGAATGGCCCTGACCAACCCATGACCCTTTCATGGCCCTTTTGGATTGCACACTATGGGATTTCGGTACCCAGCATTATAGAATAGCATGGGTAGCCAAGAGCCAATTAATGCCGCGCATGCAAGTTATAGAACAGTATCAGTTATGTGTGTAACAGTGTAATTATTAGCTGCTAATCGGCATTAACAACCAAATAATGGCTATAATTGGTGTTAATTGACATTAATTGGCACTATTTATTTATTTGTTAGGATTTATTTACCGCCTTTTAGAAAGAATTCACTCAAGGTGGTATACAGTAAGAATAAATCAAACATGAGCAACAGACAATTACAGCAGTAAAAATATTCAAATAACAATACAAAGAATGGCATAATATACTACTTACAACGTCAACACAATACATAATATAACATTTTAATTGACAGTGTAGGGTATAAACAAATATGGAACATATAGATAGGTAAGAGAGTAGGAGGAGATAGAAAATAAGGTGACTAATTTAAAGAAAGGTGCACATGAGGTCAGAGAGATGATTAAATGTTATCTCACCTAGGCTAGGAGTGGATAAACATGTCCTATGACAGTTACACACTTAACTGCCCTCAATCGGAATTGTGCAAAATGTGCGCAAAAAATCCATAGCAGGCAAGTGCATGGGGGCTCAGAGGGGCACGGACACTTATGCATACCAGCATTTACATGCCTAATTGCCTACAATTAGGAACAGTCATTGAGGGGCCCTTAAACTAAGGCATGTAGACGCATACGCATGTAAACTGTGTGTCAAATTGAAATTACCCCTCGGCTACCACGTGCCCTGGACAGTAATTCCGTCTTTGATGTACATCCAAAACACACGATAGAAATTTTCTACCGCATGACGCTTACCCGGCGATAATCAGTAGTGTACGCACGCTGACGATTACTGCCTGTTTTTTTTTTTTTTTTTATTAATTTTACATATATACAACTCATAAAGAGAAGATACAGAAATTTGTAATAATTTCAGATCCTAAGAAATAATACTGGAGATCTCTGTCGAGATTAATTCCATTCTATAAGTCTACTAAAACTTTTGACCTTTACTATTTAAAGCTGAAATAGATTCAAGATTACAAATACATTAATACTTAAATATAACCTGAAATTAAACCACTCAATCGGTGCTGCGGTTCTACCTCTTCTTCTAATCTATCATACAGTGTACATCTGTTACTTGACAGTCACAACTAATTTTTCCTCTTCCCTAGCAATCACAACCTCTTTAATTGTTTAGGTTCAATGAACTGAAATTGCTTATTTTGAAACAAAACACGACATATACATGGAAATTTCAGCAAAATGTTTGCTCCTAACCCCAAAGTTCACTGTCGCAGCGCCAAAAAGACTTTGAGGCATATTTTCAAAGCACTTAGCCTTCCAAAGTTCCATAGGTTTCTATGGAACTTTGGAAGGCTAAGTGCTTTGAAAATATGCCTCTTTGGGTCTCTTCTGCGTGTCCCTAGATAAATCAGGATAAAGTCTTATTTTTGAACAAAAAAAAGGGAATCTAAATGCCTAAAGGAAAGTCTTAATACTGCATCTCTGTCCATTTCCAATGCAAAATCCACTATTGCTGTTAACCTCTGAGTTATGACTTCCAGCGAGGACTCCAAGAATGATGTCAAATTCATATTTTCTCCCGTATTTGGCTGTGATATAGTTATGCCTTTAGCACTGAAATTGGAATTGGTTTGTAAATATTGAACTCGCACAATACGATTACTGCCTGGTTAACGCGTGAGAACTTACCGCTAAGTCAATGGGTGGTGGTAAGGTCTCATACCAAAAATGGATGCACGCTGGTTTTAACTTTACCGCACATCCATTTTCAGCCACAAAAAAAGGCCCTTTTTTGCAGGCGCTCTGAAAAATGGACCTGTGCGCATCCAAAACACGCGCCTACACCAGCGTAGGCCATTTTTCAGCAAACCTTAGTAAAAGGGCCTCTGAATTACTACTATTACTACTTATCATTTCTAAAGCGCTACTAGACGTACACAGCGCTGTACACTTGAACATGAAGAGACAGTCCCTGCTCGACAGAGCTTACAATCTAATTAGGACAGACAAACAGGACAAACAATTGATAAGGGAATATTAAAGTGAGAATGATAAAATAAGGGTTCTGAACAAGTGAATAATGGTTAGGAGTTAAAAGCAGCATCAAAAAGATGGGCTTTTAGCTTAGATTTGAAGACAGCCAGAGATGGAGCTTGACGTACCGGCTCAGGAAGTTTATTCCAGGCATATGGTGCAGCAAGATAAAAGGAACAGAGTCTGGAGTTAGCAGTGGAGGAGTAGGGTGCAGATAAGAGAGATTTACCCAATGAATGGAGTTCCCGGGGAGGAATGTAGGGAGAGATGAGAGTGGAGAGGTACTGAGGAGCTGCAGAGTGAATGCACTTATAAGTCAATAAGAGGCGTTTGAACTGTATATGGAAACGGATAGGAAGCCAGTGAAGTGACTTGAGGAGAGGGCTAATATGAGCATAACGACACTGGCGGAATATTAGTCGTGCAGCAGAATTAGATAAAATTAGGAATGAAAAAGTAGACTTGTGCTAGTATTCTATAATACAAGTGCTGGTATTGAATTTGCACTTAGCATGTATCATCCTGGCAACTAGCTAATCTATAGGGAATTACTCCCTAAGTGCTTTTCATGTAAGGGGGTATGGCATGGGCAGAAAGTGCGTATGGAAGGTATTTGGGAGAACTTCTTAGTGGTGTTACATTGTTCATTTTTCCTTTGGGCTATTGAATATCTCTTTTGAACTCCTGAATCAGACACTTTTCAGTGCCGAAACAGGACTGTGTTGAGTCAGTTGTATTGCTCAATAAACGTTGCCCTTGTGTTGAAATTAGTTTGGTTTTCCCCCATTTTTTTTCTATTTTATTAACACATTTTGTGGTTCTCCTCCTTTATATATATATATATATATATATATATATATATAGGTATTTGGCAGTTAACATGCTGCCCCTACCAGGTGCTAACTGCCTAACACTGAGTTAACATAGGAGACCACTTAAACTTCCTAAACAGAAGATGATAACTCAGTAGCGCAGCCAGAGTTAAATTTTTAGATGGGCCTGGAGGTGGACTGGGTGAGCACGGGCCTCGCATTTCCTCTCCACCTGCTACCATCCTCCCCCCACCCCCCCAACTGAACTGTTTCAAACCCAGGGCATTTGGCAGTATTCTTCCAGATGCCAACAGCCCCCTGCACATGCTCAGTTCTGGTCATTTTTACTGCCCTGAAGCGCCGTTCTCCCTTTAGCACCGGCGATTCCCATAGTCAGCCTTCTGCCAGTGTACGTCGTCGGGGCCTCTTCTCAGGTGTGCATCCCACCTTTGCGGAAAACAGGAAGTTGCAGAGTAGGCGGGACGCGCCTAAGGAGAGGCCCCGACAACGCACGCTGGCAGAAGGCTGGCTATGGGAACCGCCAGTGCTGGAGGGAGAACAGTGCTTCAGGGCAGTAAAAGTGAGCAGACCGTGCAGACGGGGAGAGCGGGCAGAAGAGGCAAGAAAAGATTGGAGCCTCGCTTGGGAGAGCTACGCCACTGGTTGGGTTGGGGCTAGTTAGGGTGGGCGGGCCTGGAGCAAAAGTGGCTGGGCCTGGGCCCATCCCGGCCCGCCCGTGGCTACGCCCCTGTTCCCCATTGGGAAGCATTTCATATTCAAGTTACTCACTCTCACCTTCAAAGCTCATAGAGTGGGCATTCTTTGCTACATTGACCATCCCATATTCTCCTGCTCAACTCCTCTGTTCGATTAACGATCACCGCCTGGTCCTTCCAAATCCAAAAGTTGCTCAATTTTGGAATCCACCTGACACTGCACTTTCTTTTTCATGGCTCCTTCTTACTGGTATTCACTCCCTCTTGCTATCCATTCTGAACTGTCATTCAAAATTGTTAAAATAGCCCTAAAAACTTGGCTGTTTAGACAAGCTTTTAATTTAAGGGGTTGGTGGTGGGGGGAGGGGGGCTTATAGTCAGTCTTGCTGTTTTCCTTCTTGTATGTTATATTTAGTGTAATCTCTTTCTTTTCTATCTCCTTATGTCCTCATTTTCTTTCCCCATTTTTAATTGTGTATTTATCCTGTAAGGTTTGAATGAGCTGGTATTTTATTTATGTATTTATTTATATATTTATTATTACATTTATATCCCGCGCTTTCCCAGTCAAAGCAGGTTCAATGTGGCTTACATAGTAATAGTGAATACAGAATATTGTTAGAGAAAGTAAAAATTAAGTATAACAGAATAGTAGAATAGATAAGTAGGCAGAGATAGGCAATGGAGAAGGGAGTAAGGTGGGAGATATAGTCTGGGTCAATGTCATTGTCTCCTGGGTATGTGTTGGGTTAGATGGGTCCATAAGATTAGTCTGGGTCATTCGGATAGGCTTGCTTGAATAAATGGGGTTTTAGTGCTTTCCGGAAGAGTAGATGGCAGGGGCGTAGCCAGACAACAGATTTTGGGTGGGCCTGGGCAAAAAATGGGTGGACACCAAGTGTTCTCCTCCCCCCCCCCCCCCCCCCTCCAAAAAAAATTATCTCAGCTGGTGGGAAAATGCTTCTTTCCACCTTGGCAGCAAGCATGCACTGAAAACTGAGCATGCACAGGTGCCGGTGTTGTGGAGAGTAGCATGTTTGTTACCATCAGGGGGAAATCTTCAGCTGGCGGAGCTTGGGATTCCCACCAGTTACCACTAAACATGTGCTACTGTTGGGTGGGCCTGAGCCATAAATGGGTGGGCCCTGGCCCACCCAAGCCCACCTGTGGCTACGCCACTGGTAGATGGTCACAGATTGATTGGATAGGTCTGGGGTATGACTGGATGTCCTTTCCTATCAAATTTTGTAATTTCTTTTTCTACTTGTTTTTGAGTGTTTCCTTTTACATTGTAAACTGCCCAGATCTGCGAGTCAGCTTGGGCAGTATAGTAAGTTTTAAAAAAACTAAAACTATAAACTAAGATATATATATATATATACATGCGTTGCCTTCATTAAATGGAAATGTAGCTCATGCATATTGTTTGGAAATATCCTGAAAATCAGATGGCTAGGTTTGCCCTGAGGACTGGTTTGAGAACTCCTGTTCTAAACTCAAAAGCCTGGGCATCAATAATGTTGGTAGAGAATTTCTATTTAAGAAGATCAGACAGACAGCTATTTGGGATGTTTAGTAGTGAGAACAGGGTTGTTTTTTCATTGCCTGGAGTTATGGCCTAGGCCAGGGCTTCCCAACCCTGTCCTCAGGGCACACCCATTCAGCGGAATTTTCCGAATATCCACAATGAATACAGTGGTGGAAATAAGTATTTGATCCCTTGCTGATTTTGTAAGTGTGCCCACTGACAAAGACATGAGCAGCCCATAATTGAAGGGTAGGTTATTGGTAACAGTGAGAGATAGCACATCACAAATTAAATCCGGAAAATCACATTGTGGAAAGTATATGAATTTATTTGCATTCTGCAGAGGGAAATAAGTATTTGATCCCCCACCAACCAGTAAGAGATCTGGCCCCTACAGACCAGGTAGATGCTCCAAATCAACTCGTTACCTGCATGACAGACAGCTGTCGGCAATGGTCACCTGTATGAAAGACACCTGTCCACAGACTCAGTGAATCAGTCAGACTCTAACCTCTACAAAATGGCCAAGAGCAAGGAGCTGTCTAAGGATGTCAGGGACAAGATCATACACCTGCACAAGGCTGGAATGGGCTACAAAACCATCAGTAAGACGCTGGGCGAGAAGGAGACAACTGTTGGTGCCATAGTAAGAAAATGGAAGAAGTACAAAATGACTGTCAATCGACAAAGATCTGGGGCTCCACGCAAAATCTCACCTCGTGGGGTATCCTTGATCATGAGGAAGGTTAGAAATCAGCCTACAACTACAAGGGGGGAACTTGTCAATGATCTCAAGGCAGCTGGGACCACTGTCACCACGAAAACCATTGGTAACACATTACGACATAACGGATTGCAATCCTGCAGTGCCCGCAAGGTCCCCCTGCTCCGGAAGGCACATGTGACGGCCCGTCTGAAGTTTGCCAGTGAACACCTGGATGATGCCGAGAGTGATTGGGAGAAGGTGCTGTGGTCAGATGAGACAAAAATTGAGCTCTTTGGCATGAACTCAACTCGCCGTGTTTGGAGGAAGAGAAATGCTGCCTATGACCCAAAGAACACCGTCCCCACTGTCAAGCATGGAGGTGGAAATGTTATGTTTTGGGGGTGTTTCTCTGCTAAGTGCACAGGACTACTTCACCGCATCAATGGGAGAATGGATGGGGCCATGTACCGTACAATTCTGAGTGACAACCTCCTTCCCTCCGCCAGGGCTTTAAAAATGGGTCGTGGCTGGGTCTTCCAGCACGACAATGACCCAAAACATACAGCCAAGGCAACAAAGGAGTGGCTCAGGAAGAAGCACATTAGGGTCATGGAGTGGCCTAGCCAGTCACCAGACCTTAATCCCATTGAAAACTTATGGAGGGAGCTGAAGCTGCGAGTTGCCAAGCGACAGCCCAGAACTCTTAATGATTTAGAGATGATCTGCAAAGAGGAGTGGACCAAAATTCCTCCTGACATGTGTGCAAACCTCATCATCAACTACAGAAGATGTCTGACCGCTGTGCTTGCCAACAAGGGTTTTGCCACCAAGTATTAGGTCTTGTTTGCCAGAGGGATTAAATACTTATTTCCCTCTGCAGAATGCAAATAAATTCATATACTTTCCACAATGTGATTTTCCGGATTTAATTTGTGATGTGCTATCTCTCACTGTTACCAATAACCTACCCTTCAATTATGGGCTGCTCATGTCTTTGTCAGTGGGCAAACTTACAAAATCAGCAAGGGATCAAATACTTATTTCCACCACTGTATGCAAGACAAAGATTTGCATGCACTGCTTCCTTGGTATGCAAATGTTTTTCATGCATATTCATTGCAGCCATCCTGACTGGGTGTGGCTCGAGAACTGGTTTGAGAAGAACTAGGCTAGGCTGGAATTGTTATCACCTGGATTGTTGAGTGGAATTAACTAAAGAAACCCTCATCTATGCTTCACATACATCATCACTGGTAATGAAAGAGCAGTCAGCATGACACAGAGCTTACCAACTGAAGTCCTAACTCAACATGTATTAAATTTGTTCCCCTAACTTTTTTTGGGGTCTTGCATTATCACATCCAAGGTCTTCTCTTTATTTTAGATAATGCTCCTCAGCGACCCAGAGATCGAAAGCAGCATACTGATCAGCTCAGATGAAGGGGCCACTTACCAGAAGTACCGACTGAACTTTTATATCCAGAGTCTGCTCTTTCACCCCAAACAGGAAGACTGGATATTAGCATACAGCCTTGATCAAAAGGTGAGCCATTTATTTGGGGCATTGGATCTGAGTGACATTTTCTCTACTTTTGTTGTATAGACTTTTTAAGACTTCACCTTAGCTTCTGTTTTTCTAAAGAGCTATAACACTGCTAACTGCATTAATATATTAAATATTCCATCAATATGAGATATATTATCTTGAACGTAACCTTTCCATCTCTTGTGACTGAAGGGTATGGCAGGTGCAAGGTGTCACTTACTTCTCCCCTGAGGATGCCAAAGTGACATTTGCAGACTGAAAAGCCACTATAAATTTGGTTCTTTTATAATATCAAATGTCAAATGAGTTTTAATGCTTAGATCTCTAATGTAACCGGAGAATGTGAGTGATATTGAAAGACCAATGTATTCTTTTGATGTCTAGTGAATTTCATTTTCCTTTAGCCTAAGTGAAAGATTTTTAAAACTAGCCAAATCGTTCACAGAAAGTCAGTAAGGTTAGAAAGAGAGGCACACTAGGGCACAAACAGTTTAGGTAGGGCATCAAACATTTGTGGAAATGCCTGGTTCTAATGGCAAGGCGTTTGCTAAATGGCTCACAATCTTCTATATATATAAAAGGCAACCCCAACGTTCTGAAGCCTCCACGGAAGTTGAGGCGCCCGAGATATCCGGTGTGCCCTGGAGTGTGTGCACCGCCCTCGCGTCAAAACGTCATGACGCGTCAAAACGTCATGACGTCGAGGGCGGAGCTATTGACACTCCAAGGCCGAAACGGCCCACCACAGCGAACAAGGCAAGTAGCTTCGAGGGACGGAGGGAGGGGGCCCCTTGCTAGCGCCCGTTTCATTCCGCGCAGAAACGGGCATTTTTTCCTAGTATGGTCATCATACAGTGAGTGTCTGATCCAAGTGCTGTGTGTGGCTTGGAAGAAGCTTTAGAAAAAGCAACACATGGTTCTGATAGATGTTCTAATCATGAAGCAGATTTCAGAGAGGACCCCAATCCCTAGTGCTGCCTCTTGTTGACGACCTTGCATGAATCAGCTTTACTGTGTTTACAAATGTACTGATAGACCATAAAATGTATATATCTTGAACAGGCATCTTCTCTTTTTTAAATAAAGAAAGCCAGACAAGAGGAGCATAATGACCTAAATACATTTGCAATGATGCCATAAAACATTTTTATTCTACCTGCGCAGATTAAGGAATGTTTTTTTTTTATCTTTGAATACTGAGAACAGAGAGGTTAAGCAAAGATTTTGAGATTGAAATTTCAGAAAGATATTGAAGGTACCATGGATACCAGATTAATTGGACTGACCTTATACGTCAGGTGAGTTCTTGAAAAAGAGCATCAGAACACGAAGGGGACCTTTACTGAGGTGTGTTAAGCAATTAACCTAAGAATTAGCATGCGCTTGTTACACAGCTTTGCAACAGATAGGGGCCCCTTAACCAGTGGCATAGCCACAGGTAGGCCTGGGTGGGCCAGGGCCCACCCACTTAGGGCTCAGGCCCACCCAACAGTGCCACACGTTTAGTGGTAGCTGGTGGGGATCCCAAGCTCAGCCAGCTGAAGACTTCCCCCCTAATGGTAACGAAAACACTACTCTCCACGATACCAGCACCTGCGCACGCTCAGTTTTCAGTGCATGTGTACTGCAGACCGCCATGGTGGAAAGAAGCATTTCCCCGCCAGCTGAGATATTTTTGGTGGTGGTGGTTGGAAGGAGTGTGTGTGGGGGGGGGGGGGGGAAAGAGCACTTGGTGCCCACCCACTTCTTGCCTAACCCCACCCAAAATCTGTAGTCTTGCTATGCCCCTGCCCTTAACTAAACTGTGGTAATAGGGGGCCTGCGCTAGCATAAGTGTGTGTTTTTGACGCACAATGAAGCCCCCTTTTACCATAGCGGGTAAAGGGCTGGGGGTTTTTTGTGGAAAATAAATGGCTCTGTGCAGTAACCGATTACCGCCGGTTAAGTTCCAGTGCTACAAAAATAGATCATATTTTTGTAGCACCGGAAATGGCGTGTGCTTGGTGGCAGGAGCATTGCCAGACCTCGGCGGGAGGGGGGTCCAGATCCCGAGGTGGGGGGACACAGTTTAGCCCGCCTCCCCCAACTGCCTCCCCCCCCCCACCACTTTCGATTCCCCCTCCCTCCGCCCCTCCCCCACGGGGGAAGGTTGACGTCGGTGGGAGGGGGGATCGAAAGTGGCGGGGGAGGATCGGCGTCGGTGGGAGGGGGTCAAAAGTAGAGGGGGCCAGGGCTAAATCTGTGTGGGCCCATTTCCCCGTGGCCCCACCTAGCTACGCCCCTGCTTGGTGAGAAATACTAACCACCTCCCACCCTCAAAAAACATCTTTTAAAAATATTTTGTGCCAGCCTCTATGCCAGCCTCAGATGTCATACTCAGCTCCATCACAGCAGTATGCAGGTCCCTGGAGCAGTTTTTGTGGGTGCAGTGCACTTCAGGCAAGCAGACCCAGGCCCATCCCTCCCTACCTGTTACATTTGTGGAGGAAACAGCGAGCCCTCCGAAACCCACCACAAACCCACTGTAAGGGCTATGGTAGTGGGTTTTAGGGGGGAGGTTGGGGGCTCAGCACACAAGGTAAGGGAACTATGTACCTAGGAGCAATTTATGAAGTCCACTGCAGTGCCCCCTAGGGTGCCTGGTGGTGTCCTGGTATGTCAGGGGGACCAGTGCACTACAAATGCTGGCTCCTCCCATGACCAGAGGTCGTTTCTGAGATGAATGTCCTTGGTTTCCATTATCGCCGAAATTCAGAAACAACCAAGTCTAGGGACGACCATCTCTAAGGACGACCAAATTTCAGGATTTGGGTGTCCCTGAACGTATTATCGAAATGAAAGATGGACATCCATCTTGTTTTGAAAATATGGGTTTCCTTGCCTCTGGATGGGGACATTTTGCGAGGACATCCTCATCAAAACTTGGACGTCCCTTTCGATTATGCCCCTCTACGTAGCCCATTGGCATGACAGCCATTGTGCTGGCCATATGAGGTCTTTTCTCTCAGGAATAGAGCTAAGAGTAAAGATTTCTGTGGGTTCCATTGCTTTTTGTTCATGTTAATTACAGTTTAGATGTTCAGTAGATTTTTCCCATCTTTTTTGGTTTATATAAATGTAGGTGGTCACACACATGGGCAGAGTCTGGGCAGAGCATGGGTAGGAGTGCGCATGCATAAGCTTTTAAACAATCTAGGTGTAAGCGTTTACACTAGCGCTATTAATACTACTACTATTTAGCATTTATATAGCGCTACAAAGCGTACGCAGCGCTGCACAAACATAGAAGAAAGACAGTCCCTGCTCAAAGAGCTTACAATCTAATAGACAAAAATAAAGCAAGCAAATCAATTAATGAGTAGAGGAAAGAGGAGAGGAGGGTAGGTGGAAACGAGAGGTTACAAGTGATTACAAGTCAAAAGCAATGTTAAAGAGGTGGGCTTTCAGTCTAGATTTAAAGGTGGCCAAGGATGGGGCAAGACGTAGGGGCTCAGGAAGTTTATTCCAGGCGTAGGGTGCAGCGAGACAGAAGGCGCGAAGTCTGGAGTTGGCAGTAGTGGAGAAGGGAACAGATAAGAAGGATTTATCCATGGATCGGAGTGCACGGGAAGGAGAGTAGGGAAGGACGAGTGTGGAGAGATACTGGGGAGCAGCAGAGTGAATGCATTTATAGGTTAGTAGAAGAAGTTTAAACAGGATGCGAAAACGGATAGGGAGCCAGTGAAGCGACCTGAGGAGAGGGGTAGTATGAGTAAAGCGACCCTGGCGGAAGACGAGACGGGCAACAGAGTTTTGAACCGACTGGAGAGGGGAGAGGTGTCTAAGTGGGAGGCCAGCAAGAAGCAGATTGCAGTAGTCTAAACTCCCACCCCAAATATAGATTGAGCCAATATTCAAAGCCGGCCACCGATATTCAGTGTCACTTAACCGGGCAATGCCATTGAATATGGTCTGTGACCGGCCATTAAAAAAATTTAAAAAGGTTTCCCAGACCCTCTAATCCCCCTTTCCCAGAAACAACCCCCTTCTAATCCCCTTCCACCCCCCCCCCCCCCCCAGCTACCTATCATCATAGGCCCTGCCAAGCCTAGCTAGCATCTCTGGTGGTCTAGTGGGGGTGGTGGGGACACGAAAGGGGGAAAGGGGAAATGGGACTTGATATACTGCCTTTCTGAGGTTTTTGCAACTACATTCAAAGCAGTTTACTTATATTCAGGTACTTATTTTGTACCAGGGGCAATGGAGGGTTAAGTGACTTGCCCAGAGTCACAAGGAGCTGCAGTGGGAATTGAACTCAGTTCCCCAGGATCAAAGTCCACTGCACTCCTCCACTAGCAACATTCCATGTAGAAGTCGGCCCTTGCAGATCACCAATGTGGCCGCGCAGGCTTCTGCTTCTGTGAGTCTGACGTCCTGCGCAGCCTTCTACATGGAATGTTGCTAGTGGAATAGCAACATTCCATGTAGAATCTCCAATAGTAGCAACAGAATCTCAATAGTAGCAACATTCCATGTAGAATCTCCAATAGTAGCAACATTCCATCTAGAATCTCAGCTAGGGAAAGGGAAAGGGGACTTGATATACCGCCTGTCTGAGGTTTTTGCAACTACATTCAAAGCAGTTTACATATATTCAGGTACTTATTTTGTACCAGGGGCAAAGGAGGTTTAAGTGACTTGCCCAGAGTCACAAGGAGCTACAGTGGGAATTGAACTCAGTTCCCCGGGATCAAAGTCCACTGCACTAACCACTAGGCTACTCCTCAAATCTCCATTCACTCCTGCCTCCAGCAGCTGCCTCATTATACAATGGCTGCCGTGACTCATGTACCCAAATGCCTACCTTTTGGAACTCATTCCTGCCACAGGACCCATTTTATTCTTATGGACCCTGCTGCATATAACATGCACTCATCTTTAGCCAAAGACCCCCTAAGAAAGAAAATGGTCCTGGAGAAATTTTAAAAAGACTAAAAGCTATTACTCTTTGAAAAGGCATTCAGATGAAGGGTGGAGGGTAGCAGGCCCAAGCTCCTCCCCTGAACACACCTGCATGCAGGTGGCATAAAAATACACACCATCATGGTTACTGCATGTGTGTTAATGAGTGGGGTCATTTTACAGGATACCTTTTATGTGCGAAAATCTGTTCTACATTTACCCCCTGAAAGTGTGTGTAAACTTGTATTTTTAATGCCAATTGCCACCATCATGTTGGACTTCAGTATCAGCATGGCAGAATGATGGGGGATGCTCCTGTGCCAATTTGATTTATGAATCTGTTAGTTTTAGGGGAGGAGGTGGAAAGAGACTGAAAAATGTGAAAGAAATGGAAGGCAAGTTTAAATAGCAAGAAGGAGGAGGCAGGCAGTGAAAGAAGTGAAAGACAAACACAATTTTGTTGTTTTTTTTTTTTTTCTTTTTCATGTAAAAAAAAAAGAAATGATGTGGCCAGTTTTTAGCTTGGTTTAAGCAGGAACACCACTGGGAAGGAGGATTAAGGCGGTGTCGTGCCTTAATTTCTCCAGTGGACAGCTTACTTCTGCAGTAAAAATGGCCTTAGCATATAGGAATGACAAGCAAAAGGACACACTTAGGCCACTTTTTACCGCAGTTAGGTAAAAGGGTGTGTGGTAATATGACCAGTGCTGGCAAATGTATGAAAAGATTGTTGCATTGCCTTATTTTGGGCTTAATAAAGATGATTTTTCACATTTAAAAGATGGGAAGGCGGTAGAACGTGAGGGCATGAAATGAGATTGAAGGGGGGCAGACTCAAGAAGAATGTCAGGAAGTATTTTTTCACGGAGAGGGTGGTGGATGCTTGGAATGCCCTCCCGCGAGAGGTGGTGGAGATGAAAACGGTAACGGAATTCAAACATGCGTGGGATAAACATAAAGGAATCCTGTTCAGAAGGAAGGGATCCTCAGGAGCTTAGCCTAGAATGGGTGGCAGAGCTGGTGGTTGGGAGGCGGGGCTAGTGCTGGGCAGACTTATACGGTCTGTGCCAGGGCTGGTGGTTGGGAGGCGGGACTAGTGCTGGGCAGACTTATATGGTCTGTGCCGGGGCTGGTGGTTGGGCGGCGGGGATAGTGCTGGGCAAACTTATACGGTCTGTGCCAGAGCCGGTGGTGGGAGGCGGGGTTGGTGGTTGGGAGGCGGGGATAGGGCTGGCCAGACTTATACGGTCTGTGCCCTGAAGAGGACAGTACAAATAAAAAAGTAGCACATAGGAATTTATCTTCTTGGGCAGACTGGATGGACCGTGCAGGTCTTTTTCTGCCGTCATCTACTATGTTTATCATCACTAGTAGGGATGCACATTGGTTTGAAATGACAGAAAATGTCAACAACATTTCCCATGTGAGAGAACCACAGAAATGGAAAGAACACCAGAGTCCCACGTGAAAGACAGAGCCAAACAAGAAGTGGGAACAGGATCGGGCTCTTCAAAAAAGACCAAGGACCCTTGATATGTAGTTTAAAATTTGTATTTGTTGAAGTCTGTACACGGTACCATGTTTCGGCACATGCGTGCCTGCTTCAGGAGTCTTGGTAAATATATTTGACAATCGCAAATATTTTTGGCGATGTGTCTTCAAAGTACGATCATAAATGCTCTTTAAAAAGACCGTTGATGGACTTAAGGAGTTGTGTCACTTGTAGATGTTACTAAAAGGCGAGAAAATTGAGAGCCCTTGGTCGGTTTTGAAGAGCCTGGTCCTGTTCCCACTTCTTGTTCAACAACATTTCCCCATGTGATTTCATTTCGCTGGCAAATGAAAATGAACAGAATAAACCACAAAATTGCATGTTTTTTGTGTGACACCTCTAAGAAGTTTGAAAATATCTAACATCAGTTTGCGGGTGTTTGTTGGGAGTATAATTAGAGATCCCAAAGCGGGAATCAGTATATTTAAATTACTCAAATTGGAACCTCAAATCTCCAAATAGGGAAACAGTTATATATCAAGATCAATCCCTATGCCTTATGGAGTCCATTATTATCATAGGTTCCAGTCAGGAGGAACAGGGAAAAAAACATCCACCGTAAAAACTCATCATGGATGAGAAAACCGGATGAATATGAAAAACCCCTTTCCACCTGATGATCCCCCAATTACAAACACATACTCCAAACTGAAGAATACACACACATACACCTGACACTCTGCCACAATACCCTAATTTCAAAAATATAGGACAACCTAAATGTAAATAGCCCCCCGGGTCCCCCACAATGCAAGGAAATCCACCAGGTACATAGCTGAAAACTTGAGTCCATGAGAACTTAAAAATATTCTCAACACAATTTACCAGATGACACCTTTTGCTCTTCAACAAGTGTGCCTTGTTTCGCCAGTTCTTTAGCTGCTTCAGTGGCCGCCAGAACGTATCATTCATTACTATGGACCACTTCAGGAAGGATGCTTTTATTTCTTCAAATATACAGAAAGAGCATAATCACAGGAACTTAGTCCAAACATAAATCCCACAAAGATGGTGCAGAGGAATATACGGTTCCTATGGATTTAAAACTCAGGACGCCCTGAGCTAACCAATCCAAGAGTACAAACAAGATGACCTCACAACCCCTAAGGTCACGCCTTTAAAGGTGGTTCCTGCAAAATTAATAATATGCATTCCATTCAACACTTTTGTTGAGACCTCCCGGTTCCACTGTTTTTAACAAGAATATATATATTTTTTTTTTCAGTTACATTTTGTACCCCACACTTTCCCACTCACGGCAGGCTGAATGCAATACTTATTTGTACCTGGGGCAATGGAGAGTTAAGTGACTTGCCTAGAGTCACAAGGAGCTGTGCCTGAAGTGGGAATCGAACTCCGTTCCTCAGGGCCAGAGTCCACCACCCTAACCACTAGGCCACTCCTCCACTCTATTCATTGTTGTTCTTTACGCCAAAGGATATTTTTAAGATCCCCCCCCCCCCCATACTCATTTTAACTTGGTCAATGGCCATACACTGTAGTTGATCGAACTGATGATGAGCCTTATTGCAATGGCGAGTCATGGGTGCTTCCCACTTGGAACTGGTTATACAGTGCCAGTGTTCAATAACTCTAGTTTTGAATTGTCGTGTGGTATGACCCACGTATAGTAAATTACAAGGACAACGGAATATATAGATGACATTTTTAGACTCACATGTTGTTTGATACCTGAGACTATATGTTTTGCCCCTAGAGGACCTAAAACAAGAGCCTTCCAATGACATGGAACAAACAGAGCAATGACCACATCTTGAATGTTGTCCTACCATGCGTGTATTGATAGACCACACATCCGCATAGCTCAATTGGTCTTGTAGATTCTGATTGCGGGCAAAGGACAACATAAGATGATGGTCCTGAAATGCCTGTTGGGTGAGCATCACGTTCCAATGTTTCCTTAATATGGCGGATATTTGTGGAGAACTACTTGTATATTTCAGAACACAGGATGTAACTTTTTCTGTTTCCTTATTCCTCTTGTGTTCAAAAAGAAAATCCCAGTGCTGAAATAAAGCTCTTTTGTATGACTGTCTAACCAATTTATCCGGGTACCCTCTTTCTCTGAATTTAGTCTCTAATTCCTCCGTTGATTTTTGATACTGATGGGAAGTATCACAAATCCTGCCATATCGAAGAAATTGCGAGTAGGGAAGACTTCGCTTTAGATGGTGCGGATGCATGCTTTCATACCTCAACAAGGAATTTCTATCTGTGGTTTTTACAAAAACTTCTGTTCTTAAATATCCCGACTGTTTTTTAATCAGTACATCCAGAAAATTATTGTATTCTGAATGTACATTACATTCAAACTTAATGGTAGCATGACTGTTGTTTAGATTTTGTACAAACTCTCCGAGTTCTTCTCTCGTGCCCTGCCATAACACAAACACATCATCAATATAGGGGCCCCAAAAGGACACTTTAGTAAACATGGGACATGCATATACATATTGCTCCTCAAATTGACCCATGAAGATGTTGGCTATTGATGGTGCAAACGATGCCCCCATGGCAATGCCCGAAATTTGCAAATACAGCTCATTGTCAAAAATGAAATGGTTGTTAAAACGTGCTAACTCCGTTAATTTAAGCAAAAAATCTGTTGGAACTACATGTGGCCCCATACGCTTCTCCAATGCTAGCTGAATGGCTTCAAGAGCTTCCTTCTGTGGAATAGAAGTGTACAAAGAATGTACGTCTAAAGTCACCAATAGCAATTGTCGTCCACTTTCAGATGATTCAGGATTTGAAGAAAATGAGAAGTATCTTTAATATATGCTGGAATTTGCTGAACCAAAGATCTTAGAAAAAAAATCCACATACTTGCATGTCCGTTCTAATAACGAATTCCTTGAGGAGACTATTGGTCTACCCGGTGGTGTTTCCAAACTTTTATGGATCTTCGGTACTGTATAGAAAATAGGGATAACCGGAAGGAGGGGACACAGAAATTGACTCTCCTTTTTGGTTAGAAATCCTGCTTGCATCACTTCTATGGTAAGATCTGGGATCCTTTTGATCAACTGATGAGTAGCGTCCTCAATTAGCTTGCTATAAACATTAGTATCCGCTAGTTGATGATGGATTTCTTCCATATAATATGCTTTATTAAGCACAACGATAGCTCCACCCTTATCCACCTTTCTGATAACAATGGATGTTTCTGTTTTCAACGTTTGAACAGCTTGACACTCATCCTTCGTCATATTAGATCTTCCACCATAATGTTTAGCCTCTGATTGTTCAATATCCTTAAGTACTAGATGTTTAAAGATCACAAGTGCCGGGTTTATAGGACCCGGTGGAATCCAAGTGCTTTTAGCAATACAATCCGAATATGGTCCTCTAGTTGACTCACTTTCATTGAAGTACATCTTTAGCTGGAGAAACCTTATAAATTTTTCAAAATCAGCTCAGAATTGGAACGAGTGTACACTGTTCGTATGCTACTCCATAATCTTTTGGAAGAGTGAGTGTTCTTTCAGAGGAATACACATTCTTAATGACATTGTTGCTGTGCTGACAGAATTTAAAACAAAAACAAACAAAAAACTAAAAAATACAAAAAACATTCCCAGAAATAAGATGGAAATAATGACACAAAAATTTGGGAGCTGCAAAACCCTAATTGCTAGTAGATCTGGGTCCATTGTTTATCACGACTCGTTACAATCTGGACTCTGCAATCTAACTAAGGGGATCTTTTACTAAGAAAACCCACGGAAATGGCTTGCGGGCCGGAAAGCTGACAGTAATCAAGCATCGCCGCATGCTCCCCATTTGTCACCAGGTTAGCGTGGGAGCCCTTATCACCACCTCAGTGGGTGGCGGTAAGGGGTCCCCGTTGCATGGCCATGCGGTAAGAGTTCTCTTACCTCATGGCCATGTGTGCTGGGAGCTTTTTTACCCACTGTGGTAAAAAGGGCCCTGGCGCATGGGAAAAATGGCCCCTGCCGCCAGTGCAGAGCCCTTTTTCCCACAGCTCGGTAAAAGGGCCCCAATGTGCCTTCTCTCTCCGGTGGATATCTACTCAATCAGAGCACTTTTCTGGATGTGACAAGAAGCAGGTCTAAATACTGACATCCACCATTCTAGATTTGGATGTCACCACCCCTTCTGTGGTCGGAGTTGGACATCCATATCTTTGGCTCACGCTAGTCTGCCCAAAACACACCCAGACCATGCCCCCTTGTCATAGGGATGTACTGCAGTGTTAGGCATCCATATTCTGCCCTTGTAAAATTTGGATTTTGACATCTATGGATGTTTAAATGCCAGTTTATAGAGCTTCTAAAACAACCATCATAATGCCATAGATACAACTTGAGAATTGCAGCTGAAGCACACTGAAATTACCTAGCCCGAGAGCCTGTCTGGAGGGCTCCCATTAAGTGAAGGATGGAGGTCCTTCTTACCAGCAATATCGGCAGGTTGTGCAAATGTGGAGAGATAGGGAAGACAAGAAAGAGGGGGAGGGGGAGGAGAATGGAGAAAGTAAGGTCAGGGGGCAGCGTTTCCTGACAGCTTGGCTTTCCATTGGGCAGTTCAAGGGTAAACCAGGCTGAGGGATGAGCTGGTTGGTGGGCAAGGCAGAAGTCCCGGATGAAGATTAAGCAAGGCTATTTAAAGGCACGCCCCTACTCCTTGGAGGCAGCTTTTCCACCCTTCCTCCCTTTAGAACACGGGAAAGTGGGAGGCGTGGGTTGATGGGGGGTGGAGGCCTTTGTCGCAGTGGGTGATAATCTAAGCTACAGGGTGTCAGGTTCATTGAGGATGAGCAGGATTTCAACTAAAGGGTCAGGTGACATGGTTTACATTAGGAACGGAGGTCCATGCAAGCATTAATATGGACCCTTGTCGGCTGAGGCCGGGTTATGTTAATTTCACGCCACTTTGCTGAGAAGGTGAGTGGTTGGGGAGTGCAAATGGTGGTTCTTGGACTTTGCTGATGTAGCTCAGGGTTAAATTGTTTTGTCATTTAGGTTACGTTCAAATTGTTGACAACGAAGAACTTGTGGCCTTGTTACCCCATAGAGGTCTATAGTCTCATCGTTTTGGTAAGAATGGGCCTAAGTGGGGTTCAAAGAAGATTCAAGGGGGAGGGGCAAAGAAGGAAGGAGGGATCCTCATTTCTGAATTTATTACAATGTATAGATCAGAATGTATGACTGAAATAGCATCACAGAATGGTTGTGCAAGGAGCCACACAGAATAAAAAACACTAAATAAGCACAAATGTTTAAAAAAATGGGAATGAAATGAATGCCAGAGATACTGAAGTTCCACATTGCATAACAACCTGTTCCAGACTTTTGCACTCCGCTGTAGCCTATTTCACTGAACTGGCAACAAATTAAAAAAAAAAAATGCATTAAATGATAGAAAAAATTCCTACCTACTGAAATACAAGGACACATTGGACTAAATTGTTTTTACACAATTTCTCAGCTTTTGACAATTTTATTAAAAAAGAAAATCTGAGAATTCTTCTACTAAAGGATCTCCTTCAGGGGATAAAATTATTTTCTTACTAATCTCTAACCTACATTGTTGAATCATATTACCAGTGATATGTCTGTCATTGGTGGCAGGCACAGCTCTTTTAACATAACACAGGGGTTACACTGTTTCACATTTATTTTTCAACCAATTTCCAGATACTTTCTGCACTGTTTCATCTGTTCCAGTGAATCTGGCACTCTGCCAGCAGGATTTGTAAATTAGGGGTATAAATGAAAGTGTTTAGTTTGTGTAAGATAAACAGAATGATCTAAAGTTTCTGGTGCCTTAAATAAGCTAAACCTTTTCATATGTTAATGAAGGAAGGCACTGAAATCATTAAGCTTCATTTACAAATCATGAATATGTATTACCCCTTTAAATTAAAGGCAGACTAAAACAGATCTAGTACTTGTACAATTTGTCAAAGAGACAATTTGTCAGACTCCTTTGACTTAAGCAATATGCAAATGTAAAAAAAATCAGGTTTATCTTTAATGCCAAGCTATGATGAATATTTTTATAATCCTAATTAGGACTAGTCATTTAATCTTGAAGGTTGCTCCCCTCCCCCAGTTTGCTAATTTGAAATTAAAATAGATGCCTGATTACAAAACTCATTAGCAAAGAAGCATCCTTCACACTAACCAGTTTCTTTAGATTACACAAACTGAATGGAATAGGGCACTTGTGTAGGCAATTGCCAGAAGTGAATGGAGTCTTAATTGGTTCCATTATGGAGTATTTGCATTGCTGCCTGTTCCATTGTGGTGTAATGCACCATTCATTAGATGTAACAATAACAACCCTTAAAGGTTTAATTGAGTGAAGCTGGTGGCCTTGGCAATGCTTGCTGGAAGGCAGTTTCCCATTCATTTGTATTTGATGTACTGGTGCATCAATCTGATGAGAGAGACTGGAAAGGTTCCATGTGATTGGAGAAGGGCGGAGGTGGTCCCTCTTCACAAAAGTGGAGATAGGGAAGAAGCTGGAAACTACAGGCCGGTAAGCCTCACTTCGGTTATAGGAAAAGTAATGGAAGCGATGCTGAAGGATAGGATAGTGAATTTCCTGGAAGCCAATAACTTGCAGGATCCGAAACAACATGGTTTTACCAAAGGGAAATCGTGTCAAACAAATCTCATTGAATTCTTTGACTGGGTGACTGGAGAATTGAATCAAGGACATGCTATGGACGTAATCTACTTAGATTTCAGCAAAGCTTTTGACACGGTTCCCTACAGGAGGCCCTTCAATAAACTGGACAGGCTGAAGATAGGACCTGAAGTGGTGAACTGGATTAGGAACTGGTTGACGGACAGAAACCAGAGGGTGGTGGTGAATGGAATTCGCTCGGAGGAGGGGAAGGTGAGTAGTGGAGTGCCTCAGGGATCGGTGCTGGGGCCGATTCTGTTCAGTATATTTGTGAGTGACATTGCTGAAGGGTTAGACTGTAAAGTTTGCCTTTTTGCGCACGATACTAAGATTTGCAACAGAGTGGACACCCCGGAGGGAGTGGAAAACATGAAAAAGGATCTGCGGAAACTAGAAGAATGGTCTAAAGTTTGGCAATTAAAATTCAATGCGAAGAAATGCAAAGTGATGCACTTAGGGAGTAGAAATCCACGGGAGAAGTATGTGTTAGGCGGGGAGAGTCTGATAGTTACGGATGGGGAGAGGGATCTTGGGGTGATAGTATCTGAGGATCTGAAGGCAACGAAACAGTGTGACAAGGCGGTGGCCATAGCCAGAAGGTTGCTAGGCTGTATAGAAAGGGGAGTGATCAGCAGAAGAAAAGAGGTTCTAATGCCCCTGTATAAGTCGTTGGTGAGGCCCCACCTGGAGTATTGTGTTCAGTTCTGGAGGCCGTACCTTGCTAAGGATGTAAAAAAAATGGAAGCGGTGCAAAGAAAAGCTACGAGAATGGTATGGGATTTACGTTACAAGACGTATGAGGAGAGACTTGCTGACCTGAACATGTATACCCTGGAGGTAAGGAGAAACAGGGGTGATATGATACAGACGTTCAAATATTTGAAAGGTATTAATCCGCAAACGAACCTTTTCTGGAGATGGGAAGGCGGTAGAACGAGAGGACATGATATGAGAGTGAAGGGGGGCAGACTCAAGAAAAATGTCAGGAAGTACTTTTTCACGGAGAGAGTGGTAGATACTTGGAATGCCCTCCCGCGGGAGGTGGTGGAGATGAAAACAGTAGCGGAATTCAAGCATGCGTGGGATAAACATAAAGGAATCCTGTGTAGAAGGAATGGATCCTCAGAAGCTTAACCGAGATTGGGAGGCGGGGCTGGTGTTTGGATGATGGGGCTAGTGCTGGGCAAGACTTCTACGGTCTGTGTCTTCAGAAGCTTAGCCGAGATTGGGAGGCGGGGCTGGAGTTTGGATGGTGGGGCTAGTGCTGGGCAAGAGTTCTACGGTCTGGGTCCTGAAAATGGCAGATACAAATCAAGGTAAGGTATACACAAGAAGTAGCACATATTAGTTTATCTTGTTGGGCAGACTAGATGGACCGTGCAGGTCTTTTTCTGCCGTCATCTACTATGTTATGTTACTATGAGAGGAAACTTGTAATGCTAGGTGAGAAATAGAGAGATGCACAGAGACAGAAATTTCACCCATCCCCACCCATTCCCAATGGAATCTAACCCATACCCACTCCTACTGGCTAAGATTCATTCCATCTCCACCAATCACCACAATTAATCTCCTCCATTTCCCACCCATTCCCATAGGAGTCAAGGCTACTATTTACTTGCTCTCTCAGTCTTCTGTTCCCTCCAAACCCCAGCAGCCTCTCAATGTTTTTTGGATAGTATTCACTATTCAATCAATGAGTGTTCCAAGCCTCAGTTGGTGTTCCAGTTGCCTCTCTTATTACATTCCAAGCCTCATTCTGGAGTCACCAGAGATTTTGACTGCACTCCCATACTCACAGGAATGTTTCAGGTTCCCCAGATTTCCCTGCAAACACCATTCCTGTGCAGCTGTCTAGTTGTCAGGCATGGACTCCTTCAGGAGAAGGTACATAAATGAAGACTGTAGGGTTCTAAGAGATTCTGATACAGAAAAATGATTAAGCTTAAGGTCTTAGACTTGATAAGTAGTATACCGTCACTGTGGTTATGAAACGTCAGTATTATACGGGGGTAAAGAAATTATGCTATTTTGTGATAGATTAGCTTTGTATCATAGTGGTGGCCAGAATGAAGTTCTTCCTTGATATGGCAAATCTCAGCGTGTCCCATTATAGAAAATAGCCCATTTCATTAGTATTCAGCTCTTGGGTGGTGGTTCTCCAGAACTGTCATTCTAAAGTAGAGATGCTTGACTTTTTTTTTATGTATAATCATATGCATTGCAGTCAACCGTTCAGTAATTCTATCACCACAGGCTGGTAGATGGCGCAGCCTAGTGGTCAGTGGACAATGAATAACAAGACCCAGCTTACATAAGTACATAAGTAATGCCATACTGGGAAAAGACCAAGGGTCCATCAAGCCCAGCATCTTGTCCACGACAGCGGCCAATCCAGGCCAAGGGCACCTGGCAAGCTTCCCAAACGTACAAACGTTCTATACATGTTATTCCTGGAATTTTGGATTTTTCCAAGTCCGTTTAGTAGCGGTTTATGGACTTGTCCTTTAGGAAACCGCCCAACCGCTTTTTAAACTCTGCTAAGCTAACCGCCTTCACCACATTCTCCGGCAATGAATTCCAGAGTTTAATTACACGTTGGGTGAAGAAAAAGTTTCTCCGATTTGTTTTAAATTTATTACACTGTAGTTTAATCGCATGCCCCCTAGTCCTAGTATTTTTGGAAAGCGTGAACAGACACTTCACATCCACCTGTTTCACTCCACTCATTATTTTATATACCTCTATCATGTCTCCCCTCAGCCGTCTCTTCTCCAAGCTGAATAGCCCTAGCCTCCTTAGTCTTTCTTCATAGGGATGTCGTCCCATCCCCGCTATCATTTTAGTCGCCCTTCGCTGCACCTTTTCCAATTCTACTATATCTTTCTTGAGATGCAGCGACCAGAATTGAACACAATACTCAAGGTGCGGTCACACCATGGAGCAATATAACGGCATTATAACATCCTCACACCCGCTTTTCATACCTTTCCTAATAATACCCAACATTCTATTCGCTTTCCTAGCCGCAGCAGCACACTGAGCAGAAGGCTTCAATTCCTACTACAACTCCTTCATCTCAGTACAAATATGCAGGTCCTTCTGGAACATAGAAATACCTCCTGGACCTAAATAGCCCGAGGGCTATTGTAGTGTGGACCTTTAGGTACAGTATGTTTTCTCTGCTCCCGGAGGGGTTTAGGTGGGATTTGTACCCGGGTCCCTTTATGTGAAGTTTACTCACTGACCACTAGGTTGTCCGTCTTCACTGCTGGGATATCTGTGTGGCCAGTTCACTAGTAATTCTGCCAGAGACTTGTTTATCCCTAAAACTTTTTTTTTTCAAAACGATACTTACAGATGGATATGTTGAACACGAAAACATCTATCTCAAAGTCATAATTGATTCAAAAATCTAGACATTTTTCAGGTTTGATTATTTATTTATTTATTTATTTGTAGCATTTGCATCCCACATTTTCCCACCTATTTGCAGGCTCAATGTGGCTTACAATATTCCGCTCTGGTTATTGCCATAGCAGAGTAAAGATACAATTAATAATTACAGAAGAATATATGCAACAAATGAGATAAAGCATTAATTATAATGGGATCAATAATAAAATGACAGTTAAAGTTGTAATGTACTTAAGTTCAGGCGATGGGTCATTGTGGTATGTTCTGTTGAAGAGATAATGATTATGGCTGTGAGCTAGATTTCTTTTTAGATGTATTCGGCAAAACATCTCAATTCTGACTTAGACATCATATCGAAAATGCCCCTCCACGCTGACAGAAAGGGTCATGACATACAAATTAATCTTGATTTTTAAGATGTTGCAAAACTGCTAATACCAGGGGCGTAGCTACGGGTGGGCCTGGCTGGGCCCAGGCCCACCCAATTTCAGTCCAGGCCCGCCCAGCGCCAGCCCCAGCACCCATTGCCGGCCACTGCTGCTTTTCCTGTTGAGCAGCAGGGCCGGCGCTACAAAAAGAAGAAGCGCTAACGGCGCTAAAGACGAGAAATGTTAAAAAAAAAAAAAAAGCGCGGCACCGGCAGGCACTGTCTTGGCAGCCTTGAGGCATTGGCTGCTGGCTCGCAGGCTCCTCCCGCAGACGGGAGGAGCCTGCGAGCCAGCAGCCAATGCCTCAGCAGCCAATGCCTCAAGGCTGCCAAGACAGTGCCTGCCGGTGCCGCACTTTTTTTTTTTTTTAACATTTCTCGTCTTTAGCGCCGTTAGCGCTTCTTCTTTATGTAGCGCCGGCCCTGCTGCTCAACAGGAAAAGCAGCAGTGGCCGGCAATGGGAGCTGGGGCTGGCGCTGGCATGCAGGGCGGGCCTCGTCGAAGAAAACAGGGAAAACATGGAAGGATGGGGAGAAAATGAGGGAAAACAGATGGAAGGATGAGGAGAAAGAGGGAAAACATGGAAGGATGGGGAGAAAAGAGGGAAAACAGATGGAAGGATGGCAGAGAATGAGGGAAAACATGGAAGGATGGGGAGAAAGAGGGAAACATGGAAGGATGGGGAGAAAGAGGGAAAACAGATGGAAGGATGGCAGAAAATGAGGGAAAACATGGAAGGATGGGGAGAAAGAGGGAAAACATGGAAGGATGGGGAGAAAAGATAGAAAACAGATGGAAGGATGGGGAGAGAAAGAGGGAAAACGGATGGATGGGGAGAGAGACTGTGGATGGAAGGATGGGGAGAGAAAGGGGAGAGACTGGAAGGATGCAGAGAAAAAGGTGAGAGACTGGAAGGATGTGGAGAGAGAAGGGACACTGAACAGAAAAGGGTAGAGTGATACAGAGACACTGGTTTGAAAGAGGGAGAGAGACATTAGATGGAAGGATCAGGAGAGAGGGTAGATGGATGGAAGGATGGGGAGAGAAAGAGGGAAGACGCTGGATGGAAGGGTAGGGAGAAAGAGGTGAGACTGGACGGAAGGATGCAGAAAGAAAGAGGGGAGACTACTGGAAGGATGGGGCAAGAGAGGGGAGACTGGAAGGATGGGGAGAGAAAGAAGAGAGCTGCTGGATGGAAAAGGAGAGTAGTGAAAGACTGGAGAATAAGAGGAAGGGGCATGGGGAGAACAAGGGTGAGAAAAAGATGAAAAGCCATAAGTAGATGAAGGAAATTAAAGAATGGATAGTAAGAATGAATTAAATCAGGACAGAGAGAGAGAGAGGCAGAAAAATATTGAAGAAAGCAAAGAAAAAGGAGAGAAAATGAGAAATGGCCAGGAAACCGTGGCAGAAGAGTTAAGCGAAAATGAAGGAAAGCAGAATCTAGAGACTGGGAGCGACACAATGAGAAAAAGTAAATGGCCATACAAGAAAGGTAAAGAAAATAATTTTATTTTTAATTTAGGATAAAGTAATATGGTACCTGTGTTAATGAAGTTTCAGAGACCAATACTTCCTTCCTTAGGTCAGGCGAGGATACCGTAACAGCATTATACTGACCTGAGGCAGGAGGTTTTGGCCTCTGAAAGCTCATTGAAAAGGGTGTTAGGCTATTAAATAAATTTTCTGAAATCTGATGCACTGAAAAGCAGCACTTTACCCTGTGTGACAAATGCATCTGATTAGCGTGACTAAATTTTGCTGGGGGAGGGGGGTAGAGAGAAAATTTTGTGCCCACCCACTTTGGGTTCAGGCCCATCCAAAATTGGCAGTCTGGCTACGCCACTGGCTAATACAAGTACGTATGAGTTTTGCGACATCTTAGAACAAGACGATCTTATATCTGATGAGTTTGTCAGCATGGTATTTCTGCAACGTTAATGATTGTACCATGGCCTGATGTAGGCGAATGCCAAAATGTAGTCATGGGTCACTGGTGTTTTCATTTTCTAATAAAACTGTCCTCCTTTTTCCATACTGGGGTTTTACTCTCAGTTTGTAGTTTGGTTGTGGCTTCTGGTTTCTCCAGGCCATCCCTATCACTCTTGACCGCTGGTGAGTCTGCATCTTTTCTGTGTCTCCTTTCTCATAATAATTGGCTTCTGCTCTGTCCGCTGGAGGATTTTCACACTTAACTGGCTTCTGACTAGGCCCATTCCATCATTTTAGAGACTCGGCCTTTCTCTTTTAAAACCCCCGACAGGCTGAGTCCCCTACCTCTTCTTTATCGCTCTACATCCTTACCTACCCCTATCCTTTCTCTCATACCTCTTTTATCCCATTTACCCCTTGTTCATTTGTCCTACCACATACCTGCTTTGTTGATTCAGACACTACAGATTGTATTCTCTTGTTACTATGTAAGCTGCATTGAGCCTGTGATGAGTGGGAAAGCGCGGGATACAAATGTAATAAATAAATAAGTCACCATTTCGCCTTCATCAGGAGTCTTGATCCTTTCTTAGCAACTGTCAATTACAGGAGCAGCTAAGCAATAATCAGGTTACAAGCAATATGCATGAAATACAGAATAAACAAGCATCTGTCTGAGAAGCAGCATTCAACATGCAAATTTGGCCATGTCGAGTCTTCCCGCAATAGGCATTCATTATTCATAAGCAATAAAGAGTTGGTATATTAACAAGCTTGGTTTCCTCATCTTTTACCACCTCACTCCTTTTTTTTTTCTGTTGTAGAAGAGTAACACATTCATAAATACTGGATTGGCAAGAAAGCAGGGACCCCTAATTCACAGGCTGATATGGGAAGCACGGGGTTATTTGAATGCAATTTTGTGGAGTGCTATGCACTCAAGGTAACTTCTCAAACCTGCACATTGGACACCGGTACATAGTATATTAAAATGAAAGGATAAAGAGGTTAGGGATCTTCTGCTTGGAGAAGAGACGGCTGAGGGGAGATATGGTGAGGTCTATAAAATCCTAAATGGAGTGGAATAGGTAAATGTGAATTGATTTGTGCACTCTATCAAAAAGTGCAAAGACTAAGGGACACTCCATGAAGTTACATGGTAGCACATTTAAAACGAATAGAAGAAAATATTCTTTTTTTCTCTCAACTTACAGTTAAGCTCTAGAACTCATTGTCAGAGAAAGTGGTAAAAGCAGTTAGTGTAGCAGGGTTTAAAAAAGATTTGGACAACTTCCTGGAAGAAAAGACTATAGACCACTATTAAGATAGATCTGGGGAAAGCCATAACATCCCTGGGGTTGGTAGCATAGAATCTTGCTAAATTTTGGGACTCTGCCAGGTACTTGTGACCTGGACTGTCCAATGTTGGAAACAGGATACTGGGCTAGATGAATGTTCATCTAATTTCCTGATAGTCAAGAACAGCCTGTACTTTTCTTTGGTGACCCCCAAGGCACTTTATGGGGATTTTGCTCAAGATTCTTGACGATGGGGTTATCTTACTTGTTAAAATTTGCTGTTATATGTCATGTAAAAATGTAATGGTGGTGATTTAGAAATTGTTGGAATTTTTGGTTGCTTTGGAGGGTGGTCTGACCACGATGGTAGTTCCCTTTGGTTAGCACAAAATCCGGCTGTTACTGTATAGGATTCATCTGCCTTGTTGTTAAGGTTTTATTTCTTTTTCTATATTTATATTTCCTGCTGGACTCCAGCAATATTGTGGACTAATGAATGATGTTTATTTATTCTATTAAGTGGACTTCTGTAACTCTGGTTTTTTTTTCTATCTTTTTTAAATCTATGCTTGCACGTTATGTTGAAATTCTTAAATAACAAAATAAAAAGCACCGATCGCTGTTTCCAACTCGGTAAAAATGACTGAGTTGGAAATAGCCAGAGATGCTCAGAAGAAACAGGATGCAAATGAACTGCTTACAAAAACAGCGAGTAGCTCAGTGGGTAGGGAGGAGACAATTGGTCTGCCGAGCATACGCAGAACAGCCAATCACTAAGTGTGGCTGCTCTGCACATGCTACAGCTGGCTTTCATACATGTAGGCAAGTTACGTGTATGAAAGCTCTTTCATTTGCTGTGAATTTTTCCCAGTTTTTATAGGGTTTTTCTTTCATATCTTTGAATTAAATGTTCACTGTATACATGCAAAACCTTTTTTTAAGCGTGCAGACCAATTATACTCTTGTTAATACTTTGGTTTATGTATGCCCAAGCAATTTGTGCACCCACACAAACCGAATGCTCATTACTGAAAGCACAACCCTTGCAAATACGTCTCTCCAAATAAACCAGCGTGAAGATGATGCTATAATCAAGCTTATGTGACTTTTCACCTTTAAATTGTGCAGTCATCATGGCGCAAGCAAGCTCAATGTGGTGTCCCTGCTTTTTTTCTGTATAATACTGCTGTTGCTTGGATGACTCTGTGAGTGATTCTGCATACTGATAACAGCTAATCAGGCTTATATTTAGGGAAATGAGACAGCTAATGGATTCTGTGGCTTGAAGCAGGGTGGGCCAAACATGTTGCATTTTATGTGCTCCTTTTCACCTATTCAGGTTCCTGCATGCTTCTGCTACATTTTTGAATAGCAAATACTTTTATTTGCCAGTATTCCCTAATATTCACTTCAACTTTCTTTCTAGTCTCAAAATGGGTGAACCAGTGGCGTAGCCAAGGGTGGGCTTGGGTGGGCCCAGGCCCATCCACTTTGGGTTCAGGCCCACCCAGTAGCAGCACATCTATAATGTGGCTGGCAGGGATTCTCAAGCCCCACCAGCCGAAAACTCCCAACTGTCCCTCCTGCATACCTTTTAAATAGCAGATCTTTGCCTGAAGCAAGCAGCAACTGATACATACTGTTCGCACCGGCCCCGAGGCCTTCCCTATGCGGAAACAGGAAGTTGCATCCGAGGAAAGGCTGTGGGGCCAGCATGAGCAGTGAGTATTAGTTGCTGCTCACTGTTGGTGAAAATCTGCTATTTAAAAGGTATTCAGGGAAGGGCAGATGTTTGAGAGATCATATGGATGCAGGCAAGAGAAGGAGAGACCAAATCACTTGTGGGACAAGGCGGAGTTCTTCTGCCCACCCATCTTGGGCCCAGGCCCACCCAAATTTGGGTGTCTGGCTACGCCCCTGGGGTGAACTGACCTTTAGATATTCACCAAGTGTACTGTAAGGATGGGCTGTCATAAGAACATAAGAATAGCCATATTGGGTCAGACCAATGGTCCGTCTAGCCCAGTATCTGTGTCATGTGTTCAGCGCTGCGTGCATCTGGTAGCGCTATACAAATGTTAATAATAATAATAATATCCTGCTTCCAACAGTGGCCAATCCAGTCAGAAGTACTTGACAGAAATCCAAATAAAACCAATTAGTACCTGTCATTTGAAACATATTGTTTGTCAATAATATTGTGCATAATCTGGAAATATTGCACACTATCCCCCAGATTCTATACATGGCACCCAAATTTGGGCGAACTGCCGAGATGTGCTTGCAACTTAATTGGTTAACGAGCTCTTAACCATCAATAATTAGGTGCCAAAAACCAATTAATGATGTTAATTGGCATCTGGCTGCACGCTCTTCTGGAAGGCAGGGCCCCCAACTCTCATAATAAATACCTCAAACAAGGGTGTGGCCATGGGACAGGCATGGGAGTGTTGCATTATGAAAAGTTACACACGGAGTTATAGAACACTGGGTAAGCGCGCCTACTTTGGGCACCAGCGTCAACACCATGTTTCAGCAGGCGTAAGTCTGGCGCTCAAAGTTAGGTGCAGGAATTGGTGTTATGCACTGTTCTATGAAGGGCATGCACCCTTTATATTATAGCGGTGCTGATTTTTTTTTGTGTGTCAATTATTGAGTACTATTGATATAATTTCCCCCGTGTGCAACTGGTGCACGCTCTTTAAGAAAAGTGCTCACAATGCCCCTAATTCTATAAACGTGTATACTCACATTTCTGACATGAAAATTTGCACATGCAAGTTATAGAATAAGGTCAGTTTCCTGCGTAGCTTAATTCAATAATTGGCAGCTAATTGGAGCTAACAACCAATTATTGGATGTAATTGGCACTGATTGGCACCAGTCAGCAGTTGCACGCTTAACTGCCCTTAGTCGCTATTTTATAAGTTGTGCACTCAAATTTCAGAGCACACACCTTCAAGGGGGAAGTGGACCTGGGAGCATGGCCAAGTCAGGGGCATGGTAGGCAGTTCTAAAATACTATCATTTATGCACCTAACTGCCTACGCCTAACTGCGTAAATGCAGACTTACATGCACAACAGCTGTTATAGAATTTGCGCTTACTGCACATCATCCTGGTGTGTAAATTTTGGTAACTTTTTGAAAATTCACCCCTAGATGCACATACCCACTAATTCTATACCCTTAGGGGACCTTGTACTAGGCTGTGGTCCCTTTTACTGCAGCGGATAAAAATTGCGAAAAATGAAATGGAAGTACAGTAAGTTCGCACTTGCTATGCAGCCATTTCAGGGGCAGTACATACCACCACCCACTAACCTGGCGGTAACCGGGCAGTGCATGGCACTGCCAGATTACCACTGAGTAACCCCCTGCTTAAATATTTTCAGATATTTCTGTGAGCACCAGAAATGTTATGCGCTATGAGTGGAACTACCGTCGGCGCCCATGTTGGGCTGGCGGTAGTTCTGGATTGCCCTCGGTGGGCTTACCGCTGCTTAATCAAAGGGCCCCTTAGCCCCTTAATGCAAACAGCCTTTGTGTGCTAAGACTATGGAATACTAACACTTATGCGTGTGAATGTAACATTCATATGTGTATGTGCTCTTTGGGGCCCTTTTACTAAGCTCTGCTAAAACGTGGCCTGCACCAGGGGCGTAGCTGCTATGGGGCCACGGGGGCCTGGGCCCCCGTAGATTTGGCCCTGGACCCCCCTGCCGGCGACCCTCTCACCCCCCTCCCCCCGCCACCAACCCGCCGCCTGCTACCTTTGCTGGCAGGGGACCTCAACCCCTGCCAGCCGAAGTCGTGTTCCTTCGTTTGGTTTCTCAGTCTGACGTCCTGCACGTACACGTGCAGGACGTCAGACTGAGAAACCAAACAAAGGAACAAGACTTCGACTGGCGGGGGTTGGGGTCCCCCAACAGCAAAAGGTAGGCAACCGCGATATCAGGTGGGGGGTCGAGAGAGTCGTCGGCGGAGGGGGTCAAAGTTTTTGGAGGTGTCGGCAACGGCAGGTGGGGATGTCGGCAATGGCGGCGGCAGCGGGGGGGGGGGAGGCTAAAATGTGCCCCCTCAGCTTGGCTTTGGACCTCCCCTACCGCTGAAGTCTGGCTACGCCCCTGCACCAGTTTGGATGAGTGAAATTGACATGCGCTGGGCCATTTTTTTTTACCGAGGTGGGTAAAAAGGTCTTTTTTTAAATGGGGCAGTAAACGGCTGTGCGCTAATATTAAAAATAGCACGTGACTATTTACTGCCTGAGCCCTTACCGCCACCTATTTACTTGGTGGTAAGGGCTCGCGCGCTACTTGTGCGTCTAGCAGGCAGTGCGTGGCAATGTGACCTCGCTGCTGATTACCACCGGGAATGCCCCCATGGTAGAAAATAGAAAATTATTTTCAACTGTGGGAAACAGCATGTGCCAACTTCAAAACTACTGCCAGATGCCCATGTTACCCCGGCGGTAGGGTCGATTTGGCGCACGCTACCCGCACATTAGCCGTACCACAACTTAGTAAAATGGTCCCTTTGTGTGCTAAGTGCTATTCTACAAATTTAGGGCCCTGTTTACTAAGCCGTGCTATAGGTGTGCCAACCTTTTAGCGTGTGCTAAAACTTAGTGTGTGCTAACGCTAGAGACACCCATAGCAATATATGGGTGTTTCTAGCATTAGTGCACGCTAAAAAATTAACATGCCTACAGCATGGCTTAGTAAACAGGGCCCTTAGAACGCAATACACATACCCCCAAATTCTATATATGGGGCCTAGAGTTACGCACATTAAATTGGGCGCACACCCAATTTACGCTCATAAATAATTGAATAACAAGCCAATCAGCACTGATAATTGGGATGGCAACAACCAATTATCAGCATTAATTGGGCTAAATTAGGAGTTAGGCACACATCTTACGTGAGCAAAAAAAAAAAAAGGAGGTAAAAAACCTCACGTGACCGTGAGATGTAGAAAAAACAGTGAGGAAAAACAAGGAGGATACCAAAAAGCTTTATTAGGAGTTAAAAACTACCCGACACAGCCGTGTTTCGGCCCTATGGCCTGCCTCAGGGGTCTTGATCAATCTTGGGTGTAGCAGTGTAATACAGTACACCGATGAGAATTTATACCCAATTATTGGATAATGTAAATCTTCCTTCAAACTTTCCTCCTTGAAAAAATGGTTTGTAATCAGTTGAAAATCAACTGATTACACGCCATTGGTTGATCAAGACCCCTGAGGTAGGCCATAGGGCCGAAACACAGCCATGTCAGGTTGTTTTTAACTCCCAATAAAGTTTTTTGGTATCCTCCTTGTTTTTCCTCACTGTTTTTTCTACATATGATGTTACGTGCACATCGGATCTGCACCTAACTTCTATCACGTGTAACTATATGGGGGCATGTTTAGGGGTGTTCTGGGGTGTTCCCACAATTTGTGAGCATATATTTAGAATCATACCTAAATGTTGGCGTCTATAGCAGGCCTAATTCAAAATGCCTACATTTAGGCTCGGTTATGTGCTAAACACAATTCTATAAAGGTCGCGTACCCCTTATAAAATCGAGCTAAGTGCTTTTTTTTTTTTAGTTAAGATCCTGTTGGTGCTGTATATAGAATTTTTGTGTGTGTGTGTGTGTGTGTGTGGTTCTCAATATGCAGATTTTATGCAAATTGGTCTACTACCCCTTTCTGGTCAGGGTGACCTGCTTCTCAAAAGGCAAACATAGTCAGGTCTCACCAACAGGATATTTTCATACACATCTTTATTCCAGCCCCTGGGGCACACTTCTTCCAGCTTAAGACACTTTTACAAGCTTAAACAGTTCTTCCAACTTAAACCTTTCTTCCTACTCAGTTCAATCATCCAGCTTAAGCACCTGGACACCCAGTCCTTCCTTGTATCCCGGACACCCAGTCCGTCCTTGTAACACACAGTTCTTATACCTGGCACTCTAGGGCCTTCTTACCCCAGCCAGCTTCCTTGCTTTGCACACAGTTCACCACCAGTCCAAAGGGCTCAGCCAGTACTTCACATGGGGACCTCCTGCTTCAGCTACCAGCTCTCTTCTTCCGCTGCTAGCTCTCCTCCCCCCCCCCCCCCACCACTCAGGTGGGGTATTAAGTGTTTAATGGCCAAACAGGACCCAGCCCATAACCTGCTGCACCTGTTTCCACCTCCAGGACTCTCCCCGGTCCTAGCGACCTCCAGCTATACCTCCCCTTACTGGCTCCCTTCAGCGACTCACCCAGCCCTTCTCCCTGGACATTTTAGGGGAACAGCGCCCTCTAGGGGCCTAACCAGGGTAGGACAGCCTCTCCCTTCTCACATACCCCCACACTTAAGATAATTGCAGCTCCACCTCAGCAACCCTTGTAGCCTTTTCCACTGAGGAGCAGCAATTCTTCACAGAGGGCTTACTCCTTTCTAGGCTCATCCCTGTTCTATCCCTGGGTCTCACCAACCCCCCCCATCTAGGCTCCTCACCCCCCCCCCCCCTCTTAACACATCCCATGGCCCCGGGCCCTTCCCATTCACCAGGCCTTGAGGGGCTCCCACTGCAGCGGGCTCTACCTGACCCTCTTCTCCTGCAGCCCCCTCCCACCTCTTGGGCCACCCGACGCTACCATGAGCCCTCCGAGAGAGGGGTCACCTAGCTTGCCCCAGGTTCCTTCTTTCTCTTAGCACCTCACATGGCTCGGGCCCTACCCTTTCCCTGGGTGCCCACCTATACCATGATCCCTCCGAGAAAGGGGTCACCTGGTGACTGTTTTGGGCTTTTTTACAGCTGGTTCTATCTGACCCTTATCCCCTGCAAGTCCCCAAAACCTGGTTCTTAATGTCCAGCTTCAATAGATCCTCTCCAGCGGTAATTGGCTCAGGTGAGGGCTCTTGCCTTCTCCTCTCTGGCTTGAACTTTTCTCCGGCTTCTCAGGCCTCCATCCTTCCTGGCCGTCCGATGGGGTGCAGCCTGCAATCACACAAAACAAGATCCAAGTGTGGCCTATTTACGCTCCTGGCCCCCTCACTTGCGCTGCACCTCCCTGTGTGTCCGCCTTCCCTCCCAGGGAGGGTCTTGTGGCCTCCTCCATCTCCTACAGCTACTCCCAAGCCTCCAGTTCTCACTTACATATCCACTCCCACCTAGGTACCCTTTAGCTTTTGCTAGTGTTGGCCCCCTCGATGGGCTTCTGGAACCACGGCCTCTGGAACCTCCAAGGGCACTTCCATCTCACGCCAACCCCTCATCTGGTCTGATCTGGAATCCAACTGCTCCCACGGGGATGTTCAGTGCAGATCCCACTACTGCCACCAATTGTGAAGATGAAGCTCCCACCTCAGGATCCCAGGTCCCTCTTTCACTCAGGGTGAGCTGGTTCTCAATATGCAGATTTTATGCAAATTGGTCTACTACCCCTTTCTGCTCAGGGTGACCTGCTTCTCAAAAGGCAAACATAGTCAGGTCTCACCAACAGGATATTTTCATACACATCTTTATTCCAGCCCCTGGGGCACACTTCTTCCTGCTTAAGACACTTTTACAAGCTTAAACAGTTCTTCCAACTTAAAACTTTCTTCCTACTCAGTTCAATCTTCCAGCTTAAGCACCTGGACACCCAGTCCTTCCTTGTAACCCGGACACCCAGTCCGTCCTTGTAACACACAGTTCTTATACCTGGCACTCTAGGGCCTTCTTACCCCAGCCAGCTTTCTTGCTTTGCACACAGTTCACCACCAGTCCAAATGGCTCAGCCAGTACTTCACATGGGGACCTCCTGCTTCAGCTACCAGCTCTCTTCTTCCGCTGCTAGCTCTCCTCCCCCCCTCACCACTCAGGTGGGGTATTAAGTGTTTAATGGCCAAACAGGACCCAGCCCATAACCTGCTGCACCTGTTTCCACCTCCAGGACTCTCCCCGGTCCTAGCGACCTCCAGCTATACCTCCCCTTACTGGCTCCCTTCAGCGACTCACCCAGCCCTTCTCCCTGGACATTTTAGGGGAACAGCGCCCTCTAGGGGCCTAACCAGGGTAGGACAGCCTCTCCCTTCTCACAATATATATATATTAGTAAAAAAAGGCCCGTTTCTGGAGCCAATGTAATGGGCGCTAGCAAGGCTTTCCTCTGGCCCCCCAACCCAACGCACCTTCGTTGTTAGTGACGCCATTGTGCCGCCGTGGTCGCCGTCGATGTGTGATTCTGGCCCTCCCACCCAATGCACCTTCGTCTTCAGTTATGCCATTGCACCGCCCTGGCCGCCGTCTATGTGAGTGAATTGTTCCGCCCTCAACGCCATAACGTTTGACGCGAGGGCGGGGCCCCGAGACTGTGTTTTTCGTGGCTTCAGAGCTTCGAACTTACGAACCTTGGCTTCAGTGACGTCAGACAATAGAACATTGAGGGTGAGTTTTATATATATATATATATATATATATATATATACGTATGTATATATATATTTTGTTGTTGTTATATTTGTACCCCACGCTTTCCCACTCATGGCAGGCTCAATGCGGCTTACATGGGGCAATGGAGGGTTAAGTGACTTGCCCAGAGTCACAAGGAGCTGCCTGTGCCTGAAGTGGGAATCAAACTCAGTTCCTCAGTTTCCCAGGACCAAAGTCCACCACCCTAACCACTAGGCCACTCCTCCACGTGGGTGTGGGATGGTTGAGTCCCACATTTGCACACGTAAATTATAGAATGTTATAAGTTAGATGCTAAAATGCAGTATTTAGGCACGCACAATAATGTCTTCCATTGACCAGACACAAGTACTCGCACATCAATACCAACTTGCGCTCTTTCTGTAATGGAGTCTAGACATGCAAATGCTGTAACAGAGAAGCAATCAGGCTCCCAGCATTGTGGTTCCCATTCCTAGTATTCAGTGTTCCACTTTTACCCTTAATACATGAATTAAAGGAGCTAGAAATTCAATAGTTTATGAAGCAGCTCACCTTAATTTTCTGCCTCTTGGAGCGACTATGATAATTGCTCAAGGTTATCTTATAAATATGTCTGTAGAAGTACCTTCAATTGATCTAGTAAAATTAAAAGATCTATGAATAAAACACAGTAGATAAAGCGAGAATGAAAATCTATATGTAGGAGGTCCCTTGGAAACGTTTTTGTCAGCTTGTGATTTTCTAGTCATGCTCACCCTACTGTGATAGCTCCTATTAGAACAAGCAAGCATAATTATTTCAGAAGGGGGTAAGGCTGTGTAAAGTTAAAGCTGTTAATTTGGGAATCTGATATAAACTATTCATGCTTAACTAGCTCCTAACAATGAACAATGTGAAATCCAAGTCTGCAAATGGACAATAAAAAAAAGTTATATATTATGTATTTGGTTATGACACCATATGCATGGCAAGGCGCCCACACCTGTTTGATATAGAATATTCCAAAGGATGCTCATTCTGGAGATGTGTACTGTAGGGGCTGGATTTAGGGACCGTGGATGTAGGGTCCTGAAAGGAAGCCTTGCACATGGCCCCTGGCTGAGAACTATTTATCCAGTGATTGAATTTATTTGGTAAGGGATGTCTAATAATTTATTTGGATTTTTTGCTCACACCTTTTCTGTAATAGCCCAAGGTGAGTTACATTCAAGTACATTGGCTATTTTTCTGCCCCTGGAGGGCGCACAATCGAAGTTTGTACCTGAGGCAATGGAAGGTTAAGTGACTTGCCCAAGATCACAAGAAGCAGCAGTGGGATTTTAACCGGCCACCTCTGGATGTCAAAATGGGTGCTCTAACTGCTAGGCCATTCGTCCCCTAGGAAACCCTCAAGTATTTTGAAAATGAAAAACTCATGGTGCCAAATCACTACCCTTGTTTCAACCAGGACTTATTTTCTGGGGGAACAGCCTGGAAAACAGCATCACCATTTTTCAGACTCCAGAGCAGCAGGAATGTTCTACATCAGCCCCTCCCTTCCAGGCAGTCATCAGGAAAGTGTAGGATAGGGCACTTTTCAGCCTCACTTCTCTGGTTGCTCTCGCTCATGGCACATTCACTCCCTCTCACCACTTCCTTTTGGTCTACAAATTAAGCCGAGGTTCAACCTGAGAGGTACATAGCGACAGCTTCCTAATGCAAGAGTAATGCCAAAGTTCTGCTGCTCAATGCAGTAACTAAATAGAATGCAAAAAAGGTGTGGTGAAAAAATGTACACTAACATGTGAAAGCACACTGGGCACATACATATAGGGTTTGTATTAGCAAAAGCCACTGGCGTAGCCAGGCCTGACATTTTGGGTGGGCCCAGAGCGAATATGGGTGGGCACTATGTATGAGTCCAGGGCACTATTAAAATTTATTGTTTGTGAATTTCTAGGTGGGGGTGGGCTTTTCATTGCCTAGGGCAAAAAGGATATATCCTATATAATAATTCTCACCTCCAACAGGATGTGCCTGGGACCGTGCCTGCCGGAAGTGGTCTGCTAGGCAGGCACGCACTGACGTCAGTGACAGACAATTTGGCAAAGCAAAACAATCTGAGTGCTGGCCATTAGGACACAGGGTTGATAGGAGAGTTTTAAAAGACTGAAGGAACTGAAAGTGTTAAATGGGGGGAGGGGGGAGTTCTGAAGGACTGAAAGACATGAACATTTGAGAAAGGAAAACAATCTGAATGCTGGCCATTAGGACACAGGATAGATAGGAGAGTTTTAAAAGACTGAAGGAACCGAAAGTGTTGGGGGGGGGGGGGGGGGGGGGCAAGTTCTGAATGAATGAAAGAAATGAAAATTTAGGAGAGGAACAGAATCTGAATGCCGGGCATTTGGACACAGGGTAGATAGGACACTTTTTTTTAAAAAAATGAAGGACGTGAAAGTGTTACATCTTGGGGGAGGGGTGAGGAGGAAGCGGTGGGGTATCCGGATACTGGGCGTTAGGGCCACGGGGGTACATAGACTTTTGAAAGCCTTAAGGAACCCAAAGTGTGGGAAGGAGGAGGAAAAGGAGGGGAGGGAACGGAGTGAGGGGCATTAGGAACAGGGGAGGGGGCCCTGCCACACACTCTCATTCTCACACACACACTGTCACACAGACAGTCTCACTCTGTCACACACCCGCACATTCACTCTGGCTCTCTCTCTCTCAAACATACACACTCCCAGGAAAACCTTGCTAGCGCCCGTTTCATTCGTTCCAGAAACGGGCCTTTTTTACTAGTATTTAATGATTAAATATACTTTCCCCCCCCCCTAGGCAGTAAAGAGTCCACCCCCCACCCAAAAACCCACCACCAGAGCCATCATTTTGATTACAAGAGTAATCATAATGCTGGCTGGTGCCTGGTGGTGGGCTTCTGGGAGGGAGTAGGCTCTTCACTGCCTAGGGCAAAAAAAGGGTATATGTAACCATTAAATATACCTTTTTTGGCCTGTAGGCAGGGAAGTGCTTACCCCACCCAGAAGCCCACCACCACTAGCCAGAATTTTGAGTACAATTACATGACACGTTAAAAAAATTAAAAAAATATATGTTACCTGCTGGGCAGCTGCTGCTTACAGTTGCACATGGCTCCTGTACCTGTGTTGTGTAGAGCCACAGGGAGTGCTACTGCTGCTGCGATGATGATGATGGATTCGAGAACCGACACCCACACCAAGACTAAATCTAGAACTGGCCGACAGGCAGGTACAGTATGGACTGACTGTGGAGGAGCTGAACCCCCGACACAGCCGGGCCGGAAGCAGCCTTTACCATGCACTAGTGCATGCGACCGCAGTGCCATCGTGCCGTGCACACTGTGGGGAGCAGGCAGTGCAGCGTGGTGCGTGCTGTGCAGCTGAGCTTGCTTACTTTAACAATCCAGAGCGGTACAGAGGCGAGACGTTGGCGCAGGATGGCAATTATGTAGCACTTGCCAAGCGGACCAGAAGAGCTACCAGTGCTGGCCAAGAGACTAAAAAGCAGGTGGGAGGAGGCTGAGCAGGCCGGCGCTGCTGCGAGGCAGAACGGCAGTGGCTGCTCAGCTGTGGACTTTTCAGCGCTTAAACTGGGTGGGCCTGAGCTGAGATTGGGTGGGCCTGGGCCCACCCATAGCTAATCCCCTGGCAACAGCAGCTCTTGAGCACAAATTGATACCAGATGTGCATGAACACACATCTGAGCCAGGGGAGTAGCCAGACAACAGATTTTGGGTGGGCCTAGGCAAGAAGTGGGTGGGCACCTAGTGTTCTTCCCCCTCCCTGCCCCCAACCACCACCAAAAAAATATCTCAGCTGGCGGGAAAACGCTTCTTTCCACCTTTGCAGTCGCCATCAGGTATGTGCTGAAAAATGAGCATGCTCAGGTGCCAGTATCATGGAGAGGAGCGTTTTCGTTACCATCAGGGAGAAGTCTTCAGCTGGTCGAGCTTGGGATCCCCACCAGCTACCACTAAATGTGTGTTACTGTTGGGTGGGCCTGAGCCCTAAATGGGTGGGCCCTGGCCCACCCAGGCCCACCTGTGGCTACGCCACTGATCTGAGCATGTGGTTGTGAGGGGGATTTATAGAACTCTGCCTCTCACCCACCCTTAAGAACAAACCCTTAGGTATCCTGAGCCACCTTAAGAGCACTACTCCTGCTCAGAAGTGAGCTGAAAAGAGGGGTGGAGCCTAAAACCAGGAGTATTTATGACAGGGCTTACCTGAGGCAGTGTTGCCAGGTGGGCGGTTTTACCGCTCAATTGGGCGGTTTTCCGCGACCCGCTGCGGGGAATTTTTGCCCGCGGCGGGTTGCGGTTTTTTGGGCTTGTTTTGTGTCTTTTGGGTGTCTTTTTAAGCGTTTTTTTCGGCCGCGGGGGGCGGGGTTAGTGATGTTTTGGGCGGGGTTAGTCACGTTCTGGGCGGGGCCGATGACGGCGGGGGCGGGGGTGATGACGGCGGGGGCGGGGGTGATGACGCGGGGGGTGGGGGTCTCAGGGGCGGGGTTTGAGTTTGGGCGGGTTTTGGGCTGGATTTGGGCTCCTTTGGGTGGGAAAAAAATTTTCCACCTGGCAACCCCGACCTGAGGTTAAGAAAGCCCAGGGAGTGAAACAGGAATGCCCTAGTATGCCACTGAAGTGCCCATTCCATAATCGTAACCTGGCAAAGGTAAGCCAGTGTTTTTATCGATTTGACTTGTGCAAGTTTTGCTTTGAGGTTTAGCTAGAGTCAGGCCTGGATCTCAGAGGAACCCAAGAACTTGTAGGCCGTGTTTGGGGCATGGCAACCCCGGCAGCCTGGACTGTGTTTGGCCTGCTGCCAGAGGCCTGCCTATGACCCTGGATGCTGAACCCGCAAAGGGCTTTCCAACCTATGTCTCGGGCCCTGTGTCTGGCTGTATTATTTCACCGGCCATGCCCAACCCTCTGCTCAGGGTATCACAGTGTTAAAATGCTATTCTGTGCTTTAAGGGGCCCTTTTACAGAGCGACAGTAAGCCCAACACGGGCTTACCGCTCGCTCGTTCGGGACTACCACTGGCCCAATGCAGCCGCCGGGAATGTAATCCCACCCTAAGTGTGCACCATTTTCATGGGAAAAAGGAAACCCTCAGAAATGGCTTGTGTAGCGGTAACTCGGCGGTAATCGAGCATTGCCATGCACTGCCTGGTTACCGCTGGGTTAGTGCGGAAGCCCTTGTTGCCACCTCAATGGGTGGTGGTAAACACCAGTGGCGTTCCTGGGGGGGGGGGGGGCGGTGGGTGCGGTCCGCCCCGGGTGCACGCCGCCGGGGGGGTGCCGCGCACGCCTGCCCTCCGTTGTTCCATGCTTCTTCTCTGCCCCGGAACAGGTTCTGTTCCGGGGCAGAGAAGAACATAGTAACATAGTAACATAGTAGATGACGGCAGAAAAAGACCTGCATGGTCCATCCAGTCTGCCCATGACAAACTCATATGTGTATACCTTACCTTGAATTTGTACCTGTCCTTTTCAAGGCACAGACCGTATAAGTCTGCCCAGCAGTATTTCCCGCCTCCCAACCACCAGTCCCGCCTCCCATCACCGGCTCTGGTACAGACCGTATAAGTCTGCCCTCCCCTATCCTCGCCTCCCAACCACCACCCCCTCTTCCCCCCAACTGCTCCGCCACCCAATTTCAGCTAAGCTTCTGAGGATCCATGGAACAACGGAGGACAGGCGCGCGCGGCACCCCCCCCCCCCCCGGCGGCATGCACCCGGCGGGGGGGGGGGTGTTCCTTCGCGGGGGTGTCCTTTTGCCGGGGGGGGGGTCTGCGCTGCATCGGAGGGGGGCACTGCACTCGGGGGTTGGGGCGAATCGGCGATCCGCCCCGGGTGCCAGCCCCCCTAGGAACGTCACTGGTAAAGACCGTGAGAACTGAAGTATCAATACCTTTGCACCACGTACCTAGTGATAGATACCATGATTTTATGAAAAGTACCCGCTGAGTCTCTTTACAAGCAGAAATTCTTCACAAGGAAAGATGAATGCAAACTGCTAACTTCTGTAACAGAAACAAAAATGCATATGGAATATGAAGCTTCTCACAAATGAAATCGCTAATAGCCATCAATATTAAAAAATCATGTGGCTTTTACATGAAAGGATAAGAACAGTACACACAATATAAAAAGGTATTAATAGAACTAATGATATAATTGCGGCAGAACTACTACTGTGAAAAGATAGCTACAATTCAAAAATACTACAATATAAAAATGCTGATACCTTGACTAAAAAGCACCAGAGACTGAATCAAAATCATCACACTGTGATGACACATATGCAGGACCGCTAAGGTTCCCTTATTATGCCATACAAACACGCTTAAAATTCATAACGTAGGTCGCCAACTAAGGGGTCCTTTTACTGAGGTGCGCCGAAAAAAATGACCTGCGGTAGTGCAGGTGCGTGTTTTGGCCGCGTGCAGAATCATTTTTCAGGGCACCTGTATTGGGGGAGGGGCAAAAATGGACGTGTGGCAAAATGAAATTGGTGCGTGTCCATTTTGGAGCTGAGACCTTACCGCCAGCCATCCACTTAGCGGTAAGATCTCACACGTCAACTGGGCGGTAATGGCCGACGCGTGTCCAAATGCTGATTATCGCCCATATATGCCAGAAAATAAAAATATTTTCTGACGCTGTTTGCTTTACTGATCTCGTGACTAGAGGAGAGCGTTTATGAAAGTATTTTCTCTGCTTGACTTTAAGCGAAGTGTTGGCATTTATATGATTTCTTCCTGAAGGGACAGCACGACGGCGCAGCATATTGCTTCCATCAAACGTACTGAATTTTATAGTACAGCCGTACGCACTGTGCTGCTCTTTGTGACCCCTGACGCAGGCGCTCAGCACCGAAACACGGACAGTGTCGGGTCCATTGAGCCTGCCATGAGTGGGAAAGCGCGGGGTACAAATGTAACAAAAATAAATAAATAAAAATATATGATTTCTTTGTTAAGAGAAACAATAATCTGTTTGGCACCACTTTACTAAATGCAATTTTTAATGCACAGTTTTACTTTATCTCGGCACACAAGACGTTGTGGCAATTATTCAATTAAACTCGTTGAAGACGAGTGAGTCAGCTCTTTCACTGTGTCACTCTTCACATTCATATTTTTACTGTAGTTCCAATTAGACCCTCTGTTTACACATATTTTAGAATCGACTGTTTGTTTTGTTGCTGGATATTACTCACTATTAACAGTTCTGAGTAAGCTCTCATATTCATCATTTCCGTTAGTTCCGGTCAGTCCTTTTGTTCGCTTCCACATAGTTTCAACAATACAAATTGTTCAATCCTTACACATGGTTTCACACTATACATTTACAGTTTTCTGCAAGAAAATCCTTGTCGTTTTATCCAGATGTTTCTCAAAGAATTCTACATAGGTTTTGACGTACAATCAGGTATATCATTTTAACTTTTAACCTAATTTTTTTTAGATATCACAAGTGGTTGTATTTATTGAAGTGGATGTATTGATTGAACACAAGAGGTGATTTTAAAAGATTTTATTTTACTATTATTTTTATTTAATTTTTTGATAAAGTACAATAGCTCTGTTAAGTTGTACAAAGATGTGAAACTGTACAAAGAATTGATTGTCGTATGTTTATAATTTTCTTTTGGAATAATTATAGCTTTATGAATTATCCACAAAAACCTTTTTTTTTTTTAGATAATACCAATTATCTGTTGATACCCTATATTGATCCTGTATTATTTATCGTTGCTGTGTCAAAATTTGGTCTAATATTTTCTCTTTAGATTTATTTTCACTTTTAATTGTATTTTTATGTTATTTATTTATTCTGTATGTTGTTTTGTAATTAGACTCCTGATGCAGGCCATATAGACTGAAACACAGCTGTGTCAAGTCTTGTTCCTCATTCAATAAACAGTAATTTTTATCTGGAGAGTCGTCCACTTTTTGAGTCATCTTTGCTGTTTTGGCTTAGGACAGTCTACCAAGGACACTCTGACAAAAGATTTATATAAGAGTGCTAGACCTTCTCCTCTCTTATCTAAACAAGGTCTATGGACTAACTTATATACAAAGGACATAAGCCCAACACTAATGGGTCATTTTCCACTCTAAGTCATGTTTCCGCTAAGAACACCAATCCAGGTTGAGTAACATCCAACCAATCCTTAATTGCCTCAACTTTATTACAGACAGATCTGGCATTAATATAGCAGCATGGAATGGATACTACATCAGTCACATTATTATAGTTGTTCTGCAAAGATCTAAGATGAGACCAATTTTGCCAATAATAATATTTACTTTTCCCCTGGGGTCTGTAAACAATTTTAATTGGAATAGGTCTTGATACACTGGAACAATCTGCCACATGCCTATAATTAACAGCCAGGTAATTCTTAGTCTCCTTTCTGAAATCACCACAGGAATTGATCTAATTCCCCCTCCCCTCTCAGAACCCCCCAAAATAAAACCTAAATAAAATATCAACCAAGCTGAAAAACTTAGATGGGGGGAGGAGTCCAAGATGGCGGCTCAGGCTTGAGGCTCCGCAGCAGCTTGAGCTGAAGTCTCTATTGTTTTCTGCGTTTATTTCCTTTCAGATGCTGCATACTAAGAGAAAGGGGTGGTAAAGGGTCCACCGCCATCGGCCCAAATACTTACCCCGGTCAGCAAACACTCCAGCGGTTTGTCACGAGTACCCCAGCAGTAACCGGCAAGAGGGATCCCGCGTATGGAGCTGTCAGAGGAGTGACATCCCCATTAGGGATCGAGACATCACTATCCCCACCGGAGCTTACTCCGCCGCTTTGCCCTGCTATTCTTCGGGAAAGTGTGGAGGTCTCAACGGAGCCGGAAGTCGGCGACCAGCGGGCCTTAGAGGGCGGTACACAACCCCAGGAAGCAGAGACTACGATCATGGAGCTTTCTTCTGCTCCCCAAGCGGTGACTCTACAAACTATTTGGACTGCTTTACAACAGTTAACAGCTGCAGTAACAAAAACTTCTCAAGAAACGTCTTTAATGGTTAGTAAATTTGATTCTCTAACATTCGCGCTTGAGAATGTTAAAACTGATTCGCTAACCCAAAAATCTGAAATCTCAACTTTGCAAACAGTAACGGAATCGTTGATAAAAGATAAAACCAGGTTTTCCTTAAAGCTGGAACAGATAGAACATTATAATAGACGGTTGAACTTGCGGTTTCTAAATTTTCCTATCGTATTTGGAATTTCACCGATAGATTTATGGAAAAAATACCTATTTGAAGTTTTATCCTCAAACTGCAGTTCCACCGATTAATAAAATTTACTATCTACCTGAGTCTAAACAAACTAAGGTGACTCCAACAGATAACAACCAGGTACTTTAAGAACTCACATAAATTATTTTGTGGTCAAAAAATTTGGATCTTTCAAGATGTGACTAGAATACTACTACTACTACTACTACTACTACTACTATTTAGCATTTCTATAGCGCTACAAGGCGTACGCAGCGCTGCACAAACATAGAAGAAAGACAGTCCCTGCTCAAAGAGCTTACAATCTAATAGACAAAAAATAAATAAAGTAAGCAAATCAAATCAATTAATGTGAACGGGAAGGAAGAGAGGAGGGTAGGTGGAGGCGAGTGGTTACAAGTGGTTACGAGTCAAAAGCAATGTTAAAGAGGTGGGCTTTCAGTCTAGATTTAAAGGTGGCCAAGGATGGGGCAAGACGTAGGGGCTCAGGAAGTTTATTCCAGGCGTAGGGTGCAGCGAGACAGAAGGCGCGAAGTCTGGAGTTGGCAGTAGTGGAGAAGGGAACAGATAAGAAGGATTTATCCATGGAGCGGAGTGCACGGGAAGGGGTGTAGGGAAGGACGAGTGTGGAGAGATACTGGGGAGCAGCAGAGTGAGTACATTTATAGGTTAGTGGAAGAAGTTTGAACAGGATGCGAAAATGGATAGGGAGCCAATGAAGGGTCTTGAGGAGAGGGGTAGTATGAGTAAAGCGACCCTGGCGGAAGACGAGACGGGCAGCAGAGTTTTGAACCGACTGGAGAGGGGAGAGGTGACTAAGTGGGAGGCCAGCAAGAAGCAGATTGCAGTAGTCTAAACGAGAGGTGACAAGGCTGTGGATGAGGGTTTTGGTAGAGTGCTCGGAAAGAAAGGAGCGGATTTTACGGATGTTGTAAAGAAAGAAACGACAGGTCTTGGCAATCTGCTGGATATGAGCAGAGAAGAGAATAACACAGGAACGTAGGAAAGCTTTTCTAGCATACAGAGAAGAAGTTAAAGCAATAGGGACTACATTCTTGTTAGCCTACCCATGTAAATGTTGTATAAAATATTTGGGTAATAAATATATCTTTTTTGAATTAGATCAGCTTAAATTGTTTATTGAAAATAAAATGATGCCCAGGTAGGATGTGTCAAGTAATTAAGCGTAAGAATGGAAAAGCTGGGGGTATAGAGCCAGGCCATTTTTTTTTCTTTTTAATTAGATTCTATCATTTAAATCTCCTCTTCTTTTCTTTCTCCTCCCCCAATAAGAATGGTGGTCTAAGGAAGCAATTGTTGTATTATTACTTATTTGCTTATTTTCCTATTGAGATTATATAATATTCACTTTACTGGTAAATAATGTAGTTTGTAAACTTATATGGCTCTATTACCATTTATAAGTGTGATCTTGTAAATTTTGAAAAAATAAATAAAGAAAAAAAAATATCAACCAAGCTAACCACCACTTCATGATTAAAAACTATCCAGTCTTCAAAAATTGAGAAAAAACACAATGCTGCCCTCAAAGATGCACACTAAGGTGCAGGACACACCCCTTAGGCACGCCATTTCTGTTGCATGCCAGAGGCGATGCACCTCAGACTGGGCTTATTTAAATACTCCTGCCACTGAAACACTCTGAAGCACTGTGACATCACAGGTAGGCAGGTCTTCGCGCCACACTGCTGGCTGAGCAATGATGACACAGTCCACGGAGGATTGAATATCTCTGGAAACAGCGCTTCAGTTTCAGGTAAAGCAGATGGAAATGCAGGCAGAGATGATGGGGAGAGAGGCTTGTCATGGCCAGGTGATCAATGTAAGGAGATAATCAGGGTTGAATGGGGAACAGGAGCAGCAAATGTAAGGCCCTTTTTACCAAGCTGCAGGAAAATGGGGCCTGAGCTGGCATCGGTGCATGTTTTTGATGCACCGAAGCCCCCTTTTACCTCAATGGATAAAAGGTAGGTCTTTCTTTTCTGGAGGAAATGGCTGTGCGCAGTGGTGTGCTGGTAAATGTTTAACAACAGGCTCTCTCCCCGGTCCACCTCTGCACCCCCCCCCCCACATTGTAGAGCTGGCTATAGCCGGGTAGAGAGCCTGGTGGGGGCCATGCATTACTCCAGGAAAAAAAAATTAAATGATCCCAGGTTCCAATCTAATTGATGTTTAATGTGGGATAAAATGCCATAAATAAGTAAATAAATAAATATAAACTTTTAATGTTGAGCACCTGATTCTCAAAGTGGACATATCCCAAAAACTATAATGAAAATAAAATGATTTTTTTCTACCTTTGTTGTCTGGTGGATTTGTTTTTCTGATCATGCTGGCCCAGTATCCGATTCTGCTGCTATCTGTCCTCTTAACTCCGTTTCCAGGGCTTCCTTTCCATTTATTTCTTTACTTTACTTTTCCAGGATCTCCCCTTCCACCTTCTTCTGTGGCCAGTATATCCTCCATCTACTTTTCCACCATATCCAGTGTCTCCCCCTGATCTCCCCTGCCACTTGACCTCCTTTCCAGCATCTTCTCTTGATGTCTCTTTTCACATGGCCGATGGCCTCCTCTCCAGCATCTTCTGCCAATTTCTCCTTCCATCCACCTCTCTCTAGCGTCTACCCGCCTCCTCTCCAGCATTTCCCCAATGTTTCCTTGCACCGGCTATCCCGTTTGGGTAGAGGGTGGAATGGGGGAGGGAAGGAGGTGTTAGATGCTTGTATCCTAAATGCCGGGGTGGGGTGGACATAGTGGCAGCTGTGAAGGGGCAATCCAGTGCAGCAAGCTTTAGGTGCCCCTACACTTGAGCCCTCTAAGCCCAGTTTCCCTATTCTTTTCCCCCCAGAGTCTGTCATTTTTCTTCTCCCTCCCCTTTACCATGTATTCCTACATTTCCCTTCTCTGTCTGTCTTTCTCTCCTCCTTCCCCATCCAGCATTGCCCCTTCTTGCCCCCCCCTCCCTATTCCCTTCTTCCTGGTTCCAGCAATGCATATCCTAACCCACAACTGTGTGCCATCTTTCTTCTCCCTCCCTTGCCCCACATATTCCAGCATCCCCCCCTCACTCCTTCCATGTCCAGCTTTATCCATTCCCTCCCCCCCCAATCTACTCCCTTCCCTCAAGCCTGTTCTCGTCCCGTTGCTGGACTGCCCCTGCCCAACATGTTGCAGGATCAATCTCTCTCTTCTTCTCCCCTCCCCCGTTCTGCTTTGTCCCTTCATGCACTCTTCCCCCGCTCCCTCACCTCAAACGCTAGTCTCATGGATCTTTCCCGGTGCAGCTACTGTGAGCAAGAAGTAGAAACGACGGGTGCGGAGCCTCGTGCTGTTGTGAATCCAGTCGGAAGTTGGAAGAACCGCCCCCTTCTTGGCAGCAGGAAGTGCGTGGGTGGGAGGGAGGGTGCAACCAGCAGACAGAGCCCCCCCCCCCCCCCCCGCTGGAAGGGCTGTAACAACACAGGACTCTGTAACCAACTGGTTTTAGTTCCTGCTCATCGGGGCTCTACTGTGAAGGAGTTGCAAGACAGTAGTAGGACAGATCTGAAGGGAGAGAGCCTGGGGGGGGGGGGGGGGGGGAGAAGAAGGGGAGAGAGAGAGAGAACGCTTTCAGCAAGGAAGGGAGAGTAAAACATTACTGCCGTGTTGCGCCGCCCCTGGGAGCCGGCTCGCCTGCCGGAACAACCGGCTCGCAAGAGCTTTAAAAATTTAACAACCAGCTCTTGCGAGCTGGTGCGAGCCGGCTCCAGCACACCACTGGCTGTGCGGCAACTGAAGCACTTGCCACTCGGCCATTTCAGGATGGGAGGCGGGGCTAGTGGTTTGGAGGAGGAGCTAGTGCTGGGCAGACTTCTACGGTCTGTGCCCTAAAAATGGCAGATACAAATCAAAGTCAGGTATACACATAAAGTAGCACATATGAGTTTATCTTGTTGGGCAGACTAGATGGACCGTACAGGTCTTTCTCTGCCGTCATCTACTATGTTGCTATGTTACTATTGGTGCCACCATAACCCGTCATGCTGGGGGTGGGAACTACTGCCAGGCTGCTGCGGTAGCCCAGTGGTTTGTAAAAGGGCCTCTCAGAAAGGTGCTCTGACATAAATGTGAGGTTTTGAAGCACATTTTCTTTCTTCATCTTTCTAAAATCACTGCTCCTGCTGGTCACGGAGAAACATGGACATAGGGTCCTGCACACCCTGCCCATATTTTACAAGGGCCCTCGGTTTGGCAGAGTTTTTCTACAATATAGGGGGAAATTGTGCATTCCTTAATTCCCATCTCCACTTCCTTTCTAAAATTGAACTACAGACCTCATTGTGACAAGCCTGTTTGTAAAACTTGCTTGTAAAATGTTGAAGTTATGGCTCTCAGAGACCGTCTTTTACATCTCCTACTCTTGGAGCCAGACTCAGTTGTAAAGTGTATTCCTTACAGTCTAACAGGCGTCCTACCTTCCGGTCCGTTTGTCATAAAGTGAGATCATTGCAGGCAAGTTCTGCCTTCTTCAGACTGTGTAAAGTATACCACCAGAGCCCATTAAGGAACTTTGCCTTCAAGGCTGCCTTGGGCAGTAAGTTTCCCAAACTTTTTTTTATTTTCACCATAAATAATCCTGCATCTGCTGCTCTAAAATATTTCAGAATACCTGATGGGCTTCCTCCATGGGTATACTGTATTCTTTTATAGCACTTTTCATACTTAAGAAGTAAAGAATCTTTTGGGTGAAATGATGTTTGCTGAATATTTTAAGAACAGCATATTACAAGAACCCGAGATTCATTCTCAGCTGAGTACAGACTGTCTCAGAGCTGTTGCCTACTGCTAGGGTGGCAAACAGGGGCGTATCTGAGGTTCAGCGGTAGGGGGGCAGGGGCTAGAGTGAGGGGGCACATTATAGCCCCCCCCCCACAGTCAACCCACCCCCCCCGCCGTCGCCGTCACCTACCCCCGCCAAGGTCCGCTTCCTCCTGCCTGCCGGTGCCTTTTACTTCAGCTGGCGGGGGACCCAACCCCCGCCAGCCCAGCCGAGGTCTTGTTTAAGTTTTCTTCCTCGTGCTGTGCTGTTCTGTTAAAAGCTGCATTCCTTCCCTTCCAGTTTCGGACGGAGTCTGACGTCGCAGCACGTTGTACGTGCAGGACGTCAACGTGCTGCGACGTCAGACTCCGTCCGAAACTGGAAGGGAAGGGATGCAGCTTTTAACAGCACAGCACGAGGAAGAAAACTTAAACAAGAACACGGCTGGGCTGGCGGGGGTTGGGGTCCCCCGCCAGCTGAAGTAAAAGGCACCAGCAGGCAGGAGGAAGCAGACCTCGGCGGGGTAGGTGACGGCGGGGGAGGGTTGACGGCGGTAGGGGGGGGGGGGGGGATCCAGGGCAAAATCTGCGGGGGCCCAGGCCTGGTGGCAAAGCTTCATTTTACCTGTTTTTATTATATAAAGAATAATGTATGGCTATAGAAGAGCACTTTTCAGTGAGCTATGAAGTGATGCTTTAAGACCTACCTAGTTCCCACCTGTCTCTAAACCATAAAGAACAGGTCTGTATGGTCCTGGTTTTACCCTAAGCCATTCATGAAGTTGTTCTGCTTTCCTGCAAAAAAAAAAAAGAAAAAAAAGTGACGCTTGCCTCAGGGGAAAAAGCAGGACTGAATTATTTATCACATTTATACCCCACATTTTCCCACTTAATTGCAGGCTCAATGAGGCTTACACAGTACCATAGAGGCGAGCTCCGGTTCGGTAAAATACAAATACACAATAGAGTACTAGTCATATAAGTATCATGTGTTTAAAGCAACAAAGGGATAAGGAAGGGATGGTTATAAATATGACACTATAATTATCCGGAATATGTAGGATAAATAATCAATAGCAATCTCACAATCCTACCTACTGTGCAACGTGTTTGAGGGACACACCGCCATTTTCTGTTCCAGTGAGACTTGGAGACGGCGAAATGTTAAAGGCTTGGATGTGCTGTAATTTTGAAAGATTCCCCTGAAGCAGCTATTTTGTTTAGCGAAACAGGGTTCCCTTGTCGGGACTTTTTGAATGCCAAGAGCACATTGGATATACGGCTGGACTTCTGAAGAATTTAGTAATAGAGTTAAGTACTTTTGCCAAACTTTAAAAAAATATATAGAAAAATTGTGTCTCCTATGCATCTGCTTGTTGGGATTCATGGTAATGTTAATGAGAGATTTATTAGAGTGGAGTTTTTTTTAAGACCTATGACTGATAAGGTTTCCTCATTATACAAAAGGCTTGTCCTTTAAGAGCGAGGAGTTGCCGAATGACCTGAGGTCTTTTTTCTCCACTTTTTTTTTGAGTTATCTACCAGTGTGTCCCTCAAACACGTTGCACAGTAGGTAGGATTGTGAGATTGCTGATGGTTATAAATGTCCAATACGGTCCATGGATTTGCTGTATCGCAGGATGTAGGGATTTAAGTTGGATCGGGGGGGGGGGGGGGGGTATGCCTTCTTAAACAAGTTGGTTTTCAGTGACTTCCTGAAAATAAGATGGTTGTGGATTGTTTTCACAGCGTTAGGCAGTGGGTTCCATAGTTGTGTACTTATGTAAGAGAAGCTGGATGCATAAGTTGATTTGTATCTGAGACCATTGCAGTCTGGATAATGTAAATTTAAATAAGTTCGGGATAGTCTGGTTCTGTTTCTGGATGGCAAATTTATTAGGTTCAACATGTATCCTGGAACTTCGCCGTAAATAATCCTGTGGACTAGGGTGCAGGCCTTGAAGGCAATACGTTCCTTGGTGGGAAGCCAATGCAGTTTTTCATGGAGGGGTTTGGCACTTACAAATTTTGATTTACCGAAGATCAATCTAGCTGTTTCTTCTGACATGGAGCAAAGTAACAATTCTAAGGGGCCCTTTTACAAAAGGGAACCAAACAAGAATGGTAAGTTACCGTGGTGGCATAACAGCCAGGGGCGTAGCCACGGGTGGGCCTGGATGGGCCCAGGCCCACCCACTTTTGCTACAGGCCCACCCCGCCCGCGACAGCCCCCTGCACTGACCTGAAGCGCGTTGTCCCTCCAATCCAGCACCGGCGATCATAGCCAGCCTTCTACCACGTCCAGCAGGAAGTTGCAGAGTAGGCGGGACGCGCCTGAGAAGAAGCTCCGACGACGCGCGCTGGACGTGGTAGAAGGCTGGCTATGATCGCCGGTGCTGGATTGGAGGGACAACGCGCTTCAGGTCAGTGCAGGGGGCTGTCGCGGGCGGGGCGGTCGTCGGTGGACACAAAATGTGGTGGCGGGCGGGCAGACGGTGGAGAGGAAAGAGGTCTGTGCCCACCCAGTCCACCTCCAGGCCCACCCAAAAATTAATCGCTGGCTACGCTACTGATGACAGCATGCATTAATTTGCACGTTAATTGCATGTAGTGATAGGAGGTTGGAACTGGACAGGCTCTCAGTGGAGAAAGGGGTGGGGCAGCAATTACAGTCAGCAGTGTAGTTAGCTAAAACTGCCACTTCTGCAGTCAAGGAAGGTATATTATCCTCAAGATTCAATATAGGTCACCAAAATTTGGGTGCAGATCCCATATCTTTTTGCAAAGTAATTAGTTAGGGGGTCTTTTACAAAGCAGCAGGGAGCCCAATGCAGGCTTACCACTTGCTAAATATGAATTACTGCTAGCCCAATGCGGCCGCCAGTGGTAGTTCTGGTTTGAGCATGCACCATTTCCCACGCTCTGGAATTTTAAAATATTTTTCTAGTGAGGCGGTAACCCAGCGGTAATCGGGCATCACTGCATGCTGCCCGGTTATCACCGGGTTACCATGCGAGCCCTTTCTGCCACCTCAATGGGTGACAGTAAGTGCTCCCCACCGCATGGCCACGCGGTAAGAGTTATCTTACCTCATCGCCATTTTTTGAGCCTTTTTACCCACTGCAGTGAAAAGGGCCCTGGTGTGGGAAAAACGGCCCCCGCCCCTACCGCAGGGCCATTTTTCCCACAACTTAGTAAAAGGACCCCTGAATATCAATAATTGGTGTTAGTTGGTACTCATTTGGGTTAATACACACATCTGCCCTGCTTCCTATGCTATAAAGGTGCACCTAAATTATATAATGTGCAACTTGAAAGTGGGCGTGGTCACGGGAGCGGCATGGGTGGGTCAGGGGCTGTAGTGGAAGTGATTTTTAAATATTGTTTTTCAACTCTGCCCTGACCAACAAGTGCACTCGGGGTATGTATTTGTGAATAGAAGTAACTCTGTTTAAAAATGATTGTTTAACTTTGTGTAAAATTAAGTTGGCATGTAGAAGATAAGACACAGCTCTGATTAATTTGGTATGTGAAGGAAGAGGTGGAGCCTGTTTCAAGTTCAGACTGGCCACCTGGACTGAGAAACATGTGACCACATTCCCACAGTATGGCTTATTTACCTAAACAGAGAAATTCTCAAACATTCTGTAATTTTCCTTAGCTCTGAATATGAGTTCTAAACCTAATAAAAAAAAGGGAGTTTTTGTCAGTGAAATTGGGAAGCTCATCTATGGGTGGATGCACCACGTGGAACCATATTTCCTGGTCAAAGAAACTCCTGGCTTTTACTGTGAACAGGACCCCCCAGCTGGTGATAAGAGCCTGGATGATGTAATGATCAGTGATGGACGTATGTATATTATAGTGTATTATTGCTTCTTTTCCTGGTCTAGGAACTCCTAGTATTGCTTGGATGTAGGGACCAGTGATGTAATTACTTCTTTTCCTGGTCTAGAAAATTCTAGCATTGCTTGAATGTAGGGACCAGTGATGTAATGATTGTTTATAGGTATTGTTTCTTTTCAGTTATAATCATTGTGTATATAAATCATTGTATATATCTTAATCATTGTGTATTTAGAACCTCTAATAAAAGTCTCATTTACCTAATACGATTCCAAAAGAATCCACAGTAATTACTGAGTAGTCTGTGTCAGTAAAGCAGGCTTTAAAACCATAGCAGAACAGGGAGGTTCCCAAAAATTAGGTGCAGCTTTATAGAATAGGAACAATTATGTACCCAACTGCCATTAGTTGTGTGCCAGCATTTACACCATGTTTCAGCAGGTGTAAGTGTGGTGTCCAGAGTTAGGCATGAGATCTGTGCTAAACTAGCATTCTATAAAGAGTGCTCTGTGCAGAACACCCTTTCTGGCATACGAGTTTAGTGCAGATCTTTCCAGCGCCTAACTTTGGGCATCATTTATAGAACTCCCCTCTTAATACCTTCTCAAGAGTGCATCCATGCTAATTGTGAATAATCTTAATGAACAATAAAGGGCAGTTCAGTGCGGTAACTTCTGAGGATGCGCTGTGTCCCCAACAAATATGGTACAGCCTTTGTACTTACCACATGATCATTTTTGCTGTTAAAGTGTTTTACATACAAAAACTTACCACATTTTACTAAACAGCCCTTAAATGTTTAAGCCAGTGTTTCTCAGTCCAGCCAATCAAGTTTTCTGGACTTCCACCATGAATAAACCTGAAAAAAATGGGTATGCCCCAAAAGTGGTACATGAGAATCTGTCTCATGTATATTCATGGAGGATATCTTGAAAATCTGGTCAACAAGTGTTTCCCCATGACAGGTTTGAGAACCACTGGTTTAAGCTGATCAGATAACTTCATGTAATGTGGCAGTGGTTCTCAAAGTATCCCCAGCGTCGCTGATTTTCGGGATGTTTTGAATGAATATGCTTGAGATCGATCTGAATGAGCTAACTTCATTACATTCAGTTCTATATAATGAACACTTATCCTAAAAACCACACTGACTAAGGAAGGTTTGTCAGGCAAAGTTTATTTTATTTATTTATTTATTTATTTATTGTATTTGTATCCCACATTTTCCCACCTATTTGCAGGCTCAATGTGGTTTACATATTCTCTTTGCATCTAGCTTGACAGTACTTATGTTGTTTCTTTTTTTTTTTCTTTATTTGGATCCTTTTTCCATTCTTTGAAGGATGTTCTTTTGGCTCTAATTGCTTCATTCACTTCACCTTTTAATCATGCTGGCTGTTGTTTGTTCTTCTCTCCATCTTTCTTAATACGTGGAATACATCTGGTCTGGGCTTCCACAATGGTATTTTTAAACAGCGTCCATACCCGATTTAAAGTCCTAACCTATGCGGCTGATCCTTTTAGCTTCTTTTTAACCATGTTCCTCAATTTGTCATAGGTGTCCTTTCGAAAATTAAATGCCTATTGTATCTACCTCTTCATTTAGTGCTATATTCTCTAACTCTCTCCTCTTACTTTTTAGGCTTCTAGCATTTGTAAACAGACATTTCAAATTACGGTTTGCATCTACAAGCTGCTTAGAAGTTGACAAGGATAATTTGCAACTTTTACTCTGCTCTCCCTTTAAACACTTACCTTTGTTGAAGCCTCTCTATCAGGATTCCCTAAATATCCACTTTAGATAGTATTGTTCAAGGATATCTCACTTTGAACCATCTTTCCCCCCATTCTAGCTTAAAAGCTGCTTTATCTCCTTTTTAAATATTAGTACCAGCAGCCTGATTCCATCTCGGTTAAGGTAGAGTCCATCCTTTTGGAATAGGCTCCCACAAATATCTACAAATATCTAATACTTAATTCAAAATTGTACCAGTGACCCCTGGCGGTAATCTCATGATACTACTGCTAGGGTTCAAGTAGAAGTATTAGGGCAAAGGGCTGCTCACAGTCCTGCTGATTGAAACACCCTTCTGGTTTGGGAAGAAGAAGCCTAAGGCACTCAGGGGCCCTTTTAGTAAGGTGCAGGAGGACTAACACTTGGGTAGCGCACATCAGATCATCTGTACCATTGAGCTAGCACGTACACCCAGTAGTAATTCTGAGTTTGGTCCCCGCCAAATCTCGCGGTACAAAATCATTTTCTATTTTCTACTGTGGGGGACGTTCCCGGCAGTAATCAGCAGTTGGTGCGCGCTGCATGGTTACCCTGCGGGTAGCGCATGAGCTCTTACTGCTAGGTCAGTGGGTGGCAGTAAGGGCTTACTGTCACAACTGTGAGGAATGATCCGGAGTAGTGAGCCCTTGGGCCGCTGCCGAGGACCGGCAGCAGCAGGTGAACCACCCAAACAAGAAGCGAGGCTAACCACCGACAGGCTGGTACAAGATTCAGGACTCTCAAACAGGCTTGGCTAGACAGGATTCTGGAATGGACTTGGCTTGGCTGGAGCCAGATACTGGAACGGACTTGGCGTGGCTTGGCTAGAACCGGGTGCTGGAACGGAATTGGCTTGGCTGGAACCGGGTGCTGGAACGGAATTGGCTTGGCTGGAAGTGGATGCTGGAACGGACTTGGCTTGGCTAGAACCAGATTCAGGATACTGGAACAGGATTCAGGATACTGGAACCGGCTAGGCTGGAATGAAAGCTGAAAACAAACAGGGCAGACACAAGCAGGATGGGAACTGAAATTGAAGACAAACAGGGTCAGAACTAGCAGGGCAGGAACTGCAACAAGCACACACAGACGCAGGCCCGTGCCAAGGGTCTGTGCCGCCCCCCCGCAGACGAACAGTTGGCGCCCCCCCCGCAGATGAACAGTTGGCGCGCGCCCCCCCCCCCCCGTGAAGATGATTGCGGCGCGCCCTGGGGGCCTTTAAATCTTTTACTTGCAGTCGCAGCAGCGTCTGTGAAAGCGGAGCGCTGCCGACGTCTCCCTTCCCTTCGCGCTGTTGGTTCCCTCAGTGTCCCGCCTTCTTCTGTCAGAAGAAGGCGGGACACTGAGGGAACCAACAGCGCGAAGGGAAGGGAGACGTCGGCAGCGCTCCGCTTTCACAGACGCTGCTGCGACTGCAAGTAAAAGATTTAAAGGCCTCGGCGGCGCGGGGCGAGGGTAAGCACCGAGGCGGCACCCTCCAGAGGTGGGCGCCCTCCTGCGGTGCTTACCGCATCGGCACGGCCCTGCACAGACGAAACCTCACCTGAAGACCTCTGTTGCAAAGGCAAGCTTGAAAGTTCCCAGGGGCTTAATAACGGCAATTACAGATGAGGTCACAAGTAAGAGTGAGGCTTGACAGCAGAAATACCTGAGCACAGCTTGAATGTAAGAGCACCAAAGTGAGGCTTGGCTGCAGGAACCCCAAAGCAAGTCTGGAATTCTGGAAGATCAGAATAGGGCTAGAATGAACTCTGGAACATGCCTTGGAAACGGGAAGAAGACAGTCCACAGCAGCCACAGGGCCTGGTCACCCGGAGGCGAGGTGAGTGCAGGCATGGAATACAATCACAATCGTGACACTCAGGCTGTAAATAGGCGCACACTAGTTTTAATTTCAGCACACGCCCATTTCCCGGCCCATTTAAAAAAGCCCTTTTTCCCAGCTGTGGTATTAAAATGGCCCAGCGCGCGCCCAATACACATGTCCACACTATCACAGGTCACTTTTTACAGCGGCTTCGCAAATATACCCAAATAACTACATGCCAAAATAGGAAGAACCATGGGAACCAAGATAAAAATTGTCTCCTATGCCACATCACAGTTAAGCCAACTCAGCAGGGGGGCGCTACTAGGAAGACATGAATTGTTTTATCTTTGAATTACGAGATGGATGAACTTTCATGATTTGTTTTGCTATTCTTGTACTGTAAATGTTTTCTTTTCCTTCTTCAAGCACAAAGAGTTTTATATGAGTCTTAGTTTTCATCAATATAAAATTGGTATTGTGCATATTTTAGTCAGTGCTTCCATTATTTAGATTTTAGTCACTATCCCTTTTAACTCTACAGATTGCGGGTTGCCAAGGTAACCAGTGGCATACACAGATAAACCACAAGCTTCAGGGAGCTTTAAGGCACCTATGTCATATGAATAACCTCTCAACAACACCATTATAATATCATGGCTTTTACAATATTTTTCTCATTAAAATTGGATAAAGAAATGATGAAAACAGAGAAAGAATGGTTTCTTTCTGGTCATAAACGAATGAATTTTAATAGGTTAAACATTCTGTTCCTAGGGTCACTCAAAGAAAGAAATCTATCATGGAAATGAACAAAGTACTATTGAAATAGTTCAAGCTAGTGTTATATTATTTAGAATAGGCTGACCTAGTCAAACAAATTTGATCAGTCTCCAAGGAAGCAAAAATATAGACATAAGAAAATAAACTGGTCTTAATTAAGCCTGGTTTAAGTAGGCATTAGAAATTTGAAAGAGGGATAAAATGGTAAAAAGAAATGGAAATGAGTGGGTTGCTACATTAATGAGTGTTGTTGAGAGCCCCGGTTTATGAAATGGGACTTTTTAAAATATTAACCAAGAGTTGTTTTTCTAGCAAAAAAGGTGCCAGTACTCAAATGCTAGGCCACCCTTCAGGAGTGGGGTAATCATGGAGGGACCCACCCCATAAGAGCCAGGCCACCTGCAACCAGTCATAGAATCTATGACAAGACAGAATTGGTGTGTAGAGCCTGAGCTCTTTCATTAAAACTTGGGTTCCATGGGTCAATTTTAGCAGACAATGGAAAAAGTGCCGGTACTCAGTACCCCCAAGTACCCTTTCAAAAAAAGCCCTGCCAAATACAAACAAATAAATGGAGTCAAAAAATCTAAAAAGTACTGCAGCAAAGATTCCAGTCGCAGCAAACAGGAAAAACCTCCACACAGAAAGTACAACCAAACCCAAGTAGAGGCTGGCCAACAGACACACCAACACAGGAAATGGTGCTTAAAGGATGCTTTATTCGCTGCTTGGACAAAAGGACCCAACACGGTCCATGTTTCAGCGCAATCAAACACCTGCCTCAGGGGTCACAATAATGTTCAAGCAAGTTTTGAATAAATAAAACTGCCCAAAGAACTCAGTTCGGGAGAAAATCCAAACACACAGCATTACCCAAAGGTGTCAACTCGATGTCAGACATTCAACATTATTGTGACCCCCGAGGCAGGTGTTTGATTGTGCCGAAACACAGACTGTGTCGGGTCCTTTTGTCCAAGCAGCGAATACAGCATCCTTTTAATTTTTACCAAAAGGTTTTGAAACAAAGGCCACTGTTTTGCCAAAATGGCTTCTTCAGAGTACATACTTTTTACTTGAAATCCATTTTGATAACACTTAAGGGTACTTTTATTAAAGTGCGCTAGAATCTGAGTTTAACATATTGTAATGCAGGATTTTACCATGCAATAAGCCCAGATTTATCACGGCAGCTTTTGGTGGTGTTCTGTCTATGTTCTTTTGAAGGTTGTGTGTTAATGTTATCATTATGCATGCATGCATGCATGCAATCTTGTATACCACTAGGTGTGCCAGTGCAGGGCAGATGCACGTACAAATTAATTAATTTGGATTTACACACACATCTGCCTATGTACTATTCTATAATGCTGTGTACCCAAAGTGTCTCGTGTGCAACCCAAAAGGGGGCATGGTCTTAGTAGGGTCATGGGCAGGTCAGTGGTATTTCAAAACTTTAGGTGGAATTCTGGAGTTCTGCCCCAGGATTTACACCAGGTTTCAGAATGTCGCCACACCTAAAAAATGATATAGTGGAATTGAAAAAGGTGCAGAGAAGGACGACAAAGATGATTAAGGGGATGGGACGACTTTCCTATGAGGAAAGGCTAAAGCGCCTGGGGCTCTTCAGCTTGGAGAAAAGGCGGCTGAGGGGTGATATGATAGAGGTATATAAAATAATGAGTGGAGTGGAAAAGATAGATATGGAACGTCTGTTTACGCTTTCCAAAAATGCTAGGAGAAGGGGGCATGCGATGAAGCTGGAGTGCAGTAAGTTTACAACAAATAAGAGAAAATATTTCTTTACTCAGCATGCAATTCGACTCTGGAATTCGTTGCCGGAGAATGTGGTTAAGGCAGTTAGCTTAGCAGAGTTTAAGAAAGGTTTGGACGGCTTCCTGAAGGAAAAGGCCATAGAATGTTATTAAAGGAACGTAGGGAAAAATCCACTATTCCTGGGACAAGCAGTACAAAATGCTTTGCTCCATGGATTTTTGGCCGCATGTATCGGACGCGCGCATAGTGGCATTTGGCACGCGTAAGTCATTACCGTCCTGTTACTGCATGAGACTTTACCACTAGGTCAATGACTGGTGGTAAGGTCTCAGACCCAAAATGGACGCATGGCAATTTTCATTTTGCCGCACGTCCATTTTCGGCAAAAATTAAAAAAAAAGGCCTTTTTTACAGGTGCGCTGAAAAACGATTCTGTGTGCACCCAAAACCCATGCCTACACTACCGCAGGCCATTTTTCAGCGCACATTAATAAAAGGACCCCTTAGATTGTACATCGCTCTGGTTTGCAATTTGTAATAAAGGCGGTTTTATCAAATACAAATAAACATATACAAAAATATGGGTGGGATTCAGAATAAGAGTTTGAAAATGACAGCTTTTTTGATGGCCACATAAGTGTTGCCATACTGGGACAGAGCAAATGGTCATCAAGCCCAGTATCCTGTTTCCAACAGTGGCCAATCCAGGTCACAAGTACCTGGCAAGATCCCAAAACAGTACAATACATTTTATGCTGCTTATCCTAGAAATAAGCAGTGAATTTTCCCAAGTCCAGTTTAATAATGGCTTATGAACTTTTCTTTTAGGAAGCTATTCAAACCTTTTTTAAACCCCGCTAAGCTTACTGCTTTTACCATATTCTCTGGCAACAAATTCCAGCGTTAAATTTACTACTTTGTAGCTTCATTGCATGTCCCCTAGACCTAGTATTTCTGGAAAGAGTAAACAAGCGATTCACTTCTACCTGTTCCACTCCACTCAGTATTTTATATACCTCTATCATATCTCTCTTCAGCTGTCTTTTCTGCCAGCTGAGATATTTTTTTTTGGTGGGGGGGAGGGAGAACACTTTGTGCCCACCCACTTCTTGCCTAGGCCCACCCAAAATCTGTTGTCTGGCTACACCCCTGTTTCAGCCTTTCCTCATAGGGAAGTCATCCCGTCCCCTTTATCATTTTCGTCGCCCTTCTCTGTACCTTTTCTAATTCCACTATATCTTTTTTGAGATGCGGCGACCAGAATTGCACACAGAGGGGCATAATCGACCAGAAACGCCTATCTCCATGGGCGTTAATCTCCGAGAACGGGTCCGTGAAGGGGCGGAGTGAACCGTATTTTTTAAAAAAAATAGACGCCCATGCTTTATTCGCCAAGGTGTGAGCTGGGCGTTTTTGCTTTTCACCGATAATGGAAAATGAAATCGCCCAGCTCAAAAACGAATAAATGCAAGGCATTTGTTCGTGGGAGGGGCCAGGATTCATAGTGCACTGGTCCCCCTCACATGCCAGGACACCAACCGGGCACCCTAGGGGGCACTTTTACAAAAACAAAAAAAAAGGTAAAAGAGCTCCCAGGTGCATAGCACCCTTCCCTTGGGTGTTGAGCCCCCCAAATCCCCCTCAAAACCCACTGCCCACAAGTCTACACCAGTACTATAGCCCTAAGCGGTGAAGGGGGGCACCTACATGTGGGTACAGGGGGTTTGGGGGGGGGTTGGACGACTAGTAGCATTAAGCAGCACAATTGTAACAGGTAGGGGGGGGATGGGCCTGGGTCCACCTGCCTGACGTCCACTGCACCCCCTAACAACTGTTCCAGGGACCTGCATACTGCTGCTTGGGAGGAGGGTATGACATTTGAGGGTGAAAGTAAAAAGTTGTGAAACATCATTTGTTGTGGTGGGAGGGGGTTAGTGACCACTGGGGGAGTCAGGGGAGGTCATCCCCGACTCCCTCTGGGGGTCATCTGGTCATTTAGGGCACTTTTTGGGGCCTTATTCGTCAAAAAAACAGGGTCCAGGAAAAGTGCCCTAAATTCTAGCTACAAACGCATCCATTATCGGCGAAGGGCGCCCATCTCTGTTCGGGTGATAACCACGCCCCAGTTCCGCCTTCACCACGCCTCCGACACTCCCCCGTCAACTTTGTCCGCATCCGCGACGGAGTGCAGTTGAAAGCGTCCAAAGTTCGGCTTTCGATTATGCCGCTTTATTTGTTTTTGTGAGAAGAACGCCCATCTCCCGATTTAGGTCGGAACTTGGGCGTTATTCTCGTTCGATTATAAGCAGGACAGTATTCAGTCCTCGTCTTTGATTTTTATTACCAGTTCTCTTTCCTTTTCAGCCAAACTGGTTTCTTATTTTTATATTTATGCTTGCTTCAAAGTATGTGCACCTTCTGCCACAACCTCGCTTCTCTGCTTTCACTGCTCTCGATATTTCAATATGTCACCAAGATGAACATGACGGTGTCTTAACTTCAATTCATAGCCGTGTGAGTGCCTAATTAACGAGACTTTTCACAAACTTTGAACAGCTACATCTCTTCAGATGTGCAATAAAATCACAAAACAAAGGGCAGGATTATTAATTTTAGTTGTTTAACTAACGGTTTGGGTTATTAACAACATTTTTGGTAGTGCTGCTGCGTTAGCATATAAACAGGACAGAGGGGACTTAACACCTGAGGAAATGCCACTGAAAAAAAAATTGATATTTAAAAGAAAGGAGATGGACATTCTAAATGCCATGCTGGTTATTACAAGGATCCTTCTACTAAATATCTCTAGCTATACTACAGTGGAACTTAATAAAAATGAAAAATTAAGCTATATGAACAACAACCAAGACAATGCATATATTTGCCTTTTAATCAGTGGCATAGCTACGTGGGGCCACGGGGGCCTGGGCCCCCATAGATTTGGCCTTAGACCCCCCTGCCGACGACCCTCAACCCCCCCTCCCACTGCCAACCCGTCGTCTCCTACCTTTGCTGGCGGGGGACCCCAACCTCCACCAGCCGAGGTCCTCGGGGGGGGGGGGGGGGGTCAGCGGCACCGGGGGGGGGGGGGGGCTAAAATGTGCCCCCTCACCTCGGGCTCTGGACCCCCCCTCCTGCCGAAGTCTGGCTACGCCCATGCTTTTAATTAATGAAGCACACCACACACACACACACACACACACACACACGCACATTTTAAATGAAAACTCTTAGTTTAAGAATTTTGATTGCATTTTTTTGGTATGCATTTTCAAAAAAGAGGTATAACTAGTCAGTTAGGGCTAGATTCTATATATGGTGCCTATAAAATTGGCTATTCTATAAGCCGCAGGTAAAGTTAGGCGCGGTTTATAAAATAGTGCTTATGCCCAAGACTCAAGCCTAACTTTAGGTGTGGCCATTAGCACCAACTTAAATGTGATACAAATGTACATGCCTAAATTAGACATGTATCCCCATCCTATATAATAATTCTCACCTCCAACGTTCTGTGCCTGGGACCGTAGCTCCCTAGGCTGGAGGTGGTCTGCTAGGCAGACACACACTGACGTCACTGACGTCATGACAGCTGATTCCAAGGTAAGGGGAGTCCCTACTCCTCCCCCTGCCTCGGAATCATCTGTCACCCCCGCGCTATGGCCCCCCTCGCCCCCCCCCCCGCGAACCTGTTGCCCCCCCCCCCCCGGACCGCCGAAAACCGCCCCCTGCCGCCGTTGTGTACTACCTGTGCTGACGGGGCACCCAAACTCTCGACAGCCAAAGTGTTGTTGTGCCCTTCACATTCCTTCCTCATCTTCTCTGGAAGTTCCTCTGCGCGTGTCTGACGTCAGACGCACGCAGAGGAACTTCCAGAGAAGATGAGGAAGGAACGCAAAGGGCACAACAACACTTCGGCTGACGGGGGTTTGGTTCCCCCGTCAGCACAGGTAGTACACAACGGCGGTGGGATGCAGTTTTCGGCGGTCCAGGGGGGGGCGACATGTTTGCGGAGGGGGGGGGGGTCGAGGGGGCCATAGCGCGGGGGGTGACAGATGATTCCTAGGATCAGGTAAATATGATTCGGATTATTCTTCCCAATATGCATCACCTTGCATTTATCTAAATTTACGTGCATAAGTTCCAGTTAAATCTAATTAGTACCGATAAGTGTTAAAAAGCCAATTATTGGCGCTAATTGGCTTATAATTCAATTTAATTGTGCGCGCAAATTGGGAGCACACCCAAATTATATGCACATAATTTGTGCTGAGTTTCGAAAATAAGCCTGTTAGTGGAATTAGAAAAGGTGCAGAGAAGCGTGACAAAAATGATAAAGGGGATGGGATGACTTCACTATTAGGAAAGGCTGAAGTGGATAGGGCTCTTGAGCTTGGAGAAAAGATGGCTGAGGGGAGATATGATAGAGGTCTATAAAATAATGAGTGGAGTGGAATGGGTAGATGCGAGTCTCTTGTTTACTGTTTCCAAAAACACTAGGACGAGACGGCATGCAATGAAGCTACAAAGTCGTAAATTTAAAATCAATCAGAGAAAATATTTCTTCACTCAATGTGTAATTAAACTCTGGAATTCATAGTAAAAGCTGTTAGCTTAGCAGGGTTTCAAAAAAGATTTGGCAAGTTTAAGTTCGTAGACCATTATTAAAACAGACTTGGGGAAAATCCACTGCTTATTTCTAGAATAAGCAGCATAAAATGTAATGTTTTGGGATCTTGCCAGGTACTTGTAACCTGGTTTGGCCACTGTTGGAAACAGGATGCTGGGCTTGATGGACCTTCGGTCTGTCCCAGTATGGCAATAAGTACGTACTTATCTGACATCTGCAAAGCTGTTTATACTAATGTTTAAAATCAGAAGTCGCAGAAGAAGGTGAAGGGAAACAAATACAGAAGTATTTCAAAAGGCAACTTTATTGAAGAAGTAATTCTTAAACAAGGACCCGAAGCGGCCACGTTTTGACAACTGTCTGCATCAGGCACTGCTTATAGAATGCACTTAGGTGAAAATGTTTCCAAGTGGATATTTTAGGCATCATATGTAGAATCCCTCCTCTGCTCCTAATTTAGGCATCAGTATTTATGCCAAGTAGAACGTGGCCTAAATGGACATAACCAAGGGCCCTGTTTACTAAGGCGCATTACCATTTTTAAAGTGCCTACAATTAACGCGCATGCTAGCGTTTAGGCACCAATAGGGATATTGTAGGTGCATACGTGGTTAACATGGTTAACGCGTGTTAAAAAACGCTAAAGCACCTATAACGTGGCTTAGTAAGCAGGAGCCCAAATTTCGTCACGTGGAGAGGCACTCGGCATAGTCTATATACCACACAGATATTTAAGCCTATTCTATAAAATGTAGGCGTACTTTAGAAAATCCACATAGCCACGTTTTTTTTCTGTTTGGATTTTTAAGGTGTCATATATAGAATCTAGCCTATTATGACTTAAAAAAGCAAAATTCTGATATTAGTGACATGCTGCAAAATGCATCAAAACACTTAAAACCAGTGTGGAATGGCTAACAGAGAAACTGACCTTACTGGAGCCACTATCTTTTGTGTGATACCTAAAGTGTGTCTGAAAGTTGTGCTCTAACAGAACTGCCAGCTGCAAAGGAAGGGAAATGATAAAGCCTGTCTGAACAGTCCTGAGTCACCCTCTTGTCTGTGATTGAAGCTGAGACATCAAGGTCAGACATGCTCAATTCTGATACTACTTTAGAAAACGATCTGCTGACATAGAGCATTCTAAAGTGCTACAGGGGCCTCCATTTCACAACTATACCTGTTGAAAAAAAATAAAATACTGAAATGCACCAACTTGCACAAGTAAATGCTAACACGCATGTGAGTTGTAGCATACTAATATACATGTGGACAACCATTTTGTAAAACTATGTGACAGCTGCTAATTAACTTCAGAGTCCACACTCCCCCCCCCCCCCCCCTTATCTGGAGGAGGAGAGAAACAATGGAAGATTAAGGAGGATAGTTACCCTAATCCTTCCTACAAAAGGCTGGCTGCAATGAACTCATTTAAAAAACCTATATCTGCTTTTTGAGCAGGTGTAAATCTTGACATATGAATTTTCCCACATACACGTCATATTTTTGTGAAACAGAGTAGGCAGGCATAGATGTGAGTCCCACTCAAGCCCAAATCATGTCCCCTTGGTATCTCTACATACTGTGGATTTATACATCTTAGTATTGGCTTTCTGAAATTGGGTTTTACATGCGTATGTGTTACACGTTTATAAATGCTAGTATTTGCACATAGAAATTGTGAATAAACTCACCAATGTCTGATAATAAACATCCATTCAACTGGTTTCAGGCGTTTGCTAATTCAACCTCTTAGTTTATTTAAAACACGGAAAAAAGATAATTGTATTGATAATTGCCATCATTATAACAATTACTAAGGGAAACGTCATAACATTCCTCCTGGTGTCTATAGAGATAAAGGTTTTGATAATGATTCTAAAATGTTTGGGAAAGCAACGCATATTCAGGGCTGCATTATGTCCAACAGAGAACTTGCTGGGTATTGTGCTTCTCCTTCACTTAGGCAAACAAAAAGATAAATCTGCAGAGATTGTCAGTATTTTGCATGCATTATGTACATCACAATGCATTATAAAGTTGCTCAATTTGCAATAATGCCAAAAATCATGTGGCTCGTGCAGTTTTGAAAACAGCGTGAGTTTTACTCAGTGTAAAACAAATGGTGCTGGCAAACACCTGTGTAAAAAGCTTTTCATCCATTACGGTTGGTCCATGTGTATAGCTCTTATAAAACTGTGTGGCTGAATACATCCACGTAAATATATACATTATGAAGACAGTTCTCTAAGGGGGTCTTTTACTAAAGATTAGGTTGAGCAGGGCCCATAGGAGTGAAAGGGGTTCTGTGGTAGATAACATGAGCTAATCTTTAGTAAAAGATCCCCTAAGCTGGTACCTAGAGGTATTGACAGGGCCGCTGAGAGGGGGGGGGGGGGGCGTGGGGGCAAAATTCCCCAGGCCCGGACCTCCAAGGAGGGCCCAGCTCTGGGGTCAGGCTGCCGGCGCTGCAGTCCCCGGTCTCACCTGCCTGCCTCCTCGGCTCCGGGCCCCCTGCATTCGAAGCGGCAGTCACAGATCGCCTCCCTTTGGGCCTTCCCTCCCAGTGTCCCGCCCTCACGGAAACCGGAAGTTACATCAGACGAGGGCGGGACACAGGGAGGGAAGGCCAGAAGAGAGGCGATCTGAGACTGCCGCATTGAATGCAGGGGGCCCGGAGCCGTGGAGGCAGGCAGGTGAGACCGCGGACTGCAGCAGCGGGGGTTGACACCCCTTCCCGTGCACTCCGCTCCATGGATAAATCCTTCTTATCTGTTCCCTTCTCCACTACTGCCAACTCCAGACTTCGCGCCTTCTGTCTCGCTGCACCCTATGCCTGGAATAAACTTCCTGAGCCCCTACGTCTTGCCCCATCCTTGGCCACCTTTAAATCTAGACTGAAAGCCCACCTCTTTGACATTGCTTTTGACTCGTAACCACTTGTAACCACTCGCCTCCACCTACCCTCCTCTCCTCCTTCCTGTACACATTAATTGATTTGATTTGCTTACTTTATTTTTTTTGTCTATTAGATTGTAAGCTCTTTGAGCAGGGACTGTCTTTCTTCTATGTTTGTACAGCGCTGCGTACGCCTTGTAGCGCTATAGAAATGCTAAATAGTAGTAGTAGTAGTAGTAGTAGTAGTAGTAGGGGGAGCGACGGGGGGCGGCAGCGGTGGGGGGAACGACAGGGGCGGCAGCAGGGGGTGCAGAGGCGGGGAGGCGGAGCGACCGTGCCCCGGCCCCGTCCTATTCTCTCATCGGCCCTGGGTATTGACCACTTATGCATCTCAAAGATGCTATTAGATGACAATTGACCCACAAATTCTATAAATGGTGCTCAAAATTGCGTGATCAAATTTGGGTGTGCACCCAATCTGCACGCACAATGTAATTGAGTAACAAGCCAATTAGCACTAATAATTGGGTGCTAACAATCACACACACTGAGCACAGGGTTTCAAAGTATCATCAATGATGACACCTAGATCCCTTTCCTGGTCAGTGACTCCTAATGTGGAACCTTGTATCAGGTAACTATAGTTCGGGTTCCTCTTTTCCACATGCATCACTTTGCACTTGTTCACATTAAATGTCATCTGCCATTTGGATGCTCAGTCTCCCAGTCTTTTGTAATTTTTCACAATCCTCTTGCGATTTAACAACTTTGAATAACTTTGTGTCATCAGCAAATTTAGTTATCTCACTAGTTATTCCCATCTCTAGGTCATTTATAAATATGGTAAAAAGCAGCTGTCCCAGCACAGACCCCTGGGGAACCCTACTATCTACCCTTCTCCACTGAGAATATTGACCATTTAACCCTACTCTCTGTTTTCTATCTTTTAACTAGTTTTTAATCCACAATAGAACACTACCTCCTATCCCATGACTCTCCAATTTCCTCTGGAGTCTTTCATGAGGTTCTTTGTCAAACGCCTTCTGAAAATCCAGATACACAATATCAACCTGCTAACCTTTATCCACATGTTTGTTCACCCCTTCAAAGAAATGTAGTAGATTGGTGAGGCAAGATTTCCCTTCACTAAATCCATGTTGGCTTTGTCTCATTAATCCATGTTTTTGAATATGTTCTGTAATTTTGTTCTTTATAATAGTCTCTACCATTTTGCCAGGCACCGACGTCAGACTCACCGGTCTATAATTTCTTGGATCTCCCCTGGAACCTTTTTTAAAAATCGGCGTTAATTAACTGATTAATTTATTTGTTACATTTGTATCCCACATTTTCCCACCTATTTTCCACCTATTTGCAGACCCACCTATTTGCAGGTTAATTGGCCACCCTCCAATCTTCCGCTACCATGCCCGATTTTCAGGATAAATTACATATTACTAACAATAGCTCTGCAAGTTCATTTTCCAGTTCTATCAGTACTCTGGGATGAATACCATCCGGTTCAGGAGATTTGCTACTCTTCAGTTTGTAGAACTGCCCCATTACATCCTCCAGGTTTATAGAGAATTTATTCAGTTTCTCCGACTCGTCGGCTTTGAATACCATTTCTGGCACAGGTATCTCACCCAAATCTTCCTTGGTGAAGACCAAAGCAAATAATTCATTTAATCTCTGTGCTACGGCTTTGTCTTCCCTGATAGCCCCTTTTACTCTTCGGTCATCCAGCGGTCCAACCGATTCTTTTGCCAGCTTCCTGATTTTAATATACCTTAAAAAAAATGTACCATGTGTTTTTGCCTCCAATGCAATTTTTTTTCGAAGTCCCTCTTAGCCTTCTTTATCAGCGCTTTGCATTTGACTTGACATTCCTTATGCTGTTTCTTACTACTTCCAGTCAGTTCCTTCTTCCATTTTCTGAAGGATTTTCTTTTAGCTCTAATAGCTTCCTTCACCTCAGTTTTAACCATGCTGGCTGTCGTTTGGTCTTCCATCCTCCTTTTTTATATGGCTTTCAGAATAGTGTTTTTGAACAGCATCAATGCCTGATGTAAATTTTTGACCCTTGCTGCCATTTTATCATAGTCTCCTTTCTTAAAGTTAAACGCTAACATATTTGATTTCATATGTATACTTACTTCAAAGCTAATATCAAATTTGATCATATTATGATCACTGTTATCATGCAGCCCCAGCAGCATTACCTCCTGCTCCAGATCATGCGCTCCACTAAGTACTAGCTCTAGACTTTTTCCTTCTCTTCTATGATGGAATTTTGGTTCCAAGATGCTGACTGTTTAGCTTTCTCTGAATTTGTACCTTCTAGATTATTATGTGGTATTCTATTATTATAAATCCTTGGCTTGATTTGAATTCTCTACTGGTTACTCCACTGATTCCTGTAATCCTGTCTAATCCTGACTAATTTCTGACTTCCTTGGCTTGGTTCGGATTCTCCTCCTGGTTACTCACTCAGTTCCTTTAATCCTGCCCGATCTCACTGACTGATTGCTGATGAAAGAGGAAATGCTTCACTAGTGCTATGACGTTTTGCTTAGTCGTGGCATCTACGCTGCAGGCATGTGCCAAAGGAGAGCACCCATGGGGCAGGTCATGCTCCTTGGCCGAACTCTGTGGGTCGATCTCCGCATTCTACTTGGAATTTTATGATGCTTGTTTTACTTTGTTTTACTTTTTATTTGCTCCCTTTCTCCCTTCCTGACCACACCCCACCCACTCAATTGTCTACAGAAGATGTTTATCCCATCCCTGCTCAGATTAGCTTTCTATGTCAACCTCCACTGATAAGACAACTCTTTGTCCGTTACTTCCATCTTGGAAATTGATTCCTCTTACCCCTTGTTTTGTTGGAATGTAATTGTATTTTACATGCATTGCCTGTCAGCTATTATTTCTATGTGATTACTCTGTGACCTCTGATGTGAATTACTTAGAGAGGTCACACAGCTATGCAACTTCCTGTGGGGGTTAGATGCAGCACATGCAGCACATGGAGCACATGGAGCTCATGTTCTCTCCTAACCTGAGAGGATCTATGGTGGTGTGAGCATCCATTACCATCTAAGCACATGGAAGGAGCTGATAATACAAATGTATAGTAATATGTATATATAAGCCTGTCTGATTATAATCTAACTACAAACTGTGAGTAAACAGATGTTTTGTTACTTCAACTTTAAAGTGACTCAGCAGTGAATTATTCAGAGGTGAATGAGAGAGAGATGAAGAAAGAAATTAACATTTCTAAAGCTGAAGCTGTGTGTACTAAGATCTGCTAATTATTTACTACAAATAATCCAACAAAAGGGTTATGGGCCCAGGGCCAGGAATTGAAAAAGAAGAGAAATATTACCAGGCAGAAAAAAAAAAAAAGGCCACATTTTTCTCTTAAGTTTTAAAGGAAAGATTCAGTCTGTCTCTCTCTCCCCCCACACAGCAGACAGAAGGCTAAGAAAATGGCTGAGGGAAGAAATTCACCATTGTTCTATTCTCTCAAGGTGCCTAAATTAACTGAGTTTAATTATCAGCAGTGGGAACTAAGATTCATATGTCTCCTTCGAGCAAAAAGATTAGATATATGCTTAGACCAAGACAGAACAGCTGAAAATATGGCTGAATGGGACAATGCAAACTATTATGTGAAGTGCATGCTTTTGGAAGCTCTCTCAGAGAAACAAGCCATATTAGTGGAGGGAAAAGATACACCAAAGGACATTTTATATAAACTGAGAACTATGTATGCAACTACATATGCAAAGCAGCAACCAATTTGGTTGGCAGAGTTGAATGAAACCAAATTAAGGGATAAAAGTAAATGTAATGATCACATTATGTATCTTATGTCTTCATTTCAAAAGTTAGAACTTTCAGGAATTCCCATGTGTGATGCATTGAAAAGAGCATTTCTTTTTACCTCACTATCAAAGAAGTTTGATGTTTTTAGGTCTGTAAATGAAGCCATTGAAGGGCAATCTTTTGAACAGGCAACATCAAAACTAAGGCAGGAATGCATAATAAATGATTCTGAGGAGATGTGTTCTCAAAGTCAGTCAGAGAGAAATGAAACAAATTTCTTGGCAAAGAACAGAGGAAGGCGGAGCTATGGGAAAACTCCACCCAAGGGCAAGCTGATTTGCTACTCATGTGGAAAGGAGGGACATGTATCTAAATGGTGTAAGGAAACACAAAACACTCCCTCTAGCTCACCTAAGCCAATGGAACTAAAGAATTTTCAAACCAGGAAATGTATGAAGGACAAAGATAAACACAAGGGCTTTCTAATGGCAGAAAAATCTTTGACTATGGTAAATAATAATTCAAATGAAAGTACTTGGATTTTGGATTCAGGGAGCACATGCCATTTAACCAATTGTAAAGATTTCTTTCAGGAAATGTGTCCAGAGGAAGGTATTCTTAAAACTGCAAACGCAGGGACTGCTAAGATCCAAGCAAAAGGTATTGGATTCTTAAAATGCAAAGTGTCTAATGAAGTTAAAGAAATTCCTGTAAGTGATGTCTTGTATATTCCCCAAGCAGTTTGCAATATGCTTAGTGTATCTACATTAGATAAGAAGGGATTTGTGATTCATTTTGAAAACAGTAAGTGCACAATCTCTAAAAATGATGAAGTGTATGCTGAAGCTTTTATGCATAATGATGTTTATAAGCTGAACATTTCAGGTGAAGCCTCACATATGGCGCAAGTAAGGAAGAATGATGGTAAATGTAGTCTGGAAATCTGGCACCGCCGCCTGGGACATCGTGATTTTAAGGTGATCCAGGATCTTTACAGTAAGCAACTAGCCACCGGCATTCAGATAAGTGCAGATGCTGGTAAAATGGAGAAATGCATAGACTGTGTTACTCAAAAAGGTGTGAGACCCTCATTTCCTGCATACACAGGAAATAGGAGTAATAAAGTGCTGGACTTAATACACAGTGACTTATGTGGACCGTTTAATATCCCATCATTGGGAAATAACAGATTTGTGCTAATATTCTTGGATGATTTCTCTAGATATTGTGTGGCCTATTTGCTGAAAGAGAAAAGTCAAGTCACAGACATGCTGAAGAAATACGTAGCCATGGTGAGCAATAAATTTGAAAGAAAACCAAAGGTTCTTCAGACCGACAATGGTGGTGAGTTCACTTCACAAAGCATGCGCACATTTCTAGAACAAGAAGGCATTCAGCATATCACAACAGTAGCTTATACACCAGAACAAAATTCTGTTGCAGAGAGAAAATTTAGGTCACTTGTGGAAATGACCAGATGTATGCTGTCAGATAGCAATCTCCCTAAAAGACTATGGGGGGAAGCCATTCTCACAGCAGTGTACCTACAAAACAGAATGCCAACTAAAGGCGCTGAGCGCACACCACATGAGACATGGCATGGTAGGAAGCCAAACCTGTCACACATAAGAACATTTGGAAGTACAGCATATGCTCATGTACCAAAGCAAAGAAGGCATAAGCTGGATTCCACAACAGAAAGGGGCATTTTAGTTGGCTATACTCCAGGACACAAAGGATATAGAATTTTGAATCTGAAAACTGGCATTGTTGGCATAAGACATGTTACATATTTTGATGAAAACAAAAGGGTTGATAAAGGCTGGATTATCCCAGATGAGCCTTATCATCCAGAATATGAAACTAGAACCATAATAGACATGCCAGTGTATATAAATGCCATACCAAGGCAGATGTCTGAAAGCAACTCATCTGTATCTAACGAGGAACAGGCAGAGGAAGCAGACACAGAAAGGATCATTGAAGAAGACAGTACAGTTGGAGAAGGGGAATCAATTGGAGAAGAACTCTCAGATTTAGAGGATGCGGAAAGGTCAGACCAACCTGTTGTCAGACGCTCATCCAGGGAAAACAAAGGTATTCCACCCCCAAGACTGTCTTACCTAACAAAGTCAGCAGAAGCTCAAGAGCCCTTAACATGGGATGAGATTGAGAAAATGCCAGCAGAAGAAGCTGCTGAATGGCATAAAGCTGCACAAGAAGAAATTGATGCATTGGATAAAAATAATACTTGGATTCTTACAAAATTACCTCCTGGCAAGAAAGCTATAGGATGCAAATGGGTATTCAAGTTAAAAAGGAATGCACAAGGAAAAGTGGAAAGGTATAAAGCCAGATTAGTGGCAAAGGGATATCTTCAAAAATATGGAGAAGATTTTGATGAAGTGTTTGCACCTGTAGTGAAACACACGACAATAAGAACACTTCTGAGCATTGCAGTCTCAAAAGGCATGCAAGTCAACCACATTGATGTGAAAACAGCGTTTCTTCATGGAGAAATAACTGAAGACTTGTACATGGAACAACCAACAGGTTTCATAAATACAAAACAAAGACAGCTAGTGTGTAAATTAAACAAAGGTCTTTATGGATTAAAGCAAAGTGCAAAATGTTGGAATGATAAATTGCATGAAATATTGACAAATTTAGGATTTAAGCAAGGTGAAGCAGATAAATGTTTGTACACTAGGTGCAGAAATGGACAATATGCATACATTTTAGCTTTTGTTGATGATCTGCTCATTGCAAGCGAAAGTGAGCAAGAGTACAAGGACATTGTAAAGTGTTTAAACCAGAATGTTGAGATAAAAGAACTTGGTAATGTGTCATACTATCTTGGTATAGAAATTGAGAAACAAAATGATGGTTCTTATCTTCTAAGCCAGAAGCAGAAAATAAATGAGCTTATTGAAAGTTTAGGTATGCAAGATGCCCAAGTTGTAAGCACTCCCATGATCACTGATTTTCTGAAGGATGAAACAGTAAGAGAACCTTTACCAGATAACATCCAATATAGATCAGCCATAGGTAAGCTTTTATATCTAGCTACCACATACAGGGCTGATATAGCAAATGCAGTAGGAATTTTGAGCAGAAGGGTCAGCTCACCTACCAAATCAGATTGGACTGCAGTTAAAAGGATGGTAAGGTATTTAAAGGGTACCATTGATTGTAAATTAAAGATTTCAGCCAATAGTAATCCAAAACTAATATGTTACTGTGATTCAGATTGGGCAGGGGATCATTCTGATTATAAATCCACAAGTGGATATGTGTTTATGTATGGAAATGTACAAATTTCATGGGCCAGTCATAAACAAAGTATTGTGAGTTTGTCTTCTACAGAAGCTGAATATGTGGCCGTATCGGAAGCGTGCAGAGAACTGATGTGGATTGAAAAACTTTTGCTGGATTTTGGAATAGCTGAAAAGAGACCAATCCAGATAATGGAAGATAATCAGAGCTGCATCCGACTGTCACAGAATGACAAGGTTCAGTCACGCACCAAGCACATCGCAACGAAATACCACAACGTGCGAGAGTTGGTGAAAGAAGGGGTCATCAGTCTACACTGTTGTCACACCAGTGAGATGACAGCTGACATCATGACCAAACCGTTACCCAGAGAACATTTTGTGAATCTGCGTATAAAGCTTGGACTTTGTATGAATAAATAATTGCATGACAGTTATGCATGAGAAGGGGTTTGTTGGAATGTAATTGTATTTTACATGCATTGCCTGTCAGCTATTATTTCTATGTGATTACTCTGTGACCTCTGATGTGAATTACTTAGAGAGGTCACACAGCTATGCAACTTCCTGTGGGGGTTAGATGCAGCACATGCAGCACATGGAGCACATGGAGCTCATGTTCTCTCCTAACCTGAGAGGATCTATGGTGGTGTGAGCATCCATTACCATCTAAGCACATGGAAGGAGCTGATAATACAAATGTATAGTAATATGTATATATAAGCCTGTCTGATTATAATCTAACTACAAACTGTGAGTAAACAGATGTTTTGTTACTTCAACTTTAAAGTGACTCAGCAGTGAATTATTCAGAGGTGAATGAGAGAGAGATGAAGAAAGAAATTAACATTTCTAAAGCTGAAGCTGTGTGTACTAAGATCTGCTAATTATTTACTACAAATAATCCAACATGTTTATCTTTGTTAACTTGCACATCAATATGTCAGAAAACAGTATAATCCAAGATTTAATTACTTCCTATAATTTATATATTATCTGTCTGACTGAGACGTGGTTGAAACCTGGTGAGAAACCACTTCTTCCATTTTGTTCCTCTCAAGCTTATTCTGCTATTTCTGGCTCACCTCTTTGTACATTATTGTCCTCTAGCATTGACACTCACTTTGTCAAACCTTAGTGGATGCAACTATTAATCCACAGAAGATTTTAATATCCATGTGGATTGTCCCAATAATTCAGGTGCTTAATAGTTTTTAGACTTATTAGAAAGTTTAGGGCTTCAGTAATATGTGAATCTTCCTACTCATCCTGCAGACCACACTTTAGCTGTTGAACTATCTCATTCCTTTTCTTCTTTATCAATTTCAGGTCTCTTTACAAAACCTGTTATACGGTCAGATCATTATACCATTAATTTCTCATTAGAATTTATATGCCAGGACATAGGTAAGCGTATTTCCCTTAATCACATAAACTTTCACAAGTGGACCTAACTACTTTTTACTTTTTTTCCCCAGAATCATTCTTCTCCCTAGACCTTGACAATCAGGTCTTGTCTTGGGACTCCTTTTTTTTTTTTATTACATTTGTACCCCGCGCTTTCCCACTCATGGCAGGCTCAATGCGACTTACATGGGGCAATGGAGGGTTAAGTGACTTGCCCAGAGTCTCAAGGAGCTGCCTGTGCCTGAAGTGGGACTCGAACTCAGTTCCTCAGGACCAAAATCCACCACCTTAACCACTAGGCCACTCCTCCACTGTTGCTACTATTTGAGATTCTACATGGAATGTTGCTATTCCACTAGCAACATTCCATGTAGAAGTCGGCCCTTGCAGATCACCAATGTGGCCGCACAGGCTTCTGCTTCTGTGAGTCTGACGTCCTGCACATACGTGCAGGACGTCAGACTCACAGAAACAGAAGCCTGCGCAGCCTTCTACATGGAATGTTGCTAGTGGAATAGCAACATTCCATGTAGAATCTCTTATAGTAACAACATTCCATGTAGAATCTCCAATAGTATCTATTTTATTTTTGTTACATTTGTACCCCGCGCTTTCCCACTCATGGCAGGCTCAATGCGGCTTACATGGGGCAATGGAGGGTTAAGTGACTTGCCCAGAGTCACAAGGAGCTGCAGCTGCCTGTGCCAGGAATCGAACTCAGTTCCTCAGGACCAAAGACCACCACCCTAACCACTAGGCCACTCCTCTCCACTCCACTGTACAGAAATCATATTATGATCATGTAATTCAATCATCCTCAGACTTGACAGTTCAAGTGTATTCTATATTTTCTCATTTAACCATGAAGGATAATTCTGCCCCTTCTCCTGATATGCCTTCTGCAGAAGCTTTTGTAGATTACTTTGAGCAAAACTTGACGTTATTATAACAATCTTTCCTTTCAAAGCCTCAAGCCAATCTTTTATTAGATTTTGATTCATCATCTTTCACCCCTATTTCACATCATTGAACTTTCATCCGACTTCCATCTTTCATGGTTTTATTGCAGGCATTTACATCAGTCAGTCAATCAAATAACCTGTGCGTTAGATCCCATTCCTTCCCTTTGGATTGCAATCCCGACATTGACTCCTCCCCCCAGCTGGAAGTCACTAGGATTTTGATTATTCTTCCCAATGTGAATCACTTTGCATTTGGCCACATTAAATTTCATTACGTATCGCTCGCTTAAACGTCGCACGCTAAAATGTAGGAAGCTTGTCAGGCAATTGCCAATAATCAGTAACGGCACTTGCACAGATAGCTGGACAAAGTTAGAGCTGCTATTTGTGCATCCTACAAGCCTGTGGCACAGAATATTGCCAGCACCAGCATAACTACTGGCTCCTCCCTGACTCCTTCCCTGTAACACCTCTCCCTTGCCCACTTTCAAAATGGATAATTTAGTTAGTGGCAATATTCAGCTGTGCTGTCTGGTTAAGTTAAACAAACATCCCGAGCTGCTAAGGATATCATACGATTAAATACAATCCAAACAACAATGATATCCACAATAATATGATAGTAACTAATAATTCTTTTTAAATAGGAGGAAAAAAGCCTCAAATATACAGGGAAAACTCCGTCGTTGAATAATACAACATAAGGGAGATCCACTGAATCATCACGGGCAAAAACCCTCCTAATAAATAAATATAGAAAAAAAGCTTCTGCGCTCACAAAAACCATGTAATATTACTAAGCGGTTCAAATAGACTTATCTCAAAAATTGTTTTGCAGTCAGAGAACACCTCCCACGGCCCGACTTCAGGCCCAAGTTTCGATCCCTGCCTCAGGGTCCGTGGTGTCAGACTGTAGAGATCTGCAAAAAGAAAAAAAATCAGTCACGATATCATATTTTTATTTTTTAACAACAACCCCACCAAAAAAACTCCTCAGAACTTCCTTACAATGTAACGCTGGAACCAGCTGTAACTCCACACCACTGATACAAGATGGCCACGGTTATAACATCTTACGTCAGATGTGGATATCATTGTTGTTTGGACTGTCTGGTTAAGTGCCAGTGAAAATCTGCAGCCAGCCGGCCAGCCAGCCAAGCACAATTCAAATGGGCAGGAGTGTTTCCTGCCTGCTAAAATCATTTTATTCCTATGGGCCCTGCTGTAGATAACTTGAGCTAAGCTTTAGTAAAAGATCCCTTTGAATATTAGGCCTCTTGATTATAGCTTGCTTAATTATTTATTTATTTATGATATTTATATCCCACTTTATACCAAAGTGGGTTTCAATAATCACATACATAAAATCGTAACACATACACAACTATATCAATTAAAAACAAAATCTCAAAGAAAAATTGGCCAGCATTAAAAAGATCATCACTCAAGGAAAGGTTTTGTGAAATAATATGTTTTCAAATTTCTCTTAAACTGCTGTTGACTTGTACAAAGTCTCAAGTATTCCGGTAAATTATTCTATAAATTTGCCCCATTGATAGAAAGAGATCAATTACGAGTTTCTGTGAAACGACACGCAGAATCACAGAATTGTCTAGATATTTCAGAATGCAATGATCGTGTAGGCAGATACATAGAACTTTTCAAAAATACTTTGGAACTGTACTGTCGACCCGTTGATGGATCTAAACAAGCACTTTGAACGTAATTTCAAATTTTACTGGTAGTCAGTGTAATTTCTTCAAAATAGGAGCAACATGCTCAAATCTAGGGAGACCAGTAAGTAGATGAGCGGCAGCATTTGGGACAACTTGCAGTGTCTGTACCCTGGTAGATGGCAAACCCAAATAAAGAGAGTTATAAAAGTCTAACTTCGTTAAGGCTCTGCAAGATTGTCCAAAAATCATAAGCAGCAATCATCCCCTTCAAGGGTAAAAATATACCCTATATTTCTGCCAGACACATACTTTTTGTCATTGGATTGAAGAGGCTTTTCTGGGGAAGGAGGGGATGGGGAATTAAGTCTGAGGAGAATTTTGAATAATTTTTTATTTTTATTTTTATTGCATTTGTACCCCACACTTTCCCACTCATGGCAGGCTCAATGCGGCTTACATGGGGCAATGGAGGATTAAGTGACTTGCCCAGAGTCACAAGGAGCTGTCTGTGCCCGAAGTGGAAATTGAACTCAGTTCCTCAGTTCCCCAGGACCAAAGTCCACCACCCTAACCAGTAGGCCACTCCTCCACTCTAATTAAAACTACATGCCTTCTTTTTCCTTCAAAATAAAATAATATCAAAAGTACCCCCACAATAAGCCGTTCCAGTGTTATGCAGATGATTTTCCTTGGGCAGTGATCAAACAGAATGTATGCATGTATCTTTGCTTTGATTACTGTGGCAAACTTCACGAATGAAAAACTTCCCATGGTGCTGTATCACAAGCTACAGGGACTTGGGGGTGATTGTGTTCGAAGACCTTAACGTGGCCAAGGATGCTTGGGTGTATAAGGAGAGGGATGACAGGCAGGGAAAAAGAGGTGATAGTGCCCCTGTACAAGTCTCTGGTGAGGCCCCATTTGGAGTACTGTGTGCAATTCTGGAGACTGCACTTAAGGAAAGAGATAAATAGAATGGAGTTGGTTCAGAGGGCAGCTATCAAATTGTTAAACAGTCTCTGTCATAAAACATATAGGAACAGGCTTAAGGCCCTCAACATGTATACGCGGGAAGAGAGGCAGGAGAGAGGAGATATAATAGAGACGTTTAAATACCTCAGTGGCATTAATCCTTTTCCAAATGAAGGAAAACTCTGGAACGAGAGGGCATACGATGAAGTTAAGAGGAAATAGGCTTAGGAGGAATCTAAGAAAATACTATTTGACAGAAAGGGTGGTGGATGCGTGGAATGGCTTCCCGGTGGAGGTCATGGAGATGAGGACTGTGTCAGAGTTTATAACATAGTAAGTGATGGCAGATATACCTGTACGGTCCATCCAGTCTGCCCAACAAGAGAGTGGGACAGGCATGTGGGATCCCTTAGGAAGGGCAGACTGGATGGGCCATTTGGCCCTTATCTGTCGTCATGATTCTATATTTCTCTGTTTCTATCTGTAGCACAAAATCTAGTGTGACCTTTAGACTGGATACCTCCAGGGGATGTTCCAATATTATAAATGATAAATCTGAATGGGATAGCATCTAAAATGGGTTTCAGTTCGCTCATTGTGACAAGCTTTTGAAATCTGTGTACAATACCGTGCTGCAGGTAGGCACAGGAACATTGCTGCTTTATATATACTATAATAATATTCAAGTTATTTTTTAAATAAATATTTCTTTAAGCTCCCTTATTTTAGAGATGTCAGTATGGTAATGTTGGTCTCTCATTGATAAAATCGCTGTGTGCAAAAGATGAGACTTTTGTTACAGCTGATATGTGGGCTCATAATACTTAAAAGAAACAGATGGGAGGCAAATGGATTCATTTCTTGTCATCACATTTACTGTACCATACAGTGTGTTCTTGTCACGCAAGGAATAAAGATCATTGATCTGGGATTCACACTTATCTCTCTGTACTATCATTTATTAAAAATGTGAATTCTTGGCACCTATAGATTGGCTGAGCAGATGAACATAACTGTACTTTCAAACAACTGAAACATGACTGATTGCTGTCTAATGTTTTCCAAGCGAGATGACCTGTGACCAAACATCTACCTTTGGATTAAAAATGATAACGGACTGTCTCTACACTGACAAAGAGTAGTCGTAAAAGTTGCCGAATGCTTGGGGCTGCCATCGTTCACATAGAGGGGCATAATCGAACAGGGACGACCATCTCTAAGGGCGCCCATCTCTAAGGACAGTGCCAAAGAGGGGCGGGGAAACCTGTATTATCGAAACAAGATGGACGTCCATCTTTCGTTTCGATAATACGGTCGGGGACGGCCAAATCTCAACATTTAGGTTGACCTTAGAGATGGCTGCCCTTAGAGATGGCCGACCTCGGTTTTCATCGATAATGGAAACCAAAGACGTCCATCTGAAAAACAGCCAAATACAAGACATTTGATCGTGGGAGGAGCCAACATTCGTAATGCACTGGTCCCCCTGACATGCCAGGACCCCAACTGGGCACCCTAGGGGGCACTGCAGTGGACTTCACAAATTGCTCCCAGGCGCATAACTCCCTTACCTTGGGTGCTGAGCCCCCCCCCCCCCCCCCTGAAGTACACTGCACCCACTACAACTGCTCCAGGGACCTGTATACTGCTGTGATCGACCTGAGTATGGCATTTGAAGCTGGCATAGAGGCTGCCAAAAAAGTATTTTAAACCTTTTTTTTATGGTGGGAGGGGGTTAATGACCACTGGGGGAGTAAGGGGAGGTCTTCCCCGATTCCCTTCGGTGGCCATCTGCTCAGTTTGGGCATCTTTTCACGGCTTGGTCATGAAAAAAAAATGGACCAAGTAAAGTCGGCCAAGTGCTCGTCAGGGACGCCCTTCTTTTTCCATTATTGGCTGAGGACGCCCATCTCCTAATCACGCCCCAGTCCCGCCTTCGCTACCCTGCCGGTATGCCCCGTGAACTTTGGTCGTCCCCGCGACGGAAAGCAGGCGAGGGTGTCAAAAAATCGGATTTCGATTATGCTGATTTGGCTGCCCTTGAGAGAAGGACGTCCATCTCCTGATTTGTGTCGGAAGATGGGCGCCCTTCTACTTCGAAAATGAGCTGGATAGGGACCCTTTCACTAAGCTGCATAAGGGCCTACACATGTACAGCAAGCGCTAAATTGGTACTACCACCCAACTAGCACGTGAGCCGGGCAGTAATTCTGAATTTGTTGCTCACCAAATCCCACGATAGAAAATATTTTTCTATTCTCTACCGCAGGCCGTTTACCCAGCGGTAAACCGCAGTTGGCACATACTGCATACTTGCCGCACGGGTCAATGGGTGGTGGTATGGTCTCAGGCCGAAAATGGATGAGCGCTGGCTTCAATTTTAGTGTGCATCCATTTTCGAGCCCCTTAAAAAAAGCCCTTTTTCCTAGGCGTGGTAAAAAAATGGCCCATCACGTACCACGGCTTAGTAAAAGGGCCCCATAACTTGTTACGTGAATTCATTTGGCTCAGAGCTCCTCCTGTTTCTGCAGTTTTGTTACATTTGTTCCCCACGCTTTCCCACTCATAGCAGGTTCAATGCGGCTTACATATTATATACAGAAATTTATTTGTACCTGGGGCAATGGAAGGTTAAGTGACTTGCCCAGAGTCACAAGGAGCTGCCTGTGCCTGCAGTGGGAATCGAACCCAGTTCCCCAGGACCAAAGTCCACCACACTAACCACTAGGTGACTCCTCCACTAGCAACATTCCATGTAGAAGCCTGCCCTTGCAGCCACGCAGGCTTCTGTTTCTGTGAGTCTGACGTCCTGCACGTACGTGCAGGACGTCAGACTCACAGAAGCAGAAGCCTGCGTGGCCACATTGGTGATCTGCAAGGGCCGACTTCTACATGGAATGTTGCTAGTGGAATAGCAACATTCCATGTAGAATCTCAAATAGTAGCAACAGAATTTCAATAGTAGCAACATTCCATCTAGAATCTCCAATAGTAGCAACATTCCATCTAGAACCTCCAATAGTAGCAACATTCCATGTAGAATCTGAAATAGGGAAAGGGAACTGGGACTTGATATGCCGCCTTTCTGTGGGGTTTACATAGTATATACAGGTACTTATTTGTACCTGGGGCAATGGAGGGTGAAGTGACTTGCCCAGAGTCACAAGGAGCTGCCTGTGCCTGCAGTGGGAATCGAACCCAGTTCCCCAGGACCAAAGTCCACCACACTATCACTAGGCCACTCCTCCATAACCTTGCTGGAAATGTGGACAGAGAGCACGATCGCTTTTTAAGTCCACGGATAGGACATTGTCGTTTTGCACTGCCCTTACGTCAGATTCAGTTCAAATGATGTGCACACTGGGAGCCTTTAGGTTTCCTTTTTTTAGTTGATTGATGCATTTAAATATAGCTCATTTGCAAGGAGATGATTTCACTTGAATGCACACTGAGCCAGTGCTTCAGATTTAGATGCTGTTTATTCTTTGCATTGTTTTACAGACAACAAAGAAGCAATCATGATACTTCCCTCAGTATACTAACCATGTGTTAGTCCAAATATTTACTAAACACAAGAAAACATGTACCTATTACTGATGCTTGAGCATACTGTATCGAGACTTCCCAACAGCTTAAAGAAAAACGGAACTCTTCTCTCTTGCCAAGTGCAGTTTGCTGGTAATCCTTGGAGAAAACTTGGCAGTTGCCACTAGATTTTGATGAAATCCTCTTGGCATCGGTCCCTTGGGACTTTCTAGTTAGTTATTCGCTTGGATGCAATTGGAATTTCAGGAAGTAAAGGTCTGCTGTTTCTTTGAAAACCTTTTTTTTGTCTGTATAAATGTTGATATTTCAAATTCTTCGTTGACTTTCTTGTCCTCTGCAACCAGAGAGTTTGAGTGTTCAAATGATAGATGGATATCTCCGGAGGGTGCTTAAGAAATTGACATTTTGTAAAGTATTCCTAATCTTTATGTTGCGGATCCATTCAATGCTGAAATTAGCTCAGTTTTTATTTTATAGCTTTGTGCTGGGTGTAGTTGCAATCGATAGAAGAGACTTTCACGGATACACTGATGACATCAGCTCGGTATTTTGCAAAAAGTTGAGAGAAACTTAAGACTTAGAAGATAAAACACAGACATTTGAAGGAATCAGAAGCTAAAGGCAAATGTTACATTTCCATTTTCTATTAAGATTATAGCTTCACACATCTTCCACGTTTCACTGCCAGTGTCATTCATAGCTTTCCATTTGCTTCTTCACAAGTCAAGTTCCTATGTGTTTGTCCCAGGATTTGTTTTTTTAAATCAGTTCACTGTTTATCCTCTCATCACTTCCCCTATGATGATTCATTTATCCACCATCCTTGCTGTGAAGGAACATTTTCTAATTTTGCTTCTCCTTTTGAGCTTTATACCATGACCTCTTTTTCCAGAATTCCTTTTCCACTGAAATGTTTGCTTTTTGTACATTTTATACATATGAGATGCTTAATTACATGTATCACATTCTGTCTCTCCTGTAACATAAACATATTTAGGTATTTAATTCTCATCTGAAGCATTTTTCTGTAGAAAGATTCTAAAATCTTGCCGTGACATGGCAGAATCCTCAACACTTAGAAGTGGGGAAGAATAACATGGTTAACGTGGGCTAGCAGAACCTCTTTGTCATTATTGGTATGCAGGAAAATTTAGTGGTCATGCTTTGAGAAGGGCATGGTAAGAACTGGGAGGTTATCAGCCTGAGAGTGAGAGAATCCAGCTTATTTTCGAAGGAGAAGAGCGCCCATCTTCCGACACAAATCGGGAGATGGGCGTCCTGCTCCTAAGGGCGCCCAAATCGGTATAATCGAAAGCCGATTTTGGCCGTCCTCAACTGCTTTCCATCGCAGGGACGGCCAAAGTTCAAGGGGGCATATTGGCAGTGTACCGAAGGCGGGGCAGAGGCGTAGTTAAGAGATGGCCGTCCTCGGCCAATAATGGAAAAAAGAAGGGCGTCCCTGATGAGCGTTTGGCCGACTTTACTTGGTCCCTTTTTGTTCATGACTAAGCCTTGAAAAGGTGCCCGAACTGACCAGATGACCACTGGAGCGAACCAGGGATCACCTCCCCTTACTCCCCCAGTGGTCACCAACACCCTCCCACCCAAAAAAACAAATTAAAAAGAACATTTTTTTGCCAGCCTCTATGCCAGCCTCAGATGTCATACCCAGCTCCATCACAGCACTATGCAGGTCCCTGGAGCAGTTTTTAGTGGGTACTGCAGTGCACTTCAGGCAGGTGGACCCAGGCCTATCCCCCTCTCTACCTGTTACACTTGTGGTGGTAAATGGTAGCCCTCCAAAACCCACCCGAAACCCACTGTACCCACATCTAGGTGCCCCCCATTACCCTTTAAGGGCTATGGTAGTGTTGTACAGTTGTGGGTAGTGGGTTTGGGGGGATTTGGGGGGCTCAGCACAAAAGGTAAGGGAGTTATGCACCTGGGAGCAATTTGTGAAGTCCACTGCAGTGCTCCCTAGGGTGCCCGGTTGGTGTCCTGGCATGTGAGGGGGACCAGTGCACTACAAATGCTGGCTCCTCCCATGACCAAATGGCTTGGATTTGGCCGGTTTTGAGATGGGCGTCCCTAGTTTCCATTATTGGCGAAAACCAATGTCGGCCATCTCTAAGGGCGGCCATCTCTAAGGTCAACCCAAATGTTGAGATTTGGCCGTCCCCGACCGTGTTATCGAAGCGAAAGTTGTCCGCCCATCTTGTTTCGATAATACAGTCGAGGATGCCCCTTTACGGGGCCGTCCTTAGAGATGGGCGCCCTTATAGATGGGCGCCCCCGTTCGATTATGCCCCTCAATATTACCAAACATAACTCAGATCTGAATAACATCCCTCTTTTGGTCTGTTTGCGCTAGCACCCTATAGCTTTCACTTCCAATATAAGGGGTGTTTTGACTAAGGTGCGCTGATAAATGGCCTGAGGTAGTGTAGACGTGGGTTTTGGATACGCGCAGATCCATTTTTCAGTGCACCTGCAAAAAACTGCATATTGTGATCCTCTCCTGAATGAGGAGGAAAGTAGGTAGCCGCAGTAAACAGCAGCAAGTAAAGTATCTTATAATTTTTAGATCAGTTTACTTGACCTTTCCTACTCTGGGCTCAAATTAATTTACAATTCAAGCATCATAGTTATTTTCCTACTCAAAGAGGCATAAAAGTTGCATGTAGAACAATGAGGTGTGAAATGATTGACCCCAGGTCACAAGAAGAATCAGTGGGGAAAGAGTACTTTAAACTCTGGCTTCCCCAGTTCTCAGCTTGTTGCTATAACTGCTAAGCTATTCCTGTAATCTAAAGTGGAGGTCTGCTCCCTGCTTTTCTGCAAAGTTTTGCTTCTGTGACCTGGGAGATTCAAATTACAGGAAACAATCTTTTCCTAGTGAGCCACTCAGTGTTACACACTGAGGAGTGGCCTAGTGGTTAGGGTGATGGACTCTGGTCCTGGGGAACTGGGTTCCATTCCCACTTCAGGCACAGGCAGCTCCTTGGACTCTGGGCAAGTCACTTAACCCTCCATTGCCCCATGTAAGCCGCATTGAGCCTGCCATGAGTGGGAAAGCACGGGGTACAAATGTAACAAAAATAAAATAGATACTATTGGAGATTCTACATGGAGTGTTGCTATTCCACTAGCTCAAAACAGTATATAGTAATCCAGTTTCAAAATCTTTCTAACCTCTTAATTATTAGTATATACAGCATTAATAGCATAGATACTCCATCCAAAAATTTAAACATATAGTTATTTTTGAACCTCAGTGATGTAGATCGTCCTTTTAAATGTAGGAACGATTGAAAAGAACATCCAATTCTTCATAGGTTCTTATTTCTTCCCTTTCTCATTTTCAAGTATTTCTATAAATATATTTACTGCAAAAACTTATCTTAATTTAATGATTTTGTCGGACCCAGGGGATCAAACGTCCGACGTGCACGTTTCGCCCATAATAGGCTGTCTCAAGGACATTCCCCTAAAATACAAATAAACAGTTATTTAAACCATTACCCAATTTTGATGTACTTCTACATAAAAAGTATCTAGCATATATTCAATTTTAACCAACCAAACACACTCACCCCGTGCTTATCTTAGCGTCAGCTAGGCAAAAGTTATTGGCCAAGATGGCGCCCGCTTTTTTCCAAACTAATTAAATAGGGTATACGTAATGACGTTTCTCCAATGTTACAAAATTGCAGGCCCCGCCCCCCAAGGCGTTCCACCGGCAGCCGAAAGATCTAATCACGCTACCGGTGGTTAAGGGGGAATTTTTTAAGTTAGTGAAGTCCATTCGATTTCAATATTTAATCCCATTGGTACTACTGTTTGAAACAAAAAGATGTTAAATTGCTCTCTATAGTTCAACAGTTTTTTAATCGACCCACCCTCCTCCCGATAGTCCAAACATTCAATAATTCTCCATTTAATGTCCTCCCAAGTATGTTTTTTCTGAAGCCAGTGATCTACCAAGGGAGCCTGTAAATTTTGAGTAGAGATTTTCGATTTGTGTTCATTTAGTCGCGTTTTTATGGATCTAGAAGTCCTGCCAATATACACTAAATCACAAGGGCATAAAATTGCATAGATGACATTCTTACTGTCACAGTTGGTATTCAGTCTACACTTCATAATTTTATCTCTATTTGGTACCTTCCAGTTCTCCTCCACTAACGCTCGAGGACACCATTGACAGTGGCCACAAATAGTTTGCTTACCCTGCATATTCACTGTAGAGTTTTTTGTATCAAATCTATTTCTGCTAAGGCGTTCTGCCAGAGTTTTACCCCTGGTATACGAAATCATTGGTAAATCCTCAAAACATGAATATAGCTGCATAATATGCCAGTGATCCTTAATCACTTTAGTAATTTTCTGACTTATCTCCGTGAAAGGTAAAATACAAGTGAGACAATCTTCTTCTAGTTTCGAAGTTTCTTGCAGCAACAGTGATCTCTGAGCAAATCTAGCTCTAGTATAAGCCCTTTTTATTGCCACTTTTGGGTAACCTCTTGTCAAAAACCTATCTTTCAACTCCTTAGCCTGTTTCTTAAATTCATTTAAAGAAGAACAAACTCGTCTAACACGTAGAAATTGGCTAATAGGGAGATTAAACTTCAGATGATAAGGGTGAAAACTATTAAAACGAAGAAGAGTGTTTCTACTAATAGGTTTTTGATATAATGATGTAGATAATCTTTCTCCTTCTTTAGAAACTAGCAAGTCCAGAAATTCAATAGCTGTTTCATTCATAGTCATAGTAAACGAAATATGAGAGTTTATATTGTTGAGCCAGTCCAAAAACTTCAATAATTCACATTTCGATCCCATCCACAAAAAGAAAATATCATCCAGGAATCTTCTCCAAAATTTCACAGATTTAAAAAAATGGAGATATATAGATGGCTTCTACTTCCATTTTTTCAATATAAAGAGTAGCTACAGAGGGGGCTAGCATTGCTCCCATCGCTACTCCCTGGGTTTGAAGGTAAAACTGTTTATTAAACCAAAAATAGTTTTTACAGATAACCAATTCTGCCAAATTCATAATAAACTCTGTAGAGATTCTTTGACCCTCCGGACGTGCTTCTAAAATCTCTTTAATAGTTCTTAAAGCACCATTCTGCGGAATCTTGGTATAAAGAGATATAATATCTAGAGTAACCAAATAGGTGACCTTCGATACTTCAGATATATCTTCCAACTGTGTAAGAAAATGAGAAGAGTCTCTAATATATGAATCCATTTTCCTCACACGTTCCTTCAAAAAACAGTCTATAAAAATAGACAGAGGTTCCAGAATCGATGATTTAGTGGATACTATAGGGCGTCCTGGAGGTGTAGACAGACGTTTATGAATTTTCGGTAAAAAGTAAATCTTTGGAGTTTGAGGAAATTCTTCAATTAGAAATCTTCCTTCTCTAGCCGTGAGCATATTAATTTTCATGGCTTGCGAGACCAATTCTTTTACTTCATTTTCTAGATCATTTAAAGGGTCCTGAAGCAGTAGTTCATAGGAGCTCAAATCAGTCAATTGATTTTTAGCTTCCTCCATATATTGAATCTTATCCCATACAACTGTAGCACCTCCTTTATCAGCTCTTGTAACAATGATGGAAGGTTCATTTATTAGACTGTCCAGAGCCATCCATTGTCTCATCGTCATATTCGTTTTAAAGTCAGCTGAACTTGACGAACACTCTAATTCGTCCAATTCTCGAAGTATCAGATTTTTAAACGTAAGTACTACCGGATTAATAGGTCCCGGTGGGTACCATTTCGAAGATGGTTTTACAATTGAAATATCTGGAGCTGATAATTGATCCATGAAAAAAATTTTACATTGTAACTTTCTAAAAAACTTATATAAAGCCACTCGCAAATGAAAAGGATCATGACGAGTAGTCGGCACAAAACCTAAACCGAGATTTAGAACATCCAATTGATCCTCTGAAAAATGAAACGATGATATATTCACTATTGCTTCCGTATTCTTCGTCCTCTGTAGTCCCCCGATCTATTTTGTCCTCGTAGCTGCTGTTGTTGTTGCCTCAGTTGAGTTTTTTGCGTTCTTGTTCTTATACTCTGATCTCGAAGATCATATGGTTCCTACATTTAAAAGGACGATCTACATCACTGAGGTTCAAAAATAACTATATGTTTAAATTTTTGGATGGAGTATCTATGCTATTAATGCTGTATATACTAATAATTAAGAGGTTAGAAAGATTTTGAAACTGGATTACTATATACTGTTTTGAGCTATAGAATAAATCTGGTTTTAATATATATAAAATCATTTTTGCCGATTGACTAGTGCTATTCCACTAGCAACATTCCATGTAGAAGGCTGTCTGTTTCTGTGAGTTTGACGTCCTGCACGTACGTGCAGGACGTCAGACTCACAGAAGCAGAAGCCTGCGCAGCCACATTGGTGATCTGCAAGGGCCGACTTCTACATGGAATGTTGCTAGTGGAATAGCAACATTCCATGTAGAATCTCAAATAGTAGCAACAGTGGAGGAGTGGCCTAGTGGTTAGGGTGGTGGACTCTGGTCCTGAGGAACTGAGTTTGATTCCCACTTCAGGCACAGGCAGCTCCTTGTGACTCTGGGCAAGTCACTTAACCCTCCATTGCCCCAGGTACACATAAGTACCTGTATATGTAAGCTGCATTGAGCCTGCCATGAGTGGGAAAGCGCGGGGTACAAATGTAACAAAAATAAAATAAATTACAAGACACTAGTCACTGAGGATCTGTAATTTCAGTGGGAATCTAGCAGTCAGGGGCTGGTCAGCTAGGGTCCCTTTTACTAAGCCGTATAGGTGCCTACGCGCACCCAACGCGTGCCAGAATGGACTTACTGCCCGACTACCACGCAGTGGCGGGCCCAGGGCCACCCACTTTGGGCTCCAGCCCACCCAGTAGCAGCAGCACACCTCTGATGTGGCTGGCAGGGATCCTCAAGCCCCACCAGCCGAAAACTCCCAAGAACTGTCCCTCCTGCATACTTTATAAATAGCAGATCTTTGCCTGCAGCAAGCAGTGACTGATACATACTGTTCTCACTGGCCCTACAGCCTTCCCTCTGATGTATTCCCGCCTATGTAGAAACAGGAAATTGCACCAGAGGGAAGGCCGTGGGGCCAACATAAGCAGTGTGTATTAGTTGCTGCTCACTGCCGGTGAAAATCTGCTATTTAAAAGGTGGGGGAAGGGGGATTTTTGAGAGACCATATGGCGTGCAGGCGAGAGAGGGAGAAACCAAATCACTTGTGGGACAAGGCGCAGTTCTTCTGTTCACCCATCTTGGGCCCAGGCCCACCCAAAATTGGGTGTCTGGCTACGCCTCTGCTACCACGTAGCTCTTGCGGTAATTTCATTTTTGGCGCGTGTCCGCTACGCGTGTCTGTAAAATAATTTTTTTATTTTTGGACACGCGTAGCGATTGCGCACCAAGTGGCACCTGACACGCGTAGGTCCTTACCTCCCAAATTCTTTACCGCTAGGTCTACGGCTGGTAGTAAGGTCAGAGACCCAAAATGAACATGTGGCAATTTTGATTTTGCCGCACGTCCATTTTCAGGAAAAAAAAAAAAGAGGCCTTTTTTTACAGGCATGCTGAAAAATAATTCTGTGCGTGCCAAAAAACCCGCGCCTACGCTACCGCAGGCCACTTTTTACCGCAGCTTACTAAAAGGACCCCTAGTCCTTTAAACTTATGTTGAAAACTCAATTAAATGAGTGGAAGATGAAGTCAATTTTATTTCATACTGCTGACATTTCGATTCTGATTCTCTTAGATTTCCTCCCCCCTCCCCAACTATTTCACAATTTCCATAGCAAACACTTTTTTTTTTAGATTGTATTGTGAAAGTACCACATTTTTCATGGATCAATTCCTTTTTAAAAATGTTGCAGTCCATACCTGCGTTGCTGAGAGGTATCATAGAAAAGCAATTTCTTCAGAGAACGCTCATAATAGCCTGAAATCAGGGACATCTACACCTCTAACTCTGAAAGTGTCACACCTTTAAGGCAGACTTCTACGGTCTGTGCTCTGAGAATGGCAAGGAAAAATCAAACTCGCGTATACATATAAAGTATCACATATCATGTAAAAAGAGCTTATCTTGTTGAGCAGACTGGACGGACCGTACAGGTCTTTATCTGCCGTCATTTCATTTACTATGTATCTATAATTGCCTGTACTCTTCCTGGAAAATGTAGGATCTAGCCCTCTTCCTTCTTCCACACACACATATCATGTTTAAATGGCAAGCTTCCTGCTTGCTCTTATACTGTATCTGTTGGTCGGCATCCATCTGCCATTTAAGGCTGTCAAAAAGAATTTCTTTTATCTTGCATTTTAAAATTGAAAAGCTTTCATTCCATTATTTTTGGTTTCTCAGAAGTGTTCTGTTTGGCATGCAGTATTTTCCTGTTAGGGCCTATCATTCCAAATGGGTTTTGAGTAATGGACACGGCCTACTGGGCAGATTAGAGTAGATTGTATTTTTGGCATGATTTTAAGGCAACGGTGCACTTGAGGAAGCACTCTTTAAAACAATGGCCCAATCTAAATGAATATCAAAACTGCCAGCATTCTCGGCTGTGTTTATTTTAACATTTATCTGGTGTTGTACAGAAGTGTAAAGATGAGCAGTAAAACATAGTCATTTTTCGAACCAGAAAATGTCTTATTTTTTTTGTTTTCAAAAATCTCTAATTTCCAGATGTTTTTGTTCTTAGTATATACTTCTTTAGGTACCAGTTAAAAAAAAATCCTGGAGAAAAATATACAAAAAGAAGCTATATGGATGGCTGTGTGGCACCATTTCTAGTAAACTGGCCAAAGAAACATCCTACTACTACTACTACTACTATTTAGCATTTCTATAGCGCTACAAGGCGTACGCAGCGCTGCACAAACATAGAAGAAAGACAGTCCCTGCTCAAAAAGCTTACAATCTAATAGACAAGAAATAAAGTAAGCAAATCAAATCAATTAATGTGTACAGGGAGGAGGAGAGGAGGGTAGGTGGAGGCGAGTGGTTACAAGTGGTTACGAATTTTGCATGGAATCTTGTCACTCTTTACGATTCCAGAATCTTGCTATTCTTTGGGGTTCTACATGGAATGTTGCTACTCTTTGAGATTCTGCATGGAATCTTGTCACTCTTTAGGATTCCAGAATCTTGCTATTCTTTGGGGTTCTACATGGAATGTTGATACTCCTTGAGACTACTACTACTACTATTTAGCATTTCTATAGCGCTACAAGGCGTACGCAGCGCTGCACAAACATAGAAGCAAATCAAATCAATTAATGTGAACGAGAAGGAAGAGAGGAGGGTAGGTGGAGGCAAGTGGTTACAAGTGGTTACGAGTCAAAAGCAATGTTAAAGAGGTGGGCTTTCAGTCTAGATTTAAAGGTGGCCAAGGATGGGGCAAGACGTAGGGGCTCAGGAAGTTTATTGCAGGCGTAGGGTGCAGCGAGACAGAAGGCGCGAAGTCTGGAGTTGGCAGTAGTGGAGAAGGGAACAGATAAGAAGGATTTATCCATGGAGCGGAGTGCACGGGAAGGGGTGTAGGGAAGGACGAGTGTGGAGAGATACTGGGGAGCAGCAGAGCAGAGGGGCAGCCTAGTGGTCAGTGCAGTGGACTTCACGTAAAGGGACCCAGGTACAAATCCTACCTCAACGCTCTTATTTTGTATTGTGAGCTTACTACTGTACCTAACTACAAAAGCCCTGAGATCTGCAGGTGTCACCTACCTATAGGTACAGTTGATACTTTGAGGGTTTTGGAAGTCTCACAATTTTCACCACAAATGTACTAGTTACAGTGGGATATGAACCTCTGGGCAAGTCACTTAACCCTCCATTGCCCGCCGCATTGAGCCTGCCATGAGTGGGAAAGCGCAGGGTACAAATGTAACAAACCTTGGTCCCTTTCTCTGCATTCCACCCCAGTGACCACTAGTCTACTCCTGATACCAGCTTGCTGCTCTAATACAAATGGCCATAATATCTGAAGCTGTCACAGATAGAGAATGGCATGGAAACGGGGGCCCGCAGTAACCGCGGGGATGGGGACAGGGACAGAACCTCCGGGGACGGGGCGGGGATGGAGACAGAACCTGCAGGGACGTGGTGGGGACGGAGACAGAACCCACGGGGACAGGGCGGGGATGGGGACAAACTTTGTCCCCGTGTCATTCTCTAGTCACAGAGCCTGATATGTAGTTAATGTCACTTCTTTTAGGAGTGGGAGGGGATGTGACCACAGGGAGATAAAGGGGGTGGGTCATGCTTTAATCCCTCCAGCGGTCAACTGGTCCGTTACGACACCTTTATGTGACTTAGTCGTTCGTGATTGAAACAGGTCCAGATATAAACATCCCAATTTTTGCCCTAAAAGTTTTTATCTTGTTACATTATTCCGGGAAAATGTCCAAATTCTGAACCTGCCCAACTCCCCCCCCCCCCCCCCCCAAAAAAAGTGCCTTTTGTGATTTAGGCAAACTGTGGAGAAAACCGTCTCAAATCTGAGTTTTTAAAATGGCAATATCTGGCGCTATGTGCTGCTTTTGAGATGCTTTCTCTTTTGAAAATATATGCACCTTGGACTGACCCAGTTTGTCAACTCTTGTTCTTGTGTTCAAATATAAAGGAAGAGTGTTCCAGAAGAAGGGGCCAAAACATGCCTACAATTTAGTTTTGTGGCAGAAAAACATTGATAAATAAACAAAGAAGAGAAGAGGATATCAAAAAATCAAACAAACCAAAACAACCCTGTGAAGTTTTAGCAAAAAGAGAATTGAGATAAGGGTTTTTTATGCCGATGAAGAAAATTGACTCACATTTTTCCTTCCTACCGTATAAAATTATATATTGGGTGGAGGTGTGGACACAGAGGCTTTTCCCCGTTCTCGTTATCATATTTCTTTGCACTGTAGGATGGCCCGCCCACCAGCCTGCCCGTTTGTCCAGAAATCCGGACAAACGGGCAGATTGGCAAAAAGAGGACATGTCCAGGTAAATCCGGACATATGGTAACCCTAGCAATAAGGGCTCAGGCTGTAAATAGGCATGTGTTGGTTTCAGTTTTACTGCAGGCCCTTTTTCAAGCCCATTGAAAAAAAAAAAACGTGATAAAAACTGGCCCGGCGTGTGCCAAAAACATGCACCCGCACTTACTGCAGGCCACTTTGTTCCGAGGCATAGTAAAAGGACCTCTCAATTTGCTTGAAAATAAATGCTTGAATTTACGATTGACAAACCTCAATCAAAAGCCCTAGAAATAATTACCTTTATCTCTGAGAATCATCCACAGCTTATGTGTATAGCCTGTGGAACTGCATACCCTTCCCCATCCCAAACATCCTCGGGCGATGGTGCAACTAAAGCGTGCTTCATAGCTTCAGTAATAAAACATTGTGTTTATGAATCGTTTTATAAGCATTGTGTCAATTTATGCCAATCTGTCCAAATAATAGTGCCAAAGCAAGAGCATTGAACAACTTGGATGCAAGGATAGAAATGCCATGAAGGCATTATTTCCTTACAAATAAATATAACCCCCCACCCCAGTAATTAGATCGTTAAGGTTTCGCATTCACTTCTGTTTATCTTGTACATGAAGTATCTTTAACACAAATTTTGTCACCTTTATTTGCTAAGCCACGTCTTTGCAAGTTAAGAAGGAGAAAAAGCTCTGAAGCCACATCAGTGGCTGATTAAAACTATTATTATAGGGAAGAACACCATTTTACTACAGAATTAAAAAGAGTGCAGGTTCCATCACGGTGATGGAATCAAGAAACATTTCCATTGCCAATGTGGTGTCCTTGCTAGCAGAGGAAAAAGAAATCCCAATTCTATTTAATAAACAATTGTCATTATAATGTTCTTTTACCCTGCTACACTAGGAGTAGCCTAGTGGTTAGTGCAGCTGGGGAACTGAGTTCGATTCCCACTGCAGCTCCTTGTGACTCTGGGCAAGTTACTTAACCCTCCATTGCCCCTGGTACAAAATAAGTACTTGAATATATGTAAACCGCTTTGAATGTACCGTAGTTGCAAAAACCTCAGAAAGGCAATAAGTCAAGTCCCAGTTCCCTTTCCCTCTTTGAGATTCTACATGGAATGTTGCTACTATTGGGATTCTAGATGGAATGTTGCTATTCGACTAGCAGCATTCCATGTAGAAGCCTGCCCTTGCAGATCAGCAACACGGCCGCGCAGGCTTCTGTTTCTGTGAATCTGACGTGCAGGACGTCAGAATCATAGAAACAGAAGCCTGCGCGGCCGCATTGCTGATCTGCAAGGGCAGGCTTCTACATGGAATATCGCTAGTGGAGGAGTAGCCTAGTGGTTAGTGCAGCAGACTCTGATTCTGGGGAACTGGGTTCAATTCCCACTGCAGCTCCTTGTGACTCTGGATAAGTCACTTAACCCTCCATTGCCCCTGGTACAAAATAAGTACCTAAATATATGTAAACCGCTTTGAATGTAGTTGCAAAAACCTCAGAAAGGCAGTATATCAAGTCCCATTTCCCCTTCCTGTCTCCTACAAGCTATACTACATGTTGGGATTACAGTATACAGTAGTAGTGTTAGATAATTTCTCATTTAACAATGTTAATGTTCTATTAACAATTACCCTGGGCTGTTAAAATGGTCTTCCCGACATGTATTTCTTGGAAAGCTAACAGGGATCCTTAAGGCCCAAGATCCCTCTCACTTCCTGCATTTCACATTTGATAAATTCCTTAGCTGTGTTTCCTGATACTTTACTGTAAGAATCTGGCTACCCTCGCTTGATGGATACAACATGCTTTGTTTAATTTGACTTTATTGCTTCTTCAAAAGGTGATGCAGTATTACACATGGTAGTACTTTTGCTAGCATCATGTGGTTTCCTGGGTTTTGCTGTTTAAACACAAAATATATATGTAGGGGGACCAGTGGTGTTCCTAGGGGGGCTGACACCCGGGGCGGATCGCCGATGCGCCCCGCCCCCCGGTGCAGCGCCCCCCCCAAACAGCGCGACGCCCCCCCCGGCCAAAGAACCCCTGATCCCCCGGCGAAAGAACCCCCCCCCGGGTGCACGCCGCTGGGGGGGGGTGCCGCGCGCCTGCCGGCTCTTCGTTTTCATGCTCCCTCTGCCCCGGAACAGGAAGTAACCTGTTCCGGGGCAGAGGTAGCATGAAAACGAAAGAGCCGACAGGCACGCGGCACCCTCCCAGCGGCGTGCACCCGGGGCGGACCGCCCCCCACCCCCCCCCCCCCCCCCTTGGTACGCCACTGAGGGAGACCTTCGGGAGGAAAAGTCTCAACAGACTCCTTCTTGGCAACAAAGCCGATCAATTCTAGGAGTTCTCTCTGTCATCACCTCCCTACGGTTTTTTATTTAAATATAGGCCAAGCAAACTCCGTACTTAGCTGTTAGAGATGCACTGCCTCCTCATGTCTCTATTCCACGGCCAACAGTGGCCAAAGTTTTGATAGCTTCGTCAGGGTCCATGGAACACAAGCTGAGACATGTGCCCTCTGCTTCCAGCAAAAATCCCTTTGTACCTATAGGGGGGAAAATGGTAATAAATCAAGTCTGAAATGTGATTTATCATTTCCAAAATATTATTGGGGCGATTCTAGAGCTATGCACCATGTATGCGTATCAAAGGTATCTTTAATTGGCATTTTAATGCTTAAAGAGCCCTCTTACTAAGCTGCGGTAAGGCTAACGAAGCGGGTAGCGCTCACCAAATTGACACTACCGCCGGGGTAGTGCGGGCATCCGGTAGTAATTCCAGAGTTTGTGCATGCTGTTTCCTTTGGTAGAAAATAATTTTCTACCTTGAGAGGGGGAGCATTCTTGGTGATAATCGGCAGCACAGCCACATTGATGTTCACTGCCTGAGTAGCGCATGAGCTGTTACCACCAAGTAAATAGGTCATTTACTGCCCCATTTTTTAAAAGGCCTTTCTTTACCCACCGTGGTAAAAAATGGCCAAGCGTGCACCAATTTCACGCGCCTACACTAGTGCAGGCCACTCTTTACCGCATCTTAGTAAAAGGACCCTTAAGTGCACTAGTCATTATTCTGTAAAGTAGTTCCTAAGTGTTATAATGTGTAACTTCAAGGTGTGCACAAAAGAGGTAGGAACATGGGTAGACCAAGGGTGTGGTCTTAATAATGCAAATAGCTTTTAGAATACTACCCTAGATTTTGTTCACACCTATATCAGTAGTAGATCAAGGTGAGTTACATTCAGGTACGCTGGACATTTCTCTGTCCCAGGAGGGCTCACAATCTAAGTTTGTACCTGAAGCAATGGAGGGTTAAGTGACTTGTGCAAGATCACAAGGAGCAGCAGTGGGATTTGAACTGGCCACCTCTGGATTGCAAGTACTGGTGCTTTAACCACTAGGCCACTCCTCCACTCGTGTTGCACTTAGGCACAACCATTTACACTTGCCGTTGACATAGCATAAATTCTATAAATGTTGCCTTAAAAATGGGCATCAAAAAACCCACACGGTTAGCGTGATTCTATAACCTAATGCCTAAAGTTAAGCATCATTTACAGAACACGTGCTGTGCTTGCACCTAACTCGGTGCATCCATTTAGGACACCGAAAACCAAGCCTAAATACCTGCAATTAAGTTAGGCACAGATCGGGTATATTCTAAAATAGTGTGCATAGTTTTTTGAAATGCCCACAACCCACTCATTCCATGCCCACGTCCATGACCCCTTTTTGGCTGTGCACATTAGAATTTACATGCACCACATTGTAGAATATGCCTAGAATGCTGTGCTTATAAATGCTAATTTAAGCCAATTAGGGCTGCTAATTGGTTAAGTACCAATTATTGGCATTGATTGACTTGTTAATCAATTAAGTTGTGTGTGCAGTTTGGCCATGCAGCCAAATTAGCATGCACAACTTAAGGCATCATGTATAGAATTTGGGGGATAGTGTAAAGGTCGGTGATTACGTTGGTGCACCAATATAGATTTGCGCTAGTAATCTATCATGACTTGGGCATACCCAAGTATGTTATAGAATTGATGCCAAGCACGCCACATTGTAGCTCCTAAACCAAGGTACCGAGTTGTAGAATGGTTTCCTATGTGCCACCATGCAAAAACAGTGTTTCAGCCTCTTTAAAGTTCTAGGGGATCTCTGACCTGCCTACCTGTTACTAAAATAAATCAAATCACGGGGGGAAATCTTTACCATTGATTTCCTTTCCTTTTTTCTCAATGCTTGTATTTTTTGTAAAAGATTTACTCTAAGCTCATTTCTGTTCAGCTGAAATAATGCAACAAATCAATTTACCTCCAGTGCTTCCCTCTTTCTCTGGCCAGTGTAAAGACTTTTAGGAGGATACTGAGAGATTCAAAGCTGCCCAGTGTGATTTTTCTCTACAGCAACAGTTTAATTCATCCTAAGCATACATTATCATGATACGATCTCGTCTTCATGTAGAAAATATGACGTTACTGCACTCCCTATGACTTCACAAAAAGTCCTTTGATTGCATTTCTCTTATTTAAAAAAACATTCAACATTATTTTAGTGAACAAATTATGACTCTTCCCAAACAATGAAGGAGACGTATAGGTGGTTAATAGTCTTTATTACAAAACATCAAAAACGACTCGACACAGCTGTTGTGTTTCGACGCCTAAGCGCCTTCTGCAGGAGTCTTATGATGTAGTGCTGATCGTAGTGATCAAGTATCACTTCACCGAGACCGCTTTGGCAGTCCATGAAGGTTTTTTCCTTTGATCTTGTATTACATTGATAGCCCACTTGTGTACAGAATTTAAAAAGAAACCTTATTTTTGTACATTCCCTTACAATCAGCATTACGATCAGCATTACATCATAAGACTCCTGAAGCAGGTGCTTAGGCGCCGAAACACAGCCGCTGTGTGAAGTTGTTTTTGATGTTTTGTAATAAAGACTATTAACCACCTATATGTCTCCTTCGTTGTTGGGGAAAAGCCAGCTCCTCCTCCTCCTTCTCTGCTCTGATTGACTTGAATAGTGATCAAGTGTACCTCCATCCTTTGTGTGGTTTTTCCCCTTTTCCCTTGATGGTTGTTTCCAACAATTCATCTTTACACCCTCACTGAATGAAAAAAAAGAAATATCCATGTTGTCTTCAATCCCCATCTCAAAGGAACTGGGGGATATGCAGACCTATAAGTCTTCAAAAACTTATTAATACTATTAAACCAACTGGCTCTCCTCTTGATGGCATCCCTGCTCATCCCTTGAAAGAGTTTTGGTTTCCCCTCTTTCCAGTTATTCTAGACCTTGTCAATCGTAGTTTGATTTCTGGTCTTTTCCTCCAACAGTGTAAGCACTCAATTATTCTTCTGTGTCTCAAATGCCCTGACCTAGATATATCACCTCCTTCCAATTTCTGTCTGTTTTTCAAATCTCCCTTTTCTAGCTAAGCTGACCTAAAAGAATCTTTCAATAAATCTTGGACCACAAACAATACCTTCCACCCAAGATGGTCTGACTTCAGAGAGTCCCGTAGTACTGAAACAGCTTAATTTTCTATGCTTAAAGACATTACACGTTTTCTGCTTGCTGAGAGCAATGTTCTGCTTATTCAATTGAATCTGAGTTGTGTATTGAACATGGTAGATCATATATTGCTCCTCAACCATTTATTGGATACAGACATATGGTTCTGCAACTACTTTTCCCTTTGTACATTCCAAGTTATGATTAATACCAGAGGCTTATCCCCTATCAGACGGAATTTTTACTCTGTTCATCACTCCACTGGTTTTTTTCATTCAGAGCAGAGGCATTATACCATATATCTATGTTTGCAATTAGTCATAGCACATGATACATGGGACTCTACATTCCAGCCTGAACTGGCTGATAGCTTATCACAAATAGCAACTTTGATATCTGACCACAAAATGATTTTGAATACCTCAAAGTCAGAAGCCATTGGCTGTCAACTCACAATTCTTTTACTCCCTTTAATTAGGCTCCAATTGCTCTTAAAACACTCTCCTTTCTTTAGGAATACTATTTGATCAATTGCTTCCCTTTCAACCCCATATCTTGAGAGAGGTTCAACTATCATTTATTGCCTTAAGGAAAATTCAATCTTTGAAGCATCTTTTAGATGAAAAATCCATGAAGATGCTGCTTCACTCCCTTGTTCTTACCCAGATAGATTACTGCAATTATTTCCCGGTAAGCCTCCCACTGTACTCTATCAAACGCCTTCAACTATTACAAAATATCACTGCCAGATTTAATCTACAATGCAATTGCTCAGGGCTCCATGCACACCTTCGTTCACTCTTCATTCTGCGAAGACCCACCTTCTCATTGCTCCCTTTCTCTCATACACTGTAACTGGATTCCTCCCATTCTTCCATTTTTGTGTTGTTGTTGTTGTTGTGTTGCCCCCATACTATTGAGATTCCTGCCCTTACAACTCTACCTTGAATCTTATGAGGTAAATTTTAAATCAATACTAAAAAAATCTGCTTTTTCTCCTGGGCCTATTTATGATTCCTCTTCGGTTTTTCTTTCGACAGGATCAGTTCTGCTCCTTTCCTACTTGTGTTTTTCAATACCAATTTTCCGTTGATGCCTGCAATTAGGCGTGAGCATTTGTACCAGCCATTGAGCCGGTATAAGTGCTTGCGCCTGAAGTTAGGTATATAAATGCAGACTTACGCTAGTAATCTATAACAGCAGTTACATGCACAACCTCCATTTCAGAATTCATGTTTAGCATGCATCATCCCGGCACCTAAATTTTGGTGACCTTTTGAGAATTTACCCCATACTGTATGCTGGTGATCAATGGCATCTTTTTACAGTTACGTTCATTAAAAATGCATCCGTGTAGCAGTAAATAAACCACAGCACTGGGGTTGTTATGAGAGCAACTGGGTAGCTTGACGTCAGATCCCACATAGGCATGAGTCACACACTGCAAAAAAAAAAAAATCCCTTTTCCGAGAGCAGGTGGTGTTTTAACAAAATAATCAAAGTTAATTCTCTTCAAAGAGGAAGAAAAAGATAATATAAATATAACTTCTCTTAACACTTTCTATATATAAAAAAAACTACAAGACTTAGAAAGGAACCCATAGTCTTTTGGACAGGAGAACCTGAGACTGAGTATAGAACCCAAGGATTCTGAGAGAGTACATTTGTGGAAGAAGTTGCACATTAAGAAAAGTATTATTTTGTAAAAAAAATTTCTAAAAGAACTAGCAAGACTTATAAACCTCTTAGATACATTGGAGTACAAAAAACTCATCGGGGAAAAAACCTCAGAACCCTTCCTCCAGTGATGCTATGAGCAAGCAATGCAATCTTAAGCTGAGGCACGTTATATGCACCTTGAAACAGCCTGATCGGCGAAACTTTGGTCAGAGTCGGTGTGCGCTGCATTGGGAGCTGAATTGCATGAATGTTCAAGTTGAGTCACATTTGAACTTTATTTATAATGTCACATGTATTTGGATCCAGGAAAACTGATTTCATTAGAGTTTTAACAATTACATTCTCAAGGGTATTTTTATGCTGATGGAGTAAATGTACCCAAGATATTTCTACTATATGCTCTTCTATAAATAAGAAGTGGAGGAAGGGTTCTGAGGCTTTTTCCCCGATGAGTTTTTTTGTACTCCAAAGTATCTAAGAAGCTTAAAAGTCTTGCTAGTTTTTCTTAATGTGCAACTTCATCCATGAGAATGATTTGATCTAATATGCCACAAAACTGCATATCCACAAATGTACTCTCTCAGGATCCTTGGGTTCTATACTCAGTCTCAGGTTCTCCTGTCCAAAAGTCTAGCAGGCTCATTTTCAAAAGAGGATGCCCATCGTTCGACATAAATCGGAAGATGGGCGTCCTTCTCCCAGGGTCGTCCAAATGGGTATAATGGAAAGCCGATTTTGGAAGTTCCCAACTGCTTTCCATCGCAGGGATGGCCAAAGTTCAAGGGGGCGTATCGGAGGGCTAGCGAAGGTGGGACTTGGACATGCCTAACACAAGGACATCCTCGACCCATAATGGAAAAAAAGGGCGTCCCTGACGAGCACTTGGATGACTTTACCTGGTCCTGTTTTGATTATAACCAATGCAAAAAAGGTGGTCGAAATGACCAGATGACCAACGGTGAGAATCGGGGATGACCTCCCCTTACTCCCCCAGTGGTCACTAATCCCTTCCCACCTTCAAAAAACATCTTTAACAATATTTTTTGCCAGCCTCAGATGTCATACTCAGGTCCATCACAGCAGTAGGCAGGTACCTGGAGCAGTTTTAGTGGGTGCAGTGCACCTCAGGCAGGTGAACCGAGGCCCATTCCCCTCCCTACCTTTTACGTTTGTGGAGGAAACAGCTAGCCCTCCAAAACCCACCATAAACCCACTGTACCCACATCTAGGTGCTCCCCTTCACCTGTAAGGGCTATGGTAGTGGTGTACAGTTGTGGGTTTTAGGGGGGGAGGGGTTGGGGGGCTCAGCACACAAGGTAAGGGAGCTATGTTCCTTTTTATGAAGTCCACTGCAGTGCCCCCTAGGGTGCCCGGTTGGTGTCCTGGCATGTGAGGGGACCAGTGCACTACAAATGCTGGCTCCTCCCACGACCAAAGGGCTTGCATTTGGTCGTTTCTGAGATGGGTGTCCTTGGTTTCCATTATCGTCGAAAATCAGAAACGACCATCTCTAAGGACTACCTAAATTTCAAGATTTGGGCGTCCCCGACTGTATTATCGAAACAAAAGATGGATGTCCATCTTGTTTTGATAATACGGGTTTCCCCGCCCCTCCATCGGGACGTTTTGCGAGGACATCCTCAACAAAACTTGGGCGTCCCTTTCAATTCTGCCCCTCCATGGGTTCTTTTTACAAAGCCACGCTAGCAATTCTGGCATGGCAAATGCAATGAAGGCCATAGGAATTGAATGGGCTTCATTGCATTTGCCACAACGGAATCGCTAGGAGCCCTTTGAGAGGTACTGCACCTTTCGGTTCTTCAGTGCTCTGATCCATGTTGATCTCTTTTCATCTCCTTTCTCATACTGAACAGGAACATTCTCCTCTTGACAAATGCCTGGGTGGTACTTTATTATGCTGGATAAATGACACAAAGTACAGCTGCAGAATATCCAGCCTCCCTACTGTCAAACTCCAACTATACAAAAACTCTCCTGGTGTTCTAAGCTAAACTCAGGACTGTTTTCTAGGGACGGGCTGTTGTATTTAATGACATGGGAAATGTCGAAAACATATCCCATGATACCACATGTCAACTAACAAATGAAAATGAGCAGAAAAATACATGACTTTCCAAATTACACACTTTTCTAATAGCATGTATGCACAAACCATCGTGTATGCACAGCACTCTCTTTGTAAACAGTGGACATTTTTTGCAGAGGGCACACTTTTGAAAGAGTGTGCACTCTTTATGACATTGCCACAATACAAAGATGAAGACTAATTAAAAAAAAAACACTGCTGCAAAGAACAAGAGAAACAAAATGAAATGAACATTTTTGGGCTGCTCATCCCTACTGTTTTCAGGAAGTAACAAGAAGCACAATGGATAAAGGCTATCACTCAAAACTTAGGAAATCTCTTTTTCTTTACAGGAAAGGCAGATTTTTGTAATTTCCTCACTCAGAGGTGGAAAAGGAAATTGATGAAACATATCACTTGCCCCTTCTTTTGGGACAATACCTATCTTCAAAGCCTCATAACAAATCCAGAACTGTTGATGCTAATGTTTGCTGAACTATGACAAGGCAGAATTGGTGTGTAGAGCCTGAGCTGTTTCATTAAAACTTGGAGACCATGGGTTAATTTTAGTAAACAATGGAAAAGGTGCCGGTTAACCCCTGAAGAAAAACTCTGCATATATATATATATATCTTTCTCCCGCTGAGTCAAAAGGTACCAAATGTTGCATGTCATAGGCGCCGACTCCGTGGGTGCTGTGGGTGTTCAAGCATCCCCAATATTGTCACCCGCCGGAAGTCAGAAGTTGCCAGCCCAACCGGCCCCGCCCTCTTCTCCCTCAACAGTCCTCCGCTGGTCCGCACTTACCTTCCTGCGTGCCGCCCAGAATTTTAAAAGTCATCTTACCTCGAGGTCCCACCGGCAGCAGTGAAAAATGAGCAGGCTCAGTGCTTCAGCCTTCCCTTCTCTGTCAGCTCTGGTCCTCCCCTTGCAGATACAGGAAATGAGGGCGGGACCAGAGCTGACAGAGAAGGGAAGGCTGAAGCGCCGCGCCTGCTCGCCTTTCACTGTTGCTGCCGGGACCCTGAGGTAAGATGACTTTTAAAATTCTGGGCGGCACACAGGAAGGCGAGGGCGGACCGGCAGAGGACTGTTGTGGGAGAAGAGGTCGGGCTGGAGTCGGACTGGCACTTGGAGGAGAAGGAGGGGGGCCTGGAACTCAGAATAGAGAGAAGGGGGCCTGGAACTCAGAGGAGAGGGAGGAGGAGAAGGAGGGGGGAGAGGGAGGGGGAGGAGGGAAGGGGGGAAGGGGGGAAGGGGAATGTACCACCTGTAAAAAAAAAAAATTCAGCTTCCCCAATCATTTTCAAAAGTTGGCTCCTATGGGGTATGTGACTTATTTGTACCACAATCAGCCCCAGAAATCACATACCCCACTTCAGGTACCTGCAATGTTTAGGCTGTAGAACATGGAAAACCATCAAAATTTCATATTTCCATTCTACTGACTCTATAGCACACAAAATTTTCAAATTGAAAGTCACCCCTCCAAACTTGTATAGCCTTTATCTCTATGGAGGCTGTTTTAGAATGGGTCAGGCATATGTGTCAAAAGCAAGCATACATGTACTTTCCCTTTCTAAATTTGTCATTTACATGTGCACCGATGGATATTTGGCATAGCAATATTTCAATGGGTTCTTACCTACTGCTGTTATTGATGTATGGAATATTGAAGGGGAAGGGGTTCTTGGCCTGGAATTGTTTGTGTGTAACTTCTTTCTATCCCTTATCTTCATAAATCTATAAATGTACATATGATTGTTTCTGTCTATTTACAAGTCTGTGTTCTGATTTTGTTTCAGTTATATAGTTCCATGGATTTTGGAAGAAGATGGCAGTTAGTGCATGAACGAATCACCCCAAATAGGTTCTATTGGTGAGTTATGTTTTTCCTTTACTGCTTCCTGCTTGTAGTAATGTAGCTCCTCACAGTATCAGGCCTTTGATGACTATTTTGATGGATATAATCATTTCTGAGATCAAGCTGTTCTTTAAGGGGCCAATATTTAACCACAACAGTAGTTAAGCACTTCAGCACTTCATATTTGGCTCTGGACCCCCCCCCCCCCTGCCGACGACCCTCTCGACCCTTCCTCCTGCCGCCAACCCGCTGTTGCCTACTTTTGCTGGCGGGAGACCCTAACCCTCGCCAGCCGAGGTCCTTCGTTCTGTTTCTGAGTCTGACATCCTGCACGTTGCAGATCGCAAGGCTTTGTTCTGTTTCTGTTCTGTTCCTGAGTCTGACGTCGACGTCAGCCTCAGTAACAGAATGAAGGAAGAAGAGGACCTCGGCTGGCGGGTTTGGGGTCCCCCGCCAGCAAAGGTAGGCGACGGCAATGGCGGGGGAGGGTTGGCGGTGGGAGGGGGGTTGAGAGGGTCGTCGGCAGGGGGGGGGGGGTCAAGGTTGGTGGTGGTGGCGGCAGTGGCGGGAGGGGGCTAAAATGTGCTCCCTCACCTTGGGCTCTGGACCCCCCTCCCACCGAAGTCTGGCTACGCCCCTGATTCATATAAGCTTGTTGCTAAAAAATAATCTGCAAATTCTGCTCTGAAATTTTTCCAATTAGATTTCAACATAGTAATATAGTAAATGGCGGCAGATAAAGATTTGCATGGTCCATCCAGTCTGTCCAACAGTCACATTCATTATCAAATCGTTATTGGGCAATCTAAAAGTATTATTACATTTTACTCACTAAGGGGATCTTTTATGAAAGCTTAGCTTGAGTAATCTGCAACAGGGACCATTTTATTCCTATGGGCCCTGCTGCAGATAACTCGAGCTAAGCTTTAGTAAAAGACCCCCCTAAGTTCCCCTCCCCCATTGAGATATACAGCACACGATCTGAATACGGTATTAAATATTCATTTTTGATCTCGTTCTGTCTATGCCATTTTTTTTGTTACATTTGTACCCTGCGCTTTCCCACTCATGGCAGGCTCAATGCGGCTTACATGGGGCAATGGAGGGTTAAGTGACTTGCCCAGAGTCACAAGGAGCTGCCTGTGCCTGAAGTGGGAATCGAACTCAGTTCCTCAGGACCAAAGTCCACCACCCTAACCACTAGGCCACTCCTCCACTGTTGCTACTATTTGAGATTCTACATGGAATGTTGCTAGTGGAATAGCAACATTCCATGTAGAATCTCCAATAGTAGCAACATTCCATGTAGAATCTCCAATAGTATCTATTTTATTTTTGTTGCATTTGTACCCTGCGCTTTCCCACTCATGGCAGGCTCAATGCGGCTTACATGGGGCAATGGAGGGTTAAGTGACTTACCCAGAGTCACAAGGAGCTGCCTGTGCCTGAAGTGGGAATTCGAACTCAGTTCCTCAGGACCAAAGTCCACCACCCTAACCACTAGGCCACTCCTCCACTGTTGCTACTATTTGAGATTCTACATGGAATGTTGCTAGTGGAATAGCAACATTCCATGTAGAATCTCCAATAGTAGCAACATTCCATATAGAATCTCCAATAGTATCTATTTTATTTTTGTTACATTTGTACCCCACGCTTTCCCACTTGTGGCAGGCTCAATGCGGCTTACATGGGGCAATGGAGGGTTAAGTGACTTGCCCAGAGTCACAAGGAGCTGCCTGTGCCTGAAGTAGGAATCGAACTCAGTTCCTCAGGACCAAAGTCCACCACCCTAACCACTAGGCCACTCCTCCACTCCAGGGCTTCAGGGCTTGGACCATAAACGTCTGCCCAGAACTGGCCCTACTTCCCAACTACTGGAGTTGCCATCAAAACCCACTCTAACCTATCCTAATTTGTCTTTCCATATACGAGACAGACCGTAGAAGTCCATCAGGGCACTGGCCTTACTTCACCGCTGCTGGAGTTGCGGTTGAAGCCCATTCCAGCCCATCCTGGTCTGTCTTGTGTATAGGAGAAACAGAATGTAGAGGTTCATCCAGCGTTGGCCTCCCTTCCCCACTGCTAGAGCTGCTATCTAAGCTCCACTCTTGCCCATCATAAATGAACTTAGAGCTGCAACTTAAGTCACCACTAAGCTTCATGCCCTCCAGGGATGATGGAATGCTGCGTGCGGCTGCCTTGATTCTGTAATGCTTTGGCGCTTCTGTGTCAAGAGATAGCGTGTGTAATCTTAGGCTGATCAATATTACTACAAACTTTGTTGCGCACTCAAAGCTTTGCAGCCTGCTGCACTCTAGAAACTTTCTCTGGCCTAGGCTGGAAAACAGCACAGGTTCAGAAAGATCTGACACCATATTTCAGAGTTAGAAATGAAGATGCACTGCAGTGGCGTAGCCACAGGTGGGCCTGGGTGGGCCAGGGCCCACCCAACAGTAGCACATGTTTAGCAGTAGCTGATGGGAATTCCAAGCTCTACCAGCTGAAGACTTCCCCCTGATGGTTTTGAAAATGGTGTGCTCCACGTTACTGGCACCTGTGAATGCTCAGTTTTCAGCGCATGCCTGCTGCAGACTGCCAAGGTGGAGAGAAACATTTTCCCAGCAGCTTAGATTTTTTTTTTTTTTGGGGGGGGGGGGGGGGGGGGGAGAACACTTGGTGCCCACCCACTTCTTGCCTAGGCCCACCCAAAATCTGCTGTCTGGCTACGCCCCTTAGATGCAGTAAACACGGTTGGTGTACAGGAACCATGTTGTGCTACAACTGAAGGTTAAAGTGACAACAACCAGGAAGTAGGAAAACAGTGAGATGTAACAATGAGCCACTAGGTGACATCAGTATACGTTTTTTTTTATTGATTTTCATTTAATACAAAGATACAATCTTTGAATAGATACACCAATACTTAAATAGTATTCTTCAACGACAAAAATTATATTAATATAATAAAGTAAAGTATTGGTTTTAAAAGTCCACAAATGAAGGAGAAAATCTAGAATTATACCAAAGGAAGTTGGTCTAATACTCTTAGTTCTACCAAAGAAAATTGAGCAGGAGGTTACCCCTGTCAATTAAACCGCTTATATCTGGTGCTCCCCCTTATTACTTTGCATATTGAGAAAATTTCGCAACTGTTCTGGTTCAAAGAAAACATATCTGTATGAGGAGAGACTTGTTGACCTGAACATGTATACCCTGGAGGAAAGGAGAAACAGGGGTGATATGATACAGACGTTCAAATATTTGAAAGGTATGAATCCGCAAACGAACCTTTTCCGGAGATGAGAAGGCGGTAGAACGAGAGGACATGAAATGAGATTGAAGGGGGGCAGACTCAGGAAAGATTTCAGGAAGTATTTTTTCACAGAGAGAGTGGTGGATGCTTGGAATGCCCTCCCGCGGGAGGTGGTGGAGAGGAAAACCGTAACGGAATTCAAACATGCGTGGGATAAGGAATCCTGCTCAGAAGGAAGGGATCCCCAGAAGCTTAGCCGGTGGTGGGAGGCAGGGCTGGTGGTTGGGAGGCGGGGATAGTGCTGGGCAGACTTATACGGTCTGTGCCCTGAAAAAGACAGGTACAAATCAAGGTAAGGTACACACAAAAAAATGGCACATGTGAGTTTATCTTGTTGGGCAGACTGGGTGGACCGTGCAGGTCTTTTTCTGCCGTCGTCTACTATGTTACTATATCTCTTGTCTTTAAAGAGTAGTAAACACTTGTAAGGAAATCTCAATTGGAAACTAGCATTTATCCCAATAGATTCTTGTTTCATGTCCAGAAACTTCTTCCTCCTCTGTTCCGTTCATCTAGAAATGTCTGGGAAAATTGAAACTTTACTTCCCTTAAATTCAGGATGGATATTCTTAAAATAAAGCCTTAATAAGGCCTCTTTATCTTGAAGGAATACAAATGAAACAATTAGGGTTGCTCTAGTTTCAATTTCCTCTTTGGATTGTTCCAAAAGGTCCGTTATGTCCAATGCTTCTAATATATTATCCTGTTGTATTGGATCATTTTGTTGTCGCTTGGATTTTACTTCTACATAATAAAGTCTCTGTAGAGGTGGTAGGGATTGTTCTGAATACTTGTAAATCTCTTTTAGGAATTTGAAAAACATATCTCTTGGAGTAACATAATGTGATTGTGGAAAATTTAATATACGAAGATTTAAAATTTCTTGACAAATTCTCTAAATTTTCTATTTTCCGATGCAATAATAATCGATCTCCAGAGAATTGGGCTTGCTGTTGACATCAGTATACATTAACACAGGGGTGGACAACAATGGCTCTTGAAGGCCACAACCCAGTCAGGTTTTCAAGATTTCCACAATGAATATATATGATATCTATTTGTATACAATGGAAGCAGAATATGCAAAACAATCTCTTGCATATTCATTGTGAAAATCTTGAAAACCTGTATCAAATCAAGGATTCGGATATTGCTTTAAAGATTGTTTATTCACACATCAATAGACACACACGTATTACATAACACTCTTATGCAGTATACATACATCACCAGAGGATTGTAGCCTTCATCTGAGCTGCAACAGCAATCGGGGAAGCACCGATGACCGCCCAGAGATCTGCGGGAAAATCCCACACTGGAGAGGCGTCCCTCGAACCAGGTACAGAGCTTCTGTTTCAGCCAGGGGCTTCCCCTCTTTTTATAACAGATCACAAACAAGTATGCCTGGGACAGAACAATGAAGTGACCAAACTACATCCCTCTCCCACAGGTACACTCTGATGAAACACCAGCTGTTGGACCTGTTTACTCAGTTCTCAGCACACTCCTGTAGTGAGTTACCCAACCAGTGGCGTACCAAGGGGGGGGGGTGGTCTGCCCCGGGTGCACGCCGCTGGGGGGGGGGGTGCCACAGCGCGCGCCTGTCTGCTCCCAGTTCGCTACGCTCGCTAAATTCTCTCGTTCGCTGCCTCCTTCTGCAGGTTACTTCCTGTTCCGGGGCAGAGGGCGGGAGCTGCAGCGAACGAGAGAATTTAGCGAGCGTAGCGAACTGGGAGCAGACAGGCGCGCGCTGCGGCACCCCCCCCCAGCGGCGTGCACCCGGGGGGGGGGGTATCATTTCGCGGGGGGGGGGGCGCTGCACCCGGGGGGGGGGGGGGCGCATCGACGATCCACCCCGGGTGCCGTCGAGGCTAGGAACGCCACTGTACCCACCTGTCAAACAAATATTCTGGTAGCAAAACAAACATTCTGCATGTCAACAAACAAATATTCTGGGTCAGCATAAGTATCATATATCATAAGTATCATACTCCAACACAGGGTTGGGGCCCTCAAGGACCATAGTTGCCCACCCCTGCATTAACATCTGTAACAGTAATAGCCAAGCCCATCTGGACTGCATCTTTAGCATACAGGGAGGTCCTGCCCCATTGCATGGTTCTTTTCACATTCATTTAGATTCTCTTATGCTAAGTGACCTGTTTAAAAACAAAAAAGGGGCTTTCCTCAGAAGTGAAATTTACAATTAAATTCAACTACATTAATGAAGCATGAATTACATTCTCTCCATGTAAAAGAAAACAAAACACATATGTCTTTATTCAAATAAAGCACAGACAGGTGTTTTGTGTGAAGAACGAAATCAATTTATGCATCTGTGACATATATCCATGAAAGATGTTAGAAATTAGCATTGCAAATTAATTTTCATTCGCCTCCTCCCTGTCTTGTAGCTTTCTTCTTCTTTATCACTGTCAGAGGAAATAGTTTTCTCTCTTTTAAATCAATTCTTTAAGCAGCATTCGCTGATCTGACCTGGATTTTTCTAGATAGAAAGCAAAGATTTAGGAGCAGGTTCTACGCTATGATTCAAAAACTGAAAACTCTCCGGTGTCCCTGGACATCTCTTGACAATAAAGAAAGCCGCTACACATGTAAGCAGGACATGTGATTTTCAATGTTTTCATTTTGTCATTTACACTGCTCCTTGCCGTCTACGTTATTGCTAATATAGGGCCCCTTTTACTAAGCCGCGTTAGGCTCAACGCGGGCCCAACATGCGCCGAAATGAACTTACTGCCCGACTACTACGTGCCTCTTGTGGTAATTTCATTTTTGGCACGCTTCCGCTATGCACCTCTGGAAGATATATTTTTTATTTTCGGACGCACATAGCGGATGTGATCCAAGTGGCATCTGATGCGCGTAGTTCCTTACCGCGCGGATTCTTTACCGCTAGGTCTATGGCTGGCGGTAAGGTCAGACACCCAAAATGGACATGCAGCAATTTTGATTTTGCCGACAAGTCCATTTTGGGGGGGGGGGGGGGGGGAAGGCATTTTTGATACGTGCGCTGAAAAATATTTCTGCGCGCACCCAAAACCTGCACCTACACTATCGCAAGACACTTTTTACCGTGGCCTAGTAAAAGGACCCCATAAATGTTTACAGAGTTATAACAGTCATATAAAGGGATTACATTTATGCATTAATCTTTTGTAAAATAATTTTAAATCTGAATCTGCTGCTTGGATAACTAAGGGCCTCTTTTACTAAGCCACATTAGGCTCTACGTGTGCCCAACGCATGCCAAAATGAACTTACCACCCGACTACTGCGTGCCTCTTGCAGTAGTTTCATTTTTGGCGCGTGTCCGCTATGTGCCTCTGGAAAATATTTTTTATTTTCGGATACGTGTAGCAGACGCGCGCCAAGTGGCATCTGATGCTCATAGGTCCTTACCGTGCAGATTCCTTACCGCTAGGTCTATGGCTGGCGGAAAGGTCAGACATCCAACAACTTAAAACCTGGCTTTTCACAAATGTCTCTGTTCCAAAAGCCAGTAACCACCGATTGGACCAGAGCTTTTCTATGCAGATGCTGTTGGCTGCATTCTTTCACTTTTGACATTGGACCTAATTTTTCTTTTAAACATAGGTATTGCAGTACATGCTTTGAATCTGTGAAAGTATTGTAGAAACCTCTGTGCTGCCAGTCAACATAGCATTGTGAAGTTTGCTGAGTAAGCTTGGGAAGCACTTATGTAAGGTGGTTGTATGACTACTTTTAGGGGTTCACTTTGCTTTTTACCCCTATTAGTTTTTTTTACCCCTGACGCAGCCTGAGGGCGAAACGTGGCCACGTCGGGTAACTTGTAATAAACCACTTCTTCTGTTACCCTCCTGTGCTTAGTATCGAATGCATAATATTTCCATGTATTATAAGTAATGGAATCATATATTGTAGAGCTGTACCATGAAGAATTTAGTAGGCCGGGCGACATCATTTGAAAATAGAGTGAGCCTCCTTTGGTAACCAATGGAGGGTATGTAAAAATAGCGTAACACTTTCAAACCTGGAAGTATTTCAGATCAGACGTACCTCGGTATTTTACAGTGTCTGAAGCCTGTGATGAATAGTTTCATTACAGCCAACATAGAGTCATTATTGTTGATCAATAAACCTTCTAGACCACATACAGCATCAAGGTCTCTTTGAGTCGCCTTCGCTGTTCTCTTAATAGTCTAAATGCCCCATCAATAATGTCTGAACAATCAGCTGAAAGGCTTTTTGAGTCAAAACAAGATCTTATACATCTTCATTTCCATTGAAAACCAAATACCTTAACTCCCAATGGCCCCTTTTCCCAAGCTGCAGCAAAAGGGGGCCTGCGTTGGCGGCGGCATGTGTATTACATGTGCGCCGAGACCCCCTTTTATGGCAGCTGGTAAAAGGGCCTTCAGGAAATGGCTGGGCGGCAAGTAAAGCACTTGCCACACGGCCATTTCGGGGGGGGGGGGGAGGAGGCCTTACCGCCAGCCATTGAGGTGGCGGTAATGGCTCCCGCGCTAGCCCGGCAGCGACCAGGCAGTGCGTGGCGCTGCCCGATTACTGCTGGGTAGTATCCGGCACTACGAATTTGCATAGTGCCGGAAATGACGGCGCAGTAGGGGTGGAAAGTCTCGCCGGGCTGCTGCGTTAGCCCGGTGGTACTTCCTAAATAGCGATCCACTTAGTAAAAGGAGCCCAATGTTTGTACATGAGGCTTAAAAAACAGAGAACTGTCCAGAGTAATACCAGTCATTATCTGGCCATGGAAAAAATGGCCTTAGCATGTGGGAAAGATCCACGTAAGGTTGCGATAAGGCTGCTTTTTGCCACAGCTTTGTCAAAGGGCCCTTGTATAGAAGACCCCCCTCCCTGGTGTCGCTCAGGGGCCTAAGTACATCTGATCGAGGCCCAGTCCATGGACAGTGCTAGGGCGGTAGCGTCCCCCGGCGCGCTGGGCCCGGGTCTTCTTGGAGTCGGGTTGTTTGGGAATGCAGCCCAAAGTGGGTGGTAAACTTCATCTAAGGCTAAATTCTAGCACGAGACCAATAGCGAACAAGTACTATAAGGGAAAGGTCATTTTACTAAACTGAGTTAGGCACTAATACATGGGAAAAGTGCAGTACACGCTCAGACGTCCTGCGGTAATAGTGAAATCTGTGTGTGCTAACCATGTACTAAGGACCTGATTCTATATATGCTGCCTGAAAAATAGGCACCAAAAAAATGTCTGCCTAGGCGTATTCTATAAATCACACCTAAATCTAGGCACAGTTTATAGAATACACATAGGGGGTTTATAGAATACACCTAGCGGCCATGATGGCACCTAAGTCTAAGTGCATCCATTTAAAAAACAATGTCTAAGTTAGGTGTAGAGCAGGTATATTCTATAACCCTGCGGGTATTTTTTCAGGATGTCCATGACCTGCCCATTCCATGCTCATAGCCGTGTCCCTTTTTCTGCAGCGTGTATTAGAATTTACGCGCACCACTTAGCAGTATGCTTAGTGAGTTGTGTGCAGTAAATTCTAAATAATGCCAATTAGTGTCAATAATTGCTTGATAAGTGCTGTTATCAATGCTGATTATCTTGTTAAGGTAAGTTATATTGCATGAACAAATCCAGAATACGACTGGATTTCCTCACGCAATTTCTGTTGAACTATATAGAATGTGGGGGTAAATGGTTTTTTTTTTCTCATTTTTATAAGGAGATGTGTCATGGACAGAGAGTGGGCAATCCTGCATTAACCAGTTTGTGCATCCTCATTACCGCATGTTAAATAGTTAAGTAGGGATAATGCAGGAGCCCTTACTGCCTTCAAAATGAGTGGTGATAAGTGCTTAAATGGTTAATTTTAAAATATGGCTGTGTATTAATGACCACTTAGGGGTCCTTGTACTGAGCCACGGCAAAATGTGGCCTGCAGTAGTGTGGGCACATGTTTCTGGCATGCGCCGGGCCACTTTTTAACCGTGTCAGGGTAGCCGTATCTCAAAAAAGATATAGAGGAATTAGAAAAGGTGCAGAGAAGGGCGACGAAAATGATAAAGGGGATGGGACGACTTCCCTTTGAGGAAAGGCTAAAGTGGCTAGGGCTCTTCAGCTTGGAGAAAAGGCGGCTGAGGGGAGATATGATAGAGGTCTATAAAATAATGAGTGGAGTTGAACGGGTAGATGTGAAGCGTCTGTTCACGCTTCCCAAAAATACTAGGACTAGGGGGCATGCGATGAAGCTACAATGTAGTAAATTTAAAATGAATCGGAGAAAATTTTTCTTCACTCAACGTGTAATTAAACTCTGGAATTTGTTGCCAGAGAATGTGGTAAAGGCGGTTAGCTTAGCGGAGTTTTAAAAGGTTTGGACGGCTTCCTAAAGGAAAAGTCCTTACACCGTTATTAAATGGACTTGGGGAAAATCCACTATTTCTGGGATAAGCAGTACAAAATATTTTGTACTTTTTTGGGATCTTGCCAGGTATTTGTGATCTGGATTGGCCACTGTTGGAAACAGGATGCTGGGCTTGATGGACCTTTGGTCTTTCCCAGTATGGCAATACTTATGTACTTATGTAAGGGCTTTTTTTTCAATGGGCCGGGAAAAGGGCCTGCAGTAAAATAGAAACTAGTGCATGCCTATTTACATCCTGAGCCCTTAACACTACCCACTGATCTAGTGGTAAGAGCTCATGTGCTACATGCACGGTGACCGGTCGGAACGCGCCAACTGCCAATTAATGCTGCGCGGGGTAGGAAATTTAAGAAATAATTTGAACCAGCAGAATTGGTCCACAGCAAATCTGAAATTACTGCTAAGGGGGTGTGCTAGCCTGGCGGTAGTCTCTTTTTGGAACGCGCTACATGCGGGTAGACCTTACCGCACTTTTGTAAAAGGGCCCCTCAATAGTGTAAGAGGAAACTTTTAGCAACAACATTGATAAAAATTAAAATTCAAAGATAAAGAAATAATATTAATTCAAAATCAGATATCAACTAATTATCAAAAACAGGACAAAAAAGACGCGAACAGTCATGACCGCGGCAGTATTTGAGCAAAGAAACTGCACACGTTTGACTCAGTTGTTATCATCGGTCATAAAAAAATATTCTGATTTCATTTTTTTAACTTTATATGTGCATCAAAATACTCTTTCAAAATGTCTTAATCGTCAGAAAAAAACCTCAAGCACTTAGCCTAACAATCCCTCATGATTATGTTCTAATCGTCAGAAAAAAAAAATTTAAAGCACTATCAGAAAAAAAAAAAACATCTTAAGCACTTAGTCTAAAAAATCCCTGATACTTAGGGCATTTTGAAAGAGCATTTTGGTGCACATATAAAATTAAAAAAAAAAAATAGAATCAGGACGTTTTTTTATGACCGATGATAAAAACTGAGACAAACAAACACAGTTTCATTCCTCAAATACTGCCACGGCCGTGACTGTTCAGGTCTTTTTCCTCCTGTTTATGATAATTAGTTGATATTTGATTTTGAGTTAGTTATTTTTTTAAGCTTTGAATTTCATGTACTAATGGCAACATTAGCACATAGCTATTAATGCAAAAAAATAGAAAAAAGTCATTTTTCTGCCATGATAAAAATGGCCTTAGTTAGTATGCAGGAAACACCCACGTGGCCACTTTCTACTGCAGCTTAATAAAAGGACCCCTAAACTAATTACCCAAATGATACAGCTGAGTATATATGTTCATAAATAGCTAGTTTCATGTCGTATACATCTCTCTCCCATCATATCCATAATTTAAGAAGTCCTATTACCAAAGTACGATCCAATTTTGCACTGATCATATGATAAGTGTACATATTCTTTATTTATTCAAGTTGTTTTAATAAAAAAAATACTCCACACAATGAAAAATTCTAAGCAGATAAAAAATGATATGGGGCTTTTGCCAAAAGACCCATTAGAAGAGACCATTGGATCCCTTTTACCAAGCTGCGGCAAAAGGGGGCCAGCGCTGACGTCGGTGTGTGTTATACACGCTTGCCGAGGCCCCCTTTACTGCAGCTGGTAAAAGGTAAGTCTCGCTTTCCTACATGAAATGGCCGGGCAGCAAGTAAAGCACCATTGAGGTGGCGGTAAGAGCTCCCGTGTTAACCCAGTGGTAACCGGGCAGCTCGCAGCACTGCCCGATTACTGTTGGGTACACAGAGGAACACTATATAGAAAAAGGATGGAATCCAATTAAAGCAAAACTTAAATGACCTCATGGCTGGAGCGAGCTTTGACCGCAGCTCCAGAGGTTGGGAATTAAGACCAATGCCGGGCAGACTTCTATGGTCTGGGTCCCGTAAATGGCAAATACAGATCAGGATCAAGGTTGGAGTGGGCTTTGATGACAACTCCAGTAGTTGAAAAGTAGGACCAGTGTCTGGCAGACTTCTGTGATCTTCGTTCCAAAATTGGCAGGGAGAGATAGAGATTAACAGGGGCATTTTCGAAAGAAAAGGGCGCCCATCTTTCGACACAAATTGGGAGATGGGCGTCCTTCTCCCAGGGTCGCTCAAATCGGCATAATCGAAAGCTGATTTTGGGCGTCCTCAACTGCTTTCTGTCACGGGGACGACCAAAGTTCCCGGGGCTGTGCCGGCAGTGTACCAAAGGCGGGACGGGGGCGTGCTTAAGAGATGGGCGTCCACGGCCGATAATGGAAAAAAGAAGGGCACCCATTTGGCCGACTTTACTTGGTCCCTATTTTTTCACGATCAAGCCTTGAAAAGGTGCCCAAACTGACCAGATGACCTCCCCTTACTCCCCCAGTGGTCACTAACCCTCTTCCACCCTAAAAAAATGTTTTTCAAAATATTTTTTTGCCAGCCTCAGATGTCATACTCAGCTCCATGACAGCAGTATGCAAGTCCCTGGAGCAGTTTTAGTGGGTGCAGTGCACTTCAGGTAGGCGGACCCAGGCCCATCCTCCCCCTACCTGTTACACTTGTGGTGGTAAATGTGAGCCCTCCAAAACCCACCCGAAACCCACTGTACCCACATGTAGGTGCCCCCCTTCACCCATAAGGGCTATGGTAGTGGTGAACAGTTGTGGGGAGTGGGTTTTGGGGGGGATTTGGGGGACTTAGCACCCAAGGGAAGGGAGCTATGTACCTGGGAGCAATTAATGACGTCCACTGCAGTGCCCCTTAGGGTGACCGGTTGATGTCCTGGCATGTGAGGGGGACCAGTGCACTACAAATTCTGGCTCCTCCCACGGCCAAATGGTTTGGATTTGGCCGGTTTTGAGATGGGCATCCTCGGTTTCCATTATCGTCGAAAGCCGAGGCCGGTCATCTCTAAGTCTGGCGATCTCAACATTTAGGTCGACCATCTCTAAGGTTGACCTAAATGTTGAGATTTGGCCAACCCCGACCGTATTGTTAGAATTAAAGATGGCCGCCCATCTTGTTCGCTAATACGGTTGGCTCCGCCCCTTCCTGGGGCTGTCCCCAGAGATGGGCGCCCTTAGAGATGGGCGCCCCATTCGATTATGCCCCTCCACGTATACAAATAACAATAAACCCTAGGTTCTTCAGATTCATTAAAAACACCTTGAATGCAAAACCACCATTTCTTTTGTTTGTTATCATATATTTATTTATTTGTATTTATTTGTTGCATTTATATTCCACATTTCCCCACCTATTTGCAGGCTCAGTGTGGCTTACATTGTACCGCGTTTGCTAACTCCGGTAGAGAAAGAAGTACAAAGTGATGGTATAGTCGAATGAGGTTCATATGTTACAGACACATTGTGAATCAGAGAATGAGAATTATATAGTGTTCATTACGACCTTTAGTTACATTGTGTTGCAGGGTTCAGGCACTTAAGTTGGGTCGGTAGGATATACCTTATTGAACAGGTTGGTCTTTAGTAGCTTCCTAAAGTTGAGGTGGTCATACGTTGTTTTCACAGTTTTTGGTAATGCGTTCCACAGTTGTGTGCTTATGTAGGAGAAGCTGGATGCATAGGTTGATTTGTATTTGAGTCCTTTACAGCTTGGGTAGTGGAGATTTAGGTATGTCTGTGTTGATGCGACTGTGTTTCTGGTTGGTAGGTCTATGAAGTCGGTCATGTATCCCGGGGCTTCACCATAAATAATTTTCTGAACCAGGGTGCAGATCTTGAAAGCAATAAGTTCTTTGATTGGGAGCCAGTGCAATTTTTCTCGGAGGGGTTTGGTGCTTTTGAATCGCATTTTGCCAAATATGAGTCTGGCTGCTGTGTTTTGAGCGGTCTGAAGTTTCTTTATGAGCTGCTCTTTGCATCCCGCATAGATGCCATTGCAGTAGTCAGCGTGGCTTAGTACCATTGATTGTACCATGTTGCGGAATATTTCCCTCGGGAAGAATGGTTTCACGTGTTTGAGTTTCCACATTGAGTGGAACATTTTCTTGGTTGTAGAGTTCACTTGGCTCTTGAGTGTAAGGTTACGGTCGATTGTAACCCCGAGGATTGACAGGCTGTCTGATATAGGGAGGGTGTGATTTGGTGTATTTAAATTTGTGAGTTTGTTCATGTTATGTAGGGATGAGAGGATGAGGCAATGTGTTTTTTCTGTGTTGAGGTTTAGTTGGAACGCATTTGCCCATGAGGTCATGGTGTTCATGCTGCAATTGATTTCACTGGTGATTTCTGTCAGGTCATGTTTGATAGGAATGCATATTGTAACATCGTCTGCATAGATGAATGGGTTGAAGCCTTGGGTGGATAGGGACTTTGCTAGCGGGGTCATCATTAAGTTGAAGAAGATCGGTGATAGTGGTGATCCTTGAGGTACTCCGCAATCTGCTTTCCATGGTAGTGATATTTTTGAGTTAGATTTCACTTGGTATGTTCTGGTGGTTAGGAAGCCCTTGATCCAGCTGAGTATGTTTCCACCAATCCCGAAGTAGTCTAGGAGTCTTAATAGTATATTATGGTTTACCATGTCGAATGCACTAGACATGTCGAATTGGAGGAGAAGTATGCTTTTGCCTATTGCTATTTCTTGCTTGATTTGGCCAGGAGGGTGGTTTGTACTGTTTCGGAGCTGTGGAGGGGGCGAAATCCAGATTGTGATTCATGTAGTATGGAGAATTTGTTTATGTAGGTAGTGAGTTGTTTGGTTACCATACTTTCCATCAGTTTGACTGCTAGTGGGATAGATGCTACTGGGTGGCAGTTGGTAAGTTCATTTGTCTTTTTTTTTTGGTATCTTTTGGTATAGGGGTGAGTAGGATGTTACCATTTTCCTTCGGGAAGAAGCCTTGTTGGAGCATGAAGTTTAGATGGGATTTGAGGTCTGTTATGAAGCAGTCAGGGGCGGAATTTATCAGGTAACTGAGGCAGGTGTCCAGTTGCAGTGAGTGTTGGTGAACCTATGGATCGCATGGGTAATTGTTTCGGTCGAGAGGAGAGCGAAGTTTGACCAGATTCAATCCGCTGGGTATTCTCCTGAGGTTGGGTCCATGCCGTAAATGAATCTTTCGATGTCGGTATTTTCTTTGTATTTTTTTCCAAGCGTTGAGTGTATGATCATTTTTGTTTTTTGTCCATGCTCGTTCAAGCTTCCTGGTTTGTGTATTTAGTTCTTTCAGTTCGGCGTTGAACCATGGTATTGGGTTGTGTCTTCATGATGTTCTTGTTTGTAAGGGTGCTATTTCATCTAGTATGCTTCTGCATCTTTTGTCCCATTCAGAGAGGTAGTGTATGGAGTCAGTATCTGCTGACCATTTGTTATTGTATATCTGTTGCCAGAAAGTTTTTGGATCAATTTGGCCTCTTGTGCTGTAGGTTGTATGGTCTTGTGTACGGTATGAGCCCTTCTTACGCCAGTTTAGGGATAGGTTTAGTTTGTAGTGATCAGTCCAAGGTGCTTCTGTCCAGGGGGCGGGGTGAGAGTGAGGGCGGGGCAGGGTGCAAAAGGGGCATGGTGTGGGCAGGGCAGGGGGCATGACATGTGTCCTCTTTTTCAGAGGACAAAATATAGTAACCATAATGAGGAAGGACCTAGCAAAGCTAGAGGAATGGATCAATATTTGACAACTAAGGTTTAATCCCAAAAATGCAGGGTCATGCGCTTTGGTCGCAAAAATCCGAGGGAACGATACAGTATAGGGGGGTGTAGTGCTTCAGTGTGTGAAGGAAGAGTGGGACTTGGGGGTGATTGTGTCGGAAAACCTTAAAGCTTTCAAACAGGTAGAAAAAGCGACGGCCAAAGCCAGAAGGATGCTTGGGTGCATGAAGAGAGGCATGACCAGCAGGAAAAAGGAAGTGATAGTGTCTCTGGTGAGGCCTCATTTGGAGTACTGCGTGCAGTTCTGGAGACCGCACCTATGGAAAGATATAAACAGGATGGACTCAGTCCAGAGGGCGGCTACAAAATTAGTAAGCGGTCTTGAATGCAAAAATTATAGGGACAGGCTTATGAACCTCAACATGTATACGCTGGAAGAGAGGAGGGAGAGAGGAGACATGATAGAACGTTTAAACATCTCAAGGACATTTATGTATAGGAAGAGAGCCTTTTTCAAATGAAGGAGAGCTCTGGAATGAGGGGGCCTATGACAAAGTTAAGAGGGAATAGGCTTAGGAGTAATCTAAGGAAGTATTATTTCACAGAAAGGGTGGTGGAGGCGTGGAATGGCCTCCCGGCGGAGGTGGTGGAGTGGAGGACTGTTCCAGAATTTAAAAAGGCATGGGATAAGCATGGGGGATCGCTTAGGAACAAGAAGAATTAGGGGTTACAGAGGATGGGCACACTGGATGGGTCATATGGCCTTTATCTGCCGTCATGTTTCTATGTTTCTAAACAGAGAGGAAACAATTTTCAAAGACGTTTACTTGGACAAAAACCTATTTACCTATTTTGGCAGATTGATGGCACTGGATATTCTTTCCATAAAAAAAAAATAAAATAAAATAAACCAGTGGTTCTCACCTGAGTCTGTGGGACCTCCAAGACAGTGTAGTTATCAGAATGAAAATGCATGAGAAATGTTTGCATATATTGGGGCTAAGAATAATGTTCACGTATGCAAATATACTTCATACATATTTATTGATTTAGTTGAGGGGGAGGGAGCAAGGAGGGCTGTAGAACATGGTCGAGAGCTGCTGCACTAAACCCAAACACTATGCATGATATTCAGAATTGATTTGGGGTAATAAACATACAATTCCAGCCTCGAAACTCCTCCTCGCCTTTTTGTTGTGCAAATTGTTCAATTTTCCGACTACACGATGTTTATTGTTTCACATCCAAGAACATCTGCAGCTGTTCATCAAGTCATTTGCATATCATTTCTGCTAATCATGAGCACTGAATGCTAATTTGTACAAATGTGTAGTGTTGTTTTTAGCTTGATTTTAATATTTGCAACTGTAATTATTTCCCTTCTGCATCAGGGAATTCCTCCTGGCTTCACAAAGTTTTATTTTGCCACCACAGACTGTAGTGCGCTGCGCGCAGGATATGCAGGAACCGGTCAGCACATATCGGTACTGAGCATTTGGAAGATTAGTTACCAGAATTTGGTTCAAGGGCTTATAACTGTTTATGATACACGGGAGAAATACGCGCTCCTGTGATCACTTCGGCTCCAGTTTTATGCCCGTTCAATCTACTTAAATACTGTTGATTTCTGCTGGATACCTTGAAAGATGGGGCATGTTTTTAACCTAAGAGATGTAGTCCTTTAATTCCTTTTCCCATTCTGCTTTTTTAAAGAGACACTGCCATGCAACCAATGTTCCCTCTAAGCTGTGAGGTAGTTCTCCGGCTACATTCCTGCTGGCGGTGGAATTGTTTCAATATTACCTAAGTTTTAGAAGTCTTTTAAGAACACATTTCTTCTGTCTGGCTTTTCTGAATACAAAGAACTCTTGGGTCCTTTTACGAAGTTGTGTAGGTGCCTATCCTGCTTATAATCGAACGAGAAAAACGCCCAAGTTCCGACCTAAACCGGGAGATGGACGTTTATCTCACAAAAACGAATAACGCGGTATAATCGAAAGCCGAACTTGGACGTTTTCAACTGCACTCCATCGCGGAAGCGTACAAAGTTGACGGAGGCGTGGTGAAGGCGGGACTGGGGCATGGTTATCACCCGAACAGAGATGGGCGCCTTTCGCCGATAATGGAAAAAAAGTATGCGTTTGTAGCTAGAATTTAGGGCACTTTTCCTGGACCCTGTTTTTTCACGAATAAGGCCCCCAAAAGTGCCCTAAATGACCAGATTACCACCAGAGGGAGTCGGGGATAACCTCCCCTTACTCCCCCAGTGGTCACTAACCCCCTCCCACCACAAAAAAATGATGTTTCACAACTTTTTATTTTCACCCTCAAATGTCATACCCACCTCCCTGGCAGCAGTATGCAGGTCCCTGGAGCAGTTGTTAGGGGGTGCAGTGGACTTCAGGCAGGTGGACCCAGGCCCACCCCCCCCTACCTGTTACAATTGTGCTGCTTAATGCTTAGTCGTCCAACCCCCCCAAACCCACTGTACCCACATGTAGGTGCCCCCCTTCACCCCTTAGGGCTATAGTAATGGTGTAGACTTGTGGGCAGTGGTTTTTGAGGGGGATTTGGGGGGCTCAACACACAAGGGAAGGGTGCTATGCACCTGGGAGCTCTTTTACCTTTTTTTTTTTTTTTTTGTAAAACTGCCCCCTAGGGTGCCCGGTTGGTGTCCTGGCATGTGAGGGGGACCAGTGCACTACGAATCCTGGCCCCTCCCACGAACAAATGCCTTGGATTTATTCGTTTTTGAGTTGGGCGCTTTCATTTTCCATTATCACTGAAAAACAAAAACGCCCAGCTCACAAATTGTCGAATAAAACATGGACGTCTATTTTTTTCGAAAATACGGTTCGGTCCGCCCCTTCACGGACCCGTTCTCGGAGATGAACGCCCATGGAGATAGACGTTTTCGTTTGATTATGCCCCTCCACGTGTACCCAATATGTGCCAGCTCAGAGTTACTGCCCAGCTACTGCATGGCCCGAGCGTAATTTCATTTTTTTACACTCGCCCATTACACGCACCAGAAAATATATTTTATTTTCTGGCGCATGGCGAAAATTGGGCGGTAACTCCGACTTGATGCACGTAGGTGATTACCGCATAGTTAACGCGAGAGACCTTACTGTTAAGTCAATTGCTGGCGGTAAGGTCTCAGACCCAAAATGGATGTGCAACAATTTTTATTTTGCCGCATGTCTGTTTTTAATGGATCTGCGCGTGCCCAAAGTCCTTGCCTATGCTACTGCAGGCCATTTTTCAGCGCACCTTAGTAAAAAGACTTCTCTATTGGAATTTTACTCACACCCTTTTTGTTAATCTTGCTTCCCATCTAGTCCTGCCTAATTATGCTCTCACCCATCCACCCTTAATTATTTGTTTGTCCTTGAGATAGTCTAAATCCCTGGTTACTTACTGCACATGTATTAATTTGCTTCTTGAACTTATTGTAATTTCTGTTATGTGGAAGGGCATAATCGAACGGGGCGGCGCCCAAGTTTTCATGAGGGCGTCCTCGCAGGATGGCCCCGTAAAGGGGCAGGGCAACCCATATTATCGAAACAAGATGGGCGTCCATCTTTCGTTTCGATAATACGGTCGGGGACGCCCAAATCATGAAATTTAATTCGACCTTAGAGATGGTCATCCTTAGGTCATTTTTGAGATGGTCGTACCCGGTTTTCGGCGATAATGGAAACCGAGGACGCCCATCTCCTAAGCACGCCGCAGTCCCGCCTTCACTACACTGCCGACACGCCTCCATGAACTTTGGTCGTCCCCGCGACGGAAAGCAGTTGAGGGCGCCCAAAATTGGCTTTCGATTATGCCGATTTGGGTGACCTTGCGAGAAGGACGCCCATCTCCCGATTTCTGTCGGAAGATGGGTGCCCTTCTCTTTCGAAAATTCACCTGATTCTGTATATTAATATGTTTTATTCACTTTATTGTTTATTTGTAAGCCACATTGAACTTGAGTCTATTTTGGGCTAATGTGGGGTATAAATGTCATGAATGCATGAATGAATATCACATTTTCAATAGAGGGGCAGGCAAGTTCTACAGGACTCCAGAGGATCTGAATATCCCTGGTGATTGAAAACACGTTATTAAAGCATCGCCCTCTGCTGGCGGGAATAAGGCTGCAGGACTCCCACACAGCTGAGAGGTATCATTGCATGCAATTTAGGTAAAGCTGTCAACCTGGAGCTGGTAAAAGCTAGGAAAACATGGAAGAGTGTTTTAGCTTTTGTGTGGATCTGAAGGACATGGAAATGCACTGGCAAGTCCAATCTTGTAAATTAGAGCATCTATAAAAGACTAGGATTTGCCTAGGTCAAAATTGATCTTTATATTTCTCAATTTTTGGACTTTTTTCAGTTTTAATACAATATATTTAATGCACATTAAAACTTTCTAATGCATGCTATTTGACTTAACGGTGTTAATTCATATGCTAATATATTTTAAACCAATTTAGTATGTACTAAGTTTTTTTAAAGAGCAGTAATGAACTGAAAGGTAAATTGTGCCAAACGAATCTCATTGAATTCTTTGACTGGGTGACCGTAGAATTGAATCATGGACGTGCTATAGACGTAATCTACTTAGATTTCAGCAAAGCTTTTGACACGGTTCCCCACAGGAGGCTCTTGAATAAACTTGACAGGCTGAAGATAGGACCCGACGTGGTGAACTGGATTAGGAACTGGTTGACGGAGAGATGCCAGAGGGTGGTGGTTAATAGAATTCGCTCGGATGAGGGAAAGGAGAGTAGTGGAGTGCCTCAGGGATCTGTGCTGGGTCCGATTCTGTTCAATATATTTGTGAGTGACATTGCCGAAGGGTTAGAAGGTAAAGTTTGCCTTTTTGCGGATGATACTAAGATTTGTAACAGAGTCGACACCTGGGAGGGTGTGGAAAACATGAAAAAGGATCTGTGGAAGCTAGAAGAATGGTCTAAGGTCTGGCAATTAAAATTCAATGCGAAGAAATGCAAAGTGATGCACTTAGGGAGTAGAAATCCACGGGAGATGTAGGTGTTAGGCGGTGAGAGTCTGATATGTACGGACGGGGAGAGGGATCTTGGGGAGATAGTATCTGAGGATCTGAAGGTGACGAAAGTGTGACAAGGCGGTGGCCATAGCTAGAAGGTTGCTAGGCTGTATAGAGAGAGGTGTGACCAGCAGAAGAAAAGAGGTTTTAATGCCCCTGTATAAGTTGTTGGTGAGGCCCCACCTGGAGTATTGTGTTCAGTTTTGGAGGCCGTATCTTGCTAAGGATGTAAAAAGAATTGAAGCAGTGCAAAGAAAAGCTACAAAAATGGTATGGGATTTGTGTTCCAAGATGTATGAGGAGAGACTTGCTGACCTGAACATGTATACCCTGGAGGAAAGGAGAAACAGGGGTGATATGATACAGACGTTCAAATATTTGAAAGGTATTAATCCGCAAACAAACCTTTTCCGGAGATGGGAAGGCGGTAGAACTAGAGGAAATGAAATGAGATTGAAGAGGGGCAGACTGAAGAAAAATGTCAGAAAGTATTTTTTCACGGAGAGAGTGGTGGATACTTGGATTGCCCTCCCGCGGGAGGTGGTGGAGATGAAAACGGTAATGGAATTCAAACCTGCGTGGGATAAACATAAAGGAATCCTGTTCGGAAGGAATGGATCCTCAGAAGCTTAGCGGAGAATGGGTGGCAGAGCCGGTGGTGGGAGGCGGGGCTAGTGGTTGGGAGGCGGGGCTAGTGCTGGGCAAGACTTCTACGGTCTGTGCCCTGAAAATGGCAGATACAAATCAAAGTAAGGTATACACAAAAAGTAGCACGTATGAGTTTATCTTGTTTAGCAGACTGGATGGACCGTGCGGGTCTTTTTGTGCCGTCATCTACTATGAATGCATGCTACAAAAGACCATGAAGTGTGTATACCACTTAAGAAAAGCTGTATAGATGACACTGACAGTATTCATGGAAACATTCTAAGATTCTGTGAGACTTAATTTTAATATAAAGAAGAAAAGCAGAAACAATGTTGCAACCTAAAGAAGAGAAGATGCCTAATACTTAGACTGTTAGGAAGAAAGTTAACAGACGTATTAGAGAACTAGTGCTCATTATTTGCACCTTAAAGTGTGTTAAATGGGCTCCAGCTCTGAGTCGGTCGCCTTACAACAGTGTTAATCCTGGGCCCAGGATGGGTGGGCAGAATAACTTTGCCCTGCCCCACAAGTGATTTGGTCTCTCCCTCTCTCACCTGCATGCCATTTGGTTTCTCAAACATCCTCCCTCCCTCGCATGCAGCAGCTAATACACACTGCTCATGTTGGCCCCACAGCCTTCCCTCTGATGCTACTTCCTGTTTCCACATAGGTGAGAATCAGTGTTGCCAGGTGGGCGGTTTTACCGCCGAATTGGGCGGTTTTCCGCGACCAGCTGTGGGAAATTTTTGCCTGCGGCGGGTTGCGGTTTTTTGGGCTCCTTTTGGGTCTTTTGGGCGGTTTTAAAAGCGTTTTTTTCGGCTGCGGGGGGCGGGGTTAGTGACGTTTTGGGCGGGGTTAGTGATGTTTTGGGCAGGGCCGATGACGGGGGAGGCGGAGCTGATGATGGGGGAGGCAGGGCCAATGACGGCGGGGGCGGGGTTGATGACGCGGGGGTGGGGGTGTCAGGGGCGGGGTTTGACTTTGGGCGGGTTTTGGGCTGGATTTGGGCTCGATTGGGTGGGAAAAAATTTTTCCACCTGGCAACCCTGGTGAGAATACATCAGAGGGAAGGCTGTGGGGCTGGTGCGAATAGTATGTATCAGTCGCTGGTTCCTGCAGGGGAAGATCTGCTATTTACAAGGTATGCAGGAGAGACAGTTGTTGGGAGTTTTTGGCTGGTGAGGCTTAGGGATCCCTGCCAGCCACATCATAGGTGTGCTGCTACTGGGTGGGCCTGAGCCCAAAGTGGTTGGGCCTGGGCCCATCCAGGCCCACCCTTGGCTACACCACTGCCCCAAGCTACTTAATAATGAGATGCAAAACATGTAAATGCACATTACTAGGTAAATCCCACACAACCAAACAAATATCAGTCCGCCAACATTGGCGAGAATGTGCAAAGCGCTCAGCAATTAAATATATCCCATTTATATAAACAAAACCTCAAAGCTTCAGAATAATGTTTACTTTTGCAACAGCAAATGGAGACGCTTTACTAGTATCGGTTTCGCAAAGAAGCAGGAGAAAAAAAAAGAGCAGTCACAAAAAAAATAAACATAATAGTGGAGAAAAAAGCAGCTGTTCTAAAAAAAAAACGTACTGTTTGCTGAAGCATAAAACCCTTCAATGTAAAAAAAAGTTTTTCCTAAGCACCAAAGTTGTGCACAGAAAAAAGCAAAACAAAACAAAAAACACTTGTGTTAAACTCATTAGTCTCTCCAATGTTGCTTCCATTTTTTAATTCAATGAAGAACATGCACAGTCCAAAAACCCCCGACAAGGGTGCCTTGTTTTGTAAAGCTGTGTCAGGCAGTATTACTTTCAACCGGAGCTTTCAACATAATTTCAAAGCGGTATGGCTCCAAGATGGCAACTGGCTTATAACAAAAATGCCGACTCATGGCTAAACCAATCATACTTCAGCACCAAACTTAAAGAGACAGGCCATTTAAAAGAAAGCATTACATTCAATGGAGGTATTTAATCCTTTAGGTTCCAGGGTGCCTAATCTATACCATGAGACTACTCCAGTGTCATTTTGGATCCTGGTGCCTGCAAGGGCAGGATCAATCAGGGATCATCCCTGCCCACCCACTAGACCCCAGGGAATTTTAAAGGTTTTAGGTATGTGTGTGTGTGGGGGGGGGGGGGGGTCGCTTTGGTGGCCACTATTGGCTTAAAGGAGCAGGGCTTCCAGGTGGAGGCTTGGGGGGAGATGTCCTTCGGGTGGTGTGGATGATTGCAGGATAATCTTGCAGGGACTTGATTGGGGGGGGGTCACAACTAGTGGTTTTCTGTGGAGGGGGGGGGGGGGCGCAAGGATAGGGTTACAATATGTTTATATTTTTATTAATATTTTATTGTAACCTGCCCTAGATAAGGGTGGGCTAAGAAATAATAAATCTAATCTAATCTTTAGGGGATAGGAGGAGGTCAGTGACCAGTAGAGAAGAAGGGGGGTGGGGATCATGCCATAATTCCTCCAGTGGTCATTTAGGGCACTTTTTTGTGATTGTCGTGATTGAAACAGGTTTAGACCAAAATGTCTAACTTTTAGCTCCAGACATTTTTTTTGCTTTGTTACAATATGGCAGAAACGTTTTGGGAACATCCAAATCCCGCCCCTAACATGATCTTTTTGTGATTTGGATGCACTGCTTATGAATTGTATCGAAAAACATGTATATCTGGTCCAGTCTAACAAACTGAAACAACAACTGATGCTACCATCACCATTCCAAAAGACAGCTAGAAATCAGAAGATTTTTCAGTTCTCTATTTCCCGTTTTGGACTCAAAATATGGAACTCTCTACCTATTCCAATCAGAACAGAAGACAATTACCTCAACTTCAGAAAGAGGCTAAAAACCTTTCTCTTCCCAAAGACTGCTTCATAACAATCCATCATGACTTCCACCTCCTAGTCTCATCCATTATCCTCTCCTTAATGTTTTTAGTCTCATGCATTAATCCAATGGTTTCTAATGTTTCTCAGACCTCACACTAAAACTATTTGCTTTTGACTTACCTAGAATGCAAACCGCACTGAATCCACGTCCAATGTGCGCTAATTTGGAACTGCCTCACGCCCCAGGCGGTAATTCCATTTTTTACGTGCGTCTGATAAGCACGGCAGAAAATATTTTTTTTATTTTCTACTGCCTGGCGCTAACCAGGCGGTAATCAGCAGTGTACGCGTGCTGATGATTACTGCCCAGTTAACGCGTGAGACCTTACCGCTAAGTCAGTGGGTGGCAGTAAGGTCTCAGGCCCAAAATGGATGTGCTCCAATTTTTTATTTTGCCGCATGTCCATTTTCGGCCCCAAAAAAGGCCTTTTTTGCAGGTGCCCTGAAAAATGGAGCTGCGCGTATTCAATACATGCACCTACACCAGCGCAGGCCATTTTTCAGCGCACCTTAGTAAAAGGACCCCTATATTTTTCATCTCTTTTAGTATGATTGTTATCATTTCTATTTATTAGCGTTCTTTTCGATTTCCGTATGTTTTTAATTTTTATAAGCAAGCCAAACCACCAAGAGGGTGGAGGTACACAAATTCCTACGAAAAGTAGAATCTGAGGAAAGGGGGAGTAGGAGGAGTAGGCTCTTGAACAACACCAGTAGGCGACGTAGGTTAGGAACAATCTCTTTATTTAAATATACACTCGACTCAACACAGCCGTGTTTCGGCACTACAGACGCCTTCTTCAGGAGTCTATAAAATAAAACCAAACACTGGTAACAAAACAAACATGCAAAACAAAAGTAAAATAAGTATAAAACATTAAATGTGTGATGAACATAAATTTCATATAAAATTTTAAATAAAAAAAATTTTATATAAAAAATATATTGCAGAAATGCTAGAATATATATGTATAAAAATACATACACGTAAAAATATATATACTCATACATATATACATATATAGTTTTGAAATATATAATAAATACCTAAATTATTAAAAAATATTAAATTATATATAACATATAATAAAGGTGTTGTATATTACCTACGTCGCCTACTGGTATTGTTCAAGAGCCTACTCCTCCTACTCCCTCTTTCCTCGGATTTAATTTTTATAAGTCACTTTGATTTGATAATAAGACATTTCATCAAGCTTAAATAAACATAACCAAATAAAGATATGATTGGATGATTTTTACCTGAACCATGGAACAACACATTGGCAAGTTAGCGTCTTATACCTTGTTCTACCAAAGGTTGGTTCATCAGATTCCTAATATTTTGTTTGAAGATTTTGTACGCTGGGTATGTTGCTTAAACTATTGTAATATTGTTGATCTAGGCCTCCCAAAAAGTGTTATCACCCACCTTCAATTATTACAGAATGTAACGACCAAGATAATATTAAGAGGGAACAAATTCAATAGGGCTACCTCCTATCCGTCTTCCGCAGCCTAGTGCAATCACTCGTACTCAGCCATCTGGATTACTGCAACTCACTGTACGCAGGTTGTAAAGAGCAAATACTGAGGAAACTTCAAACAGCCCAGAACACAGCTGCCAGACTCATCTTCGGGAAACCAAAATACGAAAGTGCGAAACCCTTACGAGAGAAGCTACACTGGCTCCCACTCAAGGAACGAATCACTTTTAAATTATGCACACTAGTTCACAAAATTATTCATGGTGAAGCCCCAACCTACATGTCTGACTTAATAGACTTACCACCCAGAAACGCTAAAAGATCATCCCGAACTTTCCTTAACCTCCATTTCCCAAATTGCAAAGGCATAAAATACAAAGTGCTACATGCATCAACCTTCTCTTATATGAGCACGCAATTCTGGAATAAACTACCACGTAACCTGAAGACGACTTACGAGCTGACCGACTTCCGCAAGTCATTGAAGACTTATCTCTTTGAAAAAATCTATCGAAAGGATTAAAACACATGAAGTCCATGCACACTGTTAGTACTGCATCAATACATACTCATTTATTCTCTCATCCCCCGAAATTCTAACACACTCAAACCTTAATCTACAGGTAAAAATGTTATAACCAAACGTTCTTTAGCTATTGTTCTGTAATCCTATCAGTGTCCGTTGTTTCTTCACTATTCCATTGTTCTGTTCCATTGTTCTATTCCCCTTGCGATACATAGACTTTGTTTTTACTTTACTCCTCACAATGTAACCATAATCGAGTTGTAACAAATTGTACTTCCATCAATACAATGTATTGTAAGCCACACTGAGCCCGCAAATAGGTGGGGAAATGTGGGATACAAATGCAATAAATAATAATAATAATCTTCAGGCTGTACAGAGCAACCAAAATGATAAAGGGGATGGAACACCTCTCGTACGAGGAAAGGCTAAAGAGGTTAGGGCTCTTCAGCTTGGAAAAGAGACAGATGAGGGGAGATATCATTGAGGTCTACAAAATCCTGAGTGGTGTAGAACGAGTAGAAGTAAATTGATTTTTTACTCATTCTAAAAGTACAAAGACAAGGGGACATTCGAGGAAGTTACATGGAAATACTTTCCATGTAACTTTGTTTTTAAATACTTAAAAAAAATAGGAGGGAATATTTTTTCACGCAACAAATAGTTAAGCTGTGAAACTCTTTTCCGGAGGATGTGGTAACAGTGGTTAGTGTATCTGTGTTTAAAAAAGGTTTAGACAAATTCTTGGAAGAAAAGTCCAGAGTCTGCTATTGAGACAGACATGGGAAGCAACTGCTTGCCCTGGGATTTGTAGTATGGAATGTTGCCACAATTTGGGTTTCTGCCAGGTACTTGTGACCTGGCTTGTCCACTGTTTGGAAAACAGGATACTGGGCTAGATAGACCTTTAGTCTGGCCCAGTGTGGCTACTCTTATATTCTTACTAGTAAAAAAGCCCCGTTTCTGATGCAAATGAAACGGGGCTAGCAAGGTTTTCTTCTGTGTGCATGTGGGAGTGTGTGTGTCCCTGCCCTCTGCCCTCTCTCCCTTCCCCTGTGCTGTCTGTCCTCTCTGTCCCCTCCCCCCTCGGAGTCGAGTCCTTCAGAGTTAAGTTTCCTGCTGTGCTGTGTTTGTGTTACAGAGATAGTGAGGGCTTCTGCCCTCTCTCCCCTCCCCCCTCTGATTCCTTCACTGTTACAGAGAGAGCGATTTGATTTCGTGCTTTGCTGTGTTTTCCTTCACTGTGTTACAGAGAGAGAGAGGGCGGGGCAGACACTCGTGGGGAAACCGGATATCTCTCCACCCTTCACACTTCCGGCTGGAGGCTTCATTTAGAACGTTGGTGGTGCCTTTTATATATAGAGATGTACTAATCTCGACTAGAATAGCATTTAAATTACTATGCTTTAAGAAAATCCATGCAGTGCCTCCAGGATATTTGCCCTTGCAGGTTCAAATCTGCAGTCTAGATCAGGCTCTTCATTCTTCTGATGTGTTCAATGTAAAGATTCCTGCTGCTTTTGAGTGTAGACTTTTGAGAACCAGGGAAAACTGTTGGGTGCAGTATCAGTTCATTGGAACACATTAAGGTGCAAACTCATTTTAGTTTCCAAAAGAAGTTGAAACTTTGACTGCTCACAGTGTAAATGGGTATGGTTCCTGCATTAGCACTGCTTGGAGGTCATATATATATATATGGGTGTGATTTATTGTGTGGAATATTTAATATGTTTATGGCTGAAATTGGCCTTGAGCTTTATAGCTAAGCAGAATATAAATGCTACATTAAATTAAATTAACAATCTATATCAGTATAAAATGAATATAAAAAAAGATCTTTTATGCAGCGGTTCTTTTCTTCTCAAAGTACTCTGTTGCACTTATTTATCAGCTTGGATTACATGGCAGGGGTAATTTTCAAAGTCATTTACATGGGTAAATAACAGTTTAGAAAGGATTTGATTGACAAGGATCCTTACAGCTAGTAAATGCACATGCAACATTCCATAGCATGCGGGAAATGTCACTAATTCATTAGAATTTGTAATATTGCATCCACTATTGTGCATGACTCCATTGTCCTCACAAACCGTGGGCCCAAAATACACCCCCACATACTTTGCACCTGCCAACCTGAAAAATGTCATGAAGTACACACGTTTTTGGTTCTTATTTTATTTTAAACAAAAACATATATTTACTGTATCAATTGTGTTTGAAGATAGGATGATTAAAAGGATAAAAAGGTACATGCATACTTTGCCATCTTTGACAACTCCTACATATATACATCATCATCATCATCACAATAATAAGGAGTGGCCTAGTGGTTAGGGTGGTGGACTTTGGTCCTGAGGAACTGAGTGTGATTCCCACTTCAGGCACAGGCAGCTCCTTGTGACTCTGGGCAAGTCACTTAACCTTCCATTGCCCCATGTAAGCCGCATTGAGCCTGCCATGAGTGGGAAAGCGCAGGGTACAAATGTAACAAAAATAAAATAGATACTACTGGAGATTCTACATGGAATGTTGCTAAAATATGAGATTCTGTTGCTACTCTTTGAGATTCTACATGGAATGTTGCAATTCCACTAGCAACATTCCATGTAGAAGCCTGCGCGGCCACATTGTGATCTGCAAGGGCCGACTTCTACATGGAATGTTGCTAGTGGAATAGCAACATTCCATGTAGAATCTCAAAGAGTAGCAACAGTGGAGGAGTGGCCTAGTGGTTAGGGTGGTGGACTTTGGTCCTGAGGAACTGAGTTTGATTCCCAGTTCAGGCAGCTCCTTGTGACTCTGGGCAAGTCACTTAACCCTCCATTGCCCCATGTAAGCCGCATTGAGCCTGCCATGAGTGGGAAAGCGCAGGGTACAAATGTAACAAAAATAAAATAGATACTATTGGAGATTCTGCATGGAATGTTGCTACTATTGGAGATTCTACATGGAATGTTGCTATTCCACTAGCAACATTCCATGTAGAAGGCTGCGCAGGCTTCTGTTTCTGTGAGTCTGACGTCCTGCACATACGTGCAGGACGTCAGACTCACAGAAGCAGAAGCCTGTGCGGCCACATTGTGATCTGCAAGGGCCGACTTCTACATGGAATGTTGCTAGTGGAATAGCAACATTCCATGTAGAATCTCAAATAGTAGCAACAGTGGCCTAGTGGTTAGGGTGGTGGACTTTGGTCCTGGGGAACTCAGGAACTGAGTTCAATTCCCACTTCAGGCACAGGCAGCTCCTTGTGACTCTGGGAAAGTCACTTAACCCTCCATTGCCCCCATGTAAGCCGCATTGAGCCTGGCATAAGTGGGAAAGCGCGGGGTACAAATGTAACAAAAAAAAAAAGGCCGATATTCAGCCCATGGGAGGCAGCCCGGCTAAGTGCTGTGTTCAACACTAAGCTTGGATATTCAACCCTGGACCGTTTCCAGTGACTGGTTCAAACATAACTAGTTATGACAGAGGCCCTGTTACTAAGCCGTGATAGGCTCTACGCGCGTGCAGCGAGCACCCAAATGAGACTACTGCCAGGACAGCACACACTCCTGACAGTAATTTCAGATTTGGCATGCACCCATAATGCACGGAGGAATTATTTATTTATTTATTCCTACACGCACCAGTTCCGGCGGTAATCGGCACTTGGCGCACACCGGCCGGTCACCGCGCATGTAGCGTGTTAGCATTTACTGCTAGATCAATGGGTGTTGTTAAGGGCTCAGGCCGGTTTTGAGTGCGCGCTGGTTTCGTTTTTACCGCAGGCCCTTTTCCCGTCCCATTAAAAAGAAGCCATTTTTTGTAGATGCGGTAAAAACTGGCCTGGTGCACGCCCAATAAACGTGCCACAGGCCACTTTTTACCGCTTCTTAGTAAAAGGGCCCCTCAATAGCGCTAGCTGGTTACATTTATAGTGGTCAGAGATAGGCCTGCTATTTATGCGGTTCAATTTGGCCGCTAAACTTAGCAGACAGCGCTGAATATTGCCAGCTATTGCACGATATAGCCAGTTTTCTTTTCAGCGCTAACTGGCAAAATTCAGCAGAGGCAACTGGTTATCTTGCACTGATGGTTAGGCACCCAAAACACTATTTAACCGGTCAGCGGCCATTTCCGGCCAGTTAAATAGTGCTGAATAACGGCCAGAATGTGTATAATGTTTTCCCCAACCCAATTACACCTTCGAGAACACCTCTTTTTTTTTTTTATTTTGGTTAAAAGTAAGAGGCCTTTTTATTTAAGCTTAGAATGTGCTAAATTCTAAGAAGCCCGTAGGCATATCATGGGTTTCTTATCATAACACTGTCAGTTAGCTCACGCTAAGTTGTAGTAAAAGGGCCCCTAAGTGTACTGTGAAAATATGCAGAAAATATGCAATGTACTTTTATCCCACAGCAAATCTACTTAGGTGTATTCAGCCATTTAGCTGGGCTTAGCATATCTTAACAAGGGACTTTCTTGTTGCTAAGCCCAGATTCAATGCGGTACAACCTTCCCGAGCCCTTACGCCAAGCCCCCTCCCTGCCCGTCTTCAAGTCTTTGCTTAAAGCCCACCTCTTCAATGCTGCGTTCGGCACCTAACCCTTACCGTTCAGTGAATCCAGACTGCCCCAATTTGACTGCCCCTATCGGACCGACCGTTCACTTGTCTATTAGATTGTTAAGCTCTTTGAGCAGGGACTGTCTCTCTTTGTTAAATTGTACAGCGCTGCGTAACCCTAGTAGCGCTCTAGAAATGTTAAGTAGTAGTAGTAGTATTACATATAGCAGTGATTTAACCAGAGCTGAGATTGTGATGTCATAATGCCTCATTCCACCAATGCCTAAGAGCCAACCTCATCAGTGATGTCACAATGGCTTGATTGTCCTATATTTGTCTCACTCTTATCTATTAGATTGTAAGCTCTTTGAGCAGGGACTGTCTCTCTTTGTTAAATTGTACAGCGCTGCGTAACCCTAGTAGCGCTCTAGAAATGTTAAGTAGTAGTAGTAGTACATTTCTGGATAATTCTTTTCAGGTCATGAACTAATTTTTGCAGTATTTATTTATTTATCAGATTTGTATCCCACTTTTTCCCACTGATAGCAGGCTCAAAGTGGCTTACAAAAATACTATAGTAAGTTACAATGCAAGAAGTACAATTTTTCAAATTTAGCAGAATAAAAACTAACAGTTAAACAGCGATGGGTATTGAAGTAGGATATGAATAACAATTAATCAGTAGTAAATATGAAAGGTAAGATGTAATTAGAGTCTATTGGATCTTATAATAGTAAGGGTTAACTCTGATTATGTTGAACCTGGGGAGTAAGCCTTCTTGAACAATACTGTTTTCACCTATTTAACATGTGCTAAGGGGCAGGGTGAGGCGACCTAGGCGACCGCATAGGGCCTCGCGCTCAAGGGGGCTCCACGCGGCGCGCCTGAACTCCGCCCCAACCACCCGAGTTCCAGTCCCCCTCCCTCTGAATTTTAAAAGTCATCTAAGTTACCTTGTCGGGGTTACGGCGGCAGGCGGTAGCAGTGAAAAGCGTGCGAGCTGCTCGGCGCTTCAGGAGCCTTCCCTTCCCTATCTCAGCTCTGGCCCCGCCCTTGCGGAAACAGGAAATGAGGGCGGGAGTCGGGACCAGAGCTGAGAGAGAGAAAGGAAGGCTCCTGAAGCGCCGAGCTTGCACGCTTTTCACTGCTGCTGCCTACCGCTGTAATCCGACAAGGTAAGATGATTTTTCAAAATTCGGAGGGAGGGCGCGAGGCCCCTGGAGCTCGGAGGGAGGCCTCGGAAGGAGGTGAGCCTTGGAGCTGGGAGGGAGGGGGGGCCTTGGAGCTGAGAGGGAGGCAGGCCTTGGAGCTGGGATGGAGGGAGGGAGGGGGCCTTGCAGCTCAGAGGGAGGGAGGGGGGATGGTCCGGGAGTTTGGAGGGAGCTCAGTGGGAGGGGTGGCGGCCCTGGAGCTCAGAGGGAGGGGTGGGCGGCCCTGGAGCTCAAAGGGAGGGGGCCCTGGAGCTCGGAGGGGTGGAGCTAGGGTGGGGCAGGGCTAGGATGGGGCCCCATCAAATTGGTCTGCACAGGGCCCTGCCAAAGGGGTCTTTTACAAAGCCACACTAGCATTTTTAGCTCACAGTAAAAGTCAGATGAGATGCCCGTTATATTCCTATGGGCGTCTCAGCATCAGCCAGTTAGCACTCACTAATGTCAACACACTAGCTGCTTAACACTCCCATGCCCATTCTCGGCCCATGAAACACTCCCTCCCAAAATATATATTTTTAAAAAATAGCACGCGCATTAGGATTTAACACTGTTTAGTAAAAGGGTTTCCTTAATTTGCATTATACCTGATTTTACCCATGTAATTTCTGACTAGATAAACTTAGGGGTCCTTTTACTAAGGTGCACTAAAAGATTTAGAGACCCTTTTACTAAGCTACGTTAGAAAGTGGCCTGAGATATGACTAGCGAATGGGTTCCACTTAGATGGACTTCTACCGGATCTTCAGTTTAGCCAACCGTTTATTTATCCCAACTGACTCTATACCAGGGGCGTAGCCAGACTTCAGCGGGAGGGGGGTCCAGAGCCCGAAGTGAGGTGCACATTTTAGCCCCCCCCCCAGTGCCGCCAACCCCCCCCGCCATTTCCGACCCCGCTGCCACCACCACCAACTTCCCCCCCCCCCCGCCGATGCCCCTCTCGACCCCCCCTCCCGCCGTCAACCTGCCGTCGCCTACCTTTGCTGGCGGGGGACCCCAACCCCCGCCAGCTGAGGTCCTCTTCTTCTCGCAAAAGGTTTCCTTCTGTTTCTGACGTCCTCACGTACAACGGCGGGTTGGCGGCGGGAGGGGGGGTCGAGAGGGTCATCGGCAAGGGGGTCCAGGGCCAAGTCTATGGGGGCCCAGGCCCCCCATGGCCCCACGTAGCTACGCCACTGCTCTGTATCACTCATCTTGTCCCATCTATATATCTGCATTTGGCCCCTCGGCTATATTTTAAGCTATATTGTAGAAAAGCATTAGTATCATAGCAATGCTATTTGAATATTCTAATCCTGTGCTTATTAGATATTCCATCGCTATTATGTTTATATCGTATTATGCCTCTGAATTTCAGTGCTGTTAAATATATATATTTTTGATCCTGTTTCATGGTAGGTTCAATTTGCTGTTTTCAAGTTTTCCTCTTTCATTGTATTTATATTTATACTTGTTCATTGTCCTGTCGTTATGCTGTTAAAAAAATTGTACATTTACGTTAAACTGTACCTACTGTACACCGCCGTGGGTGAATCTCTTCATAAATGTGTTTAATAAATCCCAATAAATAAAAATTAGCCCATTTTATACCAACGCACTAATCATTAGTGTGCATTAAATCCATTAGTGCACCCTAGTAAAAGGAGCCCTTAGTAACATAAGTTACCACTAACCAACACTATTAAAAGCCGGGTCTCATTACTTAAAATGTAACTTGTGTTGGCTTTGATAATGCACACAGAACCTGTTGCTTAAGTTAGCAACTCTATCTATAAACCTTTGAAAATCTAACCCTTTATATCTGAGTCTAGCACTTTTTTATATATATATATTTGGAATTTTAAAGTAGTTTTCACAAGTAACAGCTGCCAACATCGCAAGTCTGTTGAAAACTTTTGACAAGAAAATAGAAAAAAAAAAGAAACTTCAAGGTGGGAAAAGAGCAGAAGGAACAATAAAAAGGAAGAGAAATTTGTAAAGGAAAGAAAAGGAGACAGACAGATAGAGACAGGAATAGATGCCATAAAGCAAACCAAGGTGACAGGTCAGTGGGACAGCGCTGTTTCAATGACCTCATAGAATATTAAGGGGCCCTCTTACTAAGCTGCTTAGGGGAAGGGAAATGGAACTTGATATACCGCCTTTCTGAGGTTTTTGCAACTACATTCAAAGCAGTTTACATATATTCAGGTACTTATTTTGTACCAGGGGCAATGGAGGGTTAAGTGACTTGCCCAGAGTCACAAGGAGCGGCAGTGGGAAATGAACTCAGTCCACTGCACTAACCACTAGGTTACTCCTCCACTTAGGTGTGTATGCGTGCCCAAAAAGTGTCAATTTTGGAATTACTGCCCGGCTACTGCGTGGCCTATGCGGTAATTTCATTTTGTACGTGCGTCCAGTAGCCACATTGGAAAATTTACGGTGCGCGGCACTAACTGGGCGGTAATTGGCATTGTACGCCCGCTGACAATTAATGCCTGGTTAACGCGTGAGACCTTACCGCTAAGTCAATGGGTGGTGGTAAAGTCTCAGGCCCAAAATGGACGTGCGCCAAATTTCATTTTGCCTCATGTCCATTTTCAGCCAAAACAAGGCCTTTTTTGCAGGTGCGCTGAAAAATGAACCTGCACGCATCCAATGCACGCGTCTATAACAGTGCAGGCCACTTTTCGGTGCACCTTAGTAAAAGGACCCCTAAGAGGACCAGGTACCTAAGACATTAAAAGGAAAATTCTGTATTCTGGGTGCCTAAATTTCCATGTTACTTCCACATATAGGTATGTAGAATTCTAGCACGCTAACCCAGCAGGGCGCAAAAACGTTCTTACATTATATTACATCCCTTAGATTCCACAAATTTCTTTCCAGTTCTATGTGGATTACAATCAAAAGAAATATGCAGACCCTAGGAATTACAATCTAAAAGATAAGTTTCCAAGAATAGGATGACACATATTTATGAAACATGAAGATTTTCATAGCTTTTTTTTTTTTTTTTTTTTTTTAAAGGACCTGATACTGAGCTGGCAGAGTACATAAGTACATAAGTATTACCATACTGGGAAAGACCAAAGGTCCATCAAGCCCAGCATCCTATTTCCAACAGTGGCCAATCCAAGTCACAAATACCTGGCAAGATCCCCCCAAACTACAAAACATTCTATACTTCTTATCCCAGAAATAGTTGCCAGAGAATGTAGTAAAAGCAGTTAGCTTAGCGAGGTTTAAAAAAGGTTTAGATGTCTTCCTTAACGTCCAAAGACCATTATTAAAACGGATTTGGGGAAAAGCCACTGCTTATTTCTAGAATAAGCAGCATAAAGTGTATTGTACTGTTTTGGGATCTTGCCAGGTACTTGTCACCTGGATTGGCCAATGTTGGAAACAGGATGCTGGTCTTGATGGACCTTCAGTCTGTCCCAATATGGCAATACTTATGTACTTATGCACTTAACCAGCCAGGACCCATTTCTTGCCAGTTAAATCGCATTGAATATCGACCCCTAAATAGTTATCCAAGAACCTGATCTTAAGTGATAACGAATTCCAGGTCATAGCTGCCTGGTATGGACAAGATATTCTACAAAGGGGCAGACACAGGGGTAGAGCATGGGTGGAATATGGAGGGGGCAGGACTCCTACTTACACATGTAACTTATAAAATACTGTAAGTAATACACATCCCTGCTACCTTTATCCACCTGCACTTACACCAGCTCTGTGCCTAAATGTTAAGTACGTCGATACCAGGATATGCTAGTATTTTAGGATGGAATCTACAGACATACCAAGTCAAGCATATTCGGCGTGTGACACACGCATTCGGCCTCCAACTCACACTGCAAAGCCCCCTCCCCTCACACATTGAGAGGAGGCGACTTTGTTGTCTGGCATAGGTAGGCGCCTAGTATCCAGTATCTCTCCCTTTTCGTCTCCTCAGTTCTAGTGTCTGTCCTTGTCCCCCCCCCCCCCCCCCCCCCCCGTTCCTGTCACTTTTTCTCCTTGCCGCCAGACCCGATAGTGGCATTGCTTCCATTCAATCAGCCTGCCTAGGGGTTTTGGGCCTCCCTTACGATGCATCCTGCCCTCACTGATGCAACTTCCTGCTTCCGCGAGGGTGGGTCATGTTACAGGGAAGGCCCAGCCCCCTGAGGTGGGCTGATTCAGTTGAAGCAGTGTCACTACCAGCATCAAAGCACTGTGAGCAATGAGTACAGGAGGCACATTTCAAATAACTTGCACTAGCATGCACACTGCACGTTATTTTTACTTGTGGGCAATGCGTCACCTTCATTTTCAAAATGAAAGTATGTGTACACTAGGAATTCAGATGCAGCTATAGAATGGGCTTCTACCACGCAGCCTTGAGACACCTGAATGGAGGTACATAGTTATAGAATTGCTTCCTAATAATTAAAATAATAAGATACTTTGCAGACAGAGAGGTTTATAGAGGAGGCCTATAGAGATATAGTACAGAAGTCCTATTTCCAGTCTGGCAACCTCGTGCTGTCATGGAGGAAAAGGGTCACCAGAAGAGAGAGTATCACCATGGGGAGGCAGGATGTGATCCTATAGCTAGGACCTGCCCCCCAGGGAATGTAATATCCTCTCACCCCGAGGATGTATCTTCAGGGGCTTCTGCTCAGGAGGGAAGGGTTAGGACAACCGTATTGGTTGGAGATTCTATTATAAGACATGCAGATAGCTGGGTGACTGGTGGACATGAGGATCGCTTGGTTACTTGCCTGCCTGGTGCAAAGGTAGCAGGCCTCATGCATCACCTAGATAAAATTTTAAAATCCCCGCACCCAACCCAAATTTAAAATAATTTAAAATTCAACAAAACAAAAATTGCATCATATAACTCGATAAAATTTAACACAAAATAATAGGCATTACTTTGATAAATATGCAGGTAAACCTTGAGCCTGATATTCAGTTAGAGGCATTCAACATTTTGCTGACTGCCACTGGTGTTATTCCCGGAACTTCATTGCGGTGCAATGTCCAGGCTCCAGCATTGAATTTCTGGGTATATGGAACTGGCGAAAACGTGGAGGGGCATAATCGAAAGGGGCCCCCATCTCTAAGGGCGGCCATCTCTGGGGACGGCCCCAGGAAGGGGCGGAGCCAACCGTATTCTCGAACAAGATGGGCAGCCATCTTTCGTTTCGATAATACGGTCGAGGCCGGCCAATCTCAACATTTAGGTCAACCTTAGACATGGTCGACCTAATGTTGAGATCACCGGACTAAGAGATGGCTTATTATGGGAACATTGGACACTAAAGGGTTCAGTCAAAGTACACGCCCCCATGAGTGGATAGGTTGGTCCTCAAGCTCTTTAGGACTGCCCCCCCCCCCCATCTCTTTGCCTAAAACATGCAGACTTCCTTCTAACTCTGACCTCTGAGATATATTTGCATACAGTAGAGATTCAGTGTCCAATGTTCCTATCAATCTGTTCCCATTTGGCTTATTACGGGAACATTGGACACTAAAGTGTTAAAAAGATCCATGTGATATGGATGAGCGTTGGATCAGGCTGTGCACCCTGCCTTTGCTGCTATTTTGCACTAGTTATACGTTTACCTTTTGCAGCTCTTTAGCTGACCGAGGAGCCATTTTACATAGCAGTGGTAAACCCAATGTGGGCTTACCACATGCTAATCTGGAACTACCTCCAGCCGAATGTGGATGCCGGCAGTAGTTCCAGCCCTAGTGTGCGCTGTTTGCCGCGCTAGGGAAAATAGCTAGCTATTTTTCTGTGTGGTGCTAACCCAGCTGTAATCGGGAAGTGCCGTGTGCTAACCAGTTGACCACCAGGGTTAGCGCAGGAGCCCTTAATGCCATCCTCAACGGGCCAAGCAGTAAGTGAAATCTTACCGCCTGGCCATGCCATTTTTTGGCCATTTAACCCGTTGAGGTAAAAAGGGCCGCAGCACGTTGTAAAGAGGGGCCCCTGCCACTAGTGCAGGGTCTTTTTTTTACCGCGGGTTGATAAAAGGGACCCCTGAGCGAAGCTGTGGAAGGAAGCCCTGTCTCCTGTCAGTAATATGACCAGAGTAAAAAAAGTACCACGCTAGAGGTGGAGTTCCGCCACGTGAGGTACCACTGAATAAGCACATCAAAAGGGCTGGCACATTTGTGCACTTCTTCATGCATTTCATGCTCAGTGCGGGGTTCATCTGCCCGTCGCAGGAAGGCCAGCAGCCGCGGAGTCGCAATCCTGTCAGCGGGAGTGGAGCACAGAATGGTGGTATAGAAGGAGGACTGAGTGATCCCAGAACCATTGACTAGCCTAGTCTGCCCTGCTCCTCATCGACGTTCCTGCAGCCCAACCACCGACTATCGGAGGCCTGACCGGTACACTTTTGCGGTCGGGGCAATCCCTGTCGGTGCTGCCTCCTGGTACTGACGACACCCAGCTGTAGGGGGCCGCCTGGCTTTCGATCGCCTCTGGTATCCCGAATTGGTTGAGCCCTCTTCATTTCGTCCTTCGTCCAGCACCGTCTCCTCTACAACGGACTAACAGCTGATGAGCTCTTTCCTGCCGTCTTCACTGTTTTGTCTGCTGGAGTACCTGGAGAACGGTTCCTAGCCATGATGGGAAAATCTTCATCGTTTGGCCTCCCACAAGATCTGATCTTCTGTGTCTCGGCGAGTCAAGATCTGATTCTGCCCTATTTTTCTTTCCTTTTGTGTTCTTTTCCCTACCTGCTGCTCATTTGCTTAACTTTTTGTATTTATATTCCCTTCCCTTTTGCCTTCAACTGTCATTGTAATTCTTTTCCATAGTTCATAAGTACATAAGTAATGCCACACTGGGAAAAGACCAAGGGCCCATCGAACCCAGCATCCTGTCCACGACAGCGGCCAATCCAGGCCAAGGGCACCTGGCAAGCTTCCCAAACGTACAAACATTCTATACAATCAAGCCATTGTGACATCACTAATGAGGTTGGCTCTTATTGGTGGAATGAGCCACTATGACATCACAATAGGTTAAATCACTGCTCTATGTAATAAAGGTGAGCCAAGTAGAGGACATAAGTACATAAGTAATGCCACACTGGGAAAAGACCAAGGGTCCATCGAGCCCAGCATCCTGTCCACGACAGTGGCCAATCCAGGCCAAGGGCACCTGGCAAGCTTCCCAAACGTACAAACATTCTATACATGTTATTCCGGGAATTGTGGATTTTTGAGAGTGGAAGACTCACCCAGAGGCAATTGGGAGACTCACTCAGAGGAAAGTGGGATCCAGTTGGTGGAAGGCAAGTGCTAGTGTAGTGGCCACAGGATTAACCCCAGGTAGGTGCTAGGCTTTTCGTGACAACAGGAAAGCCATGGTAAAGATGTTGGCCTGCATCTTACATATCCCACGTAGTCTAATGGAGCTGTATGTTTAGGCTGACGCCCTCCTTTGGCCTCAGACCTTCTGGTGCTGGCCCCAGGACAAGGCAGACCTCAGCTTTCTTACCTGAGCCTCCCTTCTGTTGTCCAAAGTCTACTTTTCACCTAATTTTGAATTGATCATGCACCAGACTCTCTGTAAATGTAGATGCTTGGGTACGGCAGGGTGAGATGTGGATTAAGATTACACTCCTCTCACCTAGCATTTTTACCCAGGACTTTTCATTGTAAGGGGCTCTGCACTGTTAAGACACCTAAGCTATCCAAAAGAGATGATGGCCTGGTCTGAATTTCCATCTCCTACACTGTTCCTGGGGCCCTTGGAGAGAAGGAAAGAGCAGCCAATTACAGATAGCTCATTGTAAGCCGCTTTGGGGCTGCGTTACATGGCAAAAAGCGGGGAATAAATGATATAAAATAAAATAAATAAAATAAAAATTTATTAAGGGCAGTTCTATACCTTGGCACATATACTTAATCAAACACAGACCACGTTTTGATGGAACGCCTATGTCAAGGGTCGCAAATATTAGTAGTAAGATCTGGATAATAGCCTCTCTTCTTTCAGCTTCAATAGGCAACATCACCACATATAAAGTAAGAGCAATGATAAATCCTCTCAAATGAGGAGAAAATGTTGCCAAGGTTCTCTACTGATGAGAGGTAAAATCAATTATTTCTCTGCCTTGACAGGGATCATTTGAGAGGATTCACCGCATTGCTCTTAGTTTAAATGTGGTGACATAGATCTTCATGCATACATAAAAGCATCAACAGACCCAAATACTCAGAAAGTGGTGAAGTACTAAAGCAAAAAAGAAAAAAACAAAAAACAGAGTCAGTCTCCATTCTTTACGTAAGTATTAACACACTGGGACAGACCAAAGGTCCATCAAGTCCAGCATCCTGTTTCCAACAGTGGCCAATTCAGGTCACAAATACCTGGCAAGATCCCCAAAAAGTACAATATGTTTTATGCTGCTTATCCCAGAAATAAGCAGTGGATTTTCCCCAAGTCCATTTAATAATGGTCTATGGACTTTTCCATTAGGAAGCCGTCCAGACCTTTTTTAAACCCCACTAAGCTAACCACTTTTACCACATTCTCTGGCGACGAATTCCAGAGTTTAATTAGACGTTGGGTGAAGAAAAATTTTCTATGATTTGTATTAAATTTACCTTGGAAAAGCATTCCAATGAATGGAAGGAAGGAATTTGAGTTCACCAGTACCTGGAGAGAAAGAAGCAATAACATTTAGAAAACAGGAGGAAAATTATTTAAAAAATTAGACCATCAAGACAAAGCAAGTTGCTAAAGCACAAATACAGTAGGAACTGTATAGATTTACTTTAGAAACCTTAAGTAGATCAAAATACAAACCTGAATGGCTAAGGAGGGTTAAATATAAACCTAAAAATGAGAATGATCACAAAGATCAACACATGTAACTGCATAATCTTTAATATATCCAGAAATGTCTCATAATGTCTTTTGCTTTAACACTATCATGTATTTCACACCACCATGTAACCCAAAACCCTCTGTAAAACCAAATGTATATTCTCTTCTTATTTCCAGTATCCATGATGAATTGTAAGCCACATTGAGCCTGCAAAGAGGTGGGATAATGTGGGATACAAATGCAATAAATAAATAGTAGTTTTTACGGAAAAGCATTCATTTGAAAGGGCATATCCTTTGTCATTTCATGTTGTTGACAAAAGAAAACAAGCAGGAAAAAAACACAAGTTGAAATCTTCCGCTCAATGTGCTGCGGCAGCTAAGAAGGCGAACAGAATGTTGAGTGTTATTAGAAAAGGGATGGAAAACAAGCATGAGGATGTTATAATGCCGTTATATCACTCCGTGGTGCGACCACAACTGGAGTATTGTGTTCAGTTCTGGTCGCCTCATCTCAAAAAAGATATAAAGGAATTGGAGAAGGTGCAGAGAAGGGCGACGAAAATGATAAAAGGGATGGGACGACTACCTTATGAGGAGAGGTTAAGAAGGCTAGGACTCTTTAGCCTGGAGAAAAGGTGGCTGAGGGGTGATATGATAGAGGTCTACAAAATAATGAGTGGGGTAGAGCGGACAGATGTGAAGTGTTTGTTTACGCTTTCTAACAATAATAGAACTAGGGGACACAAGATGAAATTAGAATGTGGTAGGTTTAAAACAAATTGGAGAAAGCTTTTCTTTACTCAGCGCGTGGTTAGACTCTGGAACTCATTGCCGGAGAAGGTAGTGACGGCAGCTGGCCTTGCTGAGTTTAAAGGGGGTCTGGACAGATTCCTGAAGGAAAAGTCCATTGATCGTTATTAAATTTTGGGGGTTTGCCAGGTTCTTGGGGCCTGGATTGGCCGCTGTCGGAGATGGAGTGCTGGGCTTGATGGACCTTTGGTCTTTTCCCAGTGTGGCAGTGCTTATGTACTTATGCTTATGTACAAGCTTTTGCTTGTGTTTTTAATGTGCCATGAATATCATGCATTCTTCTGAAAGAGCATGCACTTTTTCGAAAGAGTTCACGCTTCTAAAGGCATTGCTCCTGATATTTAAAAAAAAACCCACTGCCACCAACAAAAACAATCGTTCCTGGAAACGACATGAAATGAACATTTCCTGGCTGCACACTGCTAACCATTTTATTACAGGGCATGACACGCTGATGTCAGAAAGATTGTATACAGAAAGGCATGGTAAGGTAGCATATCTCATCCACTGGAAGCTCTGTACTGGGATTATGTCTGTCCACCAACCACGCTGCTACAATGACCTACATGTGTACTTGCAAACTTCGCCCATGCTTTGCCCAAATTCCACCCTGATGTATTCTCATGTCAAACCATGTGCTGTCCAACCAGCAACCAACGGGTCAGGGTAAGAAAACCTCCATGTGTAAACCAACAGCCAAAACAAAGGAGTGGGGGTGGGGTGGACCAAGGAGTCTCTTCAGCCAAAGATGGGTTAAAGAAACTTTAATCAGCACCAAACGAGTACGTGACCCGACACGGAACTGTGTTTCAATGGATTTACCATCTGCCTCAGGGGTCAAATACTATATACAAAATAAATACGTATAGAATAAGGTTAAAAACCCCCCCTGTAATTTACATATTAAAAAACAAGAATAATAATCATAACAACAAAAATAATGATAGCAATGACAATGATAATATCTTATTCAATAGGAATAACAATAATAGAATGATAAAATAATCCTTGATCCACCCCTACTCCTTTGTTTAAACAATGTATTGTTACACCAGTCAGAATTTTATAACAGGCCATTTATACATATACTAGTAAAAGAGGCCCGTTTCTGGACCAAATGAAATTGGCGCTAGCAAGGTTTTCCTCCCCAACACCCCCCTTCTCCCTCCCTCCCTACGTACCTACCGACCCCTTGGTCATTCAGACGCCATTGCTTCGCCCTCAACGTCATCACGTTTGACGCGAGGGCGGGGCCCGGCGACTTGGCGATTTTGGTGGCTTCACCACCACGAACCCTTTGAACCTGTGTTGAAGGAAGTGACGTCAGTGGCTTGGCTTCACTGACGTCAGTGTCTTCAGAACGTTGAGGGTGAGTTTTATTATATAGGATATGTAAATATACAAGCAAAAACTAACTGTATAAAATTACCCCCTAGAAACAGTCACATAACCAATGATTCATCTCCACTGGCTTTCAGTATATCTATCAAAGATCCCCTGTCCTTTAGAGTCTACTACCTGATCATTGATCCATGAAGTCATTAAATTCTTTGGCCTCATGCATTGAAAGATAAGTGCAGAGTCCTTCATCAACTTGCTGACATTTACCTCTAAGAACTTGGGGTAGGCGAAAATGCGACAAAAATGCAAGAACTGTTTGGCATAATTTGGCCCAGGGGGAAACCTATCTCTAGGATCATACGGAACAGTAATATTCTGTTTGACTCTTTTTTTTTTGAAGCCATCAAATGGAAATGTAAATCATTTCCCTTGTTAGCTTGTTAAACACAACTTGCTAGACACAATGCAAATTTATTTCCATGCATGGCCCAGCCAAAGACGGTCCTGCTTTCCCTCTGAGCAGGCAATAAATTTACTATAGAGTTTCTCATCACAGCCTAAGATGAAAACTTCTTAGTCTGAATTTTATTACATTTTGAAGAGCACAGAAATGGTGAATTAAGGAAGAGCCACACATCCAGGCAAATGAATGCTATTTGTTGTACATGGCATAGTACAACACTTGAAGAGTGATAATCTCACAGCAGGCACTTGCATTTCTTTTGAAATAATATGGAAAGGTGGCTCAAAGGAGAGTTGCTACTGCTTTGTTTTAAAGAGAAACCCTTGTTTAAGTGGTCCTTTTACAAAGGAGCGCTGGAAAATGGCTTGCGGTAGTGTAGGCGCAGGTTTTGGGCATGCATCAATCTATTTTTCAGCGCGCCTGTAAAAAAGGCCTCTTCCCCCCCCCCCCTCCGAAAATGGACGTGCAGCAAAATCAAAATTGCCGCATGCTCATTTTGGGTCCGAGACCTTACCATAGACCTAGCGGTAAAGAATTTGGGCGGTAATGATTTACGTGCATCAGATGCCACTCGGCGCGCGTTGCTACGTGTGCCAGAAAATAAAAAATAGTCCACCGAAAGTGGTGAACTGGATAAGAAACTGGTTGACCGACAGGTGGCAGAGGGTGGTGGTAAATGGAATCCGCTCGGAGGAAAGGAAGGTGAGCAGTGGAGTTCATCTGGGGTCGGTGCTGGAGCCTATTCTGTTTAATATATTTCTCGGAGATATTGCTAAAGGGTTGGAAGGAAAGGAGTGCCTTTTTGTGGATGACATGAAAATAGCCAATAGAGTGGGTACCCTGGAGGGAGTAGAAATGATGAGAAAGGATCTCTGAACCTTAGAAAAATGGTTGAGGGTCTGGCAGTTAAAATTTAATGATTAAAATTGCGCCAGAAATCGTAGATGTAACTGTGTCACCTATTGTATATATATATTTTTTTATATGCAGTGCTCAGTGTAACGCTGTAGTACCTGTAACCATATGTTATGGAGTAGGTATTCAGCCGCCAGACATCACAGCACTCGCCCTCCCTTCCTAACCTTTGCTGTTGAGATGTTATAAATCTGTACTGGCTGGAATCAGTCAATAATATGACGATACTTCGTTCACTTATCTTAAGCTGGTAATCTGAACGGTCGATGTATCTCTACTCCATATCACCCGTGTTGTGTGCATTAGTGATTAAAATCAAAATGCTTCCTCCATCGCGATTCTATTCCCGACGTGGAGCCACGTTTCCCTCTCAGAGCTTTTTCAAGGGAATAGTATTCCAAAATCTGTCAAATCAACGGGAGAGACCTCAGTGAGCAAGCTGAACTTGACTGTCCCACGTGGGAAGCAGTATAAGAAGATAATACAGAGGAAATTTAAACTCACTAGCTAACGTGCTCTAATAAATAGTCAAATGCATGTCTGGAGTGATTATTGATTCAGAGCATGATGCTGTAGAAATCAATACTTTTATTACTTTTGCATCTATGGCTAGGACTGTAGACATGCTACAATGAAAGAGTATGTATTTGGACAATTGTACGTTATACTACTACTACTATAAATCATTTCTATAGCGCTACCAGCCGTACGCAGCGTTTCACAATTGAACATGAAGAAAAGACAGTCCCTGCTCAAAAGAGCTTACAATCTAAATCAGGACAGACAGACAGGACCAATAAGGATAAGGGTAAGACAGACAGATAAGACACATAGGAATGATTCTAAATGGAATGTTGCTACTATTGGAGATTCTACATGGAATGTTAATGTTGCTATTCTGCTAGCAGCATTCCATGTAGAAGCCTGCCCTTGCAGATCAGCGACGCGGCCGCGCAGGCTTCTGTTTCTGTGAGTCTGACGTCAGACTCACAGAAACAGAAGCCTGCGCGGCCGCGTTGCTGATCTGCAAGGGCAGGCTTCTACTACTACTATAAATCATTTCTATAGTGCTACCAGCCGTACGCAGCGTTTCACAGTTGAACATGAAGAAAAGACAGTCCCTGCTCAAAGGAGCTTACAATCTAAATCAGGACAGACAGACAGGACCAATAAGGATAAGGGTAAGGCAGACAGAAGGAATTTAAGTTGATGGTAAGACATGGTGGGAAGGAGAATGGATGATGGATTAAACATGGGATATATGCCGGATTGTAGAAAAACAGTCAGGAAGAAAACACTTATTTTGATTACAAGCAATATATTGCAGGTGGTCATACTCTGTTACTGGCCGCTGGGATGTATCCTTGCAAGATCAACAGGAGTAGCTATCAGGCTGGATGACACACAGATCTTTTTGTGCTATCATTTTTAATTTTATTTATTGATGTATTTATTAGGCTTTATTAACCGCCATTATGAAGAGATTCTCCCAAGGTGGTATACAACAGGTACAACCTGACATAACACTTTTATAATTTTGAAACAGCATAACAGTAATATGACCAAATATAAGCATGAATACAGTCAATGAGGTAAACTTGGACATTGCAAATTAAATCCTAGTAATAGAACCAACCAACCAATTTGGCCCCTTCCCTTTGGAATGGCCTCCCAAAGGTGATCAGATTAGAGAAATCCTATATCCATTTCCGAAAACTTTTGAAAACCTTCTTCTTTATAAGCTATGTAGAACAGAACTTAGCATAAGAGATAAGGTCAAAAAGAAAAAGAAAAATAAGGGGTAGCTTAACTGTATATTAGATTTTTAATTTGTATTGATTTTATTATGTAGTTTATTCTGGTTTGCTGTGCTTTCCTGTCATGAATGGAATTCCTATGTTTGTTTATTTGTATACACTAGTTGTTTTTATACATATGTAAACAGTTCTGTTTTGCAGTTACAATAAGATACGGTATATAAATTAACATAAATAAATAAATAAAAAATAAATGATACAGTATCATAAATATAAACATTTAACTGCACTGCAAAACAACCATATAGCAGATAAATGTTAGCAGAATATAAATAATAGGCAGTATAGAAAAACATTCACGTAACATATATTTGATACATAACGAAGCACCTTAATAGGCATGCATTCAAACATTCAAATAACACAGATATGATGCAAATGTTGTTTGTATAACACAGTGGAATAGCTCAACAGGTATGATGTGAACGTTGCTCATACATTACAATGAAATATCTTAAGAGGTAGCCAAGGGGGCAGTCGAGATATATGGGTGGGCCAAATAGGTAGTGTCCCATCCATATATCTCAACTGCCCCCTTGGCTACCTCTTAAGATATTTCATTGTAATGTAGTGCAAAGTAATTGGGCTAGATTGTAAGCTCCTTTGAGCAGGGACTGTCCTGGGTTAAATTGTACAGCGCTGCGTAACCCTGGTAGTGCTTGAGAAATGTTAAGTAGTAGCAGTAGAGTGGCTAAACTGAAGGCAAATTATATATACATACAGTTGAATAAGCTATGAGGTATTGCTGTAAGTTACAGGATGTTACTACGATTGTTTCTATGGGTTAAAAAAAAGCATGCTCATTTTAAACAATATTTTACTGTATTTTGACATTTTTCAAATTTGTTTGACTTATTTGTTTTTTTTTTTAAGCATAGGACTAGATTCTATATTTGGCACCTGAAAATTCTGCATGGAAAAAAAAAAACGCCCCTAGGCATATTCTCTAAAGTATGCCTGTATTTTATAGAATAGGCTTAATTTTCCGCACGGTATACAGAATACGCCAAGCGCCTCTCTATGCGACTAAATTTAGTCATATCCATTTACGCCATGTTTTATTTGGTGTAAATCCCAACACCTATATTAGGTGGAGAGGGGGTGTATTCTAGAACAACACGCATAGATTTTAGAAATGCCCATGCCCAGCCTAAGGCTTTTCCCCCCTTTTCAACTTAGAATTTAAGCACACCACATTACAGACTACGTTTAGCGAGTTGTGCACATAAATCTTAATTAATGCCAGGTAGTGCTGATAATTGCTGTGATTAGCTAGTTTACCAATAAAGTTACGCACACTGAGGTCCTTTTACAAAGGCATGCTGAAAAATGGCTTGTGGTAGTGTAGGCACGGGTTTTGGGCGCGCACCGATCCATTTTTCAGCGCACCTGTGAAAAAGTCCCTTTTTTGCCAAAAATGGATGTGCAGCAAAATCAAAACTGCCGCAGGTCCATTTTGGGTCTGAGATCTTACTGCCAGCCATCGACCTAGCGGTAAAGAATCCGGGTGGTAATGACCTACATGCATCAAATATCACTTGGCGCGCATCCGTTACGCGTGTCTGAAAATAAAAAAATATTTTTCAGATGCGCGTATCAGACGAGCGCCAAAAATGAAATTACTGCGAGAGCCACGCAGTAGTCGGGTAGTAACTCCATTTTGGCGTGCATTGGGTACGCGTAGACCCTTATGTGGCTCAGTAAAAGGACCCCACTGTTATAGAATACGCTTCGATTTCCGTGTGGAAATTAAGGTTCCGTATATAGAATCCCGGGGATAGGGGGGAAATTCTGTAAATAGTGCTTACAATTGGCGCTAAGTGCAATTCTGTAAAGAACATACACCCTTTATAGAATAGTGCATAGCACCGATTCCCACGTGTAACTTTGGGTGCCAGACTCACAGCTGCTGAAACCTGACGTAAGTGCTGGCACTCAAGTTAGGCACACTTATCCAGTATTCTGTAACTATGCAGGTAATGTTTTGGAATGCCCCTGACATTCCCATGCCCCTCCCGTGGTCATGTGCCCTTTTAGGATACATATTATGGGAGTTAGGTGCCCTGCCTTAAGCATAGTGGACAGCCAAGTGCGTGCACAAATTTTAACAAGCGCCAATTAACTTCAATAATTGTTTATTAGCACCCAATTATTAATGGTTAAGAGCTTGTTAGACAATCTGCACGCACATCTTGGCAGTGTCCCCAAAGGTAGGCACCCTATATAAAACCCAGGGGATATTATATGCATACAAGAACTTAAAAATGCACACAGTCAATTGGCAGGTATATGTGCATACAAGTGATTTGCATGTACTTTAAATCTGTAGGCACCCACGTGAACCCAGTGTCTGCTCGTGAATGCACAACCCTAATTGCTCCTGATTTTCCTGGATGATGGCGTATGAAAGCAGTTATGGCAATCAGAGATAATTATTTCGTGCAGTGTGAAAAGAAGACCAAGGGTCTGTTATAATGTAGAGTCATAAGCACCGCCACGCTGGGAAAAGACCAAAGGTTCATCAAGCCCAGCACCCTGTCTCCAACAGCGGCCAATCCAGGCCCCAAGAACCTAAAATTTAATAACGATCAATGGACTTTTCCTTCAGGAATCTGTCCAGACCCCCTTTAAACTCAGCAAGGCCAGCTGCCGTCACTACCTTCTCCGGCAATGAGTTCCAGAGTCTAACCACGCGCTGAGTAAAGAAAAGCTCTGTGTATTTAGAAAAATACAGATATTTCTACTGTACAACTCTATGGATTTGAGATTATTTTGCTATTTTACTACCCTTGATACAGAAAAGAAAGTACATTGCCAATACAAATGTATCATATGTCTTGAGACATAGCTTTCCTATTAAAACCCAATGAATATGCTCTCCACTACTGCAGCATCTTCATTACTGAAAATACTTACATTTTGATTATGACACAATGCCATTTTGTTAAGGCTAATTAACTTCAGAACATATGAAAAATAATATAACTAAGAGATTTTTCCTTTTGCATTGTCCATCTAGAGTACTAAGTGTTGGGAGCTAATGGGCCTCATCATTTCTTTGTTGAAATGCTGACTTGTGCTTCAATAACATTAATTTAGTCACCATTTGGAACTGACCATCTCACAGATATTATTGGGAGGCTCAGAAGGTGAACTTTAAATGACACCAGGTATAAAGGAAACTGCTGAGTGGGTTTGGATACATCAGCACTATACATATATTTGGCGAAGACAAGACTCTACTTGGTGACTTAAGTGCAAAATATTATTAAGACCAGGCTATCTTTTCTATAAACATCAATACCTTTCTTCATAGAGAAGGAACATGAAAACTCATTTAACAATTTTGCAATGAAAGCAACTTTAATAGAACCTTACGTGCTGTCATGATGGCAGAGGACAGTTCATTTTATATAGTTGGAAGCCAGATTTGAGATCAGTTTCCAAATTCAAATGGGTTTGAAAGGTAAAGGACTAAGCTGTACTTGCAAAAAGTGCAGGAGAGATAAATCCATATCATATTGTTCTCAAAAATACTAGAGTGTGTCAGTGGCTCCCTACGGACAAGAAGACTGCCTTACGTTCAACAAGTCCTGCTCTGACAAAATACCATGAAATATCTTATCTTATTCTGGCTGTTATTTCTCCCAACTACCTTCAACAGGTTCAATGCAGGTAACCACCAACAAGAACTTGGACATTATCAAGGAAATACATACAGCAAATATTGAAGACAACAAACATCCTTGCAACACAAAAAATATAGCCTACATATCCAATAAAAAATTCTTGAATATAAAGATTTTTAAAACCCTCGTAAACAACCCAGGGTCCTGTATATCTGCTTTGTGACTATATGCTATAGTAACAACCCTAACAATGCACTGGATTGTCACTAATAGTCTAACAATATACTTCACTTTTTGAAGGTGGGAGGGGGTTAGTGACCACTGGGGGATTAAGGGAAGGTCATCCCCGATTCCCTCCGGTGGTCATCTGGTCAGTTTGGGCACCTTTTTGAAGCTTGGTCGCAAGAAAAAATGGCCCAAGTAAAGTCGGCCAAGTGCTCGTCAGGGACGCCCTTCTTTTTTCCATTATCGGCCGAGGACACCACTGTGTTAAGCACGCCCCAGTCCCGTCTTCGCTATGCTTCTGATACGCCCCTGTGAACTTTGGTCGTCACCGCGACAGAAAGCAGTTGAGGACGCCCAAAATCGGCTTTTGATTATGCCGATTTGGGCGACCCTGTGAGAAGTACGCCCATCTTCCGATTTGTGTCGATGGATGTGCGCCCTTCTCTTTTGAAAATAAGCCAATAGTTTTCCAAATTACTTTAGAGCACACAGTTAAAAAGTAATTACAGATCAAAAAAACCTCCTGGAAAAAGTTGTTTAATAATTTTTATCATGCAAAATAATTTTAGGATTTATTTGTGGTTTTTTTTAAACTTTGCTCACTAATTCAAAATCTCATCAGACATCAGCTCACAACCAAATATTGGAAAAACCGGGACTTATCTGAATAACGCAGTGTTCATGTGAACAACTGGCCCGGCTTGGGAAAGACTGGTATGCAGCACAGCCAATACCAGTGGATTTCCTGAAGAAGCTACTGTGAAACCGGTCCGTCACGACCACATTGATTTGAGCTTGGAAGCTGGGATTGTTCCTCCTTTCACTGGAGAGTTTTGTAAAGTCTTCACTTTTTGCACTGAGTTGCAATATGTGGAGGGGCATAATCGAACGAAAACGTCTATCTCTATGGGCGTTTATCTCCGAGAACGGGTCCGTGAAGGGGCGGACTGAACCGTATTTTCGAAAAAAATAGACATCCATGTTTTATTCGACAATTTGTGAGCTGGGCGTTTTTGTTTTTCAGCGATAATGGAAAATGAAAGCGCCCAGCTCAAAAACGAATAAATCCAAGGCATTTGTTCGTGGGAGGGGCCAGGATTCCTAGTGCACTGGTCCCCCTCACATGCCAGGACACCAACCGGGCACCCTAGGGGGCACTTTTACAAAAACAAAAAAAAAAGATAAAAGAGCTCCCAGGTGCATAGCACCCTTCCCTTGTATGTTGAGCCCCCCAAATCCCCCTCAAAACCCACTGCCCACAAGTCTACACCATTACTATAGCCCTAAGGGGTGAAGGGGGGGCACCTACATGTGGGTACAGTGGGTTTGGGGGGGGTTGGACGACTAAGCATTAAGCAGCACAATTGTAACAGGTAGGGGGGATGGGCCTGGGTCCACCTGCCTGAAGTCCACTGCACCCCCTAACAACTGCTCCAGGGACCTGCATACTGCTGTCAGGGAGCTGGGTATGACATTTGAGGGTGAAAATAAAAAGTTGTGAAACATCATTTTTTGTGGTGGGAGGGGGTTAGTGACCACTGGGGGAGTCAGGGGAGGTCATCCCCGATTCCCTCGGGTGGTAATCTGGTCATTTAGGGCACTTTTTGGGGCCTTATTCGTTCAAAAAACAGGGTCCAGGAAAAGTGCCCTAAATTCTAGCTACAAACGCATACTTTTTTTCCATTATCGGCGAAAGGCGCCCATCTCTGTTCGGGTGATAACCATGCCACAGTCCCACCTTCACCACGCCTCTGACACGCCCCCGTCAACTTTGTACGCTTCTGCGATGGAGTGCAGTTGAAAACGTCCAAAATCGGCTTTTCATTATACCGATTTATTCGTTTTTGTGAGATAAACGTCTATCTCCCGATTTGGGTCGAAATCTAGGCGTTTTTCTCTTTCAATTATAAGGTGGATAGGCCCCTATGTGTTAACACTTGGCATGTGATATCAGCATTATCGCACATTACTGCTACAAAGTCCTATTGCGTATACTCCCTAATTCTGAAAAGTAGTGTTTCCAAATGTGCGACTAGCATGCAAATTTGCTCACACAGTTTATAGAATAGGGTCCGTTTTTCATAAAATGTACTTTAATAATTAGATGCTAATTGGCCTTAACAACTAGTTACTGGCTATACTTAGTGTAAATTGAGGTTAATTGGAAGTTATATACGTAACTACCTTTAATTGGAATTCTATAAATTGTGCGCTCATATTCTAAAAGCATGCAACTTAAAGGAGTAGGGGGCATGTGGACCTGGGAGGTGCAGTGGTTACAGAATACTAGCATTTACGCAGGTGGTAAGGGCTCACATAGTGTTTCAATGGAAACCCGTTAGCACGCTGTAATTTAGATGCACTAATTGGTTAGCCCAGGAATGTTCACTCTCTGCCCATAATCCTCCGGATTCTACATATCGTGCAGAGATCTCCGCGTGGAAATCAAAATGTATTTTATAACAATGAACATAGCTCAATTGGTTAAAAATCTAATCAGCGCTGTTAATTGGATGTCAACAAGCAATTATCAGCACTAATTAGCATCAATTGAGATTTTTACATGCCCAACTCGCTAAGGGCCCTGTTTGCCAAGGTGGGTTAGCATTTTTAGCATTTGCTAAAAATTAGAGTGTGCTAACCATGTAGACGCCCATAGGAGTATTATGGGTATCTACATAGTTAGCGGGCGCTAATGCTTAGCTCACGCTAAAAACGCTAGCACAGCTTAGTAAACAGGGCCCTGAGTGTATTCTGTAATATGGTGCACGTAAATTCTAAGTCGCATAGTTGAAAATGGGGTGTGGCCATAGGCACGGCATGTTCAAGAAGGCATACCATAAACACCCATCTTAAACACCAAAAAATAAGACTTTACACGACAATTACCATAATTTATTCTTCCTTAACATATATATGCACATGATATATATCTATACCATGATCTGTTCATGTATGTTATGTTACATATATGTTACCATGTATGTATGCAACTTAACACATTACCATTTGTAATTCTGTTACCCGGAAATGGCAACTGCCATTACGGCAAATGTAAGCCACATTGAGCCTGCAAATTGTTGGGAAAATGTGGGATACAAATGCTACAAATAAAAAATAATACACCCGCTCTGCGCCTAATTTAGGCATTTGGGATTTACACCAAGTATAACCTGTGACCTAAATGGACGTGACTAAATTTGGTCATGTGGAGTGCCGATCAACGTATTCTATACAACGTGTGGAGCTTTAAGCTGATTCTATAAAATGTAGGCATAAGTTAGAGAATATACCTAGGAGTATTTACTACTACTACTACTACTACTACTACTTATCATTTCTAAAGCGCTACCAGACGTATGTAGCACTGTACACGTGAACATGAAGAGACAGTCCCTGCTCGACAGAGCTTCCAATCTAATTAGGACAGACAAACAGGACAAACAAGAATAAGGGAATATTAAAGTAAGGGTTAGGAGTTAAAAGCAGCATCAAAAAGGTGAACTTGCAAGGGCAGGCTTCTGTTTCTGTCAGTCTGACGTCCTGCAGGACGTCAGACTCACAGAAACAGAAGCCTGCCCTTGCAGATCAGCAACGCGGCCATGCTGGAGAAGAGGGGAAATAAGGGGTAAGGACAAAGAGTAGCAAGATTCCGGAATCCCAAAGAGCTGCAAGATTCCATGCAGAATCCCAAAGAGTTGCAAGATTCTGGAATCACGATGACTACTACTACTACTTATCATTTCTAAAGCGCTACCAGACGTATGTAGCACTGTACACGTGAACATGAAGAGACAGTCCCTGCTCGACATAGCTTCCAATCTAATTAGGACAAACAGGACAAACAAGAGATAAGGGAATATTAAAGTGAGGATGATAAAATAAGGGTTCTGAACAAAGTGAATAAGGGTTAGGAGTTAAAAGAAGCATCAAAAAGGTGAGCTTGCAAGGACAGGCTTCTGTTTCTGTGAGTCTGAAGTCATCAGACTCACAGAAATAGAAGCCTGCCCTTGCAGATCAGCAACGCGGCCGTGCCGGAGAAGAGGGCAAATAAGGGATAAGGACAAAGAGTAGCAAGATTCCGGAATCCCAAAGAGTTGCAAGATTCCATGCGGAATCCCAAAGAGTTGCAAGATTCCGGAATCGCGATGACTACTACTACTACTTATCATTTCTAAAGTGCTACTAGACGTACGCAGCGCTGTACACTTGAACATGAAGAGACAGTCCCTGCGCCACAGAGCTTACAATCTAATTAGGACAGACAAACAGGAGAAAGAAGAGATAAGGGAATATTAAAGTGAGGATGATAAAATAAGGGTTCTGAACAAAGTGAATAAGGGTTAGGAGTTAAAGGCAGCATCAAAAAGGTGGGCTTTTAGCTTAGATTTGAAGACGGTCAGAGATGGAGCTTGACGTACCGGCTCAGGAAGTCTATTCCAGGCATATGGTGCAGCAAGATAAAAGGAACAGAGTCTGGAGTTAGCGGTGGAGGAGAAGGGTGCAGATGAGAGAGATTTACCCAGTGAACAGAGTTCCCGGGGAGGATTACAGGGAGAGATGAGAGTGGAGAGGTACTGAGGAGCTGCAGAGTGAATGCACTTATAGGTCAATAAGAGGAGTTTGAACTGTATGCGGAAATGGATAGGAAGCCAGTGAAGTGACTTGAGGAGAGGGCTAATATGAGCATAATGACACTGGTGGAATATTAGTTGTGCAGCAGAATTTTGAACAGATTGAAGAGGAGAGAGATGGCTAAGTGGGAGACCTGTGAGAAGCAAGTTGCAATAGTCTAAGCGAGAGGTGATAAGAGCATGGATGAGGGTTTTGGTAGTGTGCTCAGAAAGGAAAGGGCAAATTTTGGTGATGTTATAGAGAAAGAAATGACAGGTTTTAGCAGTCTGCTGAATATGTGCAGAGAAGGAGAGGGAGGAGTCGAAGATGACCCCAAGGTTATGAGCTGATGTGACAGGAAGGATGAGAGTGTTATCCACAGAAATAGAGAATGGGGAAAGAGGAGAGGTTGGTTTAGGGGGAAAGATAAGAAGCCCAGTCTTGGTCATGTTTAGTTTCAGATGGCGCTGAGACATCCAGGCAGCAATGTCAGACATTCTTTTCCACATGGATTTTTCAGGCGCCACTTATATATAATCTTGCCCAATATGTTCCCTCAAAAAATATTAAAGTATTTTTAGTATGTAGTTGGTGTTTGCACATTTCAGATGTACCACAAGATGCCTGAGCGCATCCCACAGTACTCCATTTTCAGTTCCATTAGGTGTGCGTTAGCGCCTAATGCGGCTTCGTAAAAGGGCCCCTTAGATTGCGATCCCTCCAGGGACAAGGAAATACCTAATATACCTTAATGCAATTCACCTTGAGCTACTAGTGAAAAGGGGTGAGCTGAATCCAAATTAATGTATTCTCGATTGGACTGCATTCAGAGTGAATTATTTAGTGGCATGGGAGAAGCTAAAATCAGTCACATACTTTGCCCCTCCTCTTTATGTAGGTGACTAAGGGGTACACAATAGCCTATGGACCTTTGAAAAGTCAAATGGACATATACTGCTTTCCTCCCCAAACAAAACATGACCTAGAAATGCCTCTCTTTAATCTAGCTAAAAATCTACAAACTGTAGAAATCTGCACATACATCTGGATAGAGAGGATTTATTAGCCAATCTATTTACTTGGGTAAACTGCTATTTACCTGAGTAATCCTATACTGTACTAGCTATATACAAATAATACACCAGAGAGGGTTCAATGTATTACATCATATCATGTACGATGATATGATGTGAGATATGATAGAGGTCTATAAAATAATAAGTGGAGTTGAACGGGTAGATGTGAAGCGTCTGTTTACGCTTTCCAAAAATACTAGGACTAGGGGGCATGCGATGAAGCTACAATGTAGTAAATTTAAAACAAATCTGAGAAACTTTTTCTTCGCTCAGCGTGTAATTAAACTCCGGAATTCATTGCCAGAGAATGTGGTAAAGGCAGTTAGCTTAGCGCAGTTTAAAAAAGGTTTGGACAGCTTCCTAAAGGAAAAGTCCATAGACCATTATTAAATGGACTTGGGGGAAAATCCACTATTTCTGGGTTAAGCAGTATAGAATGTTTTGTACTTTTTTTGGGATCTTGCCAGGTATTTGTGACCTGGATTGGCCACTATTGGAAACAGGATGCTGGGCTTGATGAACCTTTGGTCTTTCCCAGTATGGCAATACTTATGTACTTATGAACTTAAAGGAAAAGAAGAGGTTATCACTGGTACCAGCCATACATATTTGATTTTCATAACAAGCTTTTGCAAGTACTAGTGGTGTAACTTAAATAGTAGAGAGCCCCTTTTACCAAGCTGCAGCAAAAGGGTGCCAGCGCTAGCGTCGGCGTGTGCTTTACATGCGCGCCGAGGCCCCCGTTTACCGCATCTGGTAAAAGGGAAGTCTTGCTTTCTGACAGGAAATGGCCGGGCGGCAAGTAATGCACTTGCCGTGAGGCCATTTTTTTGGGGGAGCCCTTACCGCCACCCATTGAGGTAGCGCTAAGGGCTCTCATGTTAACCCAGCGGTAACCGGGCAGCAAGCGGTACTGCCCGATTACCGCTGGGTACACTCCAGCACTACAAAAATAAACAATTTTTTGTAGCGTCGGAATTGACGAAGTGCTAGGGGTGGCAAGTACTGCCGGGCTGCTGCGGTAGCCCGGTGGTACTTCCTGTATAGCAAGCAACAAGCCCGTATTGGCCTTACCGCCGCTTACTAAAAGGAGCCTGTAATGTTTCTCAGTTTGGTCCCAGGGTTATGTCAAGCCAGGCTGATTTTCAGAAGTCACAATGAAGGTGTACAGTGCATGCAAATCTTTCTCGAAAATATTCATTGTATATATCCTTAAAACAAAACTGGCTAGGGGTTACCTAAGGACTGGCTCAAGAAATAGGCATAGCAAATTCAGTTAGACTGTTGGAAAGCAGATTGGCTGTATCACTGAGAATTGTTTCAACAGAATTGACCTATATAACTTTCACAGAATATTCAGGTCAGCTTCTAGTTTAAATAGATATTATTATGATAATACTTCTTAAATATAAGACAGATGGTTTAACTATAGCTGGCATATTTAGCTGTGGATGAGTAGTCTAGTGGTTAGTGCAGCAGGCTTTGATCCTGCTGAACTGGGTTTGATTCCTACTGCAGCTCCTTGTGATTCTGGACGAGTCAATTAACCCTCTATTGCCCCCGGTACAAAATAACTACCTGTACATAATATGTAAACCGCTTTGATTGTAACCACAGAAAAGCTGTATATCAAGTTCCATCTCCTTTCCCTTCCCCTAAATAAGAGAAGGTACTACTACTACTATTTAGCATTTCTATAGCGCTACAAGGCATACGCAGCATGCACAAACATAGAAGAAAGACAGTCCCTGCTCAAAGAGCTTACAATCTAATAGACAAAAAATAAATAAAGTAAGCAAATCAAATCAATTAATGTGTACAGGAAGGAGGAGAGGAGGGTAGGTGGAGGCGAGTGGTTACAAGTGGTTACGAATCTTGCATGGAATCTTGTCACGCTTTACGATTCCAGAATCTTGCTATTCTTTGGGGTTCTACATGGAATGTTGATACTCCTTGAGACTACTACTACTACTATTTAGCATTTCTATAGCGCTACAAGGCGTACGCAGCGCTGCAGAAACATAGAAGAAAGCCAGTCCCTGCTCAAAGAGCTTACAATCTAATAGACAAAAAATAAAGTAAGCAAATCAAATCAAGCAGGTCAATTGTAAGTCTTCTGTCCAGACAGGAGTTTACTGTGATGGCAACATATATTTATTTATTTCTTGCATTTGTATCCCACATTTTCCCACCTTTTTGCAGGCTCAGTGTGGCTTACATATTGCCGTTACGGCGTTAGCCGATTCCGGTCTGAACAAATACGTGGTACGAATGAATACAAGGTGATGTTGTGGTAGATAAGGTACATGTAAGGTAGGTGTAGTTGGGGGAACTTAGAGAGGGGGGGGGGAGGAAGAGTCAGGTTTCATGGTAGAGGGAGGGATATATATGTGCTTAGGAGATAAATTTAGCAATATCTTTAAGCGAACTATCAAAACTTTAAAAATATTTGAATTACTGCTCCCTGGAATTAGCATGCATGTCTTAATTCAGAAGTGCCACCAAACAAACAAACAAAGCAAACACTGGGCCTTTAGGATTGAGAAAAATGTAGTTCTTTATTTATAATGGAGACCCGACACGGTCCGTGTTTCGGCGTACAAACGCCTGCATCAGGGGTTAAGGGACTCCTATAGGTCAGCAAGATAATAAGTTGACAAACATGTGGAATAAACAATCAGGTTATATTACCTGTGCAGGTTTTGACGGGTTACATTTTTCCTAAGATTCCCATACCCTGTAGCACTAATTGATCAAGCCGAATCAGGGCGGAGCCAGCAGTTATCTTGTCTCCGCCCTGATTCGGCTTGATCAATTAGTGCTACAGGGTATGGGAATCTTAGGAAAAATGTAACCCGTCAAAACCTGCAGAGGTAATATAACCTGATTGTTTATTCCACATCTTTGTCAACTTATTATCTTGCTGACCTATAGGAGTCCCTTGACCCCTGATGCAGGCGTTTGTACGCCAAAACACGGACCGTGTCGGGTCTCCATTATAAATAAAGAACTACATTTTTCTCAATCCTGAAGGCCCAGTGTTTGCTTTGTTTGGTTGTTTGGTTGTTCTTCTATACTGTATTCCCTCTCTTTTGTGTCTTAATTCAGAAGTGAACACAAAATCATCTGCATTTGTGGGAGATGCTGATATTCAGGTTTGAATATAAGCAAAACAAATTCTCGGGATGTTGTTCACACAACAAACTGAAATTGCTTCTTCATTTCTACAGATTAAGGCTATCCATCTATCTGGTAGACTCAACATAGGAGTGGAGGAGTGGCCTAGTGGTTAGGGTGGTGGACTTTGGTCCTGGGGAACTGAGGAAATGAGTTCGATTCTCACCTCAGGCACAGGCAGCTCCTTGTGACTCTGGGCAAGTCACTTAACCCTCCATGGCCCCATGTAAGCCGCATTGAGCCTGCCGTGAGTGGGAAAGCGCGGGGTACAAATGTAACAAAAATAAAATAGATACTATTGGACATTCTACATGGAATGTTGCTATTATTGGAGATTCTAAATGGAATGTTGCTATTCCACTAGCAACATTCCATGTAGAAGACTGTGCAGGCTTCTGTTTCTGTGAGTCTGACGTCCTGCACATATGTGCAGAACGTCAGACTCACAGAAGCAGAAGCCTGCGCGGCCACATTGGTGATCTGCAAGGGCCGACTTCTACATGGAATGATGCTAGTGGAATAGCAACATTCCATGTAGAATCTCAAACAGTAGCAACAGTGGAGGAGTGGCCTAGTGGTTAGGGTGGTGGACTTTGGTCCTGAGGAACTGAGTTCGATTCCCACCTCAGGCACAGGCAGCTCCTTGTGACTCTGGGCAAGTCACTTAACCCTCCATTGCCCCATGTAAGCCGCATTGAGCCTGCCATGAGTGGGAAAGCGCAGGGTACAAATGTAACAAAAATAAAATAGATACTATTGGACATTCTACATGGAATGTTGCTACTATTGGAGATTCTACATGGAATGTTGCTATTCCACTAGCAACATTCCATGTAGAAGCCTGCGCGGCCACATTGGTGATCTGCAAGGGCCAACTTCTAGTGGTTAGGGTGGTGGACTTTGGTCCTGGGGAACTGAGGAACTGAGTTTGCTTCCCACTTCAGGCACAGGCAGCTCCTTGTGCCTCTGGGCAAGTCACTTAACCCTCCATTGCCCCATGTAAGCCGCATTGAGCCTGCCATGAGTGGGAAAGTGCTGGGTACAAATGTAACAAAAAAAAAAAAAAATACAGAGCCGACGAGATGTCAGCTTTTTGCTTTTAGACGATTATGAGGCTGGTAATGGAGACAGTTCTCCTACGTTTCGTAAGTGTTTCATGTTGATACAGGAGTGCTCAGGATTCCAGAATTCAAGTATGCCAACATTTCGATGTTAACCTATTTTATTATTACTCAAGGTTTATTTCATGTAGAAAAATGCACTAAAATAGGATTATAATATCCCAGAAGGAAGCTCTATCTTGCATATTATAGATTCAGTAAAATACAACAGATTTTATTTTCTTGTAACTGGAAAACTTTTGCTGCCTAAATTCTCTTTCTGTCTCTTTGGATTAGTTGCTCAAAAGAAATTATTTTCTGTTCTTGGTTAGCCTTGATCTTTTGAAAATAGCTCAACAGTTTGATAAATATCCTTTTTTGTTGCTTTATAGAAATTAGCTAGCTTATCTACCTCTGTATCACTCCATGGTGCGACCTACTACTACTACTGCTACTACTTGACATTTCTAGAGCGCTACGAGGGTTACGCAGCGCTGTACAGTATAACAAAAAAGGACAGTCCCTGCTCAAAGGAGCTTACAGCCTAACGGACGAAAGGACAAGTTGGGGCAGTCTAGATTTCTTGAATAGAGGTAAAGGGGTTAGGTGCCAAAGGCAACATTGAAGAGGTGGGCTTTGAGTGGGGACTTGAAGATGGGCAGGGAGTATTGTTTTAATTCTGGTTACTGTATCTCAAAAAGATATAGCGGAATTAGTAAGGTTCAAAAAAGAGCTATCAAAATGATAGAGGGGATGGAACTTTTCCTATATGAGGAAAAGCTAAACAGGTTAGGGCTCGTCAGCTTGGAAAAGAGACTGCTGAGGGGGGACATAATTGAGGTCTTCAAAATCCTGAGTGACGTGGAGCGGGTGGGGGTGAATTGATTTTTCACACATTCAAAAAGTACAAAGCTCAGGGGACAATCAATGAAATTGCATGGAAATACTTTTAAAACAAATAGGGGGAAATATTTTTTCACTCAAAGAATAGTTAAGCTCTTGAACTCATAGACGGAGGATGTGGTAATGGCGGTTAGTGTGCCTGGGTTTACAAAAAGGTTTGGACAAGTTCCTGGAGAAAAAGTCCATAGTCTGTTATTGAGATGGACATGGGGAAGCCATTTCTCGCCCTAGGATTGGTAGCATGGAATTGGTCTGACTCAGCATGACTATTCTTATGTTCTTACGAGTAATATGTTACTTGTAAAAAGAAACTGCCCAATTTTCAGCTTTTAAAAATACCTTTGATATGCACATGGCAATAAAATCCAAAAATAGTCAGTCCTAAAACAATAATAGTATCGGATGCCTTGGACAAAAAAAACTCCAGAGAAGTTTTTAGATAATTTATATAGGGGCGTGAGAGAGTTCAGTATAGGCTGTGCCTACAGCCGATCGTGTATTTCAGTGAGTCTAGCTGCCGTATCGGCTCACTTTTGAGCTCTATATATCATGCAACACTCTCTAAATTCAAGCCCCCCAATATTTTTAGTGAATGAAAATTAAATGTTATGCGATTTCCCACACCTAACTGTAATAAATCCATCTTTTAAGATAATAATGTTTTTTTTGTTCAAAGGCATTCAAATACAAAACTAGACCCTCTGAAACCCTGGGAGCAATCTCCCTCCTGGAAGTACTAGTTCAGTCTTTCTTCAAAGTTCACAATACTCAATTAAATATAACACTAAGCACCAGAAGATGTAAAGGGACAGAAGCAAAACTTAGCTTTCCAATTTAGTTGCAATTTCACTCTCCGTTCCTCCTCGCCCGACAGAAATTTCTGTTTCAAGTCCTTCCTCAGGGACACCAGTGCCGCTTTCAATTGGCAAGGGCTGGACTCAGTGTCAGACAGGGATCTATGACTGAGTAATTCAAACATATAAAAGCATTTCCATAAGTTGCTGACTAAATATGGGTGTCAATAGTGTACATAGTTTATAGAACTGTAGTGCGTATATTCATGCCTGACCAGTGGCGTAGCTACATGGGGCCAGGGGGGCCTGGGCCCCCATAGAATTGGCACTAGACCCCCTGTCGATGACCCTTTCAACCCCCTTCCCATCGCCAACCCTTCCCCGCTGTCGCTGTGGGCTACCTTTGCTGGCGGGGGACACCAATCCCCGCCAGCCGAGGTCCTCTTCTTCCCGCAAAGGCTTCGTTCTGTTTTTGATGTCCTGTATCTTCTCACAGGGTCGGCCAAATCGGTATAATCGAAACCCGATTTTGGGCGTCCCCAACTGCTTTCTGTCGCGGGGATGACCAAAGTTCACGGGGGCGTGTTGGAGGCATAACGAAGGCGGGACTTGGGCGTACCAAACACATGGACGTCCTCAACCGATAGTGGGAAAGAAAGGGCGTCCCTGACGAGCACTTGGACGACTTTACCTGGTCCTGTTTTAATTACAACCAAGGCACAAAAAGGTGCCCAAACTGACCAGATGACCACCAGAGAGAATAGGGGATGACCTCCCCTTATTACCCCAGTGGTCACTAACCCCCATCCCACCCTCAAAAAAAATCTTTCAAAATATTTTGTGCCAGCCTCAAATGCCATACTCAGGTCCATCACAGCAGTATGCAGGTCCCTGGAGTAGTTTTAGTGGGTGCAGTGCACTTCAGGCAGGCGGACCCAGGCCCATCCCCCCCTACCTGTTACACTTGTGGTGGTAAATGTGAGCCCTCCAAAACCCACCACAAACCCACTGTACCCACATGTAAGTGCCCCCTTCACCCATAAGGGCTATGGTAGTGGTGTACAGTTGGAGGTAGTAGGTTTTGGGGGGGGGGGGGGTTGGGGGCTCAGCACAAGAGGTAAGGGGGCTATGTACCTGGGAGCAATTTATGAAGTCCACTGCAGTGCCCCCTAGGGTGCCCGGTTGGTGTCCTGGCATGTCAGGAGGACCAGTGCACTACGAATGCTGGCTCCTCCCATGACCAAAGGGCTTGCATTTGGTCGTTTCTGAGATGGGCGTCCTTGGTTTCCATTATCGCCGAAAATCAGAAACAACCAAGTCTAGGGATGACCATCTCTAAGGACGACCTAAATTTCAGGATTTGGGCGTCCCTGACCATATTATCGAAACGAAAGGTGGATGTCCGTCTTGTTTCGATAATACGGGTTTCCCCACCCCTCCATTGGGACGTTTTGCGAGGACGTCCTCAGCAAAACTTTGGCGTCCCTTTCGATTATGCCCCTCTATGTAAACCACCTTGAATGTAGTTGCAAAAAACCACAGAAAGGCAGTATATCAAGTCCCGTTACCTTTCCCTTATTAAGCCAATTAAGTTGCATTTGCAAATCCAGAACACAACTGGATTTGCGTGCACAACTCAAGTTGTGTTATATAGAATCCAGGACATTTTTTGGGGGGGCTATTTAATTATCACATTTTGTTGGAATATCTATGCCCTTTTACAGAGTGGCGGTAAGCCCAACGCAGGCTTACCGCTCACTCTTTAGGGACTTCCGCCAGTCCAACACAGGCGCCGGTAGTAGTCCCACCCCGAGCATGCCCCATTTCCGGGGGGAAAAAATAAAACCCCCCAAAATGGCTTGCGCAGTGGTAACCTGGCGGTAATTGAGAATTGCTGCGTCCTGCCCAGTTACCACTGGGTTAGCATGGGAGCCCTTATTGACACGTCAATGGGTAGCAGTAAGGGCTCCCCATCGCATGGCCATACAGTAAGAGTTCTCTTACCGTATGGCCATATGTGCTGGGAGCTTTTTTTACCCACTGTGGTAAAAAGGACCCTTGCGTGTGGGAAAAATGGCCCCCGCTGCCAATGCAGGACCCCTTTTCCTGCTGCTTGCTCAAAGGGCCCCATAATGAGGCAGGATTATTAGAGTCCAGGGATATCACAGTGAATTTTGATGCTAAATCACTGTTGTGCCTGAAGTCGCACTGTTTACTCTTTTTATCATACTTTTGTTATATTCATATATATTTATTGAATTGGGCCAGTCCGATGACTAAGTGCTGGAGTATTAATTTATTAGGGAGCATAGGTTTTTTTTTTTTTTACATTTGTACCCCGCGCTTTCCCACTCATGGTAGGCTCAATGCGGCTTACATGGGGTAATGGAGGGTTAAGTGACTTGCCCAGAGTCACAAGGAGCTGCCTGTGCCTGAAGTGGGAATCGAGCTCAGTTCCCCAGGACCAAAGTCCACCACCCTAACCACTAGGCCACTCCTCCACTGTTGCTACTATTTGAGATTCTACATGGAATGTTGCTATTCCACTAGCAACATTCCATGTAGAAGTCGGCCCTTGCAGATCACCAATGTGGCCGCACAGACTTCTGCTTCTGTGAGTCTGACGTACGTGCAGGACGTCAGACTCACAGAAACAGAAGCCTGCACAGCCTTCTACATGGAATGTTGCTAGTGGAATAGCAACATTCCATGTAGAATCTCCAATAGTATCTATTTTATTTTTGTTACATTTGTACCCTGCGCTTTCCCACTCATGGCAGGCTCAATGCAGCTTCCATGGGGCAATGGAGAGTTAGGTGACTTGCCCAGAGTCACAAGGAGCTGCCTGTACCTGAAGTGGGAATCGAACTCAGTTCCTCAGTTCCCCAGGACCAAAGTCCACCACCCTAACCACTAGGCCACTCCTAGGGAGCACAGTTGATTATTTGTATCCTTTCAGAAGCACCAAAGAAAGCTAAATATTTTATTTTGCTTTTTCCATTTGCGAAGCTTTGCTACACATAAAACTGTAAATTTATAATACAGGCAGGAATTTGGGACAGTTCATCCTTGGCATTTCTGGTTTATACCTGAGGCAATGGAGGGGAAAAATGATTTGCCTAGCCCACTGCTCCAGAGCAGGTTAACTGGTCCCAGGACAGTAAAGCATTAAAAATCAGATTTTTTTTTTTTTTACTTTATTTATTTTATTACCTGAAGACAATAGTTAACCAGCACAGCTTTCACATTAATGAAGTCGTAAGATCACAATACCTTGTGTTATCAAGCATTTAAACAGCAGCTTTCTTTTCCATCTTCATCTAACTCATGGAGTTCTGAGGTCAACCAACCAAAACCAAATTGCAGCAATTGAGAGTAATAACAAAACGCGCATTCATTTTGCGCACAAAGATTTGCCTAAAAAAGGGAACTAAGCATAATTTAGGCAATAGAAAAAAACAAAAACGTTTTAACAATTAGAAAAATGTGATTGGAGTTCAACATCGTTTCCAGGCCATAAACTTGAGAAAGCACTGAAGAGTAACTGGTGTTAGTGCAATTAGGAATCTTGGTCTTTCTAATTCATAAGAGATCAGTTTTACCGGGGTTAATCTGTAATTAATAATTTAGAATTGTACAGCCATTTAACTTAAAACTAGTGGCATAGCTATCGGTGGGCCTGGGTGGGCACAGGCCCACCCATTTTTGGCTCAGGCCCACCCATGGATGGCACCACACTCCCCTCTCTCTCTTTGCTGGGGCTCAGTATCTGCCCCTGTCTCTGAGCGCCCTTCGTGGTGTACCCTTTTTTATCATCCTCACTTTAATATTCCCTTATCTCTTGTTTGTTCTGTCTGTATGTCCTAATTAATTTGTAAGCTCTGTCGAGCAGGGACTGTCTCTTCATGTTCAAGTGTACAGCGCTGCATACGTCTAATAGCGCTATAGAAATGATAAGTAGTAGTAGAAGTCTTCGGGATTTCGGAATCTTGCTATACTATTTGGGATTCCAGAATGTTGCTGCTCTTTGGGATTCCGAACGGAATCTTGCTACTCTTTGTCCTTATCCCTTATTTGTTCTGTTTGTCTGTCCTAATTAGATTGTAAGCTCTGTCGAGCAGGGACTGTCTCTTCATGTTCAAGTGTACAGTGCTGCGTACGTCTAGTAGCGTTATAGAAATGATAAGTAGTAGTAGTCATCGCGATTCCGGAATCTTGCAACTCTTTGGGATTCCGCATGGAATCTTGCAACTCTTTGGGATTCTGGAATCTTGCTACTCTTTGTCCTTATCTCTTATTTGCCCTCTTCTCCGGCATGGCCACGTTGCTGATCTGCAAGGGCAGGCTTCTGTTTCTGTGAGTCTGACGTCAGGACGTGCAGGACGTCAGACTCACAGAAACAGAAGTCTGCCCTTGCAAGCCCACCTTTTTGATGCTGCTTTTAACTCCTAACCTTTATTCACTTGTTCAGAACCATTATTTTATCATCCTCATTTTAATATTCCTTATCTCTTGTTTGTCCTGTCTGTCTGTCCTAATTAGATTGTATGCTCTGTCGAGCAGGGACTGTCTCTTCATGTTCAAGTGTACAGCGCTGCGAATGTCTAGTAGCGCTTTAGAAATGATAAGTAGTAGTAGTACCTTACAAGTGGCCGTAGCAATTAATTTTTGCTGCCTGCACCTGCCCAGCAGGCTTCCCTTTGCCACATCCTGCCCTTGCTGACATCAGGGCCGGTCCTAGGGTCTCTGGCGCCCCCCTGCAGACTATGTTGGTGCCCCCTCCAGCATCTCCTTTCTCTCTTCTCCCACCCTGCCCCTGTCCAGCGATTCTCCTTCGCCCTCATCCTCCTCCCATTTATGGCCACCTGCCCGCCCTCTTCTCCCCCCAACATCCCCCTTTTTCTTCTTGCCACCCTGCGTGGTTTAAGTCTTTTTTAATTTACCTCCATCCCAGCGGCTGCATCATTTCAAAGCCCTGCCTGTCTCTAGGCTTCCCTCCCTTTGTGAGTTTGTTCCCTCAGAGTCCCGCCCTTGAGGAAATGACATCAGAAGGTGGGACTCTGCGGAACGAACTCACGAAGGGAGGGAAGGCTAGAGACGGGCAGGGCTTTCAAATGACACAGCTGCTGGGACGGAGGTAAATTAAAGATTTAAACCCCCAAGGGCGGCGCGGTATGGCGCCGCAGTGGCGTCCTTGAAGGCAGGCGCCCCCTGCGGTGCTTACCCTGCTTACTGGGTTTGACCGGCCCTGGCTGACATCACTTCTGGTTTCCTTACTGGCAGAATGTGGCAGAGGGAAGCCTGTAGGTCTGGCAAAGGTAGTGAAAATGAATTATTGTTGCCACTTCTGAGGTACACTGGGGGGGGAGGGGTCAGAGACAGGGGGAGTTGCTGGTCCACAAAGGAGAGATGCTGGATGTGGCGAGGGGAGGGGGAATGATGAGGTGAAGGTTAAAAATATATATTTATGTATGTACGGGGGAGGAGGTGGAAGGTCCCATCCAAGTTAACTGTGGGCCCACCCAAAATACTAGGTCTGGTTTAAACATTCACTGAACTTTACAACTTAGAGATGTTGGTATAGCAGTAAATAAAGAGTTCAAACCCCCAAATCACTCTTCCAATGGGTCCAAATACAGATTCAACAACATAGAGGCTAATGTGGAGCCCTGAGGGGCATCATAATGAAGAGTCCAAGACCAAGGACACAATTTGATTTTACATTTAGATAAATTCTCAGCACAAATTCTCAGTTGATATCTAGAAGAGAAAATCCATTGACCATGAAATCTATTCTACAAAGAAACTCAATTCAAATAGAAGAAAAATTGCCACTTTAGGGTTTCACCTAAGGAGGCAATTCTATAACAGGACAACTCCATTTAGGCAGCCTAATAACCTGAATATTGAGCCTCAAAAAGCTCCAGGGCAAACCCTTCAGAGCTAAAAACATCACTGGCGAAAACAATTTCAGTCCACATATATGAGTGCAACAGTCTACATATTTTGTTTTTATTACATTTGCAATGGAGGCTTAAGTGACTTGCCCAGAGTCACAAGGAGCTGCCTGTGCCTGAGGTGGGAATCAAACTCAGTTCCTTAGGACCAAAATCCACCACCAGGCCACTCCTCCACTGTTGCTACTATTTGAGATTCTACATGGAATGTTGCTATTCCACTAGCAACATTCCATGTAGAAGTCGGCCCTTGCAGATCACCAATGTGGCCGCCAGGCTTCTGCGAGTCTGACGTCCTGCACGTATGTGCAGGACGTCAGACTCACAGAAACAGAAGCCTGCGCAGCCTTCTACATGGAATGTTGCTAGTGGAATAGCAACATTCCATGTAGAATCTCCAATAGTATCTATTTTATTTTTGTTACATTTGTACCCCACACTTTCCCACTCATGGCAGGCTCAATGCAGCTTACATGGGGCAATGGAGGGTTAAGTGACTTGCCCAGAGTCAGAAGGATCTGCCTGTGCCTGAAGTGGGAATTGAACTCAGTTCCTCAGGACCAAAGTCCACCACCCTAACCACTAGGCCACTCCTCCATCCACTATGCAATGAAGATTTACAACTTTCTAAATAAAATAGACATAATCAAAGTGCACTTATCTTGCCTCCTCCAGCTGAAACATAAAAGCCCCCCTGACTGATGTTGGCCAGCACTTTACGCTGCTGTCTGAAGGTGGGGACTTTTCATTCAAAATGCTAGAAAAGTTACCCCCCGATTTACTAAGCCGTGTGGCAATCCCAACACAGCCCATTCAAAGTGAATGGGCTGTGTCGGCATTAGCGCGCCGCAGCTGCTAGCGAGGCTTAGTAAACGGGGGGGGGGGGGGGGTTAGTTGCTGGAGTAACAGCATCTTTCAATGAAAAATAGCAGATATCCATGGGCTTCTGATATCCAAACTACCTACTTCATTCAAAGCGCTAGAAGCTGTTTCTCCAGAGCTGTTTTCTAGCCATTTGAATGAAAAGTCCCGACCTTGAGAAACGCTGGCCAATGTCGGTCGGGGGACTTTTCTGTTTGAGCTAGAGGAGGCGAGAGAAGTGCACTTTGATTATGTCTCTATTATTTAGAAAGTTGTAAACTTTCATTGCGTATGTAGACTGTTGCGTTTAAATATGTGGAGTGGTTTTTTGCAGTGGCGTAGCAAGGTCGGCTGCCACCCGGGGCAGATTGCCGCTGCGCACCCCCCCCCCCCCGGGGTACAGCAGCGTCTGTCCCCCTCCAGGGTGCAGCATGACAACCCCCCCCCCCCCCGGTACAATGACAGCCCCCCTCCCCGGGTGCATTCTTGGCTATTGGAGGGTGCAGAGAGCAGCTGCGCGCCTCTCGGCTCCGCTGGCTCCCTGCTCCCTCTGCCCCGGAACAGGAAGTAACCTGCTCCGGGGCAGAGGGAGCAGGGAATCAGCGGAGCCGACAGGCGCGCGGCTGCTCTATGCACCCTCCAGCAGTGTGCACCCGGGGCAGACTGCCGCCACCGCCCTGCCCTTCCTATGCCACTGGTTTTTTTGCCAGTGATGAAAAGATTTTAGCTCTCAAGGGTTTGCCGTGGAGCTCTTTGAGGCTTTTTCCACCCACTATTATCATTACATTAGTGGCTGTCTAATGCAGATTTCAATCTAATTGAGAATTGTATTTACAGTACATTTTGTGTGATTATTTCATCCTCTAGTGATACATTGTTTCTATAGTGATGGGCTAATGTTGCCATTAGTGTGCGGCCATTAATAAAAATTAACAGATGAGCTCTTACCACCACCCATTTTGTATGCGGTGAACGTTCATGTACTGATCCCATGCTAATCAGTTAGCATGCAATAATGTGGCTGTGCTCACTGATTCATGCTGTCATGCCGCTTCTCCATCCCCCAGACATGCCCCAAGCCGCGCTAGTGCTTACCACAACTTAGTAAAAGGCGGCCAAGGACTTCTCAGATAGGTTCCTATTTTAGTCAACTTAGAGTGATCCTTTAATTAAAACCCATCATTTAGGGGCCCTTTTACTAAGCCGCATAAGCGTCTACGCATGCCCAACGCACACCAAAATGGAGTTACCGCACGATTACCATGTGGCTTTTGCAATAATTTCGTTTTTGGCATGCGTCCGATACGCGGGGCTGAAAAATCATTTTTATTTTTGGACGCGCACAACGAACGTGCGCCAAGTGGCATTTGACGCGCGTAAGTCATTACCGCCCGGTTACCGAGTGAGACTTTTCCACTAGGTTAATGGCTGGCGGTAAGGTCGCAGACCCAAAATGGACGCACGGCAATTTTGATTTTGCCGCATGCCCATTTTTGGCAACATTTTTAAAAAGGCCTTTTTTTTACAGGCACGCTGAAAAATGGATTGGCGTGCACCCCAAACACGCGCCTACAAGCCATTTTTCAGCGCACCTTAGTAAAAGGACCCCTTAATAACCATTGACCACTACATTTTGAATTTGTATATGATAAACCTGAATATTGATGTAATAGTATCAAGTGACTGTCATTTGCATGATAATATGATGTAGAGTCAGAGGACTGATTTGATTTGATCTGATTTATTTATTTACTTTATATACAGCTGAGCAAGACTAGAGTATTAAAGCTGTTTACAACATCAACAATACTTAATTGAAACAATGCCATAAAAATCATACATAACAAAGCAATTTTTAAATGACATCCAATTCTCAGTTTGGCCAATAAATAACCAATTCTCATTTTAAACATATAACAACAGAGAGAGAGAGAGAGAGAGATCAACTACAGCTATACTTCAAAAGCCAAGTTTTCAAGGATAGATAATTACTACTACTGCATAAGTCCGCTGCTAAGGCATTCCATAAAGATTGTCCAGCCTAACAAAAATGCTCTGGTTCATATTGATGATAAATTAACATTGTGCAGTGACAGTAATTGAAGCAGAAGTTGCTGAGAGGAACACAGTGCTTGTGAGAGAATATATTCAATCAGTTTACTTGACAAATAAAGAGAAACTCCTAAGTAAAAGGCCTTAAAGAACAAACACAGTTGCTCGAATGAAATGCCTGCAGGAACTGGGAGTCAATGCAACCCGCATAAGTAGAGTGGAGGAGTGGCCTAATGGTCAGAACACTGGTCTTGCACTCCAGAGGTGGCCAGTTCAAATCCCACTGCTGCTGCTCCTTGTGATCTTGGGTAAGTCACTTAACCCTCCATTGCCTCAGGTACAAACTTAGATTGTGAGTCCTCCTGGGACCCAGAAATATCCAGAGTACCTGAATGTAATTCACCTTGAGCTACTACTGAAAAAGGTGTGAGCAAAGTCTAAATATATGAAATGTTGCTACAATTGAAGATTCTACATGGAATGTTGCTACTATTTGAGATTCTAGACGGAATGTTGCTAGTGAAGGAGTGGCCTAGTGGTTAGAGCTCTGGTCTTGCAATCCAGAGGTGGCCGGTTCAAATCCCACTGCTGCTCCTTGTGATCTTGAGCAAGTCACTTAACCCTCCATTGCCTCAAGTATAAACTTAGATTGTGAGCCCTCCTGGGACAGAGAAATATCCAGTGTACCTGAATGTAACTCACCTTAAGCTTTTACTGAAAAAGGTGTGAGCAAAACCTAAATAAATAAGTACAGGGTGGCAGAGAGACTAAGCCAGGCCCTCACCCCCACCCCCCTCACCCCCCCCCCCCCCCCCCGCTGCAGTCCCCAGTCTCACCTGCCTGCCCTCAGCTCCATCCACCACTGGGCCCGTTGCATTAAAATCGGCAGCACCTCAGCTCTGTTTGGAAAGGCAGCTCGCCTCCCTTCTGGCCTTCCCCTCACTGTGTCCCGCCCTCATCTGATGTAACTTCTGGTTTCCGTGAGGGCAGCACACAGGGAGGGCCCGAAGGGAGGCGATCTGCCTTTCCAAATGGAGCTGAGGCACTGCTGATCTTAATGCTGTGCACTGCCTGGTTACTGCCAGGTTACCGTGGGAGCCCCCACTGCCACCTCAGTGAGTGGCAATATGTGCTCCCTGCTGCATGGCCATGCAGACAGCCCAGCTCCTGCCACTAACGCAAGGCCCTTTTTCCCGCAGCTTAGTAAAAGGACCCCTAAGTTTTTAGATGATACCTGTCCAGAAGGTGCTCACCAATTGATAAGATTGTTAAATGCTAAAATGACATCTAGGGGCTGTAATTAATTACCTTCTTTTGGCTTTTCCTTCGACCAAAAGCGAGATTAAAGGCTCTGTTTTGTCATTCCTTTCTCTTTTCAGCTATTCGTTTATGGAATAATCTTCCTGTTAAGTTAGGTTTAGGGGTCCTTTTACTAAGTTACGCTGAAAAATTGACTGCGGTAATGTAGGCGCATGCTGGGGACGTGCGCAGATCCATTTTTCAGTACACCTGTAAAAAAGGCCTTTTTAAAATTTTTGCCGAAAATGGACGTGCAGCAAAATATAAATTGGCGTGCGTCCATTTTGGGTCTGAGACCTTCAGACCAGCCATTGACTTAGCGGTAAAGTCTCTCGCGTTAACAGTGCAGTAATCGCCTATGTGCGTCAAGTCGGAGTTACCGCCCGATTTTCACCATGTGCCAGAAAATAACATATATTTTCTGGCACGTGTAGCAGACGTGCATCAAAAATGAAATTACCGCAAGGGCCACGCGGTAGGCGGGTGGTGACTCCAAATTGACGTGCGTTGGGTGTGCGTAGGCGCATATGTGGCTTAGTAAAAGGTCCCCTTAGTGAGAAATTATTATTCATTTCACACAGCTCTGAAGATTATTTTATACTAATCTATAAGATCTGATGAGTATTAATTTTATTCTCTGTGTTTGTAATTCCTGATATTTTGTATCAGTATTTAGTTTGCTTTGTGCAACTTGCCTTGAATCTCAAATGAGACAATTGGTGAGAGACAAGTTCTTTATAACATAACAGTGTGGTGGGGAAACTCCTAGTCATTTCTTATGTAGAGAGAGGTGTGGTAGCCGTGTTAGTCCACTCTTAAAGGTTATCAATAGAAATCAAACAAAATAAAACATGGAAAAGAAAATAAGATACCTTTTTTATTGGACATAACTTAATACATTTCTTGATTAGCTTTCGAACGTTGCCCTTCTTCGTCAGATGGGAAATAAGCAAATGTGCTAGCTGACAGTGTATATAAGTGAAAACATTCAAGCATTACTATGACAGTAAAATAGATACCATTGGAGATTCTACATGGAATGTTGCTACTATTGGAGATTCTACATGGAATGTTGCTATTCCACTAGCAACATTCCATGTAGAAGCCTACGCGGCCACGTTGGTGATCCGCAAGGGCCGACTTCTACATGGAATGTTGCTAGTGGAATAGCAACATTCCATGTAGAATCTATAGAAATCAAACAAAATAAAACATGGAAAAGAAAATAAGATGATACCTTTTTTATTGGACATAACTTAATACATTTCTTGATTAGCTTTCGACGGTTGCCCTTCTTCGTCAGATGGGAAATAAGCAAATGTGCTAGCTGACAGTGTATATAAGTGAAAACATTCAAGCATTACTATGACAGTAAAATAGATACCATTGGAGATTCTACATGGAATGTTGCTACTATTGGAGATTCTACATGGAATGTTGCTATTCCACTAGCAACATTCCATGTAGAAGGCTGCGCAGGCTTCTGTTTCTGTGAGTCTGACGTCCTGCACGTACGTGCAGGACGTCAGACTCACAGAAGCAGAAGCCTGCGCGGCCACATTGGTGATCCGCAAGGGCCGACTTCTACATGGACTGTTGCTAGTGGAATAGCAACATTCCATGTAGAATCTATAGAAATCAAACAAAATAAAACATGGAAAAGAAAATAAGATGATACCTTTTTTATTGGACATAACTTAATACATTTCTTGATTAGCTTTCGACGGTTGCCCTTCTCCATCAGATCGGAAATAAGCAAATGTGTTAGCAGATAGTATATATATAAGAGAAACATCAAAGCATTACTTTGACAGTCTGACAGAGTGGGAGGGTGGGGGTGTGCATGGGGACATCAAAGCATTTCATTGATATTCTAGTAGGATGGGTGTGGGTAGGTGAGAGGAGGGTGATAAATAGAGAAATACAACTTTATGGTTTATGTAGGGAGAAAATGCCAGTTTTTGAACTCATGAAGTGTCCTCCTCAGGCCTGTTTCAGAAGGATCATTCTCTGCACTACTATCTCTCAAATTAGTATTCTGCTTGGCTCAGGTTCAAGACCCACTGATGAACTTCTGTCTCTCACTAGATACCAATCACCAGTTGATCAGGTTTTTACACACAGTTCTGCAAGGCTCCAAGAGGAACTTGGATGAAGAGTCTGTAAATGTCTGGGAGTCACATGTAGGTGGTGGAGGAATAGGCAGTAGTGCTCCGATTCTTCCCTATGGACCAGTGTTCCCTCTAAGGTGAGCATGTGAGCGATCGCTTATACATTCCAGGAGATTCGCTCACATTTTCTACACGGTTGCTCACAAACTGTCACGTCTCTCCCTGTGCTTCCCTGCCCCGATGCACCTGGAAAGTCAGGACACCGAACCTAACCCATGAGAAAAAACGTTATGAAAGTAAACTTCAGAATCTGTATCCATCATTAAACCTGGACAAGCCTTCCTGTCAGGTCTTGCAACTTTCCTCGGGTTGGCAGTCTGCGTCTCTACAGCTCCTTCAGTGTCGGCCAACACTAGCTTCCAGATACATGTGCGCCAAACTGGACCCTACCTTCCCTTCAATGCCTTGCCTTGTCTGACTTCAGCATTGCCTTCTTGATTCCTGCCTTGGGCCCTGCCAGCCTTGCCTGCCTTCCCCTCAGTGCCTTGCCTGATACATAGGAGTTTCTTTTCTTTTCTATTTATGGTATAGGGAGATTGGATAGGGGGTTTGGTGGAGGGCGTTACTACATTTATTTATTTATTATATTTTTATCCCGCACTTTCCCACTAAAATCAGGCTCAATGTAGCTTACATAGTAATAGGTAACACAGAATTTTGTTATGTAAAGTAGGAAATTAAGTATAACATAATAGAAGGATGGATGGGTAGTAAATGGATGGGTAGGTAGGTAGAGACAGGTGATAGAGAGAGGAGGGTAAGGTGGGAGATAGATTCTGGGTCAATGTCGTTTTCTCTTCAGTATATGTAAGGTAGATGGGTTCATGAGATTAATCTGGGTCTTTTGGGTAGGCTTGTTTGAATAGATGGGTTTTTAGTGCTTTTCTGAATGGTAGGTGGTCATGGATTGCTCGGATAGGTCTAGGGAGAGCGTTCCATAGAAGGAGAAATTGGATCCATAATAAGTTTTGTACTTGAGACCTTTACAGCTGGGGTAGTGCAGGTTGAGGTACTTTCGTGAGGATACAGACATGTTTCTTGCTGGAAGGTGGACTAGATTTATCATATAGTTCGGAGATTCTCTGTGTATTATCTTGTGGATTAAAGTCTAGGCTTTGAAATTGATACATGATAGTCCCTGATTGTAGGGCAACAGTGGGTAGAGGGTTGTGGGAATAAGGGAGTAAAAGGGGGGGATGACGGGGCAGGGGTGGGGATTTAAGGACTGTTTGGTGGTAGTGAGATTATGGGGGAGGGTTTAGAAGGAGACAGCCCTTGTATGAATAATTTCATAGGTGGGAAGATGGATGGCAGATGTGGCAGTATGGTGGGCATAGACTCGCCTAACAGAAAAATACAGACCCCAGTTTCAAACAAAATTAAATTATGAAACTAAATCTTTAAATGATCAGATTTAAACATGTTTTTTATTTTTTATTTTGTTGCATTTGCATCCCACATTTTCCCACCTCTTTGCAGGCTCAATGTGGCTTACAATACGTCATGGATAGTGGAGAAGTATAAGAAAAACATTTAGTCTAGCAGAAGGATCTTGGGTAACATGATGGTGAAAAAAGCATGATATTAGTATAGCAAGCAAATGTTGTGAGGCATTTCTGTGGAGGGGTTCACATTTATTGCTCTTTGTGGTATGCCTTGTTGAAGAGATGTGTCTTCAGTAGTTTGCGGAAGTTAGTTAGTTCGTAGGCCGTTTTTAAGTTGCACGGTAGCGCGTTCCAGAATTGTGTGCTCAAGTAGGAGAAGGTTGACGCGTGCATTAGTTTGTATTTCAGACCCTTGCAGTTGGGGAAATGAAGATTGAGGAACTGTGCGGGATGATTTTTTAGCATTCCTGGTTGGTAAGTCTATCAGGTTTGACCTGTAAGCTGGGGCATCTCCGTGAATGATTTTATGAACTAGAGTACATTATGCTAACACTGACACTCAAAAATCGTTGGTTTTTTTTTTTTTTTTAATTGTCACACAAAAAGAAATTGCATGCCCCAGTCCAACCCTTAGAAAGAACACTGCTATAGACCTCCTCAACCCAGCTGTGATCTAAGCTTTTATACTCTCTGGACCATGCCCTCCTGGCTCCTCACTTCCCATGCCACTTCCCCCTTGGGCGAGAATGTGAACTTTAAGATTGTTGTGCCACTGTGAGGGTGTGTCTTTAATGGGGAGTGGTAATGTCCTAGACACTCCCTCACATCCTGTAAATAGATTTGCAGCAGAAAAAAGGGTTTTGATTAAAGAATCATTTTAAGTTGACCATAGGACCAGTAAGATGGAATTGCCATTGTCCAATTGATGGTACAATCGTCTAGCAGACATTTTAAAGTTTCTGTGGAAAAAAAAACATGTCAAAAGCGAGATTGTGGTATATCGTAACAGTGATGTTCATCAGCTTGTGGTACCGTTTGTCCTTATATGACAGCTTTACCGCTAGCAGTAATACTATGAGACTACCACTAGGAGTTGCTGATGCCATTTGTCTCCTACCCTGCCTCCGCTAGGCACCAAAAATTACTGAAGGTAGGCCCTGAGAGGGTCTACAGGAAGGTGGGGTGCTTTGGAGGGGGGTCATGGGGTTTAAATGTGGAGGCATCGGGAGGGGATGTCTTTGTGGCAGGGGACATCAGGAGGGGGTTGTCATTTTGGGGCAACAGGAGGGAGTGTCTTTGGAGTGGGGCCATCAAGAGGACTGAACCTTATAGAAGGCATAGGCAGTTCGGTCAGCCCCTTTAAGAAGCGGCCTGGGTGCATCAGGCTGCAGCTTAACATCCCGGTGCTCCCAGGAAGCGTGAACAACACTGCTTGTGAGTTTGATCCTAAGCAACATTATGCATATGCCACAGGAGTGACTAACGTGGGGTACTGAACTGTCAAAGGTTAGTCACTCCTGTGGTAAATTAAGGTGTGAACAAAGCCTGACTTTTACCTCACATTAATAACTACCCTTCTTACTGTTCTAATGTTTTTCCCAAAAATGGAAGTATTGGGTATCTGGTAGGTCACTGCCTCCTTTTAAACACCTGAAGAAAAGTGTTTCTGTCAGAGATGCATTGATAATTTGTATAGGCCGTATAGACAGACACTGTCTGGTATCACCAACCAACCAGGAAGAACATGGGCAGAGACAACACATGTCTAGATTCACTAACTTAAAAAAAAAATAGTTTAAAATGTTTGAAAAGTTAACCCACATTTTATGAGATCATTTTCTGTGCAAAGTGTAAGACAATTATATCACTCTAGTTGACAAATAATGCATTGCCTACAGAAATCTGAAGACCGTTAAGAAGCAAATTAACCACCTCAACTCTTAAGAGTTATCCTCATTTGCGATGGAGGCTGCAAAACAATCATTTTTAGCAGCTAAAATCCTCACGTTATTTATCGATACCTTTAAATGGATCCTACAGCAAGATTTATCATCCTCTAGTTTGTTTCCTCCAGTGCCTGCTAAATTACCTACCTTTCTCTTGAAACTACTATAATCATCATCATCCCAGAACCAGGGGGCTTCTTCAGTTCTACCAATGTCACATTTTTTTAAGTAAAGCAATAGAATCACTTGCACCCAATAAGCAGATATTCCGATTTTCTGTCAAGCTTCAAAGCCTTCTTTAAACTATCTAGCTCTTGAACGTGACTGTGAATTTCAATGTAAACAAGGATTGCCCTTAAGCAAGGGCACTCTCTGTACATCAAAGGCCAGTAAAAAAAAAAAAAAAAAATTGTCAGACCATGAAAGAAGAAAAGTCACAACATCTCTCTATATAAAACGCACCTCCAACATTCTATGAAGCCTCCACAACTCCCAACGTTCTAAATGCATGGTGGTGAAACCCACATCTCCTGAATTGACATCACGTACTTCCGGGTTCGTCACAAGCAGAAGTGACCAACCACACGAGGTTTCTCGGCTTCAGAATGTTGGAGGTGCATTCTATTACATTGGATTGGTCAGTTCATTGAAGCACAGCCAGAGCTCAGTGTCCTGCACAGTAACGCTCAGACACCAGAGAGAGAGAAGAGGGGCCTGAAACGAGGGAGGGAGGGAGGGGGGGCCTGACACCAGAGAGGGGGGGAGAGTTATCTCTGTCACACACACACTCTCTCTCTCACAGTCAATGTCTTTCTCTCACTCTCACACACTCTATGTCTCACACTGTATCACATTCACTCTCTATGTGTCACACAGTCACTCACACACTCTCTTGGTCTCATACACTCAGTCTCACAGAGTCTGTGTCTCACACACACTCTCTCGCACACACTGTATCTGTGTGAAACACACTCTTTCTCACACTGTGTCTCACATACGCACTTGCACACACTCTCATTCTCACACACACACTGTCTCTCTCACAGACACACTCGCATATTCACTCTCTCTCACATACACTCTCTCAAACATACACAATCCGAGGAAAACCTTGCTAGCACCCGTTTCATTTGTGTCAGAAACGGGCCTTTTTTACTAGTTATGTATAAAAATGTTGCTATTGTTCAGGACAAATCCAGCATAAGACTGGTGACATACTTGGAGATATTGATTGAGTAGAAAAATAAAAAATAAAACAGTGCTTCCATGGCCATCAGAAAATTGAAAGCAGAACTCCATGGATATCAACATTGGATAATAGAACACTGCATGAACAATAGTCTCAAATAAAGTATTTATTTATTTATTTATTGCATTTGTATCCCACATTATCCCACCTCTTTGCAGGCTCAATGTGGCTTACAATACATCATGGGTACTGGAAATAGGAGTGCATATACATTAGGTTTACAGAAGATTTGTGTTACATGGTGGTGAATTATATAATGGTGTTCAAGCAAAAGACATTATAAGACAGTGTTAGACGTTCAGAAGATTATACATTTGTATGTTGATCTTTGTGATATATCTTGTCGAAGAGAGAGGTTTTTAATAGTCTTCGGAAATTGGTCAGTTCATAGATCGTTTTCAAGTTGCGTGGTAGCGCATTCCAGAGCTGCGTGCTCGTAAAGGAAAAGGTAGATGCATGCATTGATTTGAATTTCAAACCCTTGCATTTTGGAGGATGAAGAATGAGGGGTGTACGGGAATTGATTTCATCTCAAGGAGTCTGAAAAACATAAACCATAAGTAAAATTTTTAGAACGCACAAATAAGCACTCAACCGCCAATGGATGAACATTTTGAAGAAAACAAGTTCATTTTTGTCTCAATTAATAGTAACTCCTACCGTCCCATGCTTGTTGAAAAAAAAGATTATAGAGACGGAGCTGTAGAAATGTAACAGCATCGTCTGTTAATGCCCAAATTTCAGTAAATATATAACGATACCAAAATGTTCTTCTAGAACAGGGGTTCTCAATATTGTTAAGCCAGTGGTTCCCAAACCTGGTCCTGGAGACACCCCAGCCAGTCAGGTTTTCAGGATATCTGCAATGAATATTCATGAGAGAGATTTGCATGCAATTTGTCTTCCTTTCTGAGCATAAGAACATAAGAGTAGCCATACTGGGTAAGACCAGTGGTTCATCTAGCCCAGTATCCTGTTTCCAAACAGAGGCTAAGCCAGGTCACAAGTACCTGGCAGAAACCCAATGAGTAGCAAAATTCCATGCTACCAATCCCGGGGCAAGCAAATGCTTCCCCATGTATGTCTCAATAGCAAACTATAGACTTTTCCTCCAGGAACTTGTCCAAACCTTTTTAAAACCCAGATACGCTAACCACGGTTATCATATCCTCCGACAGAGAGTTCCAAAGCTTAACTATTCGTTCAGTGAAAACATATTTCCTCCTATTTGTTTTAAAAGTATTTCCATGTAACTTCCTTGAGTGTCCTCTAGTCTTTGTACTTTTGGAACAAAGAAAAATTTGATTTACTTCTACTCATTCTACACCACTCAGGATTTTATAGACCTCAATCATATCTCCCCACCTCCGTCTCTTTTCCAAGCTGAAGAGCCCTAACCTCATTAGCCTTTCCTCATATGAGAGGTGTTCTACCCCCTTTATCATTTTGGTCACTCTTTTTTGAATCTTTTTTGAGATACGGCGACCGGAATGGAACACAATATTCAAGGTGTGGTTGCACCATGGAGCGATACAGAGACTTTATAGTATTTTCAGTCTTATTCACCATTCCTTTCCTAGCATCCTGTTTGCCTTTTTGGCCACCACCGCACACTGAGCAGATGATTTCAGCATATTATCTACAACAGCTAGATGTTTTTCTTGAGTGTTGACCCCCAAGGTGAACCCTAGCATCAGGTATTTATGATTCGGATTATTCTTTCCAATGTGCATCACCTTGCATTTGTCCACATTAAATTCCATCTGCAATTTGGATGCCCAGTCTTCCGATTTCCTAAGGTGTTCTTGCAATATTTTACAATCCGCATGTGTTTTAACAAACTTGAGCAGTTTTGTATCATCTGCAAATTTAATCACCTCACTCGTCATTCCGATTCCCATATTATTCATAAATATGTTAAATAGCACTTGTCCCAGTGCTGATCCCTGCGGCACTCCATTGTTCAAGAAATGACCATTTAAACCTACCCTCTGTTTTCTTTCCCATAACCAATTCCTACTCCACACCAGAACCTTGCCTCCTATACCATGACTCTTTAATTTTCTCAGGATTCTCTAATTGAGGAACTTTATCAAAAGCTTTCAGAAAATCTAGATACATTACATCAACCAGCTCTCCTTTATCCACATGTTTATTCACGCCATCAAAGAAATGAAGCAGATTTGTGAGGCAAGATTTCCCTTGGCTGAACCCATGCTGACTCTGTCCCATTAAACCATGTTTGTCTATGTATTCTGTAATTTTATTCTTTATAATAGTTTCCACTATTTTGCCTGGCACCGATGTCAGGCTTACCGGTCTGTAATTTCCCATATCACCCCTGGAACCCTTTTTAAAAATTGGCATCACATTGGCCGCCCTCCAATCTTCAACTACTACAGATGATTTTAACAACAAGTTACATAATACTAACAGCAGATCAGCAATTTCATGCTTGAATTCTTTGAGTACCCTTGGATCTATGCCATCTGGTCCAGGTGATTTACTACTCTTCAATTTGTAATTTTGTCTCAGTATATCTTCCATGCTTACTGAGATTTCTTTCAGTTCCTCTTCATCATCACCCTTGAAACCCATTTCCAGTACAGGCAGATCTCTTACACCTTCTTCTGTAAATACAGAAGCAAAGAATTCATTCAGTTTCTCCAGTATGGCCTTGTCCTCCCTTACTCCTTCATGATCTAATGGTCCCACGGATTTATTTGCTTTCTGCTTCTGATGTACCTGAAAAAGTTGTTACTGTAAGTTTTAGTCTCTGCGATAAGTTTCTCTTCATATTCTCTTTTAGCCTTCTTCATTAATGCTTTGCATCAGACTTGCCAGTGCTTATGTTGCTTCTTATTTTCTTCATTTGGGTCCTATTTCCATTATTTGAAGGACAATCTTTTGGCTATAATAGCATCTTTTACTTCACCTTTTAACCATGCTGGCTGTCATTTTCTCTTCTTTCCACCTTTGCAAATATGTGGAATGCATCTGGTTTGGACTTCCAAGATAGTATTTTTGTATCATGCCCATGCCTGATTTTGTTTCCTAACCTTAGAAGCCAATCCTTTTAGTTTCTTTTTAACCATTTTCCTCATTTTATTATAATCGCCCTTTCAAAAATTAAATGTAGCTACAGGAGATTTCCTTTGCAGGTTCATCCCAGATAGCAACTCAAATTTGATCATGTTATGATCACTGTTTCCCAGTGGACCCAACACCACCACCTCTAGCGCTATGCCATGTACACCACCAAGGACCAGATCCAAAATGGCTCCCCTCTCGTCAGTTCCTAGATGCCACCAAGGACCAGATCCAAAATGGCTCCCCTCTCGTCAGTTCCTGGACCAGTTTCTTCAAGAAGCAGTCTTTTATTACATCTAGAAATTTTATCTCCCTGGCATTCCCTGATGTAACATTTATCCAATCAAAATCAGGGTAATTGAAATCACCCATTATTATATCACTGCCCAATTTGCCAGCTTTCCTAATCTCTAAACATTTCTTCATCCGTCTGCTTGTTCTGTCCCGGCGGACGGTAGTACTGCCCTACAAGAATACTCTTTCCCTTCACACATGGAATTTCTATCTATAATTACTACTACTACTACTACTACTATTTAGCATTTTTATAGCGCTACAAGGCGTATGCAGCGCTGCACAAACATAGAAGAAAGACAGTCCCTGCTCAAAGAGCTTACAATCTAATAGACAAAAAATAAATAAAGTAAGCAAATCAAATCAATTAATGTGAACGGGAAGGAAGAGAGGAGGGTAGGTGGAGGCGAGTGGTTACAAGTGGTTACGAGTCAAAAGCAATGTTAAAGAGGTGGGCTTTCAGTCTACATTTAAAAGTGGCCAAGGATGGGGCAAGACGTAGGGGCTCAGGAAGTTTATTCCAGGCATAGGGTGCAGCGAGACAGAAGGCGCGAAGTCTGGAGTTGGCAGTAGTGGAGAAGGGAACAGATAAGAAGGATTTATCCATGGAGCGGAGTGCACGGGAAGGGGTGTAGGGAAGGACGAGTGTGGAGAGATACTGGGGAGCAGCAGAGTGAGTACATTTATAGGTTAGTAGAAGAAGTTTGAACAGGATGTGAAAACGGATAGGGAGCCAGTGAAGGGTCTTGAGGAGAGGGGTAGTATGAGTAAAGCGACCATGGCGGAAGACGAGAAGGGCAGCAGAGTTTTGAACCGATTGGAGAGGGGAGAGGTGACTAAGTGGGAGGCCAGCAAGAAGCAGATTGCAGTAGTCTAAACGAGAGTGGTGTGGATGAGGGTTTTGGTAGAGTGCTCGGAAAGAAAGGGGCGGATTTTACGGATGTTATAAAGAAAGAAACGACAGGTCTTGGCAATCTGCTGGATATGAGCAGAGAAGGAGAGAGAAGAGTCAAAGATGACCCCAAGGTTTCGAGCTGAGGAGACAGGGAGAATGAGAAAGCCATCAACAGATTCCACACTGCTCTCTGTTTCATGTGGAATGTTTATTTTATTTGACTCAATTCCCTATTTAACATATAGCGCAACCCTATCATTGCGATCCAACTTGTACCCTATTAACACAGTCTCGCATTGATTGTCTTCTTTCCATCAAGTCTCTGAGATGCCTATTATATCTACCTCATCATTATTTAGTCCTATATACTCAAACTCTCCAATCTTATTTTTTAGGCTTCTAGCATTTGTATACAGGCACTTCAAATTGTGTGTTTTTTTTCCTTTGATCTACAAGCTGCTTAGAAGTTGAAGGGGATAATGTGCATCCTTTATCCTACTGTCACATTAAGCACACAGGGCTTACTTTCAGCACTGTTGAAACCTCTCTACTGAGATTTCCTAAATGTCCTGTTTCAGTAGTATCCTTCAAGGATACTCCACACCGAACCATGCGCTCCCCATTCTAGTTTAAAAGCTGCTCTATCTCCTTTTTAAAAGTTAATGCCAGTAGCCTGGTTCCAGAACAGTCTCCCCCTTTCAGAACAGTGGGGCACCTTAGGGGGCACTGCAGTGGACTTCAGATAAAAGGTCCCAGGTACACATCACACCGTTGCTCCCTTATATTCTAAGATGAGCTGTCCAAAACCCATCTACTGTACCCAACTGTACTACAATAGCCCTTATGGATGCAAGTGTCACCTATATGTGGGTATAATGTTGCTTGGGATCAACCTCACAAGCAGTGTTGTTCGGGATGTTAAGCTGCAGCCTGATGCACCCAGGCCGCTTCTTAAAGGGGCTGGCCAAACTGCCTAGGCCGCCTATAAGAATCAGTCTTCTTGATGCCCCCACTCCAAAGACACCCCCTCCTGTTGCTACAAAATTCAAACCCTTCCCAGTGCCCCCTGCCCCAAAGACATCCCCTCCTGATGCTTCCACATTCAACCCCCCCCCTGACCCTCCCCCAAAGTACCTCATCTTCCTGTAGGCTTTCTCAGGGCCTACCTTCAGTAATTTCTGGTGGACTAGGGGAGGCGGAGTAGGAGCCAAATGGCACCAGCAACTACTAGTGGTAGTTTTTGGCTGGTTTTGGAGAGCTCACACTTTCCATCAGAGTGGGATATAGACCTGGGTCCCCTTCTCTACAGTGCACTGCACCAACCACTAGGCTACTCCAGGGACCTGATTGCTGCTCTAATGAGACTGGCTATAATATCTGAAGCCATCATAGAGGTTGGCAAGTACTCTTTCTTTCATATCTTTGGGGGGGGGGGAGTAAGGAGGGTCATTTCTTAATCCCTCCAGTGGTCATCTGGGCATTTAGGGCACGTTTTTCTGACTTTGTTGTGATTAAAAACATGTCTAGACCGAAATGTATAAATTGTACCCAACTGTACTACAATAGCCCTTATGGATGCAAGTGTCACCTATATGTGGGTATAATGTTGCTTGGGATCAACCTCACAAGCAGTGTTGTTCTGGATGTTAAGCTGCAGCCTGATGCACCCAGGCCGCTTCTTAAAGGGGCTGGCCAAACTGCCTAGGCCGCCTATAAGAATCAGTCTTCTTGATGCCCCCACTCCAAAGACACCCCCTCCTGTTGCTACAAAAACATGTCTAGACCGAAATGTATAAATTGTAGCCCTGGATGTTTTTGTTTTGTTACATTATGGCAGAAAAACATCCAAATCCCGCCCCCAACATGTCCCTGACACACCCCCTTGTGATTTCTACGCACTGCAGACCAACTGTATAGAAAACATCTTAAAAATGTGTTTCGAAAATAATGATTTGGATTTTCTGTTTCTAAAATGATTCCCCATAATATGAGAAAGCATTTATATCTAAAAACCTTGTTTAAAAAGCCTTTACATTACATGATTTTAAAAGATGTATCAAAATGTATTCAAATGAATCTTAGAATGATTTTGTAAAGTCATTAACAATCGTGTCTATCAATCTTTCTGGCTACTCTACACTACATATAATCCTTTAACTATACTGAGTCTTTTAAAACGATATATACATTGATATCTTTCTCTCTAGTATTAGGTTAACCATTCTAGCAATTTATCACATTCTTAAAAAAACAAGAAGGTAATAGAAATTATTTTCATAAATATGCCTTGAAAACCTAAACACATCAAACTCATTACACATGGCATCTGATGTATTATTCAAATGTTAACATTAGTTTGCCTTTTAAACCTAAAAACATATATAAAGTAGCATTTTCAAAGCACTTAGATTTGAAACATTACGTATATAGATGTGTACTAAAAGCAGCTTCTGTATATCAGGAAAAGTGATGTGGACCCTTCTCCTTCTTGAAGAAAACAGAAAACAACCGGAAATAATCTTCAGGGGTACAGCACATCTATTAGCAAAATAATTTAGGAATGGGGCCAAAGAAACAACAAAAATCCTAAAATTTGTTTTATTTATTTGTTTGTTCCATTTGTATCCCACATTTTCCCACCTATTTGCCGGCTCAATGTGGCTTACATGGTACCGCAATGGGATGGTCTTGCTCCGGGCCCGGCTTAGTCTCTCGGCGGCCCTGTCTGCACCTAGCTTAGGCATGGGCATTTTCACCAGGTTTTACTTGACATAAGTACATAAGTACATAAGTAATGCCATACTGGGAAAAGACCAAGGGTCCATCGAGCCCAGCATCCTGTCCACGACAGCGGCCAATCCAGGCCAAGGGCACCTGGCAAGCTTCCCAAACGTACAAACATTCTATACATGTTATTCCTGGAATTTTGGATTTTTCCAAGTCCGTTTAGTAGCGGTTTATGGACTTGTCCTTTAGGAAACCGTCCAACCCCTTTTTAAACTCTGCTAAGCTAACTGCCTTCACCACTTTCTCCGGCAACGAATTCCAGAGTTTAATTACACGTTGGGTGAAGAAAACTTTTCTCCGATTTGTTTTAAATTTACTACACTGTAGTTTCATTGCATGCCCCCTAGTCCTAGTATTTTTGGAAAGCGTGAACAGACGCTTCACATCCACCTGTTCCACTCCACTCATTATTTTATATACCTCTATCATGTCTCCCCTCAGCCGTCTCTTCTCCAAGCTGAAAAGCCCTAGCCTCCTTAGTCTTTCTTCATAGGGAAGTCGTCCCATCCCCGCTATCATTTTAGTCGCCCTTCGCTGCACCTTTTCCAATTCTACTATATCTTTCTTGAGATGCGGCGACCAGAATTGAACACAATACTCAAGGTGCGGTCGCACCATGGAGCGATACAACGGCATTATAACATCCTCACACCTGTTTTCCATACCTTTCCTAATAATACCCAACATTCTATTCGCTTTCTTAGCCGCAGCAGCACACTGAGCAGAAGGTTTCATAAATGGCTGTGACTACATTTAGTCACAGGGACAGGCATTAGGCATATTCTATAAACCGTGTCTAACTTTAGGTGTAGTTTATAGAATACAGTATGATATATACATCCAGCCCTTAACGTTGAAACAGCACACTAATAGCATAGATTGGTGTTATTAGTGCGTTGTTTCAGCGTTAAGGGCATATTTTCTGGCGTATTTATGCATCACTATTATTTTTATGTTCACATTGTTCAATTTGAGTCTGTTTAGCCTTAGAGCTTAGTATTTCTGTTTTGTATATTTGCAGAACGCCGACATAGGAAATATGGGGGAGATACTAACAAAAATCAGCGCGGAAATTAATGCCGACTAAGCATGTTCTAGAAACGGTGCCTAGATTTAGGCACGGTGTATAGAATACGCTTAGTTGATATTTCAGTGCCTAAAACCACGCGCCTCCATTTACACCAAGAAAAACGTGGTATAAATCCCTGTCCATAGACTTAGGCGCACTGGGCCATAGTCTAGAACCACGTATGTAAATTTCAGAACGCCCACAAAAAGTGCCCATTTTCACACCCATAACCACACCCCTTTTTGCCTGCGCACGTTAGAAGTTAGACGCTCTGCGTTACAGAATAGGCTTAATGAGTTGTGCATTTAAATGGCAATTATTGCCAATCAGTGCTCATTGTTCCTTGTTAGGAGCAATAATGATTAGCTTATTAAGTCAATTAATTTGCAAACGTTGTTGTAGAATACGCTTGGATTTCGGAGCAGATCTCTAGGCGCGCTATACAGAATCTGGGGCTATATGCTGAAACGCGGCTATGTTGGGTCAGTGTGATTTTATTTTAATAGACGGTGATGATGTTGAATTGCACTTCGCGATCGCTTCACCTCTTCATTCGATGATGGTCACCGCTGTCTCTCTGCTGTTGGTGCCTTTTGCGAAGACTCTTCTCATTTGTCTTTTGTTCCTTTGAAGGTGTCATGCCATAGTGTGATACTGTTGGTCTCAGGTTCATCTGAAGTGTAGAGAAGCCCCAAAATTATGTCAGCACATGGGTTGAAGTGGATAAAAGTTTTAGCCAGACTTTATTAGCAGGACCTGAGAGAGAAATTGAGATTCAGCCTTCAGAGTTGATACAGCCCTTCAGGATGCCTACATAGGCTCAATTAAACAGGAAGTGGGCACAGGATAATTTGTGTTAGATATAGTGGCATTCCTAGGGTGACTGACACCTGGGGCGGATCACCGATGCGCCCCCCCCACCCCCGGGTGCAGCGTGACCCCCCCCACCCCTGACGAAAGGACACCTCCACCAGCGTAACGACGGGCACCTCCCCCCGGCGAAACGACACCCTCCGGGTGCATTTTTACCTGCTGGGGGGGGGGGGTGCCGTGCATCTGTCAACTTCGCTCGTTCCCTGCTCCCTCTGCTCCGGAACAGGAAGTAATCCGTTTCAGGGCAGAGGGAGCAGGGAACGAGCGTTGCCGACAGACACGTGGCACCCCCCTCCAGCGGCGTGCACCCAGGGCGGACTGCCCCCCCCCTTGGTACGCCACTGGTTAGATATCTATTATGTACATAAGTACATAAGTACATAAGTAGTGCCATACTGGGAAAGACCAAAGGTCCATCTAGCCCAGCATCCTGTCACCGACAGTGGCCAATCCAGGTCAAGGGCACCTGGCACGCTCCCCAAACGTAAAAACATTCCAGACAAGTTATACCTAAAAATGAGGAATTTTTCCAGTCCATTTAATAGCGGTCTATGGACTTGTCCTTTAGGAATCTATCTAACCCCTTTTTAAACTCCGTCAAGCTAACCGCCCGTACCACGTTCTCCGGCAATGAATTCCAGAGTCTAATTACACGCTGGGTGAAGAAAAATTTTCTCCGATTCGTTTTAAATTTACCACACTGTAGCTTCAACTCATGCCCTCTAGTCCTAGTATTTTTGGATAGCGTGAACAGTCGCTTCACATCCACCCGATCCATTTCACTCATTATTTTATACACTTCTATCATATCTCCCCTCAGCCGTCTCTTCTCCAAGCTGAAAAGCCCTAGCCTTCTCAGCCTCTCTTCATAGGAAAGTCGTCCCATCCCCACTATCATTTTCGTCGCCCTTCGCTGTACCTTTTCCAATTCTACTATATCTTTTTTGAGATACGGAGACCAGTACTGAACACAATACTCCAGGTGCGGTCGCACCATGGAGCGATACAACGGCATTATAACATCCGCACACCTGGACTCCATACCCTTCTTAATAACACCCAACATTCTATTCGCTTTCCTAGCCGCAGCAGCACACTGAGCAGAAGGTTTCAGCGTATCATCGACGACGACACCCAGATCCCTTTCTTGATCCGTAACTCCTAACGCGGAACCTTGCAAGTGAGATATGATCCAGGTTTATTGTTTTTTTTGTTTCCTTTTCTATGAGCATTACTTTAATTTTCATTTCCTTTTCCGGTCATCTTGTGTAAAAAAAAAGTTCTCAAGGTAATACGTATTCATACGTTGTCATTACCCTCTTGTACATGACCTGATGTAACTAGTTAAGGGGTCCCTTTACTAAGCCGTGCTAAAAAGTGGCCAGTGGTAGTTACTTGTAGCATATGCTCCGGCCACTTTTTAGAGCGGCTCTAAAATGGCTGAATTTTTATTTCTCTACAAAATTATCTAATGGTTTATGAGCATAATGATATACTATCTACATCCAATAATCCTCCTCAATCAAGTATGTTGATAATTTTATCTTTTTTTCTTTGATTTTTTAATTTATGTTATAAAAAGGAAGGAAAAAGCTTCATCTGACTCCTTTTTGAGGCGAAACGCCTTAATATCCTGGAGTACAAATTGTCATCATTGGCTAAAAAACCTTCCAACCTTCCTTAATTTATTTTATTTCAATATTCAAAAACAACGAGCAACTACTCGTTGTATTCAATATTCAAAACTCATCTTGCTTTGCTGGATCTCAATCCCGTAATGCTACTCCACTACCGACCGTGGCAAGGATCCGGTCAACAGGTTATACTTCTGCTCCACGAGCCCTGAAGAAGGTCACAAAACCTTGGCCATGGTCGGCAGTGGAATAGCATTACGGGACTGAGATCCAGCAAAGTGAGATGAGCTAAACGCTAAGTAGTTGCTCGTTGTTTTTGAATATTGAAATAAAATACATTAAGGAAGGTTGGAAGGTTTTTTAGCCGATGATGACAATTTGTACTCCAGGATATTAACGCGTTTCGCCTCAAAAAGGAGTCAGATGAGGCTTTTTCCTTCCTTTTTATAACATAAATAAAAAATCAAAGGAAAAAAGATAAAATTATCAATATACTTGATAGAAGAGGATTATTGAATTTTTATTTCTGCCATAAATGGTTATGTGCTAATTTCCAAATTAGTGTGCGACCAGGGACTTAGCTACGTGGGGCCACGGGGGCATGGGACCCATAGATTTGGCCCTAGCCCCCTTGCCGCCAACCCCTTCAACCCCCCTCCAGCCACCAAACCTCCCCCGCCGCCGTCGGGTACCTTTGCTGGCGGGGGTCCCCAACCCCTGCCAGCCGACATCCTCATCTCCAGCCCGGCCGCATTGCTGATCTGCAAGGGCAGGCTTCTGTTTCTGTGAGTCTGATGTCTGATGTCTGATGTCAGACTCACAGAAACAGAAGCCTGCAAATAAAGAGCAAAGAACAAAGACCTATTACTACCAAGGTCAGAAAAGGTACCCGACAATGGGGGAGGGTTGGCGGCGGGGGGAGGAGGGGGTCACAAGGGTTGGCGCTGCGGGGGGGGGTGTTCAAAGGTGGTGGTGGCGGCGGGGAAGTAAAAAATGGCGGAGGGGGGGTTAAAAATGGCAGGGTGGGGGGTTGGCGCTGCCGGGGGGGGGGGGGGGGGCTAAAATGTGCCCCTCACCTCTGGCTCTGGACCCCCCTCCTGCTGAAGTCTGGCTACGCCCCTGGTGCCTATTTAGCAGGCAGTAAGAGCTCAGGCACTACCTACATGATAATCAGGCAGCACACAACAATGTGCCCATACCACCCAATTACCTCTGGGAATGCCTGCTCCCCCCCCCCCACCCCCCATGCTAGAAAATAAAAATTATTTTCTACCATGGGAAATGTCTCTTGCCAATCTCAGAAATACCGCAGGATGTCTCAGGACACCCCACAGTAATGCTGATCCTGCATGTGCTACCCACGCGGTAATCCTACCGGACCCTCATAATAGGGCCCCTAAGTCACAAGAACCTTTATTTTAGTACGAAAATAAACAACAAAGAAGAAAGACCTATTACTACTACCAAGGTCAGAAAATAGCAGTCTTCACATCCTTTCAGAACGTGATACAGAGTGAGTCTGAGCTATTATTACAGGTAACATCACTGAACAAACTGGAGTGCTAGACGCTGCCTCTAGCTTCTGCTTTTCAATTCTACAATGTTGGAGAGTTCAACAATCTCACCATTGTCAACAGGAATGTGACCGTTACTGCGACCTCAGAATTATATGTTTTTGTGTTGTATTTCTCCTGCAGGTTGTGATCTGCTGGTTAAGGTCTAGCTCTTTACGGTCTCACACTTCTGGCTGTGAACATGTACCTAACACTTACCCTGCTGTGCACCGGCTGTTCATGTTGTGCCTGCCACACACACAGATTTGTAAGTTAATAGAGCAGCCGGTGCTTTTCCAATTTACTCTACAGTTCTTGAGGAAAAAAAAAATTCCCCTAGAAAGAGCACTGGTTTTCGTATAAAAGATCATTTGTTTTTTGAAAATCAGTAAAACTCTCTTTTCTATGTGAGTTCCGTGGAAATAGAGGTCAGTAAACCAAATAAATAAAAAAAACAATCAGTTTCTTAATTAGCATTTGGAAGCTTGGGGCCCCTTTAACTAAGCGACGGTAAGCCCGACGTGGGCTTACTGCTCGCTAAACAGGAAATACCGTTGAGCTACCGCAGCAGCCCAGCTGTACTACTTACCCTTAGTGCACCGTCATATCCGGCGCTACAAAAATATATTTAATTTTGTAGCGCCGGAGTGTACCCAGCGGTAATCAGGCAGTGTCACACGCTGTCTGGTTACCGCTGGGTTAGCACGGAAGTCCCTACCGCCACCTCAATGGGTGGCGGTAAGGGCTTCCCCTGAAATGGCCACTCAGCAAGCGCTTTACTTGCCGCACGGCCATTTCCTGCAGGAGAGACTTCCCTGCAGGAAATGGCTTAAAAGATAGAAAACAGAGAGTAGGGTTAAATGGTCAGTATTCTCAATGGAGAGGGGTAGTTAGTGGGGTTCCCCAGGGGTCTGTGCTCGGACCGCTGCTTTTTAACATATTTATAAATGACCTAGAGATGGGAGTCAATAGAGAGGTAATTAAATTTGCTGATGACACAAAGTTATTCAAAGTCATTAAATCGCGGGAGGATTGTGAAAAATTATAAGAGGACCTTACGAGACTGGGAGACTGGGCGTTTAAATGGCAGATGACGTTTAATGTGAGCAAGTGCAAAGTGATGCATGTGGGAAAGAGGAACCCGAATTATAGCTACGTCATGCAAGGTTCCACGTTAGGAGTCACGGACCAAGAAAGGGATCTAAGTGTCGTCGTTGATAATTCGTTGAAACCTTCTGCTCGGTGTGCTGCTGCGGCTAAGAAAGCAAATAGAATGTTAGGTATTATTAGGAAAGGAATGGAAAACAAAAATGAGCATGTTATAATGCCTTTGTATCGCTCCATGGTGCGACCGCACCTCGAATATTATGTTCAATTCTGGTCGCCGCATCTCAAAAAAGATATAGTGGAATTAGAAAAGGTGCAAAGAAGGGCAATGAAAATGATAAAGGGGATGGGATGACTTCCCTATGAGGAAAGGCTAAAGCGGCTAGGGCTCTTCAGCTTGGAGAAAAGGCGGTTGAGGGGACATATGGTAGAGGTCTATAAAATAATGAGTGGAGTTGAATGGATAGATGTGAAGCATCTGTTTAGGACTAGGGGGCATGCGATGAAGCTACAATGTAGTAAATTTAAAACAAATCGGAGAAAATGTTTCTTCACTCAACGTGTAATTAAACTCTGGAATTCGTTGCCAGAGAATGTGGTAAAGGCGGTTAGCTTAGCGGAGTTTAAAAAAGGTTTGGACGGCTTCTTAAAGGAAAAGTCCATAGACCATTATTAAATGGACTTGGGGAAAATCCACTATTTCTGGGGTAAGCAGTATAAAATGTTTTGTACTTTTTTGGGATCTTGCCAGGTATTTGTGACCTGGATTGGCCACTGTTGGAAACAGGATGCTGGGCTTGATGGACCTTTGGTCCTTCCCAGTATGGCAATACTTATGTACTTTTACCCGCTGCAGTAAAAGGGGGCCTTGGCGCACGTGACAATCGCGTGCCGACGCCAGCACAGGCACCCTTTTGCCACAGCTTGGTAAAAGGGGCCCTCTGTTACCTTCATCAGTTCATAATAAAATGAGCAGGTCATGTGAGCTGTTGAAATTAAGTAGCATTATTATTATGATTATTTTATTACACTTGCTATACTGCTTGGGCCTAAACAAAGGCATCTTATTGGTTTGCAAAGTAAAATGATCTGCAGTTAAGCAAACAAACAGAGGCCATAATCAAGGAGGTAGGAGGAGAGAAAAGCAGAGAGGTCATGGAATAGAGGGGGAAAAAGATTCAGAAAAGAGGATTCTTAAAGGGCCCTTTTTACAGACTGGCGGTAAGTCCAACGCGGGTTTACCGCTTGCCCTTTCGGGACTCCCGCCGGCCCAACGCGGCCGCTGGCGGTAGTCCTGCACCAAGCATGCTCCATTTCTGGGAGAAAAAGAAAACCTCAGGAAATGGCTAGCGTGGCGGTAAACCAATGCTAATTGGGCAGGTTACCGCCGGGTTAGCGCTGGAGCCCTTATCGGCACCCCAATGGATGGAGGTAAGGGCTCCCCACCGCATGGCCACGCGATGAGAATTATCTCACTGTGTGGCCATTTTTTTGAGGGGGGGGGGATTTACATAGGGGTCCTTTTACTAAGCTGCGGGAAAAAGGGCCCTGGCATGCGGGAAAAATAGCCCTTGCCGCCAGCGCAGGGCCCTTTTTCCCGCAGCTTAGTAAAAGGACCCCTAAGTGATTTCTTCCTACTGTTTATCATTTCTATAGAGCTACTACACATACACAGCACTGTACACATCCCCTGGATTCTATATAGCGCAACCATAATTGCGTGCGTAAATCTAGTCGTATTCTGGATTTGTGTGTGCGATTTAGAAGGGGCCCTTTTACAAAGTCATGCCAAAATGTGGCCTACAGTAGTGTGGGCATGTGTACTGGATGTGCGTTGGACCATTTCTCCACCTCGTATGGAAAAAGGGAGGTTTTGGGGGGCCGGGAAATGGACGTGAAGTAAAATAAAAACCAGTGTGTGTCTATTTATGGTCTGAGCCGTTAATGCCACCCACTGACTTAGCGGTAAGGGCTCACATGTTACCCGTGCGGTAACCGTCCACCACGTGCCAACTGCCAATTACCGCCGGTCACTCCCTTGCAGTAGAAATTAGAAAATTATTTTCTACTATGGGTTCTCCGAGGACAAGCAGGCTACTTGTTCTCACTGATGGGTTGACGTCCTCGGCAGCCCCCTCCATCGGAAAGTTTACTAGCAAAGGCCTTTGCTAGTCCTCGCGCGCCCATGCGCACCGCGCATGCGCGGCCGTCTTCCCGCCCGAAACCGTCTCGAGCCGGCCAGTCTTCTTTCGTCCGCGCTCGGTACGGTCGTGTTACGCCATTCGTGCCCCAGAGAGTCGACCTCGCGCGTCCTTTTCGACGTGTTTTTTTCCTTGTTTCTTTCAAAAAGTTCGGGAAGCGCTCCGGAAGTGTTCCGGAAGACCCTTTCGGGTTTTCTGCCCTTCCCGTATTTTTCTCAACTTTTGCCCCGTAAGTTTTCTTTCGTGGTCGGGGTAGGCCTAGTTTGGCCTCGGTCGAGATTTTTCTCCCTTTAAATTTTGGTGCTTCAATTTTCGCCATTTCGGCTTTTGATTTCGCCGGCGTGATTTTTCCGCCCATGACATCGAAGCCTTCCAGCGGCTTCAAGAAGTGCACCCAGTGCGCCCGGGTAATCTCGCTCACTGATAGGCGCTCTGCGTGTCTTCAGTGTCTAGGGGCCCAGCACCGCCCTCAGAACTGTAGTCTGTGTTCCCTGTTACAAAGGCGGACTCAGGTAGCGAGATTAGCCCAGTGGAACGTTTTGTTCTCGGGCTCTTCGTCGACATCGGCTCCGGAGGCATCGAGTGCATCGACGTCGTCAGCGTCCGGACCATCTTCCTTGGCTGCCGCTCCATCGACTGCATCGAGGCATCGGACCTCTGCATCGGCGCCGAGGCATCGGGCGACTGCATCGACGTCGGTGGTACTGAGACTTCGTCTGCTGATGTCGTCGGACGGAGGTGCATCGTCAGGAGTGCAGGTGAGGGCTGTCCATTCCCCTGCTGGTGGCGGTGAGCCTTCGGGTGGGTCTCCTCCTACCCTGAGGGCTCCTGCGGTACAGCCCCCCCTTCTTCGGTCTCGGCCCCGAGGAAGCGACGGATGGATTCTACGTCCTCCTCGTCGGTGCCGGGGAGCTCCGGTGACATGCTTCGGAAGAAGTCGAAGAAGCATCGACACCGGTCTCCTCCCCGTGTCGGCTCCGAGAGCTCTGGGTCGCCGAGGGATTCGGCACCCAGCAGGCATCGGCACCGAGAGGACCGCTCACCCTCTGTTCAGGAGGTGTCGATGCGCTCCACTCTGGACAGCCCGGAACAGCCTCCTCGCCCGGAACAGGTTCTGACGTCGACGCCTGCATCGACCTCTCAGCCTTTTTCCGCAGCCACTCTGAACGAGAGCCTCCGGGCCATTCTCCCGGAGATTCTGGGAGAGCTGTTGCGCCCTACCCCTCCGGTACCGGCGGTGCTTGCGCCTCCGGTACCGTCGAGCGTGGCGCCGGCTGGTCCATCGCCCAGGTTGAGGTCCCCAACGTCGGTACCGCGTGCGGTGCCGACCACGGCCACCTCCCAGGAAGGCTCCCCGACTACGTCGGCGGAGGGAGCTTCGCCGATGCGGGCGAGGGAGTCTACCTCTCGACGCCCCCATCGTGGACGTGGCTCCACGGAGTCGAGCCGGGCGAGGTTGCAGACACAGGTCCGTGAACTTGTGTCTGACACCGAGGGTGAGGCCTCGTGGGAGGACGAAGAAGACCCCAGATATTTCTCTGACGAGGAGTCTGAGGGTCTTCCTTCTGATCCCACTCCCTCTCCTGAAAGGCAGCTTTCTCCTCCTGAGAGTCTGTCTTTCGCTTCCTTTGTCCGGGAGATGTCTACGGCCATCCCCTTCCCGGTGGTTGTGGAGGACGAGCCCAGGGCTGAAATGTTTTGAGCTCCTGGACTATCCTTCTCCACCTAAGGAAGCGTCCACTGTTCCCTTGCACCATGTCCTGAAAAAGACATTGCTTGCAAACTGGACCAAGCCATTAAGTAATCCCCACATTCCCAAGAAGATCGAGTCCCAGTACCGGATCCATGGGGACCCAGAGCTGATGCGCACTCAGTTGCCTCATGACTCTGGAGTTGTGGATTTGGCCCTAAAGAAGGCTAAGAGTTCTAGGGAGCATGCTTCGGCGCCCCCGGGCAAAGACCCTAGAACCTTAGACTCCTTTGGGAGGAAGGCCTACCATTCTTCTATGCTCGTGGCCAAGATCCAGTCTTACCAGCTCTACACGAGCATACACATGCGGAACAATGTGCGGCAGTTGGCGGGCTTGGTTGATGCTCTTCCCCCTGAGCAAGCCAAGCCTTTTCAGGAGGTGGTCAGGCAGCTGAAGGCGTGCAGAAAATTCCTGGCCAGAGGAGTTTATGACACTTTTGATGTTGCGTCCAGGGCCGCTGCTCAAGGTGTGGTGATGCGCAGGCTCTCATGGCTGCGTGCCGCCGACCTGGAGAATAGACTCCAGCAGCGGATTGCGGACTCGCCTTGCCGTACGGACAACATTTTTGGAGAAAAAGTCGAGCAGGTGGTAGAGTCTCTCCACCAGCGGGACACCGCATTCGACAAGTTCTCCCGCCGGCAGCCTTCAGCATCTACCTCTACAGGTAGAAGATTTTTCGGGGGAAGGAAGACTGGTCCCTATGCTTCTGGTAAGCGTAGGTACAATCCTCCTTCCCGACAGCCTGCGGCCCAGGCTAAGCCCCAGCGCGCTCGCTCTCGTCAGCAGCGTGCGCCTCAGCAAGGCCCCGCGGCTCCCCAGCAAAAGCAAGGGGCGAGCTTTTGACTGGCTCCAGCAGAGCATAGCCGACATCCAAGTGTCAGTGCCGGGCGACCTGCCGGTCGGGGGGAGGTTGATAGCTTTTCACCAAAGGTGGCCTCTCATAACCTCCGATCAGTGGGTTCTGCAAATAGTCCGGCAAGGATACACCCTCAATTTGGCCTCAAAACCTCCAAATTGTCCACCGGGAGCTCAGTCTTACAGCTTCCAGCACAAGCAGGTACTTGCAGAGGAACTCTCCGCCCTTCTCAGCGCCAATGCGGTCGAGCCCGTGCCATCCGGGCAAGAAGGGCTGGGATTCTATTCCAGGTACTTCCTTGTGGAAAAGAAAACAGGGGGGATGCGTCCCATCCTAGACCTAAGGGCCCTGAACAAATATCTCGTAAAAGAAAAGTTCAGGATGCTTTCCCTGGGCACCCTCCTCCCCATGATTCAGCAAAACGATTGGCTATGCTCTCTGGACTTGAAGGATGCCTACACTCACATCCCGATACTGCCAGCTCACAGACAGTATCTGCGGTTTCAGCTGGGCACACGCCACTTCCAGTACTGTGTGCTACCCTTTGGGCTCGCCTCTGCGCCCAGGGTGTTCACAAAGTGCCTAGCTGTGGTAGCAGCGGCACTTCGCAGGCTGGGGGTGCATGTGTTCCCATATCTCGACGATTGGCTGGTGAAGAACACATCCGAGGCAGGAGCCCTGCAGTCCATGCAGATGACTATTCGCCTACTGGAGCTACTGGGGTTTGTGATAAATTATCCAAAGTCCCATCTTCTCCCAATGCAGAGACTCGAATTCATAGGAGCTCTGCTGGATTCTCGGACGGCTCGCGCCTATCTCCCAGAGACGAGAGCCAACAGCTTGTTGTCCCTCGTCTCGCGGGTGCGAGCGTCCCAGCAGATCACAGCTCGGCAGATGTTGAGATTGCTGGGCCACATGGCCTCCACAGTTCATGTGACTCCCATGGCCCGCCTTCACATGCGATCTGCTCAATGGACCCTAGCCTCCCAGTGGTATCAGGCCGCTGGGGGACTAGAGGACGTGATCCACCTGTCCACGAGTTTTCTCAAATCCCTGTATTGGTGGACGATTTGCTCCAATTTGACTCTGGGACGTCCCTTCCAAATTCCTCAGCCACAAAAAGTGCTGACCACGGATGCGTCTCTCCTGGGATGGGGAGCTCATGTCGATGGGCTTCACACCCAAGGAAGTTGGTCCCTCCAAGAACGCGATCTACAGATCAATCTTCTGGAGTTGCGAGCAATCTGGAACGCTCTGAAGGCTTTCAGAGATCGGCTGTCCCACCAAATTATCCAAATTCAGACAGACAACCAGGTTGCCATGTACTATGTCAACAAGCAGGGGGGCACTGGATCTCGCCCCCTGTGTCAGGAAGCCGTCAACATGTGGCTCTGGGCTCGCCGTCACGGCATGGTGCTCCAAGCCACATATCTGGCAGGCGTAAACAACAGTCTGGCCGACAGGTTGAGCAGGATTATGCAACCTCACGAGTGGTTGCTCAATTCCCGTGTGGTACGACAGATCTTCCAGGTGTGGGGCACCCCCTTGGTAGATCTCTTCGCATCTCGAGTGAACCACAAAGTCCCTCAGTTCTGTTCCAGGCTTCAGGCCCCCGGCAGACTGGCATCGGATGCCTTCCTCCTGGACTGGGGGGAGGGTCTGCTGTACGCTTATCCTCCCATACCTCTGGTGGGGAAGACTTTGTTGAAACTCAAGCAAGACCGAGGCACCATGATTCTGATTGCTCCTTTTTGGCCGCGTCAGATCTGGTTCCCTCTTCTTCTGGAGTTGTCCTCCGAAGAACCGTGGAGATTGGAGTGTTTTCCGACCCTCATCACACAGGACGAAGGGGCGCTTCTGCATCCCAGCCTCCAGTCGCTGGCTCTTACGGCCTGGATGTTGAGGGCGTAGACTTTGCCTCTTTGGGTCTGTCAGAGGGTGTCTCCCGCATCTTGCTTGCTTCCAGGAAAGATTCCACTAAGAGAAGTTACTTCTTCCATTGGAGGAGGTTTGCCGTCTGGTGTGACAGCAAGGCCCTAGATCCTCGCTCTTGTCCTACACAGACCCTGCTTGAATACCTTCTGCACTTGTCTGAGTCTGGTCTCAAGACCAACTCTGTAAGAGTTCACCTTAGCGCAATCAGTGCATACCATTACCGTGTGGAAGGTAAGCCGATCTCAGGACAGCCTTTAGTTGTTCGCTTCATGAGAGGTTTGCTTTTGTCAAAGCCCCCTGTCAAGCCTCCTACAGTGTCATGGGATCTCAATGTCGTTCTCACCCAGCTGATGAAACCTCCTTTCGAGCCACTGAATTCCTGCCATCTGAAGTACTTGACTTGGAAGGTCATTTTCTTGGTGGCAGTTACTTCAGCTCGTAGAGTCAGTGAGCTTCAGGCCCTGGTAGCCCAGGCCCCTTACACCAAATTTCATCATAACAGAGTAGTCCTCCGCACTCACCCTAAGTTCTTGCCAAAGGTCGTGTCGGAGTTCCATCTGAACCAGTCAATTGTCTTGCCAACATTCTTTCCCCGTCCTCATTCCTGCCCTGCTGAACGTCAGCTGCACACATTGGACTGCAAGAGAGCATTGGCCTTCTACCTGGAGCGGACACAGCCCCACAGACAGTCCGCCCAATTGTTTGTTTCTTTTGATCCCAATAGGAGGGGAGTGGCTGTAGGGAAACGCACCATATCCAATTGGCTAGCAGATTGCATTTCCTTCACTTAGAGCCATGGCTGCGTCGGTAGCCCACTTGAAGTCAGCCTCTATTGAAGAAATTTGCAAAGCTGCGACGTGGTCATCTGTCCACACATTCACATCTCATTACTGCCTGCAGCAGGATACCCGACGCGACAGTCGGTTCGGGCAGTCAGTTCTTCAGAACCTGTTTGGGCTTTAGGATCCAACTCCACCCCCCGAGGGCCCTGTTTGTTCTGTTCCAGGCTGCACTCTCAGTTAGTTGGTAAATTTTTTAGGTCAATCTCAGTTATGTCCTCGCCGTTGCGAGGCCCAATTGACCATGGTTGTTGTTTTCAGTGAGCCTGGGGGCTAGGGATACCCCATCAGTGAGAACAAGCAGCCTGCTTGTCCTCGGAGAAAGCGAATGCTACATACCTGTAGAAGGTATTCTCCGAGGACAGCAGGCTGATTGTTCTCACAAACCCGCCCGCCTCCCCTTTGGAGTTGTGTCTTCCCTTGGAGTGTATTGTCTTGCTACATACTGGACTGGCCGGCTCGAGCCGGTTTCGGGCGGGAAGACGGCCGCGCATGCGCGGTGCGCATGGGCGCGCGAGGACTAGCAAAGGCCTTTGCTAGTAAACTTTCCGATGGAGGGGGCTGCCGAGGACGTCAACCCATCAGTGAGAACAATCAGCCTGCTGTCCTCGGAGAATACCTTCTACGGGTATGTAGCATTCGCTTTTTCTGCAAGCACAAAACTCAGAATTACTACCAGGCACACATGCTAGTTAGGCGGTAATGTCAATTTGATGTGTGCTGCACATGCCTAGGCTCTTACGCGCCTTTGTTAAAGGGTCACTATACAAGCCAATCAGTGCTGATAATTGCCACTTAATAAACAATTATTGGCACTGTTGGCATTAATTAGAATTTACGCACACAATTTGCTAAGCATATTCTGTAAAGTGGTGAACATAAATTCTAAAGCCTGCTGCCAAAAAAGTGGGCGTGCCATGGGCATGGAATGGGCGGGTCATGGACATTCCAAAAATGTACACACAGAGATACAGAATACACCTGTTTTGCGCCTAACTTAGGCGCCAGAATTTACTCCAAGTTTTACTTGGGGTAAGTGAATATGCCTAGAATTAGGCACAGACATGGATGCTAGGAGTATTCTATAAACCACGCCTAAATCTAGGCACGGGTTATAGAATACTCCTAGGTAGAAACATTTTTGGCACTGATTTTTCAGGTGCCATATATAGAGTCTAGTTCTATATGCAGGTAATTTATCCCTAGTGGATTCACAAGCTAAGTTTTTGAACCTGGAGCAATGGAGGGTTAAGTGACTTGCTCAGGGTCACAAGCAGCCTTATTTTCGAAAGAGAAGGGTGCCCATCTTTCAACACAAATCGCAAGATGGGCATCCTTCTCACAGGGTCGCCCAAATCGGCATAATCAAAAGCTGATTTTGGGCGTCCTCAACTGCTTTCTGTAGCGGGGATGACCAAAGTTCATGGGGGCGTGTCGGAAGCGTAGCGAAGGCGGGACTGGGGTGTGCCTAACAAAAGGGCATCCTCGACCGATAATGGAAAAAAGAAGGGCGTCCCTGACGAACACTTGGACAACTTTACTTGGTCCTTTTTTTCTTACAACCAAGCCACAAAAATATGCCCTAAATGAGCAGATGACCACCGGAGGGAATTGGGGATGACTTCCCTTTACCCTCCCCCAGTGGTCTCTAACCCCCTCCCACCCTAAAAAAAAATTTAAATATTTTTTCCAGTCTCTATGCCAGCCTCAAATATCATACCCAGCTCCATGACAGCAGTATGCAGGTCCCTGGAGCAGCTTTAGTGGATGCAGTGCACTTCAGGCAGGCGGACCCAGGCCCATCCCCCCCCTACCTGTTACACTTGTTGTGGTAAATGTGAGCCCTTCAAAACCCATCACAAACCCACTGTACCCACATCTAGGTGCCCCCCTTGACCCATAAGAGCTATGGTAGTGGTGTACAGTTGTGGGGAGTGAGTTTTGGGGGACTCAGCACACAAGGTAAGGGAGCTATGCACCTGGGAGCAATTTATGAAGTCCACTGCAGTGCCCCCTAGGGTGCCCGGTTGGTGTCTTGGCATGTCAGGGGCACCAGTGCCCTATGAATGCTGGCTCCTCCCATGACCAAATGGCTTGGATTTGGTTGTTTCTAAGATGGGCGTCCTCGGTTTCCATTATTGCTGAAAATCGGGGACAACCATCTCTAAGGTTGACCTAAATTTCGCGACTTGGTCATTCCCGACAGTATTATCGAAATGAAAGATGGACTCCCATCTTGTCCTTTGCCAGGATGTCCTGCGAGGACGTCCTCAGGAAAACTTGGGCGCCCCTTTCGATTATGCCCCTCAATGAGATGCAGTGACAGTGACTGTCTGTTGGTTCCTGATATACAGAGAGAGTTAATTGCATAATTTGGGACCAAGATAACTGAAAGTAGAGAGTTGGGAGATGCTAAAAATGTTTTACCATGCAACTCAGTAAAATTTTTATGTCCTTGTTAAACTGGGATTTAGGACCTATTCACAAAAGCACAATAAAAATGTTGTTTAATGAAAATGTATACTGCATTATTACCTTGGAACTATAACATATAAACAGTAAAGTGTGGGCATTTTAAAGTGGCAATAATGGTCAGCAATATGCTACCATGGCCTACGTTATTTTAACATGGACCATTTTTCAACGGATGCACAATAGCACGCATTCTACATTGGCATAAACACACAGCACACTACCATTCCCTTGTCGAATACTGAGCTCTTCATTCCGGCGGCAGGTTGGTAAGGAGAGAAATGATATAAGAGAGTAGATTTGGAGACTTCTGAGTGCCGTGTCTTGTTTCGTAACTATTTGGTCTGAGTGTTACTTTCTGTCCTTTCGAGTTTTGGCTTTCTCTGGGGGTAATAGTTTGACCTCTATAGTTTGTTATTTATTTATTTCCGTTTCTGTCTATCTTCTGATTTTAGAGTGTACAAGAGAGGAACCTTTGGGTGTGACTGGTGTGTGAAAGAGGAGTGCTAGACAGTGACTGAGTGGGTGTGTAAGAAACATGGAAAGGTGAGAGTTGTGAGGATCATGTGGACGAGGTGTGCAAGCAAACAAACATTTGCCTTGCTTACTTTTTTGCATCATTTGCATTGTTTTTAAAGGGTTTTTTTTTTTTCGGGAGCGATTTTATTAAGGGTTCAAACAACTGATTGATACTAAGTACCGCACAATATGTATTGATCAATATCGCATACTATTGAAGACAGTTCATGCTGTTGAGTAATAGTGCAGACAATGAAAGACAGGAAACACATCTGAAAACATTTTGGAGAGGGTGTCCCCTATCGCTTCACGTCATTGACAATATCTCATTGATGACGTGAAACTCACCAAACTCCGAGAAAAGATATAGAGGAACTAGAAAAAGTTCAGAGAAGGACAACAAAAAATGATTAAAAAGATTGAATGGTTTCCCCTCTGAGATTTTTTAAAACTAGTTTCAGCCTAATTGTGCACTAAGTACTTTCCTCACATTTGTTCTAAAAGTGTTACCTATTAGCTTCATGGAATGCCCCCTAGGCTTCACACTGTTTGAAGGAAAAAAATAACCATTCATATTAACCCTTTTTTATTATTAATTATTTATTTATTTGTAATTTACAATATATAACAAAGATACATAATTTTTTTAGGAAATAACACACATCAAATGAGGAAATTTATAAATGAAGAATGTCACTAAATGTTATATTAACCCTTTACACACCATTCATGATTTTATGTCTCCTTTCAGCTCTGTCTTCTCCAAACTCTGTCTTCTCCAGCTGCTCCGGAATCTAGGACAGCTTGGACAATGATCTGCTTATTTTCACATGGAAGGGTGACAGGTAGAGTAGAGGGAGGTTGGAACAACTCAGGAAGGACCTAGGGAAGTCTCCCCACCACTCCTAGGCATCCTAGGAGTTTTCCGTTTTTTCCAGGTTTCCAGTTTCCTGGGACATTGCTTGCCCAGAAAGATGATAAAGGTGACTGTGAGGGAGTGAATAGTATAATGAAGAACATTCCCCCACAATGCAGTTCAGCCTCCTTACAGCTGGAGGGCACTAGTCTGCCAAGCTGGAAGCCTAAGCTGAGGCAGTTGCTAAGTCAGAGGGGCAGGGCTCAGATCAGGATGGAGCTAAAGGCCTTGAGTCTGAGTAGATCAGAGAGATCCCGATACAGAGGCCCCATGAGAAGAGAAGTTGCCCTGTAGTGTAAGGGTTCCCTTGTTGATGTAAAGTGATCATGACCTTGCTGAAGTAAGCCACTTTTGTTATTTGACTGAGACTTGCAAATTGTGTTTTCAGTTCTGGCTGGAGCCAGATTTGGGACTTAGAGAAGAACCAAGAATGTATAGACTGTGTTTGGAGCGTGGCAGCCCCACCAACCGCAGACTATGTTTGGACTTGTTGGCCAGAGGCCTGCTTGAGTCTGTGTTTATTGAATGGAGGAAGGTTTTCCAACTTATGTTCCTTGCCCTGTGAAGTAATATGCCTCAGGACTCATAAATGAATACTTATTTTCGCTTAGTGGAGTAGCCTAATGGTTAGTGCAGCAGACTTTGATCCTGGGAAACTGGGTTCAATTCCTATTACATCTCATTGTGACTCTGGGCAAGTCACTTAACCCTCCATTGCCCCAGGTACAAATAAGTACCTGTATATACTATGTAAACTGCTTTGAATGTAGCTGCAAAAAACACAGAAAGGCATATATCAAGTCCCATTCCCTACCCCCCCCCCCTCCCCTATATCCTGTTGTCTTGCTCAGTTCTTTCACTGGACACCCTCGCTCAGGGTATCACAGTGATCTTGACCCAATCAGATGGAAATCTGGAGGGCTGCAGCTCACAGTTCATCAAATACCGGTTAATGAATCTTCTGCACGCCTTGGGGTTCCCATCAAAATGTGGTGATGCCAAGACTCAAGGCTGAAGCACCGGATGAGCTAGAGGCAGTGCCGTTGGAGCAGGCCCTAGAGGTGGGATCAGAACCAGAGGTCCTGCGGTTTGCATCACAGGAAGCTGAGCGCAGACCTGTTCATAATATATAAATCATTTTGATTGTAACCACAGAAATGCAGTATATTAAATCCCATCCCCTTTCTTGTTTGTGGTCATACATATGGCATATATACATACATATGCCACGCTCCGTGTAGAATTACCCCCTTAAAAAAACAAAATGCAGATTGAGATTGTACATTTTCTCTAAAGGCTGATCGGTTCATCAGGTATAACATAGAGAAAGAGAAGAAAATCAAGGTTTTGAATTAGTGTGTGATTGAATTCTCTGAGAAGAAAATGATGGCCTAAAGGACGTTGTTAGTCATTGAAATGGGCAATTAAGTGATATAAATTTAGCAAGGTTCAGAAAGTAAGAAAAGAAAACAGATGCAAACTAAGGAGAAGGGAAACTGGTTCAAATCAAGGAGATCATAAATGGAGGATGATCCATTCTTGCTCCTGCCCTGGTGTCTGCCTCTTGCAAAATGGTGCTCTTGAACCATAATGGTAGTCTCATGGAGCTACTGCTAGGCATCAAACCGTGCAAAGGCGCTGGTGGTCTAGGATATCTGAGGAAATACTTCTTCACAAAAAGGGTGGTGAATTCATGGAACGGACTCCCGGTGGAGGTGGTAGAGACAAAAACTTCATCTGAATTCAAGAAAGCTTGGGAGAAGTACATGGGATCTCTGAGAGAGTGATAGGGAGAGTAGATGGCATGGATGGGCAGACTGGATAGGCCATATATGGTCTTTATCTGCCTGCATTGTTCTCTGTTTATATCTTTAAGTCCAGCTGCAAGCTGTTTTGCCATCACTGTGCCCTGCCACAGGAATCTTCAGAGTAGGTGAGGACACCCAGTTGCAAAGTCTTTCAGAATACACAGAAATGGTCTGTTCTCATCTAACAGTGCAGTAACCCAGCATAATGTTCTTCATTTGAGGCAGAGCATAGCTAACACTGAGTGAAGCCGGCAAAATAATGCCTGGGTCTGGCATCTCTACAGCTTCCCCTGCCTGACCAGCTGGTCCTCCACATGCGAAGGCAGCTAACAGAAGACACAGCACTACAGGTGGTCTCTCTCTCTCCAGTGGATTCTTTACTTTACCATATGCCATCTCTCTGATGTAACTTCCTGTGGGCTGAATGTAGCAAAGGAAAGACTCCACCAGCCTGAGAGAGAGGCCGCCTTTAGCACTGTGTCTTCCGTGAGCCACCTCAGCATGTGGAGGACTGGCGGGAGAAACTGTAGAGATGCCAGACCCAGGCACAGGGGAGAAGAGGAGAGGAAAGAGAGAGAGCGAGAAAAAGACCTGGAGCAAAGTGGGGGGTGAGGGGGTCAAGAGGGAAAGCAGATGAAAGAGAAAAAGAGAGAGGAACCTAGGCCAAAGGGGAGAGGGAAGAACTGGGGTAGATGATGGACTGAAGAGAGGAGAAAAGACCTTGGATCTGAATATCCACAATGAATGTACATGAGAGAATTAGATAGATTGGCATACCAAGGAGGAAGTGCATGTCAATCTATCTCATGAGTATTCATTGTTGATATCCTGAAAACCCGATGGGACTTGGTGTCTCCCAAGGACTGGGCTGAGAAGCCCTGTACTAGACAAAGATTAGCAAACAAGGATTACTGAAAACAAAGAGCTCAACAAGAAGCTGGAATTATGGAAACAAGGCAAAAACAGCAATGAAACAGTTCAGGGTTATCAACATTTGATATATCGCTGATGGCAATACCTTGTTAGCAGTTTTCAACAACACATATCTAAAAAAAAAACCCAAATCTGAATAAAGTAGACAAAACAGAGAGTGCAGAGATCAAAGTTAAATATATTGAGAGGAAAATAGAGGAAGGGTAGAGACCCTGAGGCAACCTTATGCATCCATGCCTACAGTCACTGTGGTAAATTACTCTCCCAACACATCCTGAAATAAATATGATTCGAAGCCACTTTGATAAAGATGGAGAGAAGTTTCAGCTCTAAGGTGCAGTGGAAGCTTGTTCCAACATGAGTGTCCTATTATGCAAAATATGGTGAGGCAGATGGTATCAAACCTAATGTATTTGAAAGAAGGCACAACTTGGAGATTTGGCTGAGCAGATCAAAGAGGCCTTGAGGAATAGTATAACATTACAGAGTTTAGAAAGGAAAAGAACCAGACCTTAGCAATGAGTTTGAAAACAAATCCTAGCTGTAATTGGCAGTCAATGTTCTGTGCGAAGCAATGGAGTTATGTGGTCAAACTTTCTAGCATTGTTAATCAGTTTCACTGCTGTGTATTATGTTATTTGAAGGTCTCTAAGGTCTGTTGATTGTGCACAGCTGGACAAGGATACAAGAGTGAAGCAGCAGGGTACAAGCCCAGAGGCAGGGTAGAAATATGAAATCAAGGTTTTTATTATCCTCTCAAGCAAGGATGGAAGTCACTGTGAATAAGACCAACACATTTGAACATCCAGAAGAACTATAAGGGCTATATTGATTCTTTTTCATAACAAATTGGAGACTTGGTGATTTATATGTGCAGTAGGAGAAAGAAAATTACAGCTGGAGACTGTGAGTTTTATGCACTGTACTCTTGGCTAAAAGACACACAGTATGTGCTGATTTTTTTTATGTGTGCTGTTCTTGCAGGTTCTTGATTATAACCAGGCTAACTATAGAAAATCTGAGAAATTTCAAAAGAATTACTATGAGCTTGTTCATACAGATTTATTTCTTTGAAGTCTGATTGTCTGCAAAAATTTACCATAACTGTAAAATGGGAATCCTTTAACGCCTCTGTACAATATGAAAATCTGCCATCGATTTCCTGCAAAATGCCATAGATGTGTGGAGAATGCATTGCTGTAAGCTGAGTCTATCAAGCATGTTTTCGAAAGAGAAGGGCGCCCATCTTTCGACACAAATCGCAAGATGGGCGTCCTTCTCCCAGGGTCGCCCAAATCGGCATAATCGAAAGCCGATTTTGGGCATCCTCAACTGCTTTCCATCGCGGGGACGACCAAAGTTCACGGGGGCGTGTCGGAAGCATAGCAAAGACGGGACTGGGGCATGCTTAACACATAGGCGTCCTCGGCCGATAATGGAAAAAAGAAGGGCGTCCCTGACGAGCACTTGGCCGACTTTACTTGGTCCATTTTTTCTTGCGACCAAGCCTCAAAATATTGCCTGAACTGACCAGATGACCATAGAAGGGAATCGGGGATGACCTCCCCTTACTCACCCAGTGGTCAATAACCCCCTCCTACCCTAAAAAAAAACTTTTTACATATTTCTTGCCAGCCTCTATGCCAGCCTCAAATGTCATACCCAGCTCCCTGACAGCAGTATGCAGGTCCCTGGAGCAGTTTTAGTGGGTACTGCACTGCACTTCAGGCAGGTGGACCCAGGCCCACCCCCCACCCCCACCTGTTACACTTGTGGTGGTAAATGGGAGCCCTTCAAAACCCATCACAAACCCACTGTACCCACATCTAGGTGCCCCCCGTCACCCCTTAGGGCTATGGTAGTGTTGTACAGTTGTGGGGAGGGAGTTTTGGGGGGCTCAGCACACAAGGTAAGGGAACTATGCACCTGGGAGCTTTTTCTGAAGTCCACTGCAGTGCCCCCTAGGGTGCCTGGATGGTGCCCTGGCATGTCAGGGGGACCAGTGCACTATGAATGCTGGCTCCTCCCATGACCAAATGGCTTTGATTTGGTCGTTTCTGAGATGGGCGTCCTCGGTTTCCATTATCGCCAAAAACCATGGACGACCATCTCTAAGGACGACCATCTCTAAGGACGACCATCTCTAAGGTCGACCTAAATGTTGAGATTTGGGTGTCCCCGACCCTATTATCGAAATGAAAGATGGCCGCCCATCTTGTTTCGATAATATGGGTTTCCCCGCCCCTTCACGGGGACGTCCTGCGAGGACGTCCTCAGGAAAACTTGGGCACCCCGTTCGATTATGCCCCTCCACATGGAAATGTGCTATTGTTTGTCATTTCTTTAGTCCCAAATGGGCTCACAGACTGAATATTATTTGTAGCTGGGGCAATGGAGGGTTAATTGACTTGCCCAGGGTCAAGGAGCGGCAGTGGGAGTCAAATGTAGTTCCTCAGGATCTCAACCCACTGCCCCAATGGATAAACAGCAGTGGGAATCAAGCCCATCTCCTTAACCTGTTTCACCTAACCACTAGACCACTAGACCACTCCTCCACTCCACCTGTAATTGTGGAACAATGAGATTTAAGTACATAAGTACATAAGTAGTGCCATACTGGGAAAGACCAAAGGTCCATCTAGCCCAGCATCCTGTCACCGACAGTGGCCAATCCAGGTCAAGGGCACCTGGCACGCTCCCCAAACGTAAAAACATTCCAGACAAGTTATACCTAAAAATGCGGAATTTTTCCAAGTCCATTTAATAGCGGTCTATGGACTTGTCCTTTAGGAATCTATCTAACCCCTTTTTAAACTCCGTCAAGCTAACCGCCCGTACCACGTTCTCCGGCAACGAATTCCAGAGTCTAATTACACGTTGGGTGAAGAAAAATTTTCTCCGATTCGTTTTAAATTTACCACACTGTAGCTTCAACTCATGCCCTCTAGTCCTAGTATTTTTGGATAGCGTGAACAGTCGCTTCACATCCACCCGATCCATTCCACTCATTATTTTATACACTTCTATCATATCTCCCCTCAGCCGTCTCTTCTCCAAGCTGAAAAGCCCTAGCCTTCTCAGCCTCTCTTCATAGGAAAGTCGTCCCATCCCCACTATCATTTTCGTCGCCCTTCGCTGTACCTTTTCCAATTCTACTATATCTTTTTTGAGATACGGAGACCAGTACTGAACACAATACTCCAGGTGCGGTCGCACCATGGAGCGATACAACGGCATTATAACATCCGCACACCTGGACTCCATACCCTTCCTAATAACACCCAACATTCTATTCGCTTTCCTAGCCGCAGCAGCACACTGAGCAGAAGGTTTCAGCGTATCATCGACGACGACACCCAGATCCCTTTCTTGATCCGTAACTCCTAACGCGGAACCTTGCAAGACGTAGCTATAATTCGGGTTCCTCTTACCCACATGCATCACTTTGCACTTGTCAACATTGAACTTCATCTGCCACTTGCACGCCCATTCTCCCAGTCTCGCAAGGTCCTCCTGTAATCGTTCACATTCCTCCTGCGACTTGACGACCCTGAATAATTTTGTGTCATCGGCGAATTTAATTACCTCACTAGTTATTCCCATCTCTAGGTCATTTATAAATACATTAAAAAGCAACGGACCCAGCACAGACCCCTGCGGGACCCCACTAACTACCCTCCTCCACTGAGAATACTGGCCACGCAATCCTACTCTCTGCTTCCTATCTTTCAACCAGTTCTTAATCCATAATAATACCCTACCTCCGATTCCATGACTCTGCAATTTCTTCAGGAGTCTTTCGTGCGGCACTTTGTCAAACGCCTTCTGAAAATCCAGATATACAATATCAACCGGCTCCCCATTGTCCACATGTTTGCTTACCCCCTCAAAAAAATGCATTAGATTGGTGAGGCAAGACTTCCCTTCACTAAATCCGTGCTGACTTTGTCAGCATGATTGTAATAGATCTATGAATTAGTGGAAATTGAATGTGAAAATATGTTTAGTTATTATGGGTATTATGAGAAGATGCACACAAACATAGAAATAGTAAGCTTAATGGGGTCAAACATTTATGGAGGCTCTGTATTTTACATATACAGAAAAAAAGTGCAGCCTGAGACATCTGGTAAAGTACATTTATGGGGCAGTTTTTAGATTCCTTACAGGTGTTTCAGATCCACTTTTGTACCAATGTGCCTTCAAGTTTATTTTCAATGGAAAATACTCCATGGGGTACAAAGGTACCCACCAACTTTGTATCTGCTAGTTATGTGGGCTACGTCTCTAGGCAAAAGTACAAATGGAGTTTTGAAAATCAAATATCCACAACCATTTTTCACTCTGCTAAACCCTTACTTGGGAATTCCCTTTTTCTTGTGGATAAAAGCAGCAGGCTGAGCAATTTCCAAAAGCCATTTTACATAGGGAAAATGTGTTTACCCACATAAACATTCTTGATGTGGAGGTCATCAGAAGAACTGCTATGTGTATTAGTCAATGCTAGATCGTTTTCAAGAGAGAACCTGTCCAAATAGTAACATAGTAACATAGTAGATGACGGCAGAAAAAGACCTGCACGGTCTATCCAGTCTGCCCAAGAAGATAAATTCATATGTGCTACTTTTTTATTTGTACTGTCCTCTTCAGGGCACAGACCGTATAAGTCTGGCTAGCCCTATCCCCGCCTCCCAACCACCAACCCCACCTCCCACCACTAGCTCTGGCACAGACCGTATAAGTCTGCCCAGCACTATCCTTGCCTCCCAATTACCAGTCCCGCCTCCCACCACCAGCTCTGGCACAGACCGTATAAGTCTGTCCAGCACTATCCTTGCCTCCCAACTACCAGTCCCGCCTCCCACCACCAGCTCTGGCACAGACCGTATAAGTCTGCCCAGCACTATCCTCGCCTCCAAACTACCAGTCCCGCCTCCCACCACCAGCTCTGGCACAGACCGTATAAGTCTGCCCAGCACTATCCTCGCCTCCCAACTACCAGTCCCGCCTCCCACCACCAGCTCTGGCACAGACCGTATAAGTCTGCCCAGCACTATCCTCGCCTCCCAACCACCAGTCCCGCCTCCCACCACCAGCTCTGGCACAGACCGTATAAGTCTGCCCAGCACTATCCCCGCCTCCCAACCACCAGCCCCGCCTCCCACCACTAGCTCTGGCACAGACCGTATAAGTCTGCCCAGCACTATCCTCGCCTCCCAACTACCAGTCCCGCCTCCCACCACCAGCTCTGGCACAGACCGTATAAGTCTGCCCAGCACTATCCTCGCCTCCCAACTACCAGTCCCGCCTCCCACCACCAGCTCTGGCACAGACCGTATAAGTCTGCCCAGCACTATCCTCACCTCCCAACTACCAGTCCCGCCTCCCACCACCAGCTCTGGCACAGACCGTATAAGTCTGCCCAGCACTATCCCCACCACCCAACCACCAGCCCCGACACAGACCGTATAAGTCTGCCCAGCACTAGTCCCGCCTCCCAACCACCAGCCCCAGCACAGACCGTATAAGTCTGCCCAGCACTAGCCCTGCCTCCCAACCACCAGCTCTGCCACCCATTCTAGGCTAAGCTCCTGAGGATCCCTTCCTTCTGCACAGCAATATTTATTGAGAAATGCAACAAAGAGGGGGAGTAACAACATTTTGTGCAACTCTTAGCTGGTCTCTTGACTTTCAGTGTGATTAACTGAATATCTTATAGACCATGACTTGGAGAATTTGGAGGAGTGATCTTTCCCAGATCACATCTGGGAGAATGTTGTATGTTATAAGGGTGGTGGCAATTTCAGTGCAGGCGCCTGCGTAGCTAAGCAATCAGAAGTTCTAACTTTGGTTATTTAGCTATATGGGTTATCTACAACTTGGGGATACTCAAAGAGAAACTGGAACTAACATCTCATAAACTCTCATATGAAAAATTGGGTGGCGGAGCAGGTGGGGGAAGAGAGGCTGGTAGTTGGGAGGCGAGGATAGTGGAGGGCAGACTTATACGGTCTGTGCCAGAGCCGGAGATGGGTGGCGGAGCAGGTGGGGGAAGAGAGGTTGGTAGTTGGGAGGCGAGGATAGTGGAGGGCAAACTTATACAGTCTGTGCCAGAGCCGGAGATGGGAGGCGGGACTGGTGGTTAGGAGGCGGGAAATACTGCTGGGCAGACTTGTACGGTCTGTGCCCTGAAAAAGGCAGGTACAAATCAAGGTAAGGTATACACATATGAGTTTATCTTGATGGGCAGACTGGATGGACCATGCAGGTCTTTTTCTGCCGTCATCTACTATGTTACTATGTAATATGACCCAGAATACTATTCTTATATGAAAATATTTATTTCAATCACTAATTAAATACAAAGCATGTAAATAGTATCACTCTGACCTCACTCTTACCAATCATCCATTTCATTCAACTCAACACTTTATCCAATGACCAATCTTACAAACAAGTCCAGTATTGTCTTGTCCAGAAGTCGGTGAACCAGCTTGTGGGTCAATTACAAAAGAAACACCATTTTCGTTGACGTATCCATATCCAAAGATATATATAATCAATTGAGAGCTTTCAAATGCAAATACTTCATGCAAATCATTAGGTGTTTCACTAAGATTCCATGCAAAGAAGCTGGACTCAATAATCTCTCTATAACAGAACCAAATCAACATCAGATCTTCAAAACCGCTATGGTTATCTGGTCACTTGGTATGTAGATTCCATCAGCTAGACAAACAGGCAAATTTGCAATACATTTGTTCCCCAATGCGGAACCACATTTCAATTTCTTCTTCAGGAGGAACAAGTAAAATCCCAGGAGGATAACATCCAAACCTCACCCATAATAGACGCCAACTTCAGAAAGGCAGTATAGCAAATCCACACCCCTTTATAAGAATCAGAATGGTGATGTCCATGGAGAAATGTCTTAGTTCTGATCTGCATGGTAGCATGGTTCATCCTCTCAGTAAGGACATACAGGTCAATAGACCTAGAGCCCAGGTTTGTACAGAGAAGTTTTATTTTGTGGGGAGGTTGGATTTTTGTGGATGTAGACCATGTTTGCATTAATCTCATATGAACTAATACACTATATCAGAATAAAGATTTGTAAGGGTCATGTATGCAGTGTGTCACATATGTGAGCATATGTGATATGTCTCATATAACCTTCACTTTGAGATGGTCTAGTTAGACAAAAGGGGTGCACACTATTATTTATTGGTTGTGGGACCAGGGCGGGACCAGGATTTCTAATGAGAGGATGAGCAAGCTCTGCATCACTACTACTACTACTACTACTTAACATTTCTAAAGCGCTACTAGGGTTACGCAGCGCTGTACAATTCAACATAGAGGGACAGTCCCTGCTCAAAGAGCTTACAATCTAATAGATAAGAGTGAGACAAATATAGGACAATCAAGCCATTGTGACATCACTGATGAGGTTGGCTCTTAGGCATTGGTGGAATGAGGCATTATGACATCACAATCTCAGCTCTGGTTAAATCACTGCTATATGTAATACTACTACTACTACTTAACATTTCTAAAGCGCTACTAGGGTTACGCAGCGCTGTACAATTCAACATAGAGGGACAGTCCCTGCTCAAAGAGCTTACAATCTAAGCTTCACACTTCTTACAAAAATGGAGACCACACCAGTTCTTTTTGTTGAAACCGGAACCTTTACTGTCCTTTAGTTAATGAGGCAATGGAGGGTTAATTAGCTTCAGTTAATGAGGGTACAGCTTCAACCATTTCAAACATATGGCCAACTATATACAACAGCTTTTCTTCTCGCCTCCAGGTATCCACCAAACACATACACATTCTCCTTATTCTCCTTGGGGCCGATATTCAGACCACGGAGGGTAGTCGGGCAGCCTCCCGCAGTCAGCACTGAGCCCAGATATGAATGCCTGGCTGTTTCCGGTGACCAGAATTGAACTTCTGGTTTATTTATGGCTCTTTTCAACTTAATCAGCCAAGACGATATTCAGCGCTGGCCGGTTAAGAAGAAACCAGCCAAACATATTCCAGACATTCACTCGGTCACATTTGGCCTCTTTACTGGGGCTGAATATTCCCGGAAAGCAAGTTATATCATGTGATATAACCTCCGATCTGCTGACCAGTGATATTCTGCAGGGGATAGCTGGGCTATCTCCCACTGAATATCACCAAATATCCATTTAACTGGCCAGGAGCTGTTCTTGGCCAGTTAAATAGCCTTAAATATCGGGAGGCTTGTTATTCAAGCCTGCTCACTGGATTTCTATAAAGGGTTAGTTTCTATAAGTAACAAGCAGGAGGACTCCAAAACCTAAAATACTACTTGAAACTTGCATTCATAATTTCCTTGGTGATGTTTAAGTACACTGTCGAAGTACAGCAAACACTGTTTCCACTAGTACATGCTCCTGTAAAATGTTGTTACACTTCAGCTCCTGGTTCATGGATTAATCCCTTCATTATATCAAATATAGGAGGCAATTCTGTAAATTGGGACCTCCTTTGTGGCACTTCCTGATTTAGCGCTGGAAACACCATTTCTATAACAACATCAGGGCATCCTGATACTATTACAACATACTAGCGCAAATGTGCATTGGTATGACAAAAAGAAGTCACACCCACTTATGCTAAGTCAATGGTAGGCATAGTAGGGTATACTTAGATCTACTACTACTACTACTACTTATCATTTCTATAGCGCTACAAGGCATATGCAGTGCTGTACATCATACATAAAAAGACAGTCCCTGCTCAAAGAGCTCACAATCTAAATATGGAATGTTGCTAGTGGAATAGCAACATTCCACGTAGAATCTCAAATAGTAGCAACAGAATCTCCAATAGTAGCAACATTCCATGTAGAATCTCAAGTAATAGCAACATTCCAGAATCTCAAATAGTAACAACATCCCATGTTCCACTGTACTAACCACTAGGCTACTCCTCCACTAGCAACATTCCATCTAGAAGCCTGCCCTTGCAGATCAGCAACGCGGCTGTGCAGGCTTCTGTTTCTGTGAGTCTGACGTCCTGCAGGACGTCAGACTCACAGAAACAGAAGCCTGCACAGCCGCGTTGCTGATCTGCAAGGGCAGGCTTCTATATTACTACTACTACTACTTATCACTTCTATAGCGCTACAAGGCATACGCAGCGCTGTACACCATACATGAAAAGACAGTCCCTGCTCAAAGAACTCACAATCTAAATAGGACAGACAAACAGACAGAACAACTAAGAGGTAAGGGAATTAAAGAGGTGGGGATAAAAGGGCACAGGGCAAGTGAGTAGTGGTTAGGAGTCAAAAGCAGTGTTAAAGAGGTGGTCTTTTAGCCTGGATTTGAAAACGGCCAAGGATGGAGCTAGACATACAAGGTCGGGAAGTCTATTCCAGGTGTGAGGTGCTGCAAGATAAAAGGAACGGAGTCTGGAATTAGCAGTAGAGGAGAAGGGGACAGACAAGAGAGGTTTATCCACAGAACGGAGTACCTGAGGAGGGGCGTAGGGAGAGACAAGAGTAGAGAGGTACTTGGGAGCGGTAGAGTGAATGCATTTATAGGCCAGTAAGAGAAGTTTGAATTGAATGCGGAAACGGATAGGGAGCCAGTGAAGTGACTTGAGGAGAGGGCTGATGTGAACATAGCGACTGGCAGAAAATGACTCTGTCAATCAATGCATGCATCTGATAGTATTCTATAACATAAGCGTGTTGATGGCTGTCACACCCACATCCCACCCATGTTCCTCCCACAGATACACCCCTTTTCAGTTGTACACCATTCCCCTTACTCGTGAGCTTAGAGAATAGTGCTTTGGGCAAGTGTGCATGTAAGTGGCGCCTATGCTGCATTTCTGAATTGCCTTCTATAGATTTTTTGAAAAATCTTATCAATAGAAATCAAACAAAATAAAACATGGAAAAGAAAATAAGATGATACCTTTTTATTGGACATAACTTAGTACATTTCTTGATTAGCTTTCGAAGGTTGCCCTTCTTCGTCAGATCGGAAATAAGCAAATGTGCTAGCTGACAGTGTATATAAGTGAAAACATTCAAGCATTACTATGACAGTCTGACAGGGTGGGAGGAGGGGGGTGGGTAGGAAGTATGCATGTGGACATCAAAGCATATCATTGATATTCTAACAGGATGGGTGTGGATAGGTAAGGGGAGGGTGATCAACAGAGACATACAGCTTTATGGTTTATAATGGGCTAGAATGCTACAGTACAAGAAGAAAAAATCCACAGACAGAATCCCACTTGTAGTGACATACAATCCAGAGCTGGAAAAACTGAGGAAAATCATAAGAGATCTACAACCTATACTCCAGGAGGATGAATTACTGAAAGAGATATTCCCATCCCCACCAGTACTGGCCTTCCGACAGCCACCCAACTTAAAACACAAGCTAATCAGAAGTAAACTTCCATCACAGACTGAAAAGGAACAGAAGGGCACACTTCCCTGTAATTTATCCAGTTGCAAACTATGCCAAAATATTTCACAGGACCCCAAAGTCATCCACAAAGGAAAGATATTCAACATAAAGGGATCTTTCACTTGCTCATCTTCCAATGTGGTATATATCATTCAGTGTAAAAAATGTAACGAAGGATGCTATATTGGAGAAACAGGCCAGATGCTTAAGACAAGATTCAATTTACATAGACATCACATGAACAATACTGGTGCCAGCAGGGTTCCCACGCCTGTTGGTCAACATTTTACAGGACCAGGACACTGTACCAGTGACTTCACAGTGAGAATCCTGAAAGGTAACTTTAAAACCATACAAGAACGTAAGACCTTTGAAGTCAGAATGATTGAATATTTTAACACCCAACAGAAAGGACTTAACAAGGATCTGGGGTTCCTAGCCCATTATAAACCATAAAGCTGTATGTCTCTGTTGATCACCCCACCCCTCACCTATCCACACCCATCCTGTTAGAATATCAATGATATGCTTTGATGTCCCCATGCATACCTCCGACCCACCCCCATCCTCCCACCCTGTCAGACTGTCATAGTAATGCTTGAATGTTTTCACTTATATACACTGTCAGCTAGCACATTTGCTTATTTCCGATCTGAGGAAGAAGGGCAACCTTCGAAAGCTAATCAAGAAATGTATTAAGTTATGTCCAATAAAAAAGGTATCATCTTATTTTCTTTTCCATGTTTTATTTTGTTTGATTTCTATTGATAACCTTAAGAGCGGACTAACACGGCTACCACACTCCTCTACTTGAAAAATCTTTAAACAGTTGATAGTAATACTCAGTAGATAAAACTGTATTCACAGTTTTTTCCAAAACACTGAACATTTATTCCTAAAGATAGCCCATTTAAACTCCTGACAGCCAGGCAGAATGGTACATGATCTTGTATTTTCTCCTAAAGATTTTTTTTTTTTACTGTCTCATAATTTTATCTCAGTTATCTTCTCTCTTTTTCTTGCTTCTAGGTCGGTGACAGGTTTAGACAAAGAATCTGACCTCGTGCACATGGAGGCCAGAACTACTGACGGACGTGAGTATTTCCTGCTCACCAATAATATAATGATCCTGATGCAGGACTTGTTTTGAAATTATGAATTTAATTGGCGAGGATGGCGAGAGGTAATAGACTTCACTGAGAGCACAGAAATCATATGCTGTATTCAAAAGCTGAGTATCTCAATGTTAGGCACCTAGTTTCAGCCAAATTTGGGTCTCTAAGGGGTCCTTTTGCTGAGCTGTGATAAGCATTAATTCGTGCTTACTGCAGGTTAAAAAACAGTACCGCAAAGTGCGCTCAGGCATCCCATGTTAGTTTTGGGATTGGCGCATGATTCCTACCCGCTAAAAAATAGATTTTATTTTTTAGCGCTGGGGCGGAGAGTAGGCATGTACTTCACTAATAGCTTAACACAGCTACATCACCGCGTGCTAACCAATAAGTGAATGTTAGCACGTGAGAACTTACCACCTAGAAAATAGGTGTTAGTAAGTAATCTCTTGCTAATGGACACTCCCTAAGGGGAAAAGTAATTCAGGGCCATTAATGGGAATAAAAGAAATCAAGAAACTTGTAAATAAATGCTCTAAATAACAAAAAATATCACTGGTGCATATGTACATAAGTACATAAGTAATGTCATACTGGGAAAAGACCAAGGGTCCATCGAGCCCAGCATCCTGTCCACGACAGCGGCCAATCCAGGCCAAGGGCACCTGGCAAGCTTCCCAAACGTACAAACATTCTATACATGTTATTCCTGGAATTTTGGATTTTTCCAAGTCCGTTTAGTAGCGGTTTATGGACTTGTCCTTTAGGAATCCGTCCAACCCCTTTTTAAACTCTGCTAAGCTAACCGCCTTCACCACGTTCTCCGGCAACGAATTCCAGAGTTTAATTACATGTTGGGTGAAGAAAAATTTTCTCCGATTTGTTTTAAATTTACTATACTGTAGTTTCATCGCATGCCCCCTAGTCCTAGTATTTTTGGAAAGCGTGAACAGACGCTTCACATCCACCTGTTCCACTCCACTCATTATTTTATATACCTCTATCATGTCTCCCCTCAGCCGTCTCTTCTCCAAGCTGTATAGCCCTAGCCTCCTTAGTCTTTGTTCATAGGGAAGTCGTCCCATCCCTGCTATCATTTTAGTCACCCTTCGCTGCACCTTTTCCAATTCTACTATATCTTTCTTGAGATGCGGCGACCAGAATTGAACACAATACTCAAGGTGCGGTTGCACCATGGAGCGATACAACGGCATTATAACATCCTCACACCTGTTTTCCATACCTTTCCTAATAATACCCAACATTCTATTCGCTTTCTTAGCCGCAGCAGCACACTGAGCAGAAGGTTTCAGTGTGTTATCGACGACGACACCCAGATCCCTTTCTTGGTCCGTAACTCCTAACGTGGAACCTTGCATGACGTAGCTATAATTCGGGTTCTTTTTTCCCACATGCATCACCTTTATATCTTAGAAGATATTAAATAAAGGCCTCACAAGCCTAAGGTACCAACTCAGTGGACACACCTATAGGGGCTTACATCATATGCCAACCGCCACCTCCGAAAAAAGCTGCAGAATGTAATCACTGTGTCAATCTGCAGTAAAAAATGGAGGGTGGTATAATAATAAATACCTATACAGTATGCACAAGTAATATCTTGAATATGTATTATCAGAAAAATAATAATCAAGACAAAAGGAAACTATATCGCGGGAACACCATTCAGGATAGTCTGAACTTCAAAAAATGAAGTACTTAACTTCAATCAAAAGTCAAATAGTTCACATCCGTAAGGCATCTCGAATCTTGAATGATATCCAAGAAGCTTCAAAATGTTCCCATGAAGTATAGTTGTAAAGACAATCACTCAGTTTCTTAATTTATTGCTCTAAACAGATTTGCTAATTTTTTGTGAATTAATAGAAATCAGCCATTTTACTGCTGCACTTGGGGGCCAAATTGGAACTATCGCCCGGCTACCACGTGCCCCGTGCGGTAATTCCATTTTTCACACGCGTCCAAAGCACGTGGTAGAAAATATTTTTTATTTTCAACTGTGTGGCGCTTACCCGGCCGTAATTGGCAGTTCACGCATGATGTCCGATTACCGCCCGGTTAGCGCATGAGACCTTACCGCTAAGTCAATGGGTGACGGTAAGGTCTCAGCCCAAAAATGGATGTGCACTGGTTTTAATTTTGCTATACGTCCATTTTCAGGCGTGCTGAAATATTGACTTGCACATGTCCAAAACAGGCACCTACACCAGCGCAGGCCACTTTTTGATGCAGAAAGGGCCCCTGAAAAGTGGCCTCAGCACACTGGGGGTAGCACATATCACTTTTTAGCCCAGCTTAGTAAAAGGGCCCCTAAGTTTTTAGTTGCACATCATTAAGTTTAGGATTTAAAACTTGATATCCTAAATGTAGGACCACAGTTTCAATTCATTTTTCTATAGGTACCTAGAGATGAAAAAATGAATGAAAAGTTTTTTCCTTCCCACATTTATTTATTTATTACATTTGTATCCCGCTCATTGCAGGCTCAATGCGGCTTACATAGTAACAAGAGAATACAATCTGTAGTATCTGAATCAACAAAGGAGGTATGTGGTAGGACAAATGAACAAGGGTAAATGGGATAAAAGAGATATGAGAGAAAGGATAGGGATAGGTAAGGAAGTGGAGCGATGAAGAAGAGGTAGGGGAAGAGCATGGAGGGTAAAAAGGTTGGTAGGAGGTAATTTCTGAGCCATTGTTGTTAATGATTAGATGAACTGGTAAATGGATGGGTTGCTTATGTTTGCTTATGGTAGGTCAAGTCAATTGGGTAAATCTGTTTGAATAGATGGGTTTTCAATAGTTTCCTAAAGGGAAGGCATTCACTAGTTGATCGAATGTATCTGGGTAGAGCATTCCAGAGTTGGGATCCTAGGTAGGGGAAGTTAGATGCATGATATGTTTTATACTTTAGTCCTTTGCAATTGGGAAGGTGCAGGTTAAGGTATGTCTGTGAAGATGGTGACCTGTTTCTGGATGGAAGATCTAATAGATTGACCATGTAACTTGGTGATACTCCATGGATGATCTTGTGTATTAGAGTGATGGCCTCATTCTCTAATAGGTAGCCAATGAAGTTTCATACGGAGGGGTGTTGCACTTTCGAATCTAGGCTTCCCATAAATAAGTCTAGCTGCCATGTTCTGGGCAGTCTGAAGTCTCTTCATGATTTGGGCCTTACATCCAACGAAGATAATATTATAGTACATTTATCTCTATAGGGGGTGAATGCAGAAAGATAGCACAAATGGAAGCATGCAGTTAGCGCGGTCTGCACACAATTTTCTAGGTGCATGATACAGAAAAGGGTTTCATACATAAGCTAACCCTGTGCAGAACCTTGAGTGACATACCAGCGCACATCACATGAAAATTAATGATAATGAGGCTATTAGCAATGCTGCCCCAATGCAAAGAACTGCTGCAGAAGACTTTATGGCGAGCACAATGAGAACATTTGAATGCCAGGTTTGAGGAAGCATAGAAGTATTATATTTTAATACTGCAATCCCCCAGACCCCTACTCTCAATGCCAAAGACAACCCACTCTGATCCTCTATACTAGAAATGACCCTCTGATATTTGATCCCCAGATACCCCCCCGAAATCCTCAAAAATTCCCCGATAGTCTGGTGGTCCCCCTATCCCCCAGATCCCTTGACACCCCCCAAAAAAATTCTGTGTAGTCTAGTGGACCTTGTCCCCTCCCCCTTGCATCACCTGGATAGCTTTAACAGGAGACAAGAGCAATGCCCATTCGGTCCTGTGTCCATACCAGTGGCGTAGCCAGGGGGGGCGCCAGGGGAGCGGCCGCTCCCCCAAACGGAGTTCTGCCGGCACTGGCGCCTATTTTTTTTCAATGTGTTGCATTGAAAATGTGCTCTGGCACCGGCGGAAGTCCGCTCTCGCTCCCCCTGCGCCGTCAACCTGGCTCCGCTTCAGGTCCATACCTCCATCTTCCTAAATGGCAGCACCCGACCCCCATGTAGTACATTCTGGGACACACCACATAGGGTCAACCTGCAAAATAAAGGAATGTTTTCCTTATTGGATTAACTCCACCTAGCCTACCAACTAAGGGGGGAATTCCTTTATTTTGCAGGCTGACCCCCATGTGATACATCCCAGGATGCAATGTATGGTGTCAGGCGTAACCATTTTGGAAGACGGCAGCACACAAGCAAGAAGGATTGGGCATCACTTCTACATCCTTCAACAGGAACATGGGGTGGGGCCCAAAGGAGTTACATGGAGTTGGGGTCTACCGCACTATCTGGGGAGGTTTTTGGCAGTATGTATGTGAGTTGGGGGATGATTAGTGAGTCATCTCTGGGATCAGAGCATGGGGGATGTGGGGTCCATTTGACCACTATGGATATTTTTGATGATGTTGAGGGGATAGGTCGAGTGAAAATCTATGGGAAGTGGGGAGGTCAAGGTATCAAGGAAGGGGGTCTTTTCTGGAGTCTGGGTGGGAGATTGGGGGATGTTATGGGATGGGTGGAGACAACCTTGAATGAGGCCATGTTTTTTTTAATGTCTCTTGTTAGTGTGTGAGCCAACCACAACTCATACATATTTTGCTCTTCAGTGCAGCAAACAACTGCATAGTACAGCTGCATTGTGTGCTGTTTTCTTTTTCTGAAAATGCACGCTATTTGCTTACTGAATTTAAGCATAACTACTACTACTACTACTACTATTTAGCATTTCTATAGCGCTACAGGGCATACACAGCGCTGCACAAACATAGAAGAAAGACAGTCCCTGCTCAAAGAGCTTACAATCTAATAGACAAAAAATAAATAAAGTAAGCAAATCAAATCAATTAATGTGAACGGGAAGGAAGAGAGGAGGGTAGGTGGAGGCGAGTGGTTACAAGTGGTTACGAGTCAAAAGCAATGTTAAAGTGGTGGGCTTTCAGACTAGATTTAAAGGTGGCCAAGGATGGGGCAAGACCTAGGGGCTCAGGAAGTTTATTCCAGGCGTAGGGTGCAGCGAGACAGAAGGCGCGAAGTCTGGAGTTGGCAGTAGTGGAGAAGGGAACAGATAAGAAGGATTTATCCATGGAGCGGAGTGCACGGGAAGGGATGTAGGGAAGGACAAGTGTGGAGAGATACTGGGGAGCAGCAGAGTGAGTACATTTATAGGTTAGTAGAAGAAGTTTGAACAGGATGCGAAAACGGATAGGGAGCCAGTGAAGGGTCTTGAGGAGAGGGGTAGTATGAGTAAAGCGACCCTGGCGGAAGATGAGACGGGCAGCAGAGTTTTGAACCGACTGGAGAGGGGAGAGGTGACTAAGTGGGAGGCCAGCAAGAAGCAGATTGCAGTAGTCTAAACAAGAGGTGACAAGGGTGTGGATGAGGGTTTTGGTAGAGTGCTCGGACAGAAAGGGGCGGATTTTACGGATGTTGTAAAGAAAGAAACGACAGGTCTTGGCGGTCTGCTGGATATGAGCAGAGAAGGAGAGAGAAGAGTCAAAGATGACCCCAAGGTTTCGAGCTGAGGAGACAGGGAGAATGAGAGAGCCATCAACAGAAATAGAAAACGGGGGGAGCGGGGAGGTGGGTTTGGGGGGGGAAATGAGAAGCTCGGTTTTGGTCATATTTAATTTCAGGTGGCGTTGAGACATCCAGGCAGCAATGTCAGACAAGCACGCTGAAACTTTGGTTTGGATGCAAGGTGAGATATCAGGGGTAGAAAGGTAGATTTGGGAGTCATCAGCATAGAGATGGTAGGAAAAGCCATGGGATGAGATTAATGAACCAAGGGAAGAAGTGTAGATAGAAAAGAGGAGGAGACCAAGAACAGAACCCTGAGGTACGCCGACAGGCAGAGGGATAGAAGTAGAAGAGGATCCACCAGAGTGAACACTAAAGGTGCGGAGGGAGAGGTAGGAAGAGAACCAGGAAAGGACAGAGCCCTGGAATCCAAGTGAGGACAGGGTATCGAGAAGTATGCTGTGATCGACAGTGTCAAAAGCAGCGGAAAGATCAAGAAGAATGAGGATGGAATATTGACCTCTGGATTTAGCCAGTAATAGGTCATTGGAGACTTTAGTAAGCGCAGTTTCGGTTGAGTGGAGAGGGCGAAAACCAGATTGTAATGGGTCAAGAATAGCATGTGAGGAGAGAAAATCAAGGCAGCGGCGGTGAACAGCACGCTCAAGTAATTTGGAGAGAAAAGGAAGGAGGGAGATGGGTCGGTAATTAGAGGGACAAGTAGGGTCAAGTGAAGGCTTCCTAAGGAGAGGTGTGACCACAGCATGTTTAAAGGCAGCAGGGACATAAAAACTGTGCGTTCATGTTGCATAAGAAGCCATGCACTAAAGGGGTCTTTTACTAAGCCGTGGTAACATGTTTAGCTCATGGTAGAAATCAGCTAGTGGTAAATGCCAAGACGTCCATTATATTCCTATGGGCACCTCAGCGTTTACCGCCAGCTGATTTCTACCGTGAGCTAATAACACTATTGTGGCTTAGTAAAAGCATGGCTCTATTGCAAGCTTTGTGATGTGTAATGTGATATGTTTTTTGTATACGGCTAACTACCATATTTTGACAGTAGAGGATCATTGTGTAGGTGGGTGTCTTGTTTTGCTTAAAATTAGAATTTGGACATATTATTATGTTTGATTACCTAAATATAGCTCCTTATTCATGACCATTTATAGCTGATACAAACAGCAGTTCTCTCTCTATATATATGTATATATTTTTTATTTCTTTTCATTATCTTTTTAATTATTTTTAATTATTTATTATATATGTGTGACATAATTGTGGAATGGTTTCTTATTTATGATAAATTAATTACACCTTTTTAGTTTATTATATGTGTGAGATAAATTTGTGTTATATTTATTTAATGCAAACGTACATCAGTATTTTATATTTATAATCATTTATTATATGTGTGGGATATTTGTGTTACATTTATTTCATGTTACATTTACTTTAGGTATTTGATATGCAATATACAAATACATATATATGTAGTGTGAGTATAATAATTACTATTTTTTGTCATATCTGCATTGTGTCAGTCATTTTATCTGTTTTGTAGCCCCTGAAGCAGCCCTGCTGGGCGAAACACGGCCTGTGTCGGGCTGTACTGTATATAATTTTTAATATCTTTTAATAAATTACATTTTTTATAACGATCTGCTTTGTTGATTTTTCCGTCTTGGAGTTTGCAGACTGTCTGCCCTTTCACTAATTTGTTAGGACACACTAAATCTGTTAGCACACCTTACATAAGTACATAAGTACATAAGCATCGCCATGCTGGGACAGACCAAGGGTCCATCGAACCCAGCACCCTATCACCGACAGCGACCAAAAGAACAAGCATTTTGTCCCGCCCATCCTAGAAATACTGTATTATTCCCTTGTCCATTCAATAACATTCTAACATCCTTAGCAAAAGGATTCCTTAGGGAGTAATTTTATAAAGGATTTTTCATGCTTAAACTCTATTTTATGCACTTAAAAGGCTTTTTATAACATTACCCTATGAGATACGTATGCCAAATAGCCTCAAAATAGGCATCCACTTAGATGTCCAACCTAGGTGGCCTGTTATAAAACTACTCTGTTAAGGGACCTTTTACCAAACTGCAGTAAAAAGTTGCCTTAGCACATCCTAATGTGAGTCATTCCCGTGTGTTAAGGCCAGATTTACTGCATGGGTAAAATGGCTGCTTTTTATGTTTTTTGAATTAATGGCCCTATGCTAATTTTCCCATTACCCCGTGAGCCTTTATCACCACCTATTTTGTAGACGATAGAGGCTCATACGCTAATCAGCACACAGAAATGTAGCTGCATTAACCAATTAGCGCAGAATACACCTACTCTCTGCCCCAGACCCTTCCCCGCACTAAAAATACAATATATATTTTTTTGCAAGTGGGAAGCACACACTGATCCCTAAATTACTGCGAGACGCCTGAGCGTGTCCTGTGGTAATTGCTGCTGTAAGCCAGTGGTGTATCTAACTTGGTTGGTATCCGGGGCAGGTCGCTGCTGCGCCCCCCCCCTGGCATATCACCCCCCAGATGCATCACCTCCCAGAATTACATCACCCCCACCACCCTTCCTCCTAGTATGGGGGTGCATGGAGCAATCATGCGGCTGTCATCTCTGCTGGTCCCCTACCCCAGAACGGGAAGTAACGTCAGAGACAACAGCCACGCAACTGCTCTTGTACCCCCTTGCTGACTACATCAGGGGCGGACCGCCCCCACCACCCAGTACTTGGTACACTACTGCTGTAAGCACGTGTTAGTGCTTATTGCAGCTTTGTAAAAGAACCCCTTACTTTATGCTGACGACACCCAGCTTTATCTCTCCACACCTGACATCACTGCGGAAACCCAGGCCAAAGTATCGGCCTGCTTATCGGACATTGCTGCCTGGATGTCCAACCGCCACCTGAAACTGAACATGGCCAAGACCGAACTTCTTGTCTTCCCACCCAAACCCACTTCTCCTCTACCTCCACTCTCTATTTCGGTTGATAACACCCTCATCGTCCCCGTCTCATCTGCCCGAAACCTCGGTGTCATCTTCGACTCCTCCCTCTCCTTCTCTGTGCATATCCAGCAGATAGCCAAGACCTGTCGCTTCTTCCTCTATAACATTAGCAAAATCCACCCTTTCCTCTCTGAGCACACCACCCAAACTCTCATCCACTCTCTCGTTACCTCTCGCCTTGACTACTGCAACCTACTCCTCACTGGTCTCCCACTTAGCCACCTATCCCCCCTCCAGTCCGTTCAGAACGCTGCTGCACGTCTTATCTTCCGCCTGAACTGATACACTCATATCACCCCTCTCCTCAAGTCACTTCATTGGCTTCCGAAGAGGTACCGCATTCAATTCAAGCTTCTGCTACTAACCTACAAATGTACTCGATCTGCAGCCCCTCCTTACCTCTCAACCCTCATCTCCCCTTACGTTCCTACCCGTAACCTCCGCTCTCAAGACAAATCCCTCCTCTCAGTACCCTTCTCCACCACCGCCAACTCCAGGCTCCGCCCTTTCTGCCTCGCCTCACCCCACGCGTGGAACAAACTCCCCGAGCCCATACGCCAGGCCCCCTCCCTGCCCATCTTCAAATCTCTGCTTAAAGCCCACCTCTTCAGTGTCGCCTTCGGCACCTAACCTCTACACCTCTACCCAGGAAATCTACACTGCCCCAACTTGACATTTCGTTCTTTAGATTGTAAGCTCCTTTGAGCAGGGACCGTCCTTCTTGGTTTATTTTGTACAGCGCTGCGTAACCCTAGTAGCGCTCTAGAAATGTTAAGTAGTAGTAGTAGTACTCTGATTGACTCCTGCTTCAAAGCCCTTGCCCTGAATTTTCCAAAGTGGAATTCTACAAGGATATTATTTTTTCTGGTCTGAGGTTGCTGGCATAATTAGGATAATCTGCTTAAAGATTTGTCTGTTACACAATAACAGTTATGCTTCTTGCTTCCCCAAACACTCAAGATGAGAGGCAGCCAGAATGCAGCACTTGATGAGCCTAAATCCTTACAGTGGGTAGGTAATGTTGGTCATTGGGAGCGTAAAGCAGGCTGTTTATCATGATATTTACAACAACAACAACAAAATCTTTAGAGATGTTTGCATGCATGTTTGCTTATTTTGATAACCTTGAACACTGGACCTGATTGCATTTGCAACCCTTTATCAACACGATTCATTTGCATCTGTTCATTTTACTCTGGATTTGCTAATGCAAATAGTTTAAGCAATTACATAGCTGTGCTCTTTTGTTATGTAAACACGTGATATTAGATGCTATTATTCAACCTATCCAATATGGAGAGGTACTTTAAAAATGATTTTGCTGATAATGTACTTCATTTAACCGCATTAATCCGTATAGCAATAATCTGCCTTGAATTTCACAATTGTTTCTTCCCAAAAATACCCATGACCCCCCCTAACCCCTCCTCAACTAGTCAGGATGGGGCTTGTGGCCCCCAAAGCACCCTCAATTTTTTCTCATCCTCCACCCCCCATGGAAGTCCCTATGGTCCCACTCATGAAGACTGGTCTACTTCTCAGGGCAACCCCTCCCAGAAACCAGAACCCCCCACTTTCAACTCCTTCCCATCTGACACATTTGACTTGGTAGCTTCCTCCTGCTCCTTTGAACTTCCAACTAATTGGAATCAGGGCAGGGACTGGCCAGGGAAAACTATCTGGGCATTTCCCCCTATTTTATATCACTTCTCAACTTACTTTAGTGCAATCACTGCAGCAACAATCATTGACCAGAATCATACACCAGGGTTCCTTCTAGAACCCAAAAAGCATGGACTCAATATCAAGCCATTAGGTGTCTCTATTGTACAGTGATTGTGAATCACTGTAGCCCCAACCCCTCCCCTTAATGTGTGATCATTACTTCCACAGCCGTTTTAGGCCCTGCTGAACTGGAGAACAGAAGCTGTGAGCTGGGAATCCAAACCGTTTCCCTTTGCGTGGCCATGCACAGCATGATGTCTGAGCCACTAGCCCAGCCCACTTCCTATTTGTCTTATTAATAAAGTATGTCTTCACCAGGGAGAAGGGAGTGGGATCAAGGGTGTTACTTGGGTTACAGAGCACCTATTTCTATAGATAAAACTATGCACTATTTGCAAAGAGGGTTTGTACATACACAATGATTTAAATGGGCTCACTATCAAGGAAAGAGTGCATACCAGGAGTGTAACCAGCAGTATATTCTTTTTTTAGGGGGGGGGGGGGGGGGGGATTGCTTCCAGCTGCTAATGTTGGAACTCTCCACACATGCACAGTTCTGGGGCCTGGATTGGCCACTGTCGGAGACAGAGCGCTGGGCTTAATGGACCTTTGGTCTTTTCCCAGCGTGGCAGTGCTTATGTACTTATGTTCTTGCATGAACCAAACATGCTTGGGGAGTTAAGCAAGCCATTCACTTCCAGTATCTCTCCACACTCATCCTTCCCTACTCCCCTTCCCATGTGCTCTGATCTATGGATAAATCCTTCTTATCTGTTCCCTTCTCCACTACTGCCAACTCCAGACTTCGCGCCTTCTGTCTCGCTGCACCCTACGCCTGGAATAAACTTCCTGAGCCCCTATGTCTTGCCCCATCCTTGACCATCTTTAAATCTAGATTGAAAGCCCATCTCTTTAACATTGCTTTTGACTTGTAACCACTTGTAACCTCTCGATTCTACCTCCCCTCCTCTCCTCTTTCCTCTACACATTAATTGATTTGCTTGCTTTATTATTTTTTGTCTATTAGATTGTAAGCTCTTTGAGCAGGGACTGTCTTTCTTCTATGTTTGTGCAGCGCTGCGTACACTTTGTAGCGCTATATAAATGCTAAATAGTAGTAGTAGTAGTAGTTTTAGCAACAAATCTCTTTGGCCAGTGGAGCTTCAGCATCTCTGCCAGCCATTGAACAGGTGCTGCAATTTTGGAGGGAGCTTGAGCTCAAAGGTACCTTCTCTTTCTAAAAGAGTGCACATTCTTTGTAAATAGCATGCACTCTTTTAAACCAGTTTGCATTAATACTGGCAAACAAAATAGTCCCCACAAATTGTGTTTCGACTCATTTAACAACCTGCCACAACATGCGATAGGTTGCTGAAATTTCCCATGCCATTGCACAAGACAGTCCATCCCTGTTAAGAGTTTACATGTAGTAGTGACATCCATGACATACTCTGCTTCGAATTTATGATGACATCCACAGAACAGACACTCTGAAGGAGAGAACAACAGTATCCAAAAGAAAAAAAAATACCTCTCCCTATATTATAAAATTAGGCTCACTACATTTAATTTTGGAGATAGGACCTCTCAGTGTGTCACAACATAGGTTATATCCTTGCCAGTGCGTTTATTCTACCAAAAAATGTGTCGGTACTCAAATACCAGGCTACCCTTCAGGGGTGGGGTGATCAGTGAGCGACCCACCCCACAATAGCCAGGTCCCCTGCAACCAGTCACAAAATCTATGACAAGGCAGAATTGGTGTGTAGAGCCTGAGCTCTTTCATTAAAACTTTGGGTCCATGGATCAATTTTAACAGACAATGGAAAAGGTGCCGGTACTGAGTACCCCCAAGTACCCCCTCAAAAAAGCCCTGATCCTTGCTCAATACTTGCAAATGGAGTCAACAGGTTACTCTTGCCGTATCTGTGACCTTTGTTCACACATCCCTGAAGTCCTATAAGGAGAACCAATTATACCAAATTTGTATACCAATTTTCTTTTAAATCACCAAAATAAATTGTGATGTTAGCAACTGAACAAATTAGGGTCCCAAAAGGTGCTATGCAAAAAACATTGATACTGCCAAAAGTTCATTTAAATGTTCCATATATATATATAATTGTCCATGAAAGTATTTCTGCAGCTCAACGAGGTGCCCCATTTCGATGCCTTTATCAGGAGCCATTCATGCAGAATAAAACGTCTTTGATATTAGCTGACCAGTGTATTTAGAACAAAAGCAACCTTATCCACACTCATGGAGACCCAACTTAAATACATTTTTAACTGTTGAAAAACGCCATAACAGACTCCTCCTTGATGTAATTGATGCATTTGGATGATGTACCACAGTCGACAACTTATTTCACATGCAGTCAAAATAACCAATAAAAAAAATGGTCAACACAATACTGATGTAACAAAAAAATTCAATCAATCATGTTCCACTCAATCATATCATTTAGGCCCCATCGACTCAGGGCTTTGAGATAAAAAAAAAATCCAACACTGCTCATGTTCTGCCAGCCTCTGCATTCTGTTACCTCCCATGGAAAATTCAGGAACTTGCTCAATGATACACCATTGGATCTGTTCAAATTTGTGCTCCTTCTCAATGAAATATTGTACCATAGGAGCAGTGATTGTGTAGATATTCTACTATACTGTTCTACCAAACGTACCCTCATTTTGTGAGTTGTGTGCCCCACATAGATTTTATGACAGCGACACTCAATCACATACTGAACATAAGACGAGTTGCATGTAGTAGTGGTCTTTAAAGGATATCGTTTACCCATATGTGGGTGTATCCAGCTTGACTTGTGCTACATTGTTCACATGGTGAATGATCTTTCACTTGTTCCATATTACTGGTATGCCTGTATGTCTTTAATACATTATTCTTAATATTGGCTCATTTAGGGGTTCCTTTTACAAAGGCGTGCTGAAAAATGGCCTGCAGTAGTGTAGGCGCAGATTTTGGGCGCGAGCAGAATCATTTTTCAGCGCACCTGTAAAGGCCTCTTCCCCCCCCCCCCCCCGAAAATGTACATGCGGCAAAATCAAAATTGCCACACGTCCATTTTGGGTCTCAGACCTTACCGCCAGCCATAGACCTAGCGGGAAGGAATTTGGGCGGTTAAGACCAACGTGCATCAGATGTCACTGGTGTGCATCTGCTACGTGCACCAGAAAATAACAAATATTTTTCAGACGCGTGACAAAAATGAAATTACCGCAAGAGCCACGTGGTAGTCGGGCAGTAAGTCCATTTTGGCACACGCAGGTGCCTACGTGGCTTAGTAAAAGGGGGTCCTTAGAAAAGGCTATACAGGAACCAACCTGAAAAACTGGATGTAATTTCAAAACATGCCAGTGATGGTATAGTATATTCGGCACCTTAGGAGCTAAAGCAGAAAAATGGAGGACACACATTTGTTTGTCCATTGTATCTTTAGATATAGGTTTATATATATAGTAGATATACCAGCTTATAATCGAACGAGAAAAACGCCCAAGTTCCGACCTAAATCGGGAGATGGACGTTTATCTCACAAAAACAAATAAAGCGGTATAATCGAAAGCCGATTTTGGACGTTTTCAACTGCACTCCGTCGAGGATGCGGACAAAGTTGATGGGGGCGTGTCAGAGGTGTGGCGAAGGCGGAACTGGGGCGTGGTTATCTGCCGAACAGAGATGGGCGCATTTGACAGATAATGGGACAAAAGTATGCGTTTTAGCTAGAATTTAGGGCACTTTTCCTGGACCCTGTTTTTCCACGAATAAGGCCCCAAAAAGTGCCCTAAATGACCAGATGACCACTGGAGGGAATCGGGGATGACCTCCCCTGACTCCCCCAGTGGTCATAAACTCCCTCCCACCACAAAAAATGATGTTTCACAACTTTTTATTTTCACCCTCAAATGTCATACCCACCTCCCTGGCAGCAGTATGCAGGTCCCTGGAGCAGTTGTTAGGGGGTGCAGTGGACTTCAGGCAGGTGGACCCAGGCCCATCCCCCCCCTACCTGTTACAATTGTGCTGCTTAATGCTTAGTCGTCCAACCCCCCCCCCCAAACCCACTGTACCCACATGTAGGTGCCCCCCTTCACCCCTTAGGGCTATAGTAATCGTGTAGACTTGTGGTCAGTGGGTTTTGAGGGGGATTTGGGGGGCTCTACACACAAGGGAAGGGTGCTATGCACCTGGGAGCTCTTTTACCTTTTGTTTTGTTTTTGTAAAAGTGCCCCCTAGGGTGCCTGGTTGGTGTCCTGGCATGTGAGGGGGACCAGTGCACTACGACTCCTGGCCCCTCCCACGAACAAATGCCTTGGATTTATTCGTTTTTGAGCTGGGCGATTTCATTCTCCATTATCGCTGAAAAGCAAAAACGCCCAGCTCACAACTTGGCGAATAAAACATGGACGTCTAATTTTTTCGAAAATACGGTTGGGTCCGCCCCTTCACGGACCCGTTCTCGGAGATAAACGCCCATGGAGATAGGCGTTTCTGTTCGATTATGCCCATAGTAGGTATAGTATATATAGTATATATATAGATATATTAGAATTGGAAAAAGTGCAGTGAAGGGCGACTAAAATGATAGCTGGGATGGGGCGACTTCCCTATGAAGAAAGACTAAGGAGGCTAGGGCTTTTCAGCTTGGAGAAGAGACGGCTGAGGGGAGACATGAAAGAGGTATATAAAATAATGAGTGGAGTGGAACAGGTGGATGTGAAGCGTCTGTTCACGCTTTCCAAAAATACTAGGACTAGGGGGCATGCGATGAAACTACAGTGTAGTAAATTTAAAATAAATCAGAGAAAATGTTTCTTCACTCAACGCATAATTAAACTCTGGAATTCATTGTCGGAGAACGTGGTGAAGGTGGTTAGCTTGGCAGAGTTTAAAAAGGGGTTAGACGGTTTCCTAAAAGACAAGTTCATAAACCACTACTAAATGGACTTGGGAAAAATCCATAATTCCAGGAATAACATGTATAGAATGTTTGTACGTTTGGGAAGCTTGCCAGGTGCCCTTGGCCTGGATTGGCCGCTGTCGTGGACAGGATGCTGGGCTCGATGGACCCTTGGTCTTTTCCCAGTGTGGCATTACTTATGTACTTATTAGGAATTTGCAAGTAAAATTATGTTGTGCCCACAATTCAATTCCTGCAGATGACTCCTTGTTTAAAGCATCACTTCATACAACAACAGTGCTGGAAATGATCAAACAGAACTAATGTGTATTTTTCTTGAAGGACCTCAGTAGTGCCACTTGGTAAGCATAGGTCAACCTCATCAAGGTTTAAGCACCATATTCATCACTGGTCTTTTAATATAAGTGTTATGATTTCAATTGCACTTTTTCAACAATAAATCACTTAAACATATTTTTATATATTATTAACTTTTCTTCTGTACTCCCACCCTACAAACATTTAAGGCTTTGTTGAAGACTTGGCTTTTCCCAATAATATTCACTGATGAATGTTTGCTTCTGGATCTAATGTCCCAGAACCCTCTCACAGTAACTTCTTTTCTCTTCCATTGCTTGTGCTCTGGTTAATTATTGTTGGGCTACTATTTTCCCCTCCTGGTCGGCTGATCTATTGTGACTGCTGCCTTTTATGTTCTGTGATATGACCTTTTTGTTCACCGCCGTATGGAGCCCAAATGGCGATATACCAAATTTTCATAAATAAATAAATAGCTCTTAATATTAGGCCCATGGCTTTTCTGGAATTTTTGAAGGGCTTCAGGATGTGAACCATCTGCATCATTTGGAACCAACTGTGATGCCGCATGTAAGTGACTCCAACCATTGTCACCATCCTGTCATAACTCGTGAAGTGGTGTTTGGTATTCTACTAACCTATGCATTATGAAATCGGTGAAATTTTACTTGCTGCCCACATCCTGAATATGATGGCTTGGGGGAGCTCCACAGCTTCGTGCTTCTTCCATACCTGCTGCCTACCCTTCATACTGTGGTTGAAATGTCCTGCTACATACATGAGTACATTAAGTAGGTAAGCACTGTCTTTCTGGGTCAGACCGTAGGTCCATTAAGCCCTGTATCCTATTTCCAACATTGGCCAATGGATGTCACAAGTACCTGGCAGGATCCCAAAATAGTAAAATAGATTTCATATTGCCTATCCCAGAAATAAGCAGTATATTTTCCCTAATCTACTTTAATAAAGGTTTATAGATGTTTCTTTTAGGAATGTGTCCAAACCTTTTTTTAAAACCCTGCTTTTATCACATTCTCTGGCAACAAATTCCAGAGCTTAAATACACAGTGAGTGAAGAAATATTTTCTCTGATTTGTTTTAAATGTACTACTTAGTGGCTTCATTGCATGCCTCCTAGCCCTTACACCTTTGGAAACAGTAAACAAATAATTCATGTCTACCTATCCCATTCCACTCAGGATTTTATAGACTTCTATTCTATCTCCCTTTGGCCAACTCTTCTCCAAACTGAAGAGCCATTCCTCGCTCAGAAGTTATCCCACCCCCTTTATCATTTTGGTTGCCTTTGTCTGTACCTTTTCTAATTTTGCTATAACCTTTTTGAGATGTGGTGACCAGTATTGCACACAATATTCAAGGTGTGATATTAAAGAGCAAATAATCAAGAAACTTCAGACAGCCCAGAGCACTGCAGCTAGACTCATATTCGGCAAAACAAAATATGAAAGTGCTAAGCCCCTACGAGAAAAACTACACTGGCTCCCACACAAAGAACGCATCACGTTCAAAATCTGCTCCCTCGTTCACAAAGTCATTCATGGAGATGCACCAGCCTACAGGTCAGACCTGATAGACTTACCACCCAGGAATGCCAAAGGATTATCCGGCACATTCCTTGATCTGCACTTCCCTAACTGCAAAGGTCTAAAATACAAACTAATGCATGCGTCAAACTTTGCCTACTTAAGCACACAGTTATGGAACGCACTGCCGCGCAACTTAAAAATGATCTACGAACTAATGAACATCCGCAAACTACTGAAGACCCATCTCTTTAACAAGGCTTACCACAAAGATCAACCAATGTGAATATACATAACTCCTCCACACGTAGTTAGAAATGTCTTCTAATATTTGCTTGTTATATTACTACCATGTCTTATCATTATCATGTTGCCAAAAATTTTCTGTAACACTAAATGTCTATTTTCTATTATATTTCCACTACCCTTGATGTATTGTAAGCCACATTGAGCCTGCAAATAGGTGGGAAAATGTGGGATACAAATGCAATAAATAAATAAATAAATAGCACCATGGAGTGATACAAAGGCATAATATTCTCTGTTTTATTCTTTATTCCTTTCCTAATAATTCCTAACATTCTATTTGCTTTCTTAGCCGCTGCTGCACACTGAGTAGAGGTTTTCAACGTATTATCAATGATGACTCCCAGATCCTTTTCCTGGATGGTGACTCATAAGTGGAACCGTGTAACATGCAGCAATAAATTGGGTTCCTTTTCCCTTCATGCAATGTTCCCTCTCAGCCGTGCAGCAGTTCTGACGTGGCACAAGGCAGGCACACCAGGATCTGCCCCATAGGCGCCCCGTATAAGAGGTTTGGGGAGGCTAAGCCTCCCCAGCCCAATCGTGGACTTCCGCTTGTGATGCAGCCCACCCCCCCCCGCCCCGCGCATTTTGACCTTTTATTTCCGTGGCAGCGACGTCAATGAAGAAAAAGACTACAGGCTCGCCGCCAGCTTCTCCCTTCTCTCTACACACAGTGTCCCGCCTTCTGCGGTGATGCATTTCCTGTTTCCGCGAGGGCAGGACACTGTGTGCAGAGAGAAGGGAGAAGCTGGCGGCGAGCCTGTAGTGTCTTTTTCTTCATTGACGTCGCTGCCACGGAGCGTATGGAGGTAAGCTCCGCCCCCTTTAGCTTCCCCAAACAGTTGGGCTACCGACCGTCTATGATCTGCCCCATCTCCCTCCCACTGCCACTGTCACTACTGCTGCTGCTCCAGACCAGTGGCAGCAGAAGCAAAGAAAAGGACAGCTATTCCAGGGCCACACTATGCATACTCATGGCTGCCGGTCCTGCCCCCTCCAACATCACTTCCTGTTCTGGGGCAGAGCCAGAAGCTGTAAATATGTGCAGTGAGGCCCTGCAGTGACTGTCCTTTATGTTTTCTGGAGAAGCAGCAGTGATAAAGGTGTGAGGAGGGCTGGGGCTGGGTTCGATTCCCGCTGCGGCTCCTTGTGGCTCTGGGCGGGTTGCTTGGCCCTCCATTGCCCCTGGTACAGGGTGAGTGCCTGGGTGTGTGTGGGTCACTTTGGATGTGGTTGTAGGGGCATCGGGTGGGGGGGGGGCGATATGTCAGGTCCCATTTCCCTTTACCCCCTTTTATAAAGACAAGTAGATGCCAACTTGCCTTTATAAAACACTAGCATATGTGGCAGACAACGTTGTTGGAATGTAGGTGCAATCACACCTGGTCCAAAGCTGGTGTAAATGGAAGCGTTAAGTCCACCCATCCTGTGCCAAAATTCCACCTCGTGCTTGCCTAACAGCAAAGTACATACAGTTCAAACAACTGTTATTGACTTCTAAGTGCATTCACTCTGCAGCTCCTCAGTACCTCTCCACTCTCATCTCTCCCTACATTCCTCCCCGGGAACTCCATTCACTGGGTAAGTCTCTCTTATCTACACCCTTCTCCTCCACCGCTAACTCCAGACTCCGATCCTTTTATCTTGCTGCACCATATGCCTGGAATAGACTTCCTGAGCCGGTACGTCAAGCTCCTTCTCTGGCCGTCTTCAAATCTCAGCTAAAAGCCCACCTTTTTGATGCTGCTTTTAACTCTTAACCCTTATTCACTTGTTCAGAACCCTTATTTTATCATCCTCACTTTAATATTCCCTTATCTCTTGTTTGTCCTGTTTGTCCTAATTAGATTGTAAGCTCTGTCCTGCAGGGACTGCCTCTTCATATTCAAGTGTACAGCGCTGCGTATGTCTAGTAGCGCTATAGAAATGATAAGTAGTAGGAGTAGAGAGAGGTCAGACGCTGGTTGGAAGAATCAGAGAGAAGAGACAGACACGGAAGGAGGAGAGAAGGGACAGATGCTGGAAGGAAGGGGACAAAGGGTCAGACACTGAATGCAGTGGTGATGGGGGGAAGGACAGAGCTGGATGGAAGGGGGAGAGAGAAGGGGCAGACACTGGATGGAAGGACACAGAGAAAGAGGGCAGATGCTGAATGGAAGTAGGGAGAGAGAGGTGGCAGACACTGGATGGAAGTGGTGAGATAGGGGACACATACATAATTGAAGCAGGGAGAGGAAAGGGGCAGAGAATGAAGACAGTTTCGCAGGGTTTAAAAAAGGTTTGGATGGCTTCCTAAAGGAAAAGTCCACAGACCATTATTAAAATGGACTTGGGGAAAATCCACTGCTTATTTCTAGGATAAGCAGCATAAATTGTATTGTACTGTTTTCGGATCTTGCCAGGTACTTGTGACCTGGATTTGCCACAGTTGGAAACAGGATACTGGGCTTGATGGACCTTCGGTCTGTCCCAGTATGGCAACAGTAATGTTTGAACTAAAACACAGTAAAATAATGTCATTCAAACAATACAATTAACAATGTAGCTCATTTTCAAAAGAGAAAAACGTCCCAAAAGTGGCATAAATCTGCATTTGGATGTTTTTTATTTATTTATTTATTTATTTATTTATTTATTTATTGCACTTGTATCCCACATTTTCCCACCTATTTGCAGGCTCAATGTGGCTTACACAGACCTGTTATGGCATTGCCATTCCAGGGTAGGAGTTACAATTGGTGTTACAAAATCTCAGGATAACAAACAGAACTGATCAAATAGTTATAGAAAGAAGGCTTTCAGGGAAGGGTGGAGTGGTGAAGTGTTATAGTTAAGTTATGGACTCTCGAGGTAGGCTTTGCTGAAGAGGTATGTTTTCAGAGATTTGCGAAAGTTGGTTATTTCGTTGATTGTTTTCAAACTAGTTGGTAGGTCATTCCACAGCCGCGTGCTCGTGTAGGAAAAGCTGGACGCATGTGTTAGTTTGTATTTTACTCCTTTGCAGCTGGGGAAGTGTAGAGTAAGAAATGTGCGGGCAGATTTTTTTTTTTTTAATTTATTTATTTATATCTTTTTACATTTACATATCATAATAAATGCACGAAATACAGGAAATACATTAGTCCAAACATAAAATTAATAGGAAATATTTCTCTAACCACTTTGTCCACAAATCAAAAAAGAAAGGATCCAAGTACTAGGAAAAAAAGATATAGGAAAAATTGTAACTGAAATTTCAAGAGCAAATATAGCCCGATAGCCTACATTATAGCATTTTTTACTGGGAAGCAGTTAAGGATTTACCCACACCTTCTTGTAGCTCAACAAATTGTAACAATTTTAAGGGTTCAAAGAAAACATAATTATTTGCATTTAGTGACACTAAACATCTACATGGAAATTTTAATTGGAAAACCGCTCCAAGTTTGAGAACTCTAGTCTTATAAGACAAGAATTCCCTCCTTTTTTTCTGCGTGTCTCTGGCAAGATCTGGAAAAATCTGTACCCTTGAACCCAGAAAGTCCGCTTTTATATGGCGAAAATAGGTCCGGAAAACAATATTCCTATCCATTTCTAATGCAAATGTAACTAAAAGTGTAGTCCGTTCAGTCACTGTATCCAAGGAGCTTTCAAGAAAATGAGTCAAATCAAGATCCGGTGCAGCCTGAGGTTGTCCAGCTATATTTATTCCAGTTATGTACTGGACCCTGGCGACAGGTGGGAACGCCGTCGCTGGGATTTCCAGTACTTCTAAAAGGTATTTTCTCAACATGTCCAGAGGGGTAATTAAGGGAGATTTCGGAAAATTGATAAATCTCAGGTTGTTCCTTCTACTTTGATTTTCCAGGTAAACAATTTTGCGGGCAAAAATATCTCGTTCCTTGATTAAAGTGGCTGAAACATTTTGAGAGTTTATAAGTTCTACCTCAAGATTCTGAACTCTTTCAGCCATATTACTCTGTTTTTGCTTTAAATCATTTATTTCACCCCCTAATGAGTTGGAAATAGTTTGTAAAGATGTGTGGATACCTTGAATTGCGTCCCAGATTGCATCAAGCGTTATAACAGCCGGTTTGACTTTTCCTCGGTGTCCTTCAGGAGTTTTATCGCCAGCTAGAGACGAAGAGAACACTTCTTCCGTATTAAAACTAGTTGGCGTCGAGAATACAACGGGAGCTCCCAGCACAGCTACCAGGGGCGGCGTTCCACCAATCGCTCCGGTCTCCTGTGCCTCCGTCGCATTCATAATTACTCCTGGTCGAGGAGGGGCTGTAGTAGGGGGAGGACTCAACGATATCCCCTCTATGCTATGGTCCGCTTGAACAAGAGCGGGCCCTGCAGAATCGGGTTGTCGCTCGCGGAGGACCGTCACTCCATAGGATTCCAGGACAGACTGGCGCTCAGCAGGATTCACAGCTAAGCTCAGGGAGGTAAGAGCTTTAGCTTTTCCTTTTCGCTTTCCCATGGTGTAAATAAGGGAAACTGGCGTTCAGTCGACCGGTATCTGAGGAGCTCTGTTCCTCACGTCCTTTCAAGACGCCATCTTGGATCCGATAATCTGCGGGCAGATTTTTTAGCATTTCTGGGAGGGAGGTCTACGAGGTCTAGCATGTAAGACGGGGCATCCCCGTAAATAATTTTATGAACAATCGTGCAGATCTTGAACGAGGTATGCTCTTTAAGTGGGAGCCAGTGTAGTTTTTTTCTTAGGGGTTTTGCACTTTCATATTTTGTTTTTCCAAATATGAGTCTGGCTGCGGTATTCTGGGCAGTTTGGAGCTTCTTAACATTCAAATTGGTATTTAACATTCAAATTGATATTTTCGATACCAATTTTTAGATGTTTTTCTATGAAGTTCATCAGAAGTGCATTGAAATCACAAGGTGGAGTGTCTGGGGCTTGTTAAAGGTGGGATATGGGTGTTCTTAGCGCTTGAATGTTTTTCAGCCGTAATGAAATAAAACAAAACTGACCAGGACTATAACAGTTTGAACTAGACCTGTTTTTATAACGAATAAGGCACAAAAAGGTGCCCTAAATGACCAGATGACCACTGAAGGGAATCAGGGATGACCTCCCCTTACTCTCCCAGTGGTCACTGACCCCTTCCCAACCCATAAAAAATGTAGTTAGAAACATTATTTACCATCTTCGATGCCAGCCTCAGATGTAATACTCAGGTCCACTAGAGCAGAATGTAGGCCCCTGAAGTAGTCTAGTTGCGGGTGCAGTGCATTGCGGACAGCTGGACCAAGGTTCATACCTCCCCCTACCCATTACACTTGTGCTGGAAATTGTGAGCTCTCCAAAACTCACCCAAACCCTACTGTACCCACATATAGGTGCTCCCTTCACCCATATGAGCTATTGTAATGGTGTACAGTTGGGGGTAGTGGGTTTTGGGGGGGCTCAGCAGACAAGTTAAGGGAGCAATGTTGAGATGTGTACCTGGGAGCATTTATATGAAGTCCACAGCAGTGCCCCCCTAGGGTGCCCCATTGGTCTCTTGGTATGTCTGGGGGACCAATCTACTAAGAATGATGGCTCTTCCTAAATCCTAATGGCTTGATTTTGTATGTTTTTCACTTGGACTATTTTTTTTTTCTAAAATGAACCAAAAGATAAACGCACAGAGCAAAAAAAAACAACAACACATTTTCAAACAAAAAAGAGTGACTTATTTCTGTTTTGAAAATGGCTATATTCCCCACTTGAATTTTGGATGTTTTTAGCAAAACGTCCAAAGTTGACCTTAGACATCATATTGAAAATGCCCCTCAATTTTTCCGAATTTTGTAGTCCCTGTGAATGCTCAGTGTGTCCACCCCCCAGCTTTAACAAAGGCCTTCACTATTTTTTGTCTATTAGATTGTAAGCTCTTTGAGCAGGGACTGTCTTTCTTCTATGTTTATGCAGCGCTGCGTATGCCTTGTAGTGCTATAGAAGTGATAAATAGTAGTAGTAGTAGTCTCTTGTAACCAGAGCTAATATTGTGATGTCATAATGCCTCAGGCCACCAATAAGAGCCAACCTCATCAGTGATGTCACAATGGCTTGATTGTCCTATACTTGGCTCACTTTTATTACATAGCTCTTTGAGCAGGGACTGTCTTTCTTCTATGTTTGTGCAGCGCTGCGTATGCTTTGTAGCGCTATAGAAATGCTAAATAGTAGTAGTAGTAGCAATTTGGGAAGTTCTTAACAGCCTTGATCGGTCCCTGTTGCAGGCTGTCCCAGATCATCTGCAGCACTTCCTTGACTTTGGCAATTGTTTGCGGCTTCGGGTGGAGCTTGTGATAGATCTCCAGCATTGCTCCCCAGACAAAAATCGATGTCACTGTGACATCATTAACAGTAAGCTGGTGCTCCATCTTTTTTTTTTTTTAAATCAAATAATGGTTGTGTTACAGTGCAAACACTTTTTTTAACTCACGAAAATCACTGGGTGGTCATTCTAAAAAGTCAGTAACTTCCCTGTGTTTAAAGATAGCATCATTTCCCTTGGCACATAAATGTAGACAGTAGCAGCAAATAAAGCTGTAAAATGTATATTGAAATTCCAAATGGATGCTGAGAAAACAGCAAAAAAAACAACTCTAGGGGGTTACTTATTTTTACCTCATCCTGTATAGCAAGTATCCAGATGGTGTTTTTCCTGGTAGAAATGCTTGTTGTCCTGCTTCATACAGCTGCCCCTAGCTGCCTCGCAGATATGTACAGATAGTGTCTGTTAATATTTATATGTCTTGGCTCTGGATCTATGGGATTCTTTAATTACTGAGATAAAAAGAGAAGTTTTTTTTGAAACACTGCCTTGAACACTAAAAGTGAAAGTATAATGAGTGTTGGGGACTTTTGAATGAGAACGGGATCCGTTCCGTAACAGTGATAGCATTGCCGTACTGAGCTCCTGAGTTATCTCGGGAACAATTCATTCATTCATTGAGCACTATCGATCAGTATTTAATAACAGGTGGATGTTGGTTTATTTTGGATTGTTGTTCTTGTTGTCTCCTCGATTTACGGGAGCTGTAGTATAGTGAGAAAGAGGCAGGCACGTGTGGCGTTCTGTTTGGTTCATAAAATGGATGAAACACATATAACAGCAGGTAATTTTATACAGTGGGCCCTAACATTTATGCACTGACCCCCCTGATTCTATAAAAGTCACCAAAAGTTGAACACACAAATTTAGGCACGTTCCCAATTTGTGCATACAGTTTAATAGAATAACAAGCCAATCTTTTTAAGAAGCAATTATTGGCACTAATTAGATTTAATTGGAACATAATGTGCGTAAATTTATTTATTTATTTGTTCCATTGTATCCCACATTTTCCCACCTATTTGCAGGCTCAATGTGGCTTAAATAGTACCGGAGAGGCTTTGAAGTATCCGGTGAAGAAATACAAAGTGATGTTGTGGTAGGATAAAGTTCATGTAGCACTGCCACATTAGGGAATCGTACAATGGAAGAGTTGAGTTATGTCCATTACGTACTTGAGTTTTGTTGTGTTGCAGAGTTCAGGCATTTAAAGGGTATGCCTTTTGAAACAGGTTAGTCTTTAGTGATTTCCGGAAGTTTAGGTAGTCATATGTCATTTTCAAGGCTTTTGGTAATGCATTCCATAATTGCGTGCTTATGTAGGAGAAACTGGATGCGTAGGTTGATTTGTATTTAAGACCTTTGCAGCTTGGGTAGTGCAGATATAGAAATGTTCCTGTTGATTCGGATATGTTTCTGGTTGGTAAGTCGATCAGGTCTGTCATGTATCCCAGGGCTTCACCGTACATGATTTTGTGAACCAGGGTGCAGATTTTGAAGGCAATGCATTCTTTGATTGGGAGCCAGTGTAGCTTTTCGCAGAGGGGTTTTGCGCTTTCAAATCGCGTTTTTCCAAATATAAGCCTGGCTGGGCCATGCCTAAAATTTAGGCTTGGCCCAAAAAAGGAGGCGTAGAAATTTGAGTGTCATGGGCATTTCGGGGCAGACTGGAGGTGTGGTTTTGAGTTACACACGTAATTGTAGACTAACCATTCTCCACGTGTAAATTTAGGCATGGGTGTTTGCACCACATTTTCTTTGGTGCAAATGGTGGCACCTAAATTTTCGCACAGCCCCTCTGCTGAAGCGTTATTCTGTATAACATGCCAAACTTTAGGCACGGCTTACAGAATACTGTTTAAGCGTTTCTTGTTTTGGCGCTGATTTTTAGGTGCCATATATTTAATTATTGCATTTGTATCCCACATTTCCCTACCTACTTGCAGGCTTAATGTGGCTTACATAGTACCGTAAAGGCATTCACCAAGTCCGTTAGAGAAACAAATACAAGGTGATATTGTGGTCGAATAAGGCATTCGCCAAGTCTGGAAGAGAAACAAATACAAGATGATATTGAGGTCGAATAAGGTATATGTGTGTCAGGTACAATAGGGGTTGAGGAGAGGAAAGGATATAGAGAGGGCCATAATTGAATGGGGCCGGCCATCTCTAAGGCCGGCCATCTCCAGGGACGGCCCCGTAAAGTGGTGTCTCCGACCGTATTATCGAAAAAGATGGCTGGCCATCTTTCGTTTCGATAATACGGTTGGGGCCGGCCAAATCTCAACATTTGGGCCGGACTTAGAGATTGTTGGCGTTAGAGATGTTGGGTCGGTGGGGTATGCCTTTTTGAATAGGTAGGTTTTTAGTGATTTCCTGAATACGTCAGAAACCAGCTTTCTACAATGGAATACTACTGATTGGCATAGCTATGATGACTTCATCCAACGACACATTGTTTACTGGCCTTCTGTTATCTCCTGGGAAGCCGGAGGAGCTTACCTCACAGAGACAGTGAGAGCTGGGACTTTGGCCTATTCCTGATCTATCAGAGCTTGCAGGTAATCTGCTGGAGCCTAGAAGAGAAGCTGATTCATCAACCCCTTGGACTCTGAATCTATGGAACCTAAGAGAGTGAGGTTGTAGGATTTTTCTTCCTATAAAGCAGGGTTTAGTCAGTTTTGGTTTGCCTGTGAAGGACTGTTTTGTCCCAGGATTTGTGGTCAGTAGCCTAATTCCGCTGGATATATTACAGTAGTGTGCAGTCAAAAAGGGAGCATGGCCATGGGTATGGAATGGGAGGGTTGTGGGTGTTTCAAAAAACTATGTGCACTATTATGGAATACACCAGATATGCGCCTAACTTAGGTGCAGGTATTTAGGCCTGGTTTTAGGTAGTCTAAATGGGTGCATTTTATTTATTTATTGCATTTGTACCCCACATTATCCCACCTTTTTGCAGGCTCAATGCATCTACATTTTAGTCACAAGAATGGTGTGTGAGCATATTCTATAGACTACATGTAACTTTAGGCGTAGTGTATAGATTCATGCTAACTGTGGTTTTTCGGTGCTGATTTTCAAGGCACCGTTTATAGAATTTGGACCAAAATGAATTACAATTTACAATAATTACAGAAGATATTTAACTTGAAAATTTCTAAAAAGATATCTTTTAAACCGAATTGCAGAAAATCACTAAAACCTCTTGTTTCTTTAGGAATAGAATTCCACTATTTTGACTTCTGATAGCTAAAACCTGCTATATGAATGGACTTAAAGACTCATATTTACAGCTGGGGAGATGGAGAAGCAAATGATCTCTAGATCCTAACCCTGCAAATAAATATATGCCTCAATTTCAATATTTGTCTTAGCCTTTTTTCCTGACGCTGTCACGGAGCCTTGTATCCCTTGCCAATTTGTCTTTCTTGGGGGGGGGGGGAAGGGAATGGACATGAAAAACTGGGGGATTAAGAGTACTGCTCAATAAGAACACTTTTCTGAAAGCTAGATGCCTAGGTAGCGGTTGTGAATCCTGACGTCAGACTGTTAGGATATATATAGACATTCATTCCTCTTTTGAAATACAGAATAACCTTTCTTTATTTAGGTCCACCCTAGTGCTAACCAAAATACTCCCAGACCATGCCACATTGCCATTCACATTGTCTTCAGTTTTAGATATCCCAGCTTCGTAAAATCAGAACATCTAAAATGCTTCTAAAATAAGTACCTTAACAAGTTGAAGAGGTGGAGGGGCATTTTCAATATGATGTCTAAGTCCAACGTTAAACGTTTTGCAAAAAAAAACAAAAAACATCCAAAATCTGAATAAGAAAGAAGTTCATTTTCCAAAAAGAAAAACGTCTATCTTTTGTTTTCAAAAATACTGTTTCTAACAAGTTGTTGTGCTTTGGACATTTTGTTTATTGATCCATTAAAAATAAATAAATAAATAAAAGTCTAAATAAAAAACGTAGAAAATCAAGACATTGGGATGTAGGAAGGGCCAGCATTTTTAATAGACTGGTCTCCCAGACATACCAGGAGGTACACATCTCACCGCTGCTCCCTTATCTTGTCTGCTGAGTCCCTGAAAAACCCACTGCCCACAGCTGTACACTATAGCCCTTATGGGTGAAGGGGGCATCTATATGTGGGTACAGATTTTTTTGTTTTTGTTACATTTGTACCCCGCGCTTTCCCACTCATGGCAGGCTCAATGCGGCTTACATGGGGCAATGGAGGGTTAAGTGACTTGCCCAGAGTCACAAGGAGCTGCCTGTGCCTGAAGTGGGAATCGAACTCAGTCCCCCAGGACCAGAGTCTACCACCCTAACCACTAGGCCACTCCTCCACCAGAAACAGTGGGTTTCTGGTGACTTTTGGAGGCCTCACAGTCAGTGGCATAGCCAGACCTGACATTTTGGCTGGGCCCAGAGCTAATATGGGTAGGCACTATAGATAGATAGATAGATAGATAGATAGATAGAGAGAGACATGAGTAGTGTTTCTTGGGATACTACAAAATAATGCCTTAGAATACACTTGATGATGGATTTCTAAGTATTCTGCCCAACAGCTGCCCTGCATCAACATAAACCACTTACTTATTGTGAAAAAAAAACTATCATATTTTCCAAGATGGCCCTCAGTGCCTCCTCATTTCTCCATTCCTTCTACATTTCACTTTTTTTAATATGACTTACATAAAGGTCTATTCTTTCCCCTTTTCTGCCATCTAACGGTGTACAAGGCAAAAACCTTTGGTTCAGTTTGCTTGTTTGTTTCAATAACCCATTTGCTTCTTTTTCAGATTTTGAATTATTTGAATCATGTGGGTCAATTAAAATCAATGGGGAGGGCAATTTTTTCACTCTAACAGTGAGGGGTTTTAATCAATGTGTAGCCATACACCAAAAGTGGCATGAAGAGACACCATGGTACCAATAGAAGGGCAAAAGGCACTAACAGTGGCATCCAGACCCCAAGCAAAAATATAGAAAAAGTATAGAATGAAAAACTATGTACTGATCTTAACTGACTGAAAATTATGATTTAAGATTTTAATAATGATTGTGGCACAAAATTTGGAAACAGCATTACCTGTTTCCTCCAGCTGTATCAGGGATCGGCTATGTCAGGAAAAAATAACCTCTCCCTTAAAATCTGACAGAAAATATAACAATCCTTGTGAACTTGCCAAATCTCAGAAACACTGGAGCAGCAGCTGGAGATGGGCAAAAGCAAAAAACATTTTGCTCATTTTACACAATATTTATTTTATTGTACTGGTACAATTTTAAATCAAATATACACAACATAAAGCTGCTATGGCAGCCTGCCCCTACCATACAAACACAAAGATATTTACTCCATCGTTCCAAAAATTATTCATTACTAGAACATACTTTTAAAAATGGACAAAGAATTACCTGGCAAATCCAAAAGTCTCTTGCTACAGGGCCTACGCTTCCAGCCACTGCAGGCTTGGTACAATCTGGGTCTCTATCTCAAATTAGATCAGGTAGTCTCGCAACCTCCAACCCTCGAATGAGCCGTGCGGAGCAAGAGCGAGGCTGAGCGCGCTGCCGTGCACAGCCACGTCATCACGGTACCGCTACCGCGTAGGATGGATGGAGGGAACAACTATGACGCGCTGTGCGGCTGCGATGCGATCTGCTGCTGCAAATGCATTTTTTAGCGCCGAGCCGAAGGTAGGCGGGCTGATGAGCCTGGAGAGATCAGCTGAGCTTAAGCTGGTGCGGTTTCTACCGTGGTCGCTTGGGTGGGCGGGCCTGAGGTGAAATTGGGTGGGCCTTGGCCCACCCAGGCCCACCCGTAGCTACGCCCCTGCTCACAGTTTTCACCACAATTGTGACAGGTAGAGGGAGATAGGGATTAGAGTCCCCCACGCCATGGTACACTGCACTAACCACTACACTACTCCCGGGACCTGCATGCTGTCCTAATAGACCTGGCTCTAACGTCTGAAGCTGTCATAGAGGTTGCTAAATCATATTTGTATTCACATTTATGGGGGGTGGGAGGGGGTCAGTGACCACTGGGGGGGTATTGGGGAGTCACCCAAGATTCCCTTCAGTGGTCATCTGGTCATTTAGGGCACCCTTTTGTGCCTTATTCGTTAAAAAAACAGGTCTAGCTCAAAACGTCTTAGTTTTAGTCCTGGACGATTTTGTTTTGTTCCGTTATGGCTGAAAAATGTCCAAGTGTTAGGAACGCCCAGATCCCGCCTTTAACAAGACCCTGGCACGCCCCCTTGCGATTTGAACGCACTTCTGATGGACTTCATAGAAAAAAACGTCTAAAAATTGGTTTTGAAAATACCGATTTGGACGTTTTCTTGAGAAAACTGTCCAAATGCAGATTTATGACACTTTTTGGATGCTTTTCTCGTTTGAAAATGACCTCCATAGTAACATAGTAAATGACGGCAGAAAAAGACCTGCATGGTCCATCCAGTCTTCCCACCAGTCACATTTATTTATTTATTTATTTATTGCATTTGTATCCCACATTATCCCACCTCTTTGCAGGCTCAATGTGGCTTACAATACATCATGGGTACTGGAAAATGGAAAGGCTCACCCCTTAAAGGGGGGCCGATTACAACCGGGCTGAAGGCTCAGGAAGAATATGGGGGGGGGGGGGGTGAGGAGTTGGAGTTGATAGAAAGGATAGGAGAATGAAGGGTTAATGGGAAAAGGGCGGGTAGGGAGGAGTGGTGAAGAAGGGTTTGGAAGGGAAACACAGCGCCATTTGGTTCAGCAAGCGAAGGGATCAGCCCCACCTCTTTGCAGGCTCAATGTGGCTTACAATACATCATGGGTACTGGAAAGAGAAGTGAATATACATTAGGTTTACAGAGGGTTCAAAAGATTATACAGTTACACATGTTGATCTTTGTGATATAGCTTGTCGAAGAGATAGGTTTTTAATATTCATTATTTTAACATTCATTATCAAAGCATTTTTGAACCAACAGACCAGTAGCATTATTAAAAACATGTTAATCGCTAAGTTCCACTATACGATGTCTTTCCCTCCCCCACTGACCATCACTCATATATATATATGAATGTGGTATAAAATACATATACTTACTCCTGATCCCTCTTTGCCCTTTTCAGGGCTCAGACCCTACTTCCCAACTACTGAAGGTGCCATCAAAACCCACTCCAGCCCGTCCTGATCTGTCTTGCCATATACGGGACACAGGCCATAGAAGTCCGTCTGACACTTGTTCATTGTTGGATCTGCCATTTAAACACCACTGCTGTGCATCACAAATTAACTTGGAACTGTTGATGTGTTAAGTTTTGTTTTGATACTATTCTCTTTCTATTTAGGGATCCTTTGTGTCTATCCCATATATTTTTGAATTCTGACATACTTTTTGTCTCCACCACCTCCACCGGGAGGCACTCCAAGCCTTCTACCACCTTCTCTGTGAAATATGTTACTGATACTATGTAAAATATATATAATTAGCACATTAGCACACAACTCTTGAACGCTCTATCAAATGTCATAAAAACAACGCACGACTCAACAATCTTAAGAAAATTACTAAAAACCAACCTGTTCAAAAAGGCATACCACAATGACCCTTCCTAAACAGCAAACAGTGAAACTCTTCCAGAACTAGACAAAACCGAACTCTCTACACCTGATTGCTTAAAACGCTCTGTAAATAATGAATGCCAGAAATGAACTGATTATCTAAGTTACTCTATCATTTATGAACTTAATGAAATTCCACATTGTATTTCTGATTCCGGAAATGGCGATCACCACTACGGCACACTGTAAGCCACATTGAGCCTGCAAAAAGGTGGGAAAATGTGGGATACAAATGCAATAAATAAATAAACAATCTCCACTCCCCTCGACCCTCATGATATCTGATACACATCTTCCTCATTCGACCACAACATAACCTTGTATTTGTTTCTCAACCGGACTTGGCGAACGCCTTTCCAGTACTGTGTAAGCCACATTGAGCCTGCAAATAGGTGGGAAAATGTGGGGTACAAATGTAACAAATAAATAAAAATAAATAAGCACCTTAACCATTGGAAGGGACGTTAACATCTACGCTGTGGAGCTTTGCCCTGTACACAATTGTTCAATGTCCTCCAAATTTTAGAAAAATGAAATGCAGTTTAAGAGACGAGTGAATATGATAACCCGACATGCCTGACCATTAACATTTCCATTTGAAGGAGTCTGGTTTTGTTTGTCTGACTGCCTAAGGACTGAAATTTTAATTGCTAGAGTTGTCGCTTCTTTGGTGTCGAGTGACATTTAAAATTGAATGCACAAGGGAAGCAATTCTTGTTTTTTATGGACCGGAATCCAAACAGATGACTTGTCTGATGTTGTATTTAGGCATTGTATCATTCCATGTGCTTACTTTTCATTTGCTTGTAAACTTGCTTGAAATTGTTTTTTAGTTTCTTGGATGTTATGTGTTTTCAATATGGCACCTACAAAGTGCCAAATAATAACTATCCTTCAGTTCCAAATCATTAAGCCTTCTGGAAAATTACAGCAATTTAGAAGTATCCCTTATGCTAGTGCTGATACATTGTCTCGGTTTATCGTCATATACTTTTTTTCTTTAACTGCAAGAAGAGTGGAACCAGCTACCATTACAGTTTAAAGTTGGTTTTTTTTTAAGCAGAACAGTTTGACGTTCTAGACAGGGACAGGCCCCCCTGGGCAAACTCAGCCTTGCACATCCTCCAATTAACTTTTAGACTCCATGCTCTTTCTCCCCCTCCCCCAAACACACACTTTAAACACACAAGATTAACTCAACATCATCCCTCTCAGAACAACCTAAGTAAGGGGTCCTTTTACTAGGACATGTATATTGGACACGTGCAGGTCCATTTTTCAGCGCACCTACTACTACTACTATTTAGCATTTCTATAGCGCTACAAGGCGTACGCAGCGCTGCACAAACATAGAAGAAAGACAGTCCCTGCTCAAAGAGCTTACAATCTAATAGACAAAAATAAAGTAAGCAAATCAAATCAATTAATGTGTACAGGAAGGAGGAGAGGAGGGTGGGTGGAGGCGAGTGGTTACGAGTCAAAAGCAATGTTAAAGAGGTGGGCTTTCAGTCTAGATTTAAAGGTGGCCAAGGATGGGGCAAGACGTAGGGGCTCAGGAAGTTTATTCCAGGCGTAGGGTGCAGCGAGACAGAAGGCGCGAAGTCTGGAGTCGGCAGTAGTGGAGAAGGGAACAGATAAGAAGGATTTATCCATGGAGCGGAGTGCAAGGGAAGGGGTGTAGGGAAGGACGAGTGTGGAGAGATACTGGGGAGCAGCAGAGTGAGTACATTTATAGGTTAGTAGAAGAAGTTTGAACAGGATGCGAAAACGGATAGGGAGCCAGTGAAGCGACTTGAGGAGAGGGGTAGTATGAGTAAAGCGACCCTGGTGGAAGACGAGACGAGACCTGCAAAAAAGGCCTTTTATTTTTTAGCTGAAAATGGACGGGCGGCCAAATAAAAATTGGTGCACGGCCATTTTGGGTGTGAGACCTTACTGCCACCCAGTGACCTAGCGGTAAAGTCTCATGCATTAACTGGGCGGTAATCGTCAGCGCGTGTACAATGCTGCTTACTGCCTGGTTTGCACCGCAGGCCAGAAATTTTCTATTATGCCCGATGCCGCCCCACTGTGTTTTAAAAATGGCTGCCGAGACTCTCTGCGCCGAATAAACCTCTTTAAAAAAAATTCTACAAAAAATAACTTAGCTATCGATGTCCATTCCTATTACTAATCATAAACTATCCTTACAAGTCCCAACCAAAATGTAAGCTGGAATTGTAAGACATCACCGTAAGTCTCAATGGAACTGTAAACCAGAATGTAATTTTTAAGCCACTTTGAACCGAAACTTGTTTTTGGGTAACAGTGAGATACAAGAATGCATAAATAAATAAATAAATAAATGAACTCTCTAACCGCCTATGGCACAAGTGGCTAGTTTGTGGGAGGTCCAGGGGTGGTTAGGGCAGAGCAGAAACGGAACCACTTAGCGGTGATTTTCAACCCACTATGGGCCAGATTCAGTAAATGGAGTCTAAATTGTAGGCGCATCAGAATAACACCCGTAGCGCTATACTATGAACCGCGTCTACAGCAAAACACGGTTTATAGAATAGCACATAGGCCTTGGAAATGAGCCCACATTTAGGTGTGACCATTTACTCCCCTGAAAATCTGGTGTAAATAAATACCCATGCCTAAATGTGGACGCATTCCCTTGAATTCTATAACAACGTGCTTAATTTGGAGTAATGCCCCTGACACACCCCCACTCCTCCCATGGCCGCACCCCCCTTTCAGGTATGCACATTAGAACTTATGCATGCCTCTTTTTAGAATGCACCTAAAAAAAGCACATGCAAATTCCAATTATTGCCAATTGAGATGATAATTGGTTGTTTTCCACCAATTATCATCACCGATTGACTCATTACTCAATTGAGTAGCACGTGTACATTGGGTGCGTGCTACTCACTGCACTTTATATACAATCCGGGCCTAACTGGCTAAGTAAGTGCATTAATTTAGAACAGTGAAACACATGTCTTAACAGGCACCAGAGGGTGGTGGTGAATGGAGTTCGCTCGGAGGAGGGGAAGGTGAGTAGTGGAGTGCCTCAGGGATCAGTGCTGGGGCCAGTTCTTTCAATATATTTGTGAGTGACATAGCCGAAGGGTTAGAAGGTAAAGTTTGCCTATTTGCGGATGATACTAAGATTTGTAACACAGTGGACACCCCGGAGGGAGTGGAAAACATCAAAAAGGATCTGAAAAAGCTAGAAGAATGGTCTAAGTTTTGGCAATTAAAATTCAATGCGAAGAAATGCAAAGTGATGCACTTAGGGAGTAGAAATCCACGAGAGGTGTATGTGTTAGGCGGTGAGAGTCTGCTAGGTACGGACGGGGAGAGGGATCTTGGGGTGATAGTATCTGAGGATCTGAAGGCGATGAAACAGTGCGACAAGGCAATGGCCGTAGCTAGAAGGTTGCTAGGATGTATAGAGAGAGATGTGACCAGCAGAAGAAAAGAGGTGTTGATGCCCCTGTACAAGTCGTTGGTGAGGCCCCACCTGGAGTATTGTGTTCAGTTTTGGAGGCCGTATCTTGCTAAGGATGTAAAAAGAATTGAAGCGGTGCAAAGAAAAGCTACGAGGATGGTATGGGATTTGCGTTACAAGACGTATGAGGAGAGACTTGCTGACCTGAACATGTATACCCTGGAGGAAAGGAGGAACAGGGGTGATATGATACAGACGTTCAAATATTTGAAAGGTATTAATCCGCAAACGAACCTTTTCCGGAGATGGGAAGGCGATAGAACGAGAGGGCATGAAATGAGATTGAAGGGGGGCAGACTCAAGAAGAATGTCAGGAAGTATTTTTTCATGGAGAGGGTGGTGGATGCTTGGAATGCCCTCCCGCGGGAGGTGGTGATGAAAACGGTAACAGAATTCAAACATGCGTGGGATAAACATAAAGGAATCCTGTTCAGAAGTAAAGGATCCTCAGGAGCTTAGCCTAGAATGGGTGGCAGAGCCGGTGGTTGGGAGGCGGGGCTAATGCTGGGCAGACTTATACGGTCTGTGCCGGGGCTGGTGGGTGGGAGGCGGGGATAGTGCTGGGCAGACTTCTATGGTCTGTGCCAGAGCCGGTGGTAGGAGGCGGGGCTGGTGGTTGGGAGGCGGGGATAGTACTGGGCGGACTTATACGGTCTGTGCCCTGAAAAAGACAGGAACAAATCAAGGTAAGGTATACACAAAAACTAACACATATGAGTTTATCTTGTTGGGCAGACTGGATGGACCGTGCAGGTCTTTTTCTGCCGTCATCTACTATGTTACTATGTTACTATGCAGCAAGTTAATGGGCACAGGTCTGAATATTTATTTATTTATTTGTAGCATTTGTATCCCACATTTTCCCACCTATTTGCAGGCTCAATGTGGCTTACATTGTTCAGTGATGGCGATCGCCAATTCCGGAATGAGAAATACATAGTTATATTTCAGGTGACAGAGTGAATTAGGCATTCAAGTAAGGAGAAATCATTTTCATTATAAGAATAAAGTGGCATCTGATCTCCCCTTTGCAGCATTACCCAGCAGCGGCAGCAATTCCCATACACTGCCCTGCCGCCAGCACCCGCCTCTTCCCTTTCCTGTGATGTAACTTCCTGTTTTGTTAGAGGATCAGGCAGCCATAGTAAAGGGAAGGGGCGAGTGCCAGCAGCAGGGCAACACCATGAATGGGCTGGAGGTAGGAAGGAGGGGCAGCATCCTAGCTCTACCTCAGGCGGAATCTTGCCTTGGGACGGCCCTTTCACTGGGCCATATTCTATATCTAGGCATGTAAATTTCAGAACATCCACAAAATGCCAATTTCTCCACCCATAACCATGCCCCTTTTTGCCTGTGCACATTAGAAGTTCAGCGCACATCATTACAGAATACACTTAGTGACTTGTGCGCCTAAATTCAAATTAGCGCTAATTAGGGCTGATTATTGCTTGTTAAGTGCTGTTATCAGCGCTCATTAGCTTGATAAGTTGTACATATTGTTATAGAATCTGTCCCGATTTCAGCACGGATCTCTAAGCACGCTATATAGAATCTGGGGGATACTGCCGCTGGTTGATTATCGAGTCTGTAGCTATTTTCCCATGTAGATGCTTCTAAAATAAAGGCCTCAGTCAAATAGCGTGAAATTGTTTAAAAACTGAAAACAAAAAGTCCTAAAATCAGGAAAGCAGTCCAAATGAACCAAAAACAAATTGAAAATATTTATTTATTTATTATCTCATTTATACCCCACATTTTCCCAACTGTATCAGGCTCAATGTGGCTTACATCGCACCGCAGAGGCGAACGCCAATGCAGTAAATTAATACAATAATAAATCTACAATTGAAATAATAGGGAGGAAGGGGAAGGAATGAAAAGAACAGGAGAACCAGGGGAGAAGTGGGGGAGGGATGGTATGTACAAAGTTGTCAGTAGATTGAAGTGTATCAGGCAGTGGAGACATATGTTGAGTCCTTGGAGTAGGCTTTTCTGAATAATATAGTCTTAAGAGATTTCCTGAAACTCAGATGGTTGCGGATGATTTTTATAGTTTTTGGTAAAGAATTCCATAAACGTGAGCTTATAAAGGAGAAGGATGAAGCATATGTGGATTTATACTTAAGCCCGTTGCAGTTTGGGTAATGAAGATTTAGATACGAACGGGATAGTCTAGATGCATTCCTTGGTGGTAGGTTGATTAGGTTAATCATGTAGTCAGGGACTTCTCCATAGAGAATTGTGTGTATAAGGGACCAAATTTTAAAGGTGATTCGATCTTTGCCTAATGGTTAGGGTGGTGGACTTTGGTCCTGGGGAACTGAGGAACTGAGTTTGATTCCCACTTCAGGCACAGGCAGCTCCTTGTGACTCTGGGCAAGTCACTTAACCCTCCATTGCCCCATGTAAGCCGCATTGAGCCTGCCATGAGTGGGAAAGCGCGGGGTACAAATGTAACAAAAATAAAATAGATACCATTGGAGATTCTACATGGAATGTTGCTACTATCGGAGATTCTACATGGAATGTTGCTATTCCACTAGCAACATTCCATGTAGAAGGCTGCGCAGGCTTCTGTTTCTGTGAGTCTGACGTATGTGCAGGACGTCAGACTCACAGAAGCATAAGCCTGCGCGGCCACATTGGTGATCTGCAAGGGCCGACTTCTACATGGAATGTTGCTAGTGGAATAGCAACATTCCATGTAGAACAGTGGAGGAGTGGCCTAGTGGTTAGGGTGGTGGACTCTCGTCCTGAGGAACTGAGCTCGATTCCCACTTCAGGCACAGGCAGCTCCTTGTGACTCTGGGCAAGTCACTTAACCCTCCATTGCCCCATGTAAGCCGCATTGAGCCTGCCATGAGTGGGAAAGTGCGGGGTACAAATGTAACAAAACAAAAAATAACAAAATTTGACAGGAAGCCAATGTAGTTTCTCAAGGAGGGGGGTTGCACTTTCTTGTACACATCCCTAAGGCATGGATCAATCTTCCCACAGAGGTCACAGAAGCAAAAACAGTGATGGCATTTAAGACCTGGAATTAACACAAATATTCCTTTGTTATAAAGGAGTGATAAACCTAGGCATCAATGGCTAAGGAACAGGAATTCATTTTGGCAAACTGTCCCTATGTGCTGTTTTGTTCTGTATTTCTTTGTTTCAGTGTACTATTTTGTATAATACTGCATAGCATCATTTCCTAAATGTCAGAACCAGTAGGTGAGAATAGTCAATTTCAGCAGCTACCAGGTATAATATAAACCAAGATGCAGTGCTTTAGAGTTACCTTTTTATTTTGCCTTTTAAAAAAAAATGGATCTTTCAGGTTTCGCAGATGTCCTTTCGTGCATTTGTTCACCCTTTTTACAGTTGCCAGGAGGGCTCATGGAAAAGATACAGTAGTTAAGCTAGAACTCTGCATGGTCTGGAAAGTGGGGGGGAGCGGGAGATCGATGATTTTGTTGAGAATTGGTCTGTGTTGTAGGAAAAAAAATATATATCCTCTGCACTTTGCCCTGATGATATACTACAGACAATACCCCTATGTGAAAAAGCCAGAACAATCTGTAAAGAATGCAACCCTTTGTGATTTGCAATGAAAGGATTTGGTTTCCTCCCTCTGGGCCATTTCCTCCTCAGCACAGTCTGGGATAGATTGATTCATCCAATTTTCTATGTATCTCTATTAACGTTGTCAGGATAAGTGATATAGAGGCCACATATCTGTTATTTTCTCTGAATGATGCTACTGTGCGAGATTCAGATGCTTTTGCAGTCTAGTTACAGCATATGGTTGGTTTTCTCATTCATTTCTCTCGAAGGGTGTCAGCCTCGGAGTGTGATATGTAGATACTACATCACCTATCATATAGAGCAGTGTTTTCCCAAGTCCAGTCCTGGAGCACCCCTTGCCAGTCAGGTTTTCAGGATATCCGAATATGCATGCACACACTGCCTCCATTATATGCAAATCTCTTTCATGCATATTCATTATGGATATCCTGAAAACCTGACTGGCAAGGGATATAGTCCAGGACTGAACTTGGGGAAAACACTGATATAGAATATTCTAGATATATATTTGCTATTATAATATCTATTCTTTACAAGCTACTAAGGTCTCATTCTTATGCAAGTTGCAATAAACTGGCTGATATTCAAAACAATTTAACCAGCTGGAAACGGCCGCCAACCCTTTAAGTCGCTTGTTCGCAGCTATCCAGTCATTTTCAGTGGCATTTATTTATTTGTGGGACATTTATACCCCACATTTTCCCACTAAAGTGAGCACAGTGTGGCTTACAATGTTAGAAAAGGTTACAATGCAATGAGGGTAATGACGTGACAAGTCAGAAAGACGGGAAAGTACAGGAGGATTATACAAGGATGCTTGAATAGGTTGTAGTAGTAAATGGGTATAGACAAATTGAGGTAGGCAGGGATTAAGCATTAATTGGTAGGATAAGCTTTCTCGAAGAAAAATGTTTTTAAAGATGTCTTGAATAGCTGGTGATCGTCAGTCTCCTTTAGGCGCCTTGGTAGAACATTCCAGGACTTTGGGCTGACGTAGGAGAAAGATGATGAAAAAAGCAGTTCATATTTAACTGACTTGCAGCTTGGATAGTGTAGATTGAGGTAGGATCGAGCAGTTATCGAAGAATTTCTGGATGGCAGATCAATTAAATCTAGCATGTAAGCAGGGGCTTCCCCATATATTATCTTGTGAGTCAATGAGCAGATTTTGAAGGTAATACAGTTATCTTTGCTGAAAATGACTGATTAGCACCAAATTTAAAAAGTGGCTAACTTGTGGGGATTCCAGGGGTGGAGTCAGGTTAAGTGCCGATATTCGGCCCCTCATCGCATAAATAAACCGCTTAAATCGGGCCACATAAATAGCAGTCCTATCTTTAAGTGGGTTGGTTTACGGGGTCAAGGGCTGAATATTGACTTAGCCGGCGATATGTTAGTCAGCTCAAAAAAAAAAAAGGATGTTCTGTGCCAAACACCAGATGGGGGTCCAGCATTGAATATCCGGGAATAATGTAGATGATGGGCAGCAAAACACTCACCGCTGCTGGCTGAATATCCAGAGGAAAGTTTATTAAAGAAGGAGCATTTTCACAGGCGCTTTTAAGGATGTTAAGCCCTTCATGCAGTGTTAGCAGGGGGAAAACAGGCTACTGCAAAATGCGTTAAAATGTTTTATGCAGAAGTAGGGAGAGTTGGCTCTTCTCATACAACGGAGGAGACGCATTGATGGATACAAAGTCTTTATTACAAAGTATTCAAAATTGACTCGACATAGCAGCCGTGTTTCAGTGCCCTAAGCACCTGCCTCTGGAGTCTTAGGATCTATGGCTGATAATGGAAAGAGATATTCTTATCAAATCTCTATACACAAAAGATATCAATGTAACCCGAAGTTAGACAGAAATCTCACCGGACTACCGAAATAGCTTCAATGAAGTATTGGTAGTCCGGTGAGATTTCTGTCTAACTTTGGGTTAGATTGATATCTTTTGTGTATAGAGATTTGATAAGAATATCTCTTTCCATTATCAGCCATAGATCCTAAGACTCCAGAGGCAGGCGCTTAGGGCACTGAAACACGGCTGCTGTGTCCATAGGAGCCAACTTTTCAAAATGATTGGGGGTGCTAAGCCCAGTGGAAATAATCCTTCCTTGGATACATACAAGGAATATTCTCAATATTGGGGGTGCTCAAGCACCCACAGCACCCACAGAATCGGCTCCTATGGCTGTGTCGAGTCGATTTTGAATACTTTGTGATAAAGACTTTTTATCCATCAATACGTCTCCTCTGTTGTTTGAGAAGGGCCAACTCTCCCTACTTCTTGTCTTCTGCATCCTTCTCACCAAGGGAATTAGTGCACCTCCACCCTTGCGTGGTTTTTTCTTGTTCTTAAAATGTTTTGTGGCATTTTGTCTGTTTTCGTGTGTTAAGTACACCCAGGAATGCTAAAAGATCAGCACGCACATTCCTGAATCTCCACTTCCGCAGCTGCAAAGGACTAAATTACAAATTAACACATGCGTCCAGCTTTTCCTACACGAGTTCGCAGTTGTGGAATGCACTACCATTTGATGTGAAAACAATGCGCAATCTAATCAACTTTCGGAAGTCACTGAAGACTTCTCTCTTCAACAAAGCATACTACAACGATCCATCATAAGAACTGTTACACATTAACGCTTTAACTGTTATTCCGAATGTGACCTCTTCATACTGATTGCTTAATTCTATTATGTCACCCATGTTCTTCATGTAATACTTATTGTATCTTTTACTCTGGAATGGTGATTGCCATGACGGAACAATGTAAGCCACATTGAGCCTGCAAATTGGTGGGAAAATGTGAGATACAAATGCAACAAATAAATAAATAATAAAATTAACTATTAAAAATATATATTTTTGTAAAGGGAGAGTGTCATGGGCAGAGACTGGGTGTTCTTGTGCTATCTGGCTAGCATGGTCTGATTAGGGCATGCTAATGGCGTGCAGCAACAGATTTGCCGCACGCTAATCCAGAACTACTGCCAAGCTACCGCAGGAGTTTCTGCAGTAACCTCCTGCCATTTATGGTAAATTGGCTTGTTAATTAAGTTCCACGTACAAATAGGCTATGCATGGCAATTTGCGTGCGGAACCCTAGTCGCCATAAATAGAATCCAGGGGACGTTGGATTGTTCTGGCTGCTGTGCCAACAAAGGTATCACCGAAATCCTCACCAGGAACCCATGCTGAACACTACAGTTTAACAGATATTGGAGAAGACATGTAGGCTGAGTATGTGGAGGTTGAAAACGGCTCCTGAAGCATCACAAAGCTTATTGTAAAGAAAAGCCATGGAAGTCAAAACAAGCTGTTAGCTCTACTATCAAATTTATTTCCCCACTTAGAGGTTTTGGTAGGCCAGAATCAGCAAATCCTTAACGGCATCCATCTCCCCACGCCTGTCTGCATTTTCAGTTGTCTTGACCAAGCTGTTGAAACATGAAATCTGAATAAAGTACATGTATTTATAGCAAAAGTACTTATAAGTTTGCAGACTGAATACTTCATGTATTCCTTGTGCTTCAGCGCAAGATCAGGGAGTTGGTAAATATTAGTTTTAACTGAGAGAATAGAAGTGTCAGGATTGCAGAGGAATGGTTAGCCCAAGCTGAGTTGTTCTTAAGAGCATTCAGTACATCAGTCTACTGATACATATTAGCCAAATTCTATTGACTTGAACTTTACAGGATGCAATTGAAAATAACAGGGCACTTCTTAAAAGCAATTTATCTATGTAAATAGGGATTTATATAGGCTAAAAATCTGTCTGAAAATTGTTCACTCTTAACCTGGCTAAAATCAAACATGGGGTTCCACAGTCCACATAATTTTAGCCAGATTAAATAGAGGTATTCCCAAAGGCCTTACTTTGGCGAGATTATGAAATGGCATACAGATATGGCATTTTCAAATGCATGCATGCTATTTCTCAGCCAAATTTAGCCTGCACAAAGAGCAGGTCTAAAGTCCCTGTGCCAAATGTACCCCCGTGCAATTTTCAAAGGGACAATATGCACAGACCTTTCCTTTGAAAATATGTATGAAGCCTGCATTTACAGAGCACATATAGGACTGTTTTGAAAATTACCCCTTCGTGTGAGAGTTGAGTAGTCTATATACTTCAATCAATATTATCTATTAAATGCTGGTGCGTGGTCTGCTTTATAAAAAAAACAAAAGGCCCATATATGGAAGGCTGGACCCAAGTGGTAGTACCGCAAGACTACCACTAGGGTTAGTGACGCTAGTTTGAACCTGGCACTGGACAGAGCAGAAGTGAAGGGGGAAAACATCTGCTCTTTGCCGCTGCACCACCAGGTAAGATCTGGAGGTGGGGTAGAGAAATGGATTTCCTTTAGGACCTGTAGTCAGGGTTTGATTTTGGTGAGCAGCTTGTTAGGGGTCCGATCTGAGGGAAGAGGATTGGGGAATAGGAGATTAAGGTTGATAGGGGGATCTGAGAGATTGAATTGGAGGGTCTGATAAAGGAATCTGGAGGAGATTGAATCAGGGGTTGGCGCAATCTGAATGGGAGGCATTGGAACAGGTGATTCATGGATCAGGAGTTGATCTGGAGGATCCAGGAACATGTGGCGTATGTCCTGGGTAGGTGCCATTTTGAAAGCCTTAGGGCTGTATTATGTATTGGGTCGATTAACAGGGCAGATCCACTTATTGCGCTTTACGTTTTGCTGTTAATGCACAGTAAATGCAATAGGGAAAGGGGATGGGATTTGATAGACCACTTTTCTGGGGTTGTACTCAAAGTGATTTACATATTTGTTGCATTCTCGAGGGCCTTGGCATTCTATCAGGTCCTCGAGGCAGGACTGGAGTTCGTGAGCCCTTGGGCCACTGCCGAGGAGCGGCCACGGCAGGCAAGACCACCTCGGGAGTGGAAACACAGAAGAGCAGTACTGGAACTCTGGACTGGAGTAGTACAAGGCAGGCAACTAGAACAGACGAAACAGGAACAGCTTCACCTGCACTTAGCCACCGTTCCTCCGGAGTTGAGCTCCGAAGTGCAGGTGGCCGGCAGGACTTGCAGGATAAGGCAGGAACTGAAGATCCAGAGGACCCACCCTGGGTCTGGGATACACAAGGGCGACAGGGCACGGAACTAGACTCAGACAGTGTGCTGCTGCACCACTGCACAGGGATAACAAAAAGGCTAGAAGCCCACAGAGAATAATAAACTCAGAAAGGCTGAAAGCCTGCAGGTCAGAGAGATACACCCAGAAAGGCTAGAAGCCCACAGAAAGGCTGGAAACCCCCAGGCCGCAGTAATACACCCAGAAGGCTTGGAAGCCCACAGGTAAAAGGGATATACGCAGATAGACTGGAGGCCCTCAGAGCAATGGGCACAGAAGAGATGGAAGCCCACAGAGCAATAGACACAGAAGGGATGGAAGCCCACAGCGCAATAGACACAGAAGAGCTGGAAGCCCACAGGGCAAAAGACACAGAAGAGCTGGAAGCCCACAGAGCAATAGACACAGAAGGGCTGGAAGGCCACAGAGCAATAAACACAGAAGAGCTGAAAGCCCACAGAGCAATTATACCCTGAGCCAGAAGGCAAGCCCACAGGTGATAGTAACTAGCAAAGCAGAAGGGATGGAAGCCCACAAGAAAAGACAAGGAAAGCTAACTGTGCAAACAGCACACTAACCTCGGGACCTAAGGCACTGCGGAGGCATTGGCAATGCAAAGGCAAAGGCTGCAGTCTCTAAGTGCTTAATAAAGCCCTTCAACACCAAAGGCACAGCTGCAGCAATCTCTAAGCAACTATGGAGGCTGTTCAGGCACAAACCACAGAGCAGGCAGAAAGCACAGTGAAACACAGAGAGGCTTCCCACACCCAGGTGTAGTGTAGTGAAGCAATTAGAGTCATGCTGGAAGCAGCCAGCACAGAGACAGAGAGAGAGCTAACCCAGGCAACACCCACAGGTGCAGTATAGTGAGGCAATTAGTGTCATGCTGCTGGATGCAGCCAGCACAGAGAGCCAGAGCTAGCTCAGAAAGGACAGACAGAAGAAACAGGAGCCAGCTAGGAAGCTGACCCCCAGGAATAAGGTAAGTCTGAGGGTGGTCACGGCCACAGACGTGACAATATTGTATACAGGTACACTTATTTTGTACCTGGGTTTAAATGACTTGCCCAGAGTCACAAAGAGCTGCAGTGGGAATCGAACCTGGTTCTCAGGCCACTGCACTAGCCATTAGGCTACTCCTCCACTCCATTCCCCAATACCTACCACGCTTTAGTAAAAGAAGGAGTTGTGTTTATTTATTTATTTTGAACCAATGATTAGACAAATTTCACCCCTAACAATTCCAATTATAAAGCTGAGGTACTTTTTCTCCTCTTTTGGAGTGGAGCCTTTCATGAAGGCATGTTTGGCTCCTTGTAGCCACGGGCAAATCGCTTAACCTCCATTGCCCCAGGTACAAAAACTTAGGGGTCCTTTTACTAAGACACACTAACAGATTTAGTGCACACTAATGATTAGCATGTTCTAAATGATAAGATGATCACAGGAATAAGGCCCATTTTACCATTTGATGTGCGCTAATCGTAAGCATGTGCTAAATCTGTTTTACCTTTTTCATCAAAGGTGGATAGGTATGTTCCTTTTAGTACATGTCGATGATTTCATTTTTAATTCTGTGTGTATTATATTCTCCATGTTTTTTTATATGTTTTATTCATGACTATTTTTTATTTATGTATTAATGCTTATGTTTACTTATAGACCCCTGATGCAGGCCTTTGCGGCCGAAACACGATTCGTGTCAGGTTGTTTTATTGACTTTAATAAAGACCTTGTTTGGGAAACATCACTTGTGAGAGGACTTCTTTTGGATCCACTGTTCGTATATTTGTCTTTCGTTTCTCCTGTGGAGAGATCACCTTCTGTAGGTGTCGGCCAAATCTGTTAGTGCGCCTTAGTGAAAGGACTCCTTCGATTGTGAGCCCATTAGGGACGGAGAAAGTACCTGCATATAAAAATGTAAACCCTTTTGGTTGTATCACGGAAAGGTGGCATATCAAATCCATGACCCTATTATTGATGGACTTTTGCTTCCTCTTTCTTTGTGTTAACTTTCTAGAACAGGGATTAAAAAGGTTCTTTTATAGAAATTTTACCTAGATGCCATGTTAAGAAATTATCCCCTTTGAAGTCAGTTTTCATTCTATTGATTTACTCTTGCATTTTGAATATTGTCTTCCAAATACAATAATCATAATATATGTGTATAACATATCATACATTTTTTAAATCCTACTTTTTCACTAATGTGCTCAAGACATGAGGGCATGGAACAATAGAATAATTTCAGCACAATAAGAAAACAGCAGTATATGCGCCATACTTATTACAGCTTCCAGTATAATAAAATCATTAATAACAATGTTCCCTCTCAGCTGAGTAGGAGTCCTCCCACTTCACTGCTGTCAGTAGGGGGTGGAGTATCTCAGTTGATAACACCCTCATCGTCCCCGTCTCATCTGCCTGCAACCTCAGAGTCATCTTCGACTCCTCCCTCTCTGCACATATCCAGCAGATAGCCAAGACCTGTTGCTTCTTCCTCTATAACATCAGCAAAATTCGCCCTTTCCTTTCTGAGCACACCACCCGAACTCTCATCCACTCTCTCATTACCTCTCGCCTTGACTACTGCAACCTACTCCTCACTGGCCTCCCACTTAGCCATCTATCCCCCCTTCAGTCCGTTCAGAACTCTGCTGCACGTCTTATCTTCTGCCTAGACCGATATACTCATATCACCCCTCTCCTCAAGTCACTTCACTGACTCCCGATCAGGTACCGCATACAGTTCAAGCTTCTCCTACTAACCTACAAATGCACTCGATCTGCAGCCCCTCCTTACCTCACTACCCTCATCTCCCCTTATGTTCCTACCCGTAACCTCCGCTCTCAAGACAAATTCCTCCTTTCAGTACCCTTCTCCACCACCGCCAACTCCAGGCTCTGTCCTTTCTGCCTCCCCTCATGTTTGGAATAAACTCCCTGAGCCCATACGCCAGGCCCCCTCCCTGCCCATCTTCAAATCCTTGCTCAAAGCCCACCTCTTCAATGTCGCCTTCGGCACCTAACCACTACACCTCTATTCAGAAATATAGACTGCACCAACTTGACATTTTGTCCTTTAGATTGTAAGCTCCTTTGAGCAGGGACTGTCCCTCCTTGTTAAACTGTACAGCGCTGCATAACCCTAGTAGCGCTCTAGAATTGTTAAGTAGTAGTAGTAGTTTCAATATTTTATTTTCAATGGCTAGAGAGAGGCAGGTTCCCTGGAGTCCTGCAGATCTTGCCTGTACCTCACTATTGAAAATATGATAGTAAAACAGCACCACCCACTGGCAGGACTGTAGCTGGAGGACTCCCGCTCAGTTTAGAGGGAACAGAGAATAGGATACAATGCTGAAAAAAAATGGGGTCCTTTAACTAAACCACATTAAGCACTTAACACACAGTTTATTGTACTGTAACCCACCTCTTCAAAAAAGCTTATCCCACCGATCCAACATAAATCCCCACACCCAGCAACACAAGATAATCTATGATCGTACTGGACAATTTATTATCCTTGACCCCATGACGCCTGAAACACTTCTACCTGTGACCATAACACAACCTTGTATTTGTTATCATCCGTTATGACAGTCGCCTTACGATACTTTGTAAGCCACATTGAGCCTGCAAATAGGTGGGAAAATGTGGGGTATAAAAGTAACAAATAAATAAATAAAGTAACTGCTAGCACAGAACAGAGTTAAAGGGCTTTGTGATATTTTTGCAGTTAGCATGTGGTGCACCGTGCATTAAGTGCATTTTGTCTGAGAGGTCAGAGAATGGGTATGGAAGGTATTTTGTGGTTAGTGTGTTGCAAATATAACACACTATCCCCCAGATTCGATATAGCGCGCCTAGAGATCCGCTCCAAAATGCAAGCATATTCTATGACCACATGCGTAACTTAATTGTCTTTACAAGCTAATCAGCGTCGATAACAGCTCTTAACAAGCAATAATGAGCACTAATTGGCAATAATTAGAATTTACATGCACGCCGCTAAGAGCATTCTGTAATGTAGTGCGCCTAACTTCTAATGCGCACAGGCAAAAGGGGGCGTGGTTATTGGCGGGGAAATGGATGTTTCGCGAGCATTCCAAAATGTATGCGTGTAGTTATAGAATATGGTCCAGTGCACCTAAATCTACATGCTTGGATTTACGCCACGTTTTTGTTGATGTAAATAGAGATGTGTAGTTTTAGGCGCTGAGGTCTCAACTAAGCGTATTCTATATACCATGCCTAAATCTAGGCATCAGTTGAAGAATACAATTAGTTGGCATTGATTTCTGCACGGTTTTTTTTTTTAGGTGCCATATAAAGAATCTCCCCCTAAGGGGGGATTCATCAAGGTGCAGTAAAAGTTCACCTTTTACCAAAGCTTGATCTCCAGCGAGATTCAGCAACCCGTGAGATTCTGGGTTGCAGGTTACTGGGGTTTTTAACTGCCCGGAAGCATTGAGCTGGCCAGTAGGGGTGGGTTCCTCTCCCCTCCAATCAAGCCCTCCATTCCCGAGCAAGACCTCCCCCTGCCTCCATCTCCCACAGGGGCTACCTGTGACAGCATTGGTGGTCCACTGTGAGGGGTACAAAGGTCCGGGGGGGGGGGGGGGGTCCAAGTGTCTTTGAGCAGTAGCAATGCCAAATCGTTCCTGCCCTATCCAGCACCACTCCCAAAATGGCACCCCTAGTGGTAGTCTCATGCGACTACTGCTAGGGGTCAGATTTCTATATAAGGAGTGCACCCTTTATAGAATTTGACAATGATCCTGTGGCTAACGTTTTGGTGCCGTACTTACGCGTGCACCTCAGAATTCTATAAATACATGCGTAACTGTTTGGAAGGCCCTGACATGCCGTTGGCCATGCCCCCTTTTCAGATATACACGACTGAAGTTAGACCACCATGCTTTACAGAACAGCATACAGTGAGATGCGTGCACAAATTTTTAAGACTGTGAGCACCCAATTATTGATGTTTCCGAGCTCATTAGTCAATTTATTTGCACGCACATCTCAGATGCTCGCTCAAAGTTGAGTGTGGAAATTGGGGCACAATATATAGAATCGAGGGGAATATACGTTTGTATTTGCCAGTATGTCAGTATGCCACATAAATTGCAGGTGTGTCATGATTGTTCAGAATGAAAAGGCATTTGGAATGTTAATCGCTGTGCCTGTGGTCATTTATTTTGCAGAAGCCCATTATTTAACGTGTAGAATTCAGGAGTGTTCTGAGACTACCCGGAGTGGACCCTTTTCTCGAGCCATTGACATAAGCTCATTGGTTGTGCAGGACGAATATATCTTCATTCAGGTATAGAGTCTTGATACTATGACTTGCGTGTGTTTCACCTGAAATTTTAAAGCTTGAATGTTTCATCCCACCCAGACAATAACCATTGCTCACCTCATCGAGCCATGTAATATTTGCCAAGAGAGATACTGGCTTCAATGAATTTGAGGGGGAAAAAATTAGAAGGAATATGACTTTTGATGCCAAATGTTTAACATCACAAACAGTAAGAATGTTTGGACAGGCACCAGGACGCAATAAGGGTTTATGGGTACTGTGCACTAATGCAAATATTTGATCATGACCTGAAATTTAAAAAACAGAAAACTCCCCAAACAAGTGCAGAATTAAATCTGACCTTTGTGCATGGAAAAGTCCCCCTTTTGAATGCGTTCATTGCGTTTTAGTAAAAGAGCCCTGAAGTAGGCACTTACAAAAATGTGTGGTGTGTATAACCCATAGCACCTACCTTTTTACGCAATAACAACGTAACAGCATAAGAAAAGCTATACTGGATCAAACCAATGGTCCATCTAGCCCAGTATCCTGCTTCCAGCAGTGGCCAATCCAGGTCACAAGTACCTGATAGAAAACCAAATAGTAGCAACATTCCGGAATCCCAAAGAGTACTAAGATTCCGGAATCCCAGAGTAACAAGATTCCATGCTACTAATCCTAGGGACAGCAGTGGCTTTCAGAGTATGGACTCTTTCATTCGAAGAATAGTTAAGATCTAGAACTTGTTTCTGGAGGATGTGGTATTGGCAGTTAGTGTATCTGGGTTTTAAAAAGGTTTGGACAAGTTCCTGGAAGAAAAGTCCATAGTTTGTTTTTTTTAGATGGACATGGGGGAAGCTACTGCTTGCCCTGGAATTGGTAGCATGGAATGGTGCTACTAATTGGGTTTCTGCCAGGTACTTGTGACCTGGATTGGCCCCTGCTAGAAGCAGGATACTGGGCTAGAAGGACCATTGGTCTGACCCGGTATGGCTATTCTTATGTTCTTATGGTTATTACCACATCCTATAGTAACGAGTTTCAGAGCTTAACTATTCTTTGAGTGAAAAAATATTTCCTTCTATTTGTTTTAAAAGTATTGCCATGATATATGTGTAGGGAATCCGGGAGTGGGGAGGGAGGTTTGAATTGGTGCAGTGGTGGGGGGGATTAGCACATATGGGTACATTTCATAAAATGCACTCATATGCACCTAGTCATACTGGTAGAGATGGGCACACAACGATACTTGATTCAGAGCAGGTATAAATGTGGCCTAATTTGCCCAGGCAGTTGTATAAAAGTACTTAGGCAATTATCTTGTCTCCAGAATCATAACATATGAGCTATTAAACATTCCTACCTAAATACCCTGTTGTAAAATTACCTTCTGTTTGCATCCTTTCATGACTAGTATCTTGCAGTAAAAATTTCACAGTTTAACAACCTCCATGGGGTCAAGTTACCAAGTAAAGTTACGGTAATAATACATATTAGTTGCCACTTAATATGCATTAATTGGAATAATGTGGTCAGTTTAATGCAACTTTTTAATAACACAAGTTAAATAATAATTATCTATGAAACATGCATATATATATACACAGTAGCTTTCTCCTAGGAGCATCAGCCTACTACAGAATGAGCCTGTGCTCACAGAGAATAAGTTAAAAAGGCTGGCAATGTCACAACTGCCTCCTCTCACCTCCGATGCTTGGAGATGGGAGTGTAGGTTCAAGGGGGGGATCAGAATTTTGAGGAGGCATTGAAGCTTTTCTTCTAACACTATGGTCCAGTTCTTTAAAATGTAGTGGGACCAACCTGGGGTCTGCTACATTTTTGCTGCTGTGGCTGGAAAACCATGAAATTCTGAACTATAATGGAAAGCAAAAATTGCTGGAGGATTCACTAACCAGCAGTGCTGAAGTACCATAGGTTAGTGAATGCCACAGTCAATTTTTCTGCAGTAAAGCAGTGCAAACAATATGAATCTGAGGCAATGGAGAGTTGGGCGACCAATATAATAGTGCATTCAACTTAAATTAATAATTGGCTGTTAATTGTTTTAGGGGCCCTTTTACTAAGCCACGTGGGCACATATGTGCATCCTACATTTGTCAATTTGGAGTTACCGCTCGGCTACCGTGTGGCCCAAGTGGTAATTTCATTTTTTACGCGCGTTCACTCACGTGTACCAGAAAATAATTTTTATTTTCCTGCGTGCGGCGGAAGCCAAGCGGTAATCATCATTCTGCGTGCGTAGACGATTACCGCACAGTTTCCGCATGAGACCTTACCGCTAAGTCAATGGGTGGCGGTAAGGTCTCAGACCCAAAATGGACACGCGCCAATTTTCATTTTGCCGCACCTCCATTTTCGGCAAAAATAAAAAAGGCCTTTTTTTTTACAGGCACGCTGAAAAATAGATCTGTGCGCGCCCAAAACACGCGTCTACACTAGCGCAGGCCATTTTTCAGCTCATCTTAGTAAAAGGACCTCTAAAATTGATGTTATTTGGCACTGGTTGGTAGTTGTGTTGCTATTATAGACGTTGTGCTACTAGCAAACATCGGTTTTTGCCAGTAGCACAAGTTCTAGAGACTATTACTTTATCAACAAAGAGTCTTTTTTAAGACCTGTTTTAGAAATTCAGTCTTTGAAGACAGGCTCATGCGTGATTTTTACCACCAAGGACAGACAATCCAGCTTACTTTTGAAAGAGAAGGGCGCCCATCTTTCGACACAAATCGGGAGATGGCCGCCCTTCTCTCAGGGGCGCCCAAATCGGCAAAATCGAAAGCTGATTTTGGGCACCCTCAACTGCTTTCCATTGCGGGGACGACTAAAGTTCAAGGGGGCGTGTCGGCAGTGTACTGAAGGCATGATGGGGGCGTGGTTAAAAGATGGCCGTCCTCGGCCGATAATGGAAAAAAGGGTGTCCCTGACGAGCATTTGGCCAACTTTACGTGGTCCCTTTTTGTTCACGACCAAGCCTCAAAAAGGTGCCTAAACTGACCAGATGACCACCGGAGGGAATCGGGGATGACCTCCCCTTACTCCCCCAGTGGTCACCAACCCCCTCCCACCCAAAGAAACAAACTAAAAAACATTTTTTTCCAGCCTCTATGCCAGCCTCAAATGTCATACCCAGCTCCATCACAGCAGTATGCAGGTCCCTGGAGCAGTTTTAGTGGGTGCAGTTCACCTCAGGCAGGTGGATCCAGGCCCATCCCTCCTACCTCTTACACTTGTGGTGGTAAATGTTGAGCCCTCCAACCCCCCCAAACCCACTGTACCACATGTAGGTGCCCTCCTTCATCCCTAAGGGCTATGGTAGTGGTGTACAGTTGTGGGGAGTGGGTTTTTTTTGGGGGGGGGCACACAAGGTAAGGGAGCTATGTACCTGGGAGCAATTTATGAAGTCCACTGCAGTGCCCCCTAGGGTGCCCGGTTGGTGTCCTGGCATGTGAGGGGGACCAGTGCATTACAAATGCTGGCTCCTCCCATGACCAAATGCCTTGGATTCGGTAGTTTTTGAGATGGGCGCACTCGGTTTCCATTATCGGCAAAAACCGAGTTCGCCCATCTCTGAGGTCGGCCTAAATGTTGGGATTTGGGCGGTCCAGACCGTATTATCGAAACGAAAGATGGGTGCCCATCTTGTTCAATAATATGGTTGGCTCCACCCCTTCCCGGGGGCCGTCCCCGGAGATGGGCGCCCTTAGAGATGGGCGCCCAAGTTCGATTATGCCCGTCCACATTATGACTGTCATATATATCAATAAGAAACTCATGAGGCAGGCATGTTTGTGCAGTGTCGAGTCATCATTAAGAGTCATCAATAAAAGCTCAACTTCATATTGGGTGTTTCTTGGTCTGTTTCTGAAGTGCTTGATCTGTTCCCCACTCTTGTTTTCTGCTGTGTACCTCTCCGTGGGATTCTGGTGTTCTTTCCACGTCTGTGGTTTTTCTGCACATGTTATAGAATACTGGGGGTCATCTCACGGATTCTATATAGCGCACCTAGAGATCTGCGTCGAAATCCAGGTGTATTCTATAGCAATGCATGTAACTTAATTGGCTTAATAAACTCAGTAGTGTTGATAACAGCACTTTACAAGCAATCATAAGCACTAATTGGCAATAGTTAGAATTTACACGCAGAAGTTGCTAAGTGTATTCTGCAATGAACTGCATTTAAATTCTAATGCACACAGTTCAAAATGGGTGTTCCCAAATTAACATGCGTAATTATAAATTAAGGCCCAGTGCGTGTAAATCTACACACAGGTATTTATGCCACATTTTCGTTGGATGTGCGTAGTTTCAGGCGCTGGGATATCAACTAACATATTCTATATACCGCGCCTAAATCTAGGTGCCGCTTATAGAATACGCTTAGGCAGAAATGTTTTCCACACGGATTTTTTTTAGGCACCTTATTTAGAATCTGACCCTATGCACCTAACTGCCAACTGGCATAAGTGTTGACACTTATAGTTAAGAGGAAAATGCCACCAAGAAGGTGGAGGTACGCTAGGATCCTACGCAAGGAAACGCACACAGCAGGGAGTAGGAAGGGAAGGCTCCTCCAAGAAACCGGGGAAGACGTATATTGTAAATCAAACCTTTATTCCAAGTTACACAGTGAAAAACTTGACTCGACACAACTGTGTTTCGGTGCTATAAGCGGTATTACGTAACACCAATATATCACAGATAATAGAATATACAAAATCAGCTGTACACTATAAGGTCAGTAAAAAATGTATTTGTTCATTCATATATTATTTTTGATTTTGTCCTTAATTTGACATTTTAAATAATAATGTTTTTTTAGGCCAATGGTATGCATACATAATTCTTTAAGAATATTTTTATGTGAGCATGAAACCAGCATGTAGATCTATACGTTTATATTGATTTCTAATACTCATACATTTTTTATGGATATATGTATGATCATTTATTTGTTAACCTTATTTGTGTACATAATATTTATAAGCTGTATACCATAGACACAGACGAATATACAAAATATTTCTCTTTTAAATAAGTTTATACATGTGTTTATACGTTTTTAATTTTAAATGACAAAAATTCATTACAACACCATTTTATGAAATAGTTTTTATACCTGTCCAATGGTTTATTATTTATTTTGTATACATTTTTTAATAGGTTTGCTTGTGTGTCTAAAGTATATATTATTTTAAAGAGTTTATTTGTATACTTTATATTAAGATACATATGTGATGTTTATTTCCGATTCCGATCAAATCATAGCACAGAAACAGTATTAATCACCCTTATGACCAAATTCAAACAAATCATCGCAACTGGCAACAATATACTCCTCCTACAATTTGACATGTCAAGCGCCTTCGACATGGTAGATCATGGAATCCTGCTACACATACTCGAACATTTTGGCATAGGAGGAAATGTCCTGAACTGGTTCAAGGGGTTCCTAACCCTACGTTCGTATCAAGTCACATCTAATTCAACCACATCCAAGGCATGGACACCTGTATGTGGAGTCCCACAAGGATCACCTCTTTCACCAACCATTTTCAACCTAATGATGATCCCTTTAGCAAAACTCTTATCAAACCATAAGCTTAACCCGTATATATACGCCGACGATGTAACAATATACATCCCATTCAAACAAGACACCAAAGAAATCTCCAACGAAATCAATCAAAGTCTACACATCATGAACACATGGGCAGACGCATTCCGCCTGAAATTAAACGCAGAAAAAACCCGATGCCTGATACCTCCCAATACAACACAAATGAATTCAGCGCGATAAACACACCAACCCTAAACCTCCCAGTCTCAGAAACACTAAAAATCCTTGGAGTCACCATCGACCGCCACCTAACACTCGAAACCCACGCAAACAATACATCCAAGAAGATGTTCTATGGCATGTGGAAATTGAAAAGGATGAGACCATTCTTCCCAAGATTCGTCTTCCGCAGCCTAGTGCAATCCCTCGTCCTCAGCCACCTGGATTACTGCAACTCACTATACGCGGGCTGCAAAGAGCAAATAATGAGGAAACTTCAAACAGCCCAGAACACAGCAGCCAGGCTCATCCTCGGAAAACCAAGATACGAAAGGGCGAAACCACTACGAGAGAAATTACATTGGCTTCCACTTAAGGAACGCGTTACTTTCAAAGTTTGCACACTAGTCCATAAGATCATCTATGGCGAAGCCCCAGCGTACATGTCTGATCTAATAGACCTACCACCCAGAAACGCTAAAAGGTCATCCCGAACATACCTCAACCTCCACTTCCCCACTTGCAAGGGCCTGAAATACAAGACGCTACACGCGTCAACCTTTTCCCACATGAGCACGCAGGCCTGGAATACACTACCGCGCAACCTAAGAATGATTAACGAACAAGCTTCCTTCCGAAAACTACTGAAGACGCACCTGTTTGAACAAACTTACGGAAAGAACCAAAACACATAGAGTCCATACTCACTGTTCATCAATGCAACATACATCCACTTCAGATCCCTCATCCTGTAATCAATTGTCCCACTGTCTCCTCCTAATGTTTCCATGTTGATGTCCCATTGTTATATTCCTAATGATAATCGAATGTCTCGCACAACTCTGCACAATGTATTCCATATTCAAGTTGTTACAAATGTATTTCTATTATTCATATCTTATTGTAAGCCACACTGAGCCCGCAAAGAGGTGGGAAAATGTGGGATACAAATGCAATAAATAAATAAATTTCTCCTTTTTTATATATGTAATATTTCTTTGTGAAACATTTTTTAATAGTAACACTTATTTTGTAGACTCCTGAGGAAGGCGCTTTTTAGCGCCGAAACACAGCTGTGTCGAGTCGAGTTTTTCACTGTGTAACTTGGAATAAAGGTTTGATTTACAATATACTTCTTCCCCGATTTCTTGGAGGAGCCTTCCCTTCCTACTCCCTGCTGTGTGCACACCTATAGTTATCGACAAATTATAAATATTTCAAAAGGGAAACTCTCCTTATTCTCTTCTCGATAACAATATGTAAATGGAGGAGATACAAACACAAAATCAACAGCTTCGTTTGAACTGACCAAAAAGTACATTCATTTGATCAATAAAGAGGTGTTGCCTCTAGAAGTCCCCAGCCCTATTTTATATATATATATAAAGGGCTCCAGGGGACTGGATTTCTTCATCATCGGCAACAACACTTTGTAGAAAGCAGCCGCTACCTACAATATTATTCTTTCTTTCTTTTTTACTTTTTCTATTTTTTCTATTGGGCCGATTATAAGGTTAACGGCTACTTAACTTGCATATGGTCCCATCCTTCTCAAAGTAAGTTGTATTCATAGCGCGACCCAGACCGACAATGGCCAGCGTTTCGTTGCCTGCGTCAGGGTCAAAGGGATTCGCGTACAACTCAGTCAAAGGATATCTTATCTACAACGGTCCGTTGTAGATAAGATATCCTTTGACTGAGTTGTACGCAAATCCCTTTGACCCTGACGCAGGCAACGAAACGCTGGCCATTGTCGGTCTGGGTCGCGCTATGAACACACCTATAGTTAGGCATGAAACTGTGAATTTACGCTAGCGTTCTATACTGGTAGTTTCACGCAGAACTGCTGTTTGAGAATTCAAGCTCAGTGCCTACATTTTGGCACCATTACAGAATTTACCCCTAAGTGACTTAACCAAGATCACGATGAGCATTACTGGGAGAAGCAGGATTTGAACCTGTCACTCAAACCGGGAGGTTGCTACCCAGCTAATAATACCTACTGCTAGAAAAGGCCTGATCATATTCCTTTTACAGGCTTTGATGTGTGACCAAGAAACCCTCTTAAAATCCTAAAAAGGCTGTTTTATTGTGTTTGTGAAGAACAGCAATAATACATGCTGCCTGGAAGTTTAAGATTCATTTCCAACGTGCAGAAATGGGCTATGTCCTTCCTTTAATCAGAGCTCCTATTCATGTTTGTGGGTTGTTGTTCTTACTTTCCCTCCTGTGTTTTCCCCTATATACATCTGCTTCCTTACATTTCTCCTCAGACTTGGCAGATTCAAAGTATGTATTTTTCTGCATCCCTTTCTCAGATTTTTGGCTTTGAGTAACTTGCAGCCTTCAGCCAATGCATCTGGTTTCTGAAATTAGGAAAATGATTTGCCTGTTACATTTTCTGAAGCACTCTTGTACAGATTAAAACAATAGCACCTTATGTAGAATTATGGCTATTTAAATCGCTCGTGCGGGACCATCTGGGAATATTCAGCACTTGACCATAGAGTGAGGCTGAATTTCCCCTCTAACCGCCTATGCTAGTTTGTGGGCAGTCAGGAACGGAGTGGAAGCTCAGCCGGTCAGCAATAATTTTCAGTCCACTAACCAGCTGAGCAACTGCATAAAGTTGGACAGAAAAAAGGCTGCCCTATCTTCATGCGGGGAGTTAACTGAGAATTGGTCTGAATATCGACCGGCGTCTGTTTAATTTCCAGTTCCTGCCCAAATATGTTGCCAGCCCCCTCCATCCCTCCCACCCACCCTGGAAGCACACCCTTCAATCCACCTCCTTCACCTCCCCTTAATGAGGCAAACCCCATCTCTAGCCCCCCAGATCCATACCCCCCAGTCTGTGAATATCGAGTGGTATGTCCATTTGTCTGTCTGTCTCTCTGCCTGTCACCTTGTATAGAAAATGAAAGGGTTCTTAGGCATGTAATGTGTGGTTAACAGAAAGAAATAGGCTATCGTGTGATCACATCAAAATATTATGTGATATTTTGCCTGTTTCTGAGCGTTAAACTCCTTACGATTTGGCCACATTGATTATTCCATATTAATCATCCCGCACTCTGCGGTCTCTAGCTGACAACAGGCTGGTCCTGCCCCACCCCTCTAAAGCACGTTGGGAATCCACTCGTTCTTCTGCCTTCTGTTCCTTAGCACCAGCAAAACGGAACTCACTTCCTCAGCATCTCCGGTTGAAGAGATCCTATTTACCCTTTCGGACCTCTCTCAAGACCCACTTTTTCCAACTCGCATTTGATACTTAAGGTCATTTCCTGGCTGGATCCTGTGACGAGTAGAAGAATCTATTTCTGACTGTATCTTGTTGAGAGACCTATTTGTAGTTATGGCTCAGTGAATGATTTTCTCCTCTGTTAGGGTGTTGGTTTGTATGGTTTCTTTCCAATATATTTATGGAGTTCCCTTCTTGCTTTTATTTACATGTGATTGTAAACCGCTTTGACTTGCCTGGCAAATAGAAGTGGTATATCAAACCAATAAATGATAAACTGCATGTTACAGAATTTTTCAGTCAGGAGGGCGTGGCATGGGCAGGGTTACACTTATTGTACAGAATGACACAGGGACAAAGTTTGTCCCCATCCCTGCCCCACCCCCGTGGGTTCTGTCTAAATACCCACCCTATCCCCGCAGGTTCTGTCTCCATCCCCATGGCATCCCTGCAGGTCTTGTCTCCCTCCAGGGTATCCACTCTATTGGCTATCTTTGTGTCATCCACCTTGAAGATGCATTTTTATTCAGTTTTTATAAAGAAAAGTAGGCACCTACTTTAATTTATAAAATAAACTTACAACAGGCACCTTACTTCGTACTTTTAGTAGATTCCCTGTTACAGAATCGCCCCTCATTGTTGTGTAACGTTGCAGCACATGCATTATAGTTCCGAGAAGCAATATTTCCCTGCATAAAATCTCGAGAAAATTATTTAACCTTTCATTTTCAGGAGATAATACACTCTACACTTGAAACTGTTGCAATTATAACTGCAATTATAGTCATCTTTAAGCACTTTACTTGTATCTTCAGTAACAAAAAAAGAATTACATTAAATTATGACTCATCATGGAGTACTTTACCTTGTCCTCGGTAAACAAAAAAAAAAATTGTATCAACGTATTGTAAGTATGAAACCTGCCATCATTCTACCTCTATCTACATTTCTATGTATCTATATCCCTCTCCATATTAATATTATGTCTGAAGTTATAAAATATTGAGCATGTAGACTTTTATAACTTATAAAAGAAGCCTATTGAATCCTGAATTTAATACTATCTGCTTTATTATAAATTCAGAGCAGAAAACAACCTGTCTTGCTAACTGAGAAAAGATACAATAGTATACAAAACATTAACGAACTAATAAGTACTTCTTATGCTGGACTGTCAGCTCTGCTATCTCTAATCAATTTGCGATAGTTCTGCAGATGTTCAATCCCAGTGACATCTGATTCTGAAGCTTTTCAGCACATACCGTTTCAGGTTCATGTTTCTCCAATTTGCATCTCTGTGAAGCTGATTTGTTTCGTACTGCCCACGACCCCTGAGGAAGGATCTGTGCCGAAACTTTATTTCCTTTAGTTCTATTGTGAGGCTTCTTGCCAATGTCCAAGTCTTAAGACCGCTTGTCTTTCCCTTGTCAAAGAAATAGACAACAGATCTGACATGCAGAAGGTCTTGTAGACTCTCACATACTTCATGTCTTCATACTTTATGAGGTTGAAGGGGGGAAGACTCAGGACTAATGTCAGGAAGTTTTTTTTCACGGACAGGGTGGTGGATATGTGGAATGTCCTCCCGTGGGAGGTGGTGGAGATGAAAACGGTAATGGAATTCAAACATGCATGGGATAAACGCAAAGGAATCCTGTTTAGAAGGAATGGTTCTGCGGAATCTTAGCGGAGATTGGGTGGAGACGCAGGTAATTGGGAAATAAAATGGGAGCTGGGCACACTTCTACGGTCTATGCCGTGATCGTGACTAAATAGATAGGGATGGGCTGGAATGTAAATTTTAAGGGGCTTCGACGTTAGCTTCAGAACTTACTACAAGAACAGTGCTAGGCAGACTTCTACGGTCTGTGCCCTGAGAAAGGCAAGGACAAATCAAACTCGGGCATACAAATAAAGTATCTCATACCATGTAAATGAGTTTATCTTGTTGGGCAGACTGGATGGACCGTACATGTCTTTATCTGCCGTCATTTACTACTTTACTATGTCCAGAATATGTTGGCTGTTTACCAGAGAGCCCGGGGTCAACTATCCAACAAGAAGGGAATATTTCACCGATGAACCTTACAGAATTATATCTGGAAGTAGTCACTCAAAGGACCACACTGATAGTGACTTTTGCCCTTGAACTTGAACTTATGATTGTATTTTCATTTATGAGCTCTGTGTTTATGGGATCAAATGTAAGAATATTTCCTGATATATCTAGGGCAATTCAAAAAAAGATGCCAGGAATTCTTAGCATTGAGACCCAGGGTCCTGGCACTAGAAGTCACTTTCTTTTTGTGATTTCCTTGGCCATGTGTTGTTGTCCATTTAGCTAAAACTTGTGCATTTTTTGACCCTAAACAATTAATAGATTATGGGTTCTTTTACTAGGGCAAGCAAATGATATAAGTACATAAGTGTTGCCATATTGGGACAGACCGAAGGTCCATCAAGCCCAGCATCCTGTTTCCAACAGTGACCAATCCAGGTCACAAGTACCTGAAAAGTACAATACATTTTATGTTACTTATCCTAGAAATAAGCAGTGGATATTCCCCAAGTCCATTGTAATAATGATCTATGGACTTTTCCTTTAGGAAGCCGGCCAACCCTTTTTAAAACCTCGCTAAGCTAACGGCTAGTATTACATTCTCTGACAATGAATTCCAGAGTTCAATCACATGTTGAGTGAAGAAAAAATTTCTCTGATTCATTTTAAATTTACTACTTTGTAGCTTCATTGCGTGCCCCCTAGTTCTAGTATTTTTGGAAAGAGTAAACAAGCGATTCACGTCTACCCGTTCCACTCCACTCATTATTTTATGGACCTCTATCATATCTCCCGTCAGCCATCTTTTCTCCAAGCTAAAGAGCCCTAGCCGCTTTAGCCTTTCCTCATAGGGAAGTTGTCCTATCCCCTTTATCACTAAGTGCTGGGTAGACCACTGTATTCCTACGGGCTGCACGACACTTAACGTACACTAATTCGCACACCTCAGTAAAAGGACCCCATTTTGAGTAAAGAAGAAGTTGATGTCTCTGTATAAACATCTCAAAATTTTACTGTTAACATTGGCTGAGACTAAGACATAGGAGTTAGCATCCTTTCCACTTTATTTATTTTTTATTTTTTTGCTTTTTCTTATTTTCTGGATTTTGGCTCCTATTTCTAAATTGTGGATGCATTTGGTTAGTTATTTCCTAATGATCTGAGGATAGTGATAGTTGTTTTTCCTTATTTCTATTATCACAATATATCAAATCTAAGCTAAAAGCCCACCTTTTTGATGCAGCGTTTAACTCCTAACCCTTATTCACTTTGTTCAGAACCCTTATTTTATCATCCTCACTTTACTATTCCCTTATCTCTTGTTTGTACTGTTTGTCTGTCCTAATTAGATTGGAAGCTCTGTGGAGCAGGGACTGTCTCTTCATGTTCAAGTGTACAGCGCTGCGTATGTCTAGTAGCACTTTAGAAATGATTAGTAGTTGTAGTAGTCATCGCGATTCTGGAATCTTGCAACTCTTTGGGATTCCGGAATCTTGCAACTCTTTGGGATTCCGCATGGAATCTTGCAACTCTTTGGGATTCCGGAATCTTGCTACTTTTTGTCCTTATCCCTTATTTGCCCTCTTCTCCGGCACGGCCGCGTTGCTGATCTGCAAGGGCAGGCTTCTGTTTCTGTGAGTCTGACGTCCTGACGTATGTGCAGGACGTCAGACTCACAGAGACAGAAGCCTGCCCTTGCAAGCCCAACTTTTTGATGCTGCTTTTAACTCCTAACCCTTATTCACTTGTTCAGAACCCTTATTTTATCACCCTCACTTTAATATTCCCTTATCTCTTGTTGTCCTGTTTGTCTGTCCTGATTAGATTGTAAGCTCTGTGGAGCAGGGACTGTCTCTTCATGTTCAAGTGTACAGCGCTGCGTACGTCTAGTAGCGCTATAGAAATGATAAGTAGTAGTAGTAGTAATATCATGGGAATTTGTTTTGAAAAAAGAGATAAGACCGACAAGTGCTGACTCTCTCATAAGTACATAAGTACATAAGTAGTGCCATACTGGGAAAGACCAAAGGTCCATCTAGCCCAGCATCCTGTCACCGACAGTGGCCAATCCAGGTCAAGGGCACCTGGCACGCTCCCCAAACGTAAAAACATTCCAGACAAGTTATATCTCCACGGAACACCCCCAAAATAGCCCATTTCAAGTTGGGCACTAGCCAAACGTTTTCAGCAGCAACTATCCAGTTTAACACTGAATATTTTATTTGGAATTTTGCACACACTTTTTTCAGTAGTAGCTCAAGGTGAATTACATTCAGGTACACAAGGGTATTTCTCTGTTCCTGGAGGGCTCACAATCTAATTTTGTATGTGAGGCAATGGAGGATTAAGTGGCCCAAGATCACAAGGAGCAGCAATGGGATTTTAACCAGGCACCTCTGGATGTCAAGACTGGCACTCTAACCACTAGGCCACTCCTTTAACCAGCCATTTCTGGACAGTTAAATTGTTTTGGATATCAAAACATTTATTTCTTTATATCTTAAAGTACATTCTTTAAGTTCCTTAATGCAAAATATTTAGGGTCCAGTACCAACGTTTTATAGCTGATACGTCACACACAGATGAAAATTAATTATGCAATAAGAAAGTCTATTCAGCAGACAAAATTCAGATGTTCAACATGCAAATATTACGTGGAACATATGTTTAGGTACCTGGAGGGTATGTGGTAGAAGCCTAGTCCATAAAGGAACCTTGGCACCTAGATTCCATTGTAGAATAATAGTGTAACCAGCTATCAGTATGCTTAAAATGCTCTCCCCTTTCCTTTCTAGCATCATCCCTCCCTCCTCCCCTCTCCTCTTCCAGTCCAGCATCTCCACTTCTACCTCCACTCCCCTTTTCAGTCCAACATCTCTATCTCTGGCTCCTCACTTCCAACCAGCACCACTACCCCTCTCTCCTTCCCTTTCAGTCCAGCATCTCTACTTCTCTCTCAACTCCCCTTTCCGGTTCAGCATTTTCACCTCTCACTCCTTGCTGCCAGCCAGCATCATTTCATTTCTCTGTCTCCTACATCTTCTAGTCCAGCATCTCCATTTTTTAAATCTCCTCTCCTCTCCCTTTATAATCAAGCATCTCCACCTCTCTCCATCTTCCAGTCCAGTATCTCCACCTCTCTCTTTGCTTCCCTCCCCTTTCCAATCCAGCATCTCCACCTCTACCTCCTCTTCCTTCCAAGCAATCCTGTATCTCTACCTCTCTGTCCTCATGACCACCAACAACCAGCATCATTACCTCTCTCCCCCAAGCTCCCTCCCTGTGGTGTATTCTTTTTACATCTAGCCAGGCTATAACAGCAAGAAACACAGCATTAAGAAAAACACTAAGGTGCCCCATAGAGTCTTCCAGTGCCTGTGCTCAGATGGGTTCTGCCAGTTTCTCACCCCTTACTTTACAAACATCAATTTAATACAGTTTTTCTTCCTCCAGTTGCCCAGTGGCAAGCAACAAATCTCTGAAATACCTTTAAAGCATCAAAGTTCATAAGCCAAGGCTTCTTAAAGCAGCAAACACTGAAGAATGATAGGATAAAGGGAGCAGCAAACACTGAAGAATGATAGGATAAAGGGAACGGAAAATGGGACTTGATATACTGCCTTTCTGAGGTTTTTACAACTGCATTCAAAGTGGTTTACATATATTCAGGTACTTATTTTGTACCAGGGCAATGGAGGGTTAAGTGACTTGCCCAGAGTCACAAGGAGCTGCAGTAGGAATTGAACTCAGTTCCCCAGAATCAAAGTCCACTGCACTAATCACTAGGCTACTCCTCCACTACCAACACTCTCTGTAGAAGCCTACCCTTGCAGATCAGCAATGCGGCCGTGCAGGCTTCTGTTTCTGTGAGTCTGATGTCCTGTACGTACGTGCAGGACGTCAGACTCACAGAATCAGAAGCCTGCTTGGCCGCATTGCTGATCTGCAAGGGCAGGCTTCTACATGGAATGTTGCTAGTGGAATAGCAACATTCATGTAGAATCTCAAATAGTAGGAACAGAATTTCAATAGTAGCAACATTCCATCTAGAATCTCCAATTGTAGCAACATTCCATATAGAATCTCAGATAGGGAAAGGGAAATGGGACTTGATATACTGCCTTTCTGAGGTATTTTGCAAGTACATTCAAAGCGGTTTACATATATTCAGGTACTTATTTTGTACCAGGGGCAATGGAGGGTTAAGTGACTTGCCCAGAGTCACAAGGAGTTGAAGTAGGAATCGAATTCAGTTCCCCAGGATCAAATTCCACTGCACTAATCATTAAACTACTCCTCCACTCAGCCAATCAGATGTCCCATGAAAATAAAAACTGTAAAGGGTCCATAAAAGCTCCAAATCTACATCCATATTATCTGACCATGTTGAAATAGTCATCTTGATATGTATCTAGCTGTAACATGTAAAAATCGGGACAGTTTAAGAAACCTGCATGCCAAAAAAGCTGTGCCCAATGAGTTGGCACATACATCTATATACATCAACATTTCCATGCATAATTGCTTATTTCATAATTGGATATATTCCCACTAGGGCTTACATACAGAATGAGTTCAAAAGAATGCTCTACTTAGGAAGGCAGAGATACAGAAAGCGGCAGAGTTGATAGTACGCAAGGTCACCAAATATAAGAAAACAACTTTTCACAGTGCTCACACTGAGTTCCTACACTAAGCAGAAATAAACTGGGTTACAATGTGCCACAAAGTGAATGCTGTGTAGTTTAATAACCAAGATGCTGGTGATTTATAGAAGAAATAGAGGGACATGAAATGCAAAATGAAGATGAAAGCCCTTAGCATCACACAAAACCAGGTCAGTTAGGAGCTGTAGTAGGAATTGAACACAGTTCTCCAGGATCAAAGTCTGCTGCACCAACCACTAGGCTACTCCTCCACTCCTTATCTGGGAGTATTTCGAAGGCGAGATTAGGGCTTGCCTTAACACACGGACGTTTTACAGCCGTAATGGAACAAAATCAAAACATCGAGCGCAAAACCTCCAGCATTTTGGTCTAGACCTGTTTTTCTAATGAATGTGACAGAAAAATTTGCCCTAAATGACCAGATAAGCACTGTTATTGAGATTGACGTGGGGGGAAACCACTGCTTACCCTGGAATTGGTAGCATGGAATGGTTTCTGTCAGGTACTTGGTGACCTGGATTGGCTACTGCTGGAAGCAGGATGCTGGGCTAGATGGACCATTGGTCTGACCTAGTATGGTTATTCTTATGTTCTTATGTAGAGATGACCCCCTTTATTCACCCAGTGGTCACTGACCCCCCTCCCACCCTCCAAAAAATGTGAATAAAAATAGCCTCTATGACAGCCTCAGATGTTATACCCAGGTCCATTAGAGCAGAATGCAGGTCCCTGGAATAGTCTAGTGGTGGGTGCAGTTCATTGCGGACAGGTGGACCCAAGCCCATACCTCCCCCTACCTGTTACACTTGTGCTGGAAACTGTGAGCCCTACAAAACTCACCAGAAACCCATTGTACCCACATACAGGTGCCCCCTTCACCTATAAGGGCTAATGTAGTAGGGTACATTTGGGGGTAGTGGGTTTTGGAGGGTTTAGCAGACAAGATAAGGGAGCAATGGTGAGATTTGTATCTGAGAGCATTTATATGACGTCCATAGCAGTGTCTCCTAGGGGGCTCCATTGCTCTCCTGGGATGTCTGGGGTACCAGATTGCTAAAAATGATGGGTCCTCCTCATCCCACTGGCTAGATTTTGTGCGTTTTTAACTTGTGTGGGTTTTTTTAATGGCCTAAGAAGATTAATGCTAAGTGCTTTGAATATATGATTCTATGTAACTTTGTAATTCGAAGTGTTTTGAAAATACACCTCCTAGCCATTTAGTCTTTGCATTTTTTGAGCGTATACAACCAATTCTTGTTTATGATGTAATAGATGGTAGACCTCTATCAAAACCCACCCCCCAACAATCTTTTCCCCAAATTTGAAGAACACTAGTCTCTTTGACCTTTCTCCATAGGTAAATCATTCTATCTTTTTTGATTGCCTTTCTCTATTCATTTACTAATTCTGCTAAATCTATTTTCAGGTTATCATGAATTAAATTGCGCACTGTACTTAAGGTACGGTAACACAATGGAATGAAACAGTAACAGTCTTCCCAATGTTCACCCTAGCAAAATTAATATCTCTTGTCATGGTAGTAATGGCTACACAATATATCTTAGTGGCAAGTTATTCCTTTATTCAATTGTATGGACTCCTAACACTCCAATGCCTTCCAGTCTATGCCTGGGTCTGCTTAGGATCTTTCAAGTGGATCACCTCTAGGGTTACCACAATTTGTTCCCCCAAAAGGAGAACACATGCCCCGCCCCACCACACCCTGCCCTGCCCCATTTCACACCCCCCTCCCTGTCACCCCCCCCCCCTTTACCTTACCACTGCCCTGGTGGTCTAGTGACCTCTTTGGGGCAGGAAAGAGCCCCCTCTTTCCTGCCCGGAGCGCTGCCCTGCATGCATCCTTCCTGTTGCTGATCTCGGCGCCGATTCAAAATGGCCGCAGAGAGTTGAAGTCTCGTGAGGCCACGTCAACTCTCGGCAGCCATTTTGAATCGGCGCCGAGATCAGCAACAGGAAGGATGCATGCAGGGCAGCGCTCCGGGCAGGAAAGAGGGGGCTCTTTCCTGCCCCGAAGGCGGAAGAGGTCACTAGACCACCAGGGCAGTAGTAAGTAAGGGGAGGGGAGGCTAGCAATCTGCCCAGTTGTCCGGATTTCTGGACAAACGGGCAGATTGGCAAAACCTGCCCGGTTGCCCGGACATTCCTCAAAAAGAGGACATGTCCGGGTAAATCCGGACATATGGTAACCCTAATCACCTCTATTGTATGATCTTTATTGTATGAGCTTTTCCCACATACCCTTTAGATAAACACTAGTAGACTGAGATTTTAGCAACACCTTGCTAAATCTGAGTTCCTTCTCATATCCATTCTTCTATCCATTTGAATGGCTGCTGCAGTTTCCATAATGCAACAGTCTTGGGTGGACAAACATCTTGGCTTGTCCTCAAATGTATCTCAAGTGTTTGAATGGCTTACTATATCACTCAGATCCCAAACATTCCCTATCCTTGCCTCCCACTATGAGTCAGATCCACTTAGTGGGGGGGGGGGGGGGGGGGAGAGATTCATCAAGCATTTGGCCCTAATGTTGTGGAGGAGTAGCCTAGTGGTTAGTGCAGTGGACTTTGATCCTGGGGGAACTGAGTTCAATTCCCACTGCAGCTCCTTGTGACTCTGGGCAAGTCACTTAACCCTCCATTGCCCCTGGTACAAAATAAGTATCTGAATATATGTAAACCGCTTTGAATGAATGTAGTTGCAAAAACCACAGAACGCCAGTATATCAAGTCCCATTTCCCTTTCCCCCCTTTCCCTTATGACATCACAATATCAGAAGTGAGCCAAGCCACTGTGACATCACTGATGAGGTTGGCTCTTATTGGTGGAATGAGTGGAGGAGTAGCCTAGTGGTTAGTGCAGTGGACTTTGATCCTGGGGGAACTGAGTTCAATTCCCACTGCAGCTCCTTGTGACTTTGGGGAAGTCACCTAACCCTCCATTGCCCCTGGTACAAAATAAGTACTTGAATATATGTAAACCGCTTTGAATGTAGTTGCAAAAACTTCAGAAAGGCGGCATATCAAGTCCCATTTCCCTTAATTGTGACTTAAAAGGCCCTAAGGCTGCCTGACCTAAACTACTGCCACCCTATCCTGGTACATTATGAGACCTGAAGTGCTGATTTCAGTGGTGGTATCCTCAGGGACTACAAATAGAGCACTGAATTGGGATATAAGTTCAAAAACAGGACTGGCCAAAAAGTCTCCCTCCTGGAGCTGAGTAACTTGGCAGTGGGCTGAGAACCAGGAAAGCTGGGCAAGTCATTTTCACTTTCAATTGCCTCTGATACAAACTAGAGATTCAAGGATGGACTGCCTGAAACAGTGAGATTTAAGGACAATGGACTAGATTCAATATATGACGATATAACAATTCGGCACCAAAACTAGAATACGCCTAAATTTCTGCGTGGTTTATAGAATAGGCTGAGTGCCCATCCACATGACTAAATTTAGTTGTGGGCAGTTATGTCAAGTACAACTTGGTTTAAATGTTGACGCCTAAATTACGTGCAGACCGGGCGTATTCTATAACCATGTGCATAGATTTTAGAATCGCCCGTGGCCACGCCCCATTTTCAACTATGCAACTTAGAATTCACGTGCATCATGTTATACAATATGTTTAAACAGTTCTGTGCACAAATTCTAATTAATGCCAATTAGTGTCGATGATTGCTTAATTGGTTGGCTCTGACTGGCTTGATAACTAAGTTGCGTGTACAAATCCAGAATACAACTGAATTTGCGTGTGCAACTTAAATCGCACTGTATAGAATTCTGGAGAAGGTGTCTAAGATATAAATTTATAAAAGTTTTATATGGAAAAAAAGGTTCACAAATGGAAAATAAAATATTTTAGTAGGTTGTTTTTTTTTTAATGCTTCTGAAAGAATATAGGGAGAGTGGAGGCAGTATTAGGACAGTATTCAAAGGAAATTGCCCAAGTAATTTAATAGTTAACAGGGTAAATTCCATGGACTGAAAATTTCTCATCACTGAACTTCTTTACTCCAGCTCAGATTTTCAAAGGGAAACTTTATTTATATGAGCCTGTCCTCACCAGAGACACTGAAACATACACAAGTACATACACTTTCTAGCTCTGTTTTCTAGAGTTGTCCTGCTGCTCATATGCTCATTCAGGCAGTGGTCTGCCCACCAATGTGTAAAATTCTGGCAGTTGCTGTCGCGAGGGTTACCATATTTTGTCCTCTGAAAAAGAGGACACATGCCCCACCCCTGCCCCGCCCACACCCTGGCCCTTTCGCATCCTCGCCCCGCCCTCTGTCACATATTCCCCTCCCCCAGGTCACATACTCCCCTCCCCTGCCCCCCCGTCACCTCCCCTCCCCTTACTTACTATCTACTGCCCTGGTGGTCTAGTGACCTCTTCGGGGCAGGAAAGAACCCCCTCTTTCCTGCCCGGAGCTCTGTCCTTGCCCTGCATCCTGTTGCTGTGACGGTCTCGGGATTCAAAATGGCCACCAAGAGTTGAAGTCTCGCGAGGCCGCTTCAACTCTCGGTGGCCATTTTGAATCCCAAGACCGTCATAGCAACAGAATGCAGAGCAAGACAGCACTCCGGACAGGAAAGAGGGGGCTCTTTCCTGCCCCGAAGAGGTCACTAGACCACCAGGGCAGTAGATAGTAAGTAAGGGCCCAGGGGAGGGGAGGCTTGTTCGCTCGCTTGCTCGCCCGCCCGTTTGTCCAGAAATCCGGACGAACGGGCAGACTGGCAAAACCCAGCCGGACGCTCGGACATGTCCTCAAAAAGAGGACATGTCCGGGTAAATCTGGACGTATAGTAACCCTAGCTGTCGGTCCTTTTCCTCAGTTGACAGCAGACTCTTCACACTTTCCCCCCACTCTTCAGTTCTACTCTTTTTCAAGAGTACCTCCTGTCTCCAGCCACAGACCCAGCCCCCCAAAACTCACTAGTTCCACTGGTTTTCTCCAAAGACCCTGTAGGGATCAGCTTCCCCCACAGTCCTTGCAGCTGAGACCCTCCTTCCTGTGACTAGAAGCCTTCACATTGGCTGGATTGTACCACAGCTTCTGCACTGGAAAGGGGGAATATTAGAGAGCTGTAGTGGGCTAAACTATGACAAATATCCAGACACTTAGCTATCCTTCTGACTTTGACACATATAATTCACAAAGTTTTAGATTCCTGAAAAAATCCAGATAGTTGGCAATCCTTGCCTCCTGATTCCTAAGCACATCTGACAGCTCCCCCCCCCCCAGGCACACCTAAACTTTTAGGGATTCAGATATCCACTGAAGGCCCTACTCAAGGTTGGCAGATGGACGGGTTTCCCGCCCAATTGGGCGGCTTTCCGCGACCCGCTGCGGGTCGCGGTTTTTTGGGTGGTTTTTGATTTCATTGGGCGGGTTGTTTTTTGTTCGCCGGCTGCGGGTTTTCTCGACCCGCGGGGGGGGGGGCATGGTTATCGACGTGTCAACAATGTGTTAACGATGTATTAACGATGTGTTAACGACGGTGACGTTGTGGGCGGGGTTGGTGAGGTTGTGGGCGGTGTTGGTGATGTTGGGGGCATGGTTGGTGACGGCGGGGTGGAGCTGATGATGGCGGGGGTGGGGTTGATGACGGCAGGGGCAGGGGTGTGCAGTTTTGGGCGGGTTTTCAACTGGTTGGGGTCGGAAAATTTATTTAAACCTGGCAACACTCGCCCTGCTGCACTCCACCAGGTGGGATTGCCTTGCTCCTTGCACTAATTGTGCTCTGTTACCGACAAGGAAAGGGACCAACTGGATCAAAGGTAAAATAGCAGGCTGGGGATTCAATGAAATCCCTTGAAGGCTGTGACCGCACGCCACTGGAAATGCATTAGAAAGAAAAAGTAAATGTGGTTAAATAATCATTTTGTTTATCTATTCCTAGCCAAAATAAGGTACTGCCATATCCCTCCAATGATCAAATTCTAGTTTAATCTCCTTTAATAAGCACTCATAATTCAGAGCATATAATTGGTTCACATTCCTATGTATCATGGACTTCCAAATATTTAAACTGTTTTACTAACTCAGGGGTCCTTTTACTAAAGTGCGATGAAAAATAGCCTGCAATAGTGTAGGCATGGGTTTTGGACGTGCGCAGATCAATTTTTTTGACCGAAAATGGACGTGCAGCAAAATGAAAATTGACGCACGCCCATTTTGGCTCTGAGACCTTATTTCCACCCATTGACTTAGTGATAAGGTCTCACACGTTAACCAAGTGGTAATGGTCTACGCATGTCAGATGCCTTTTACCGCCCGATAGCGCCGCGTGCCAGAAAATAAAAATTATTTTCTGGTGCGCGTAGAGGACCCGTGTCAAAAATTAAATTACCGTTCGGGCCACACAGTAGCCAGGTGGTAATTTGGATTTGGCACATGTTAGGTGAACGTAGGCGCTTAAGCGGCTTAGTAAATGGTCCCCTGAAATTCTAAATGAGTATGGGTCAAGTTATCCATAGGGGCAGCCTTTTACCACTATTCAAAGTTGTTGAGTGATAATTTGCTTTCTCTACAGTTGTTCTCCTCAAAGTTTGTAACACAAAGGATGAGCCAAAGAGAGTCACAAAAAGGGTAATCTGTTGCATCTTCAAAGTCTAAGGCAAGGTGGAGAATACCCCAAGAGCTGCAGCATTGTCAGTCACGGAATGGTGCAGTTGATTTCTTCATTGGGATGTTCAAAGATGAAATCCTGCAATTTTATAGGGAAGAAGAGTTAGGGGGAAGTTAATTTGAGTGATAGCAAGGTTAATCTTATCTATTTTCAGGACGTCTAAAGATAGTCCGGCCGATATTCAGCTAGCGGTGGTCAGTGTTTTTATGTCTGCTGCCAGCTGTATTCCTGGATATTTGTCAGGTTCTCAGGTTCAGAGCCCATGGGGCCGGGCTCTGGAGCAAACGTGAGCCCTTGGGCTGCTGACGAGGAGCGACAGCAGCAGGCAAAACCCACCAACCAACGCTGGGCAAGCACACCAACACCGGCATCATTTTAGTCGCCCTTCGCTGCACCTTTTCCAATTCCACTATATCTTTCTTGAGATGCGGCGACCAGAATTGAACACAATACTCAAGGTGCGGTCGCACCATGGAGCGATATAACGACATTATAACATCCTCACACCTGTTTTCCATACCTTTCCTAATAATACCCAACATTCTATTTGCTTTCCTAGCCGCAGCAGCACACTGAGCAGAAGGTTTCAGTGTATTATCGACGACGACACCCAGATCCCTTTCTTGGTCCGTAACTCCTAACGTGGAACCTTGCATGACGTAGCTATAATTCGGGTTCTTTTTTCCCACATGCATCACCTTGCACTTTCTCACATTAAACGTCATTTGCCATTTAGCCGCCCAGTCTCCCAGTCTCGTAAGGTCCTTCTGTAATTTTTCACAATCCTGTTGCAAGTTAACGACTTTGAATAACTTATTTTTATTTATTTATTTTCATATTTGTACCCCGCGCTTTCCCACTCATGGCAGGCTCAATGCGGCTTACATGGGGCAAAGGAGGGTTAAGTGACTTGCCCAGAGTCACAAGGAGCTGCCTGTGCCTGAAGTGGGAATCGAACTCAGTTCCCCAGGACCAGAGTCCACCACTCTAACCACTAGGCCACTCCTCCACTCTTATGTGATTAAGGGCTGAATATCGGCACTTAACCACATAAGAGCCAACTCCGCCCCCTGAAACTCCCACTTTCGGTTCAGGCGCTAACCGTGAATATTCAGTGGCATTAACTGGGTTAAGTGCTGCTGAACATTCACAGTTAGGCACGGACAAGTGATTTTTACTGACCAGGAGCCTCTGTGGGCCATTTAACTCGCTTTGAATATCAGGCATACTATGTTTTGTTTTGTGGTTTTTTTTTAACTGAGATCCAAGAGATTTTAGGAGAAATCAATTCACACAATTTATTTTTAACTTCCCCCTCCTTAGCCCCAATTGATTTTTATCTTTGTAATCAATTGCATAAAGAACAATTGACGGAACAATGGAACTCTTCCATCCTTGGTCTGGTCCTCAGCTTCTATTGAAAAAAACATTAAAAGCTTATTATGAAACTAATAGTTTGAAGACATTTAACGATGAACATGATTATACCCTTTTTATGGTGAATAATGTCTGCCAGAGCTCATCTGCTCATGCTTCATTTAGAATTTAAGAAGCCCTGTTGGAAAAAATTGAAAGGTTATACAATCATTGGCTAGTTAAAATTTGTCTCTGCAGTAGAACCAAGCTAACAAGTTCACCCTCCATCGCTTCAGATACAAGCTTAGATTGTGAGCCATCCAGGGAAAGGAAAATAAATGCTGTACCTGAATGCAACTTGCCTTGAGCTGCTGTTCAAAGGAGTTTTTAAAGCGTGGTAGATCCTGCTAGCTGTTTTTGGCATGTGTCTGTCTTCCACTTTCCTTCTTTGGGGACAATATTCAGGCAACAATAAGAGCATGGGACCCTTTTACAAAGCTGCGTAAGTGTCTACGCGCGCCCAACACATGCCAAAATGGAGTTACCGCCCGGCTACCGTGTGGCTCTTGCAGTAATTTCATTTTTGGCACGTGTCCGATACGCGCATCCGAAGAATTATTTTCAGATGCACGTATCGGACGCACGCCAAGTGCAGTTTGACACGCGTTGGTCATTACTGCCCAGTTACTGCGTAAGACTTTACCACTAGGTCAATGGCTGGAGGTAAGGTCTCGGACACAAAAAGGACGCGTGCCAATTTTGATTTTGCCGCACGTCCATTTTCGTCAAAAATTTTTAAAAAGGCCTTTTTTACGTGCGCTGAAAAATGGCTTGCAGTAGTGTAGGCGCAGGTTTTGGGCACGAATCAGTCCATTTTTCAGCGTACCTTAGTAAAAGGACCCCTAAGTGTTGCCATATTGGGACAGACCAAAGGTCCATCAAGTCCAGTATTCTGTTTCCAACATTGGCCAATTCAGGTTACAAGAACCTGGCAAGATCTCAAAACAGTAAAATAGATTTTATACTGCATATCCTAGAAATAATCAGTGAATTTTCCCCAAGTCCATCTTAATAATGGCTTATGGACTTTTCTTTTAGGAAGTTAGCCAAACTATTTTTAAACCCTGCTAAGCTAACTGCTTTTACCACATTCTCTGGATTACTTGCTGAGTGAAGAAATATTTTCTCCAATTCATTTTAAATTTACTACTTAGTAGCTTCTTTGTGTGTCCCTAGTCCTAGTATTTTTGGAAAGAGTAAACAAGCGATTCACATCCACTTGTTCCACTCCAGTCACAATTTTATAAACCTCTATCATAGCTCCCCACGGCCGTCTCTTCTCCATGCTGAAGAGCCGTAGCCACTTTAGCTTTTCCTCTTAGGGAAGTCGTCCAATCCCCTTTATCATTTTTGTTGTCCTTTTCTGTACCTTTTCTAATTCCACTATATCTTTTTTGATATGCAGTGACCAGAACTGCACACAGTATTCAAGGTGTGGTCACACCTTAATAAAAGGACCTCATAGAGACAGACTAATAGATCTCAATATGTATACTTTGGAAAGAAGACAAGAGAGAGAAAATATGATTGAGACATCTAAATATCTCTGCAGCATATATGCACAAGAGGCAGATCTCTTTCAATTGAAAGGAAGCTCTGGAAGATGAAGTCAAAAAGGGATAGAAATATAATCTAAGGAAATACTTATTTATGCAAAGGGTGGTGGATGCATTGAATGACCTCCTGGTGGAGGTGATGGAGACGAGGACTGTTTCTGAATTCAAGAAAGCATGGGACAGGCACTTGGGATCTCTTAAGGGGAGGAAGAGACGGGATTATATGGATGGGCAGACTGGATGGGTCATATGGAGGTGTATTTTCAAAGCACTTAGACTTACAAAGTTACATGTGTAATCTATGGAACTTTGTAAGGCTAAGTGCTTTGAAAATGAGCCCAATAGCCTTTTATCTGCCGTCAGTTTCTCAGTTTCTCTGTTTATTAAACTTATCCAGTGTTTTACTGATTTTTAAGACTAACAAAAAGCTCCATGGTGGCACAAATTGTTGTTCTTAACATGCACTGAAATTTAACGCTCATTTTACAGAAATGAATTCTTCTCTGGTGGGCATTAAATGCACAGTCAAAGCTGTAAACACAAATGATGAATAAGTTAGTGAACTATCATTTGTTGAAGAGGAATCCTTTCTTTAATCAAATATTGATGCACAACCAACCCTATGTAAGGCAAAATTCCCCCACAATATATATTAATGAGTGAGTCATTTGTAAGCAAAAAGCTTTTGGCGTATTATTAACTATTAATTCACTCAAGTTTATAATTTGTTAAATTGAAACGCAAAATCACAGCTTCACACTCACTGTGTAACACAATGGATACAAGAAAGAACTCTGTTTCGATTCACATTAATTAGTGTTAATTTAAGTGGAGAAAAAGCTTCAGTATCGCCACCCAGCCAGCCCGAAATTCTCGGACTATAAGGCGTGGGCCCATCGCAACATCATCTATCCAAAAAAAAAACCTCCACAGTAATAAATGTTTTCAAAGTCACTGATGAACAGATTCATGTATCCATAGATTACAGAATTTCTGTGTATACAATGCTTTACAAACTGGTGATCTGGTAATAATAACAATGGTGAGCTGAATATTTTAGAACTTCTAATCAAAATATTAGACGGTATCCATTCTGTTAATTCTACTTAGCTTAGTCTTTTTAATTTATTTTTCTTTTTTCTTCTTTTTTCTGTATTAAACTTAAAGCAGAGAAAAAGACCTCATCAGTCCTTGCATTGCGTTACTGCGCTTAATGTGCTCAAACGCCAGCGTTCCTTGGACTCCGTTATAATCCTCGGTCTTAAAAAACTCTGCTTCTATATAGTAAATAATGGATATGATGATCAATAATAGTAAATCGTGATGTTACTTTCCTCTATATCAAATATTAGAAACAATACTTAATGTTACTTAGCTTTTAATCTTGCCCTACGGGGCTCTCCGTTTCGCTATATATAGTAAGCTTCTTCAGGGGGCCAAGCAACTTTTTTGGCTAATCACGATATCTTATAGCATGGCGTCTCTGCTCCTGTGACTCCGGTAGTGATTAGAAGTTCTAAAATATTCAGCTCACCATTGCTATTACGATGGAAGATTTTTGCTGAAATTGTGTCCAATAAGATCTGGTAATAATGCCAGTTACTTATCTTCATTCCAAAACGGCTGGCGTTACATTCTCAATCCGTCACATCAATCTTAACCCAACAGGGAATCCCCGTTTCGCTGTCGCTGCTTCAGGGGTTCACACCACTCTTGTAAAGATTTATTTCTCGTATCTCGTCTTTTGCCATTCACGAACACATATACAGTCCTGTGTCGCATATGCTGCACTCCGAAGACGAGGTCTGTTAATATTATTATTTTTTTTTTGGCTAGATGATGTTGCGCCGGGCCCACGCCTTATAGTCCGAGATTTTCGGGCTGGCTGGGTGGCGATCCTGAAGCTTTTTCTCCACTTAAATTAACACTAATTAATGTGAATTGAAACAGAGCTCTTTCTTATATTATTAACGATCACAGAAAATCAGAAAAAAAATATAGAGGAATCTGCTGCTACAGTCACAAGAATTTACAGTTCTGACTACTTTACTTCCTGAGATTTTTTTTATTGGACATAACTTAATACATTTCTTGATTAGCTTTCGAAGGTTGCCCTTCTTCCTCAGATGGGAAATAAGCAAATGTGCTAGCTGACAGTGTATATAAGTGAAAACATTCAAGCATTACTATGACAGTAAAATAGATCCCATTGGAGATTCTACATGGAATGTTGCTACTATTGGAGATTCTACATGGAATGTTGCTATTCCACTAGCAACATTCCATGTAGAAGGCTGCGCAGGCTTCTGTTTCTGTGAGTCTGACGTCCTGCAGGACGTCAGACTCACAGAAGCAGAAGCCTGCGCGGCCACATTGGTGATCTGCAAGGGCCGACTTCTACATGGAATGTTGCTAGTGGAATAGCAATATTCCATGTAGAATCTCCAATAGTAGCAACATTCCATGTAGAATCTCCAATGGGATCTATTTTACTGTAATAGTAATGCTTGAATGTTTTCACTTATATACACTGTCAGCTAGCACATTTGCTTATTTCCGATCTGAGGAAGAAGGGCAACCTTCGAAAGCTAATCAAGAAATGTATTAAGTTATGTCCAATAAAAAAGGTATCATCTTATTTTCTTTTCCATGTTTTATTTTGTTTGATTTCTATAGATTCTACATGGAATGTTGCTATTCCACTAGCAACATTCCATGTAGAAGTCGGCCCTTGTAGATCACCAATGTGGCCGCGCAGGCTTCTGCTTCTGTGAGTCCAGACTCACAGAAACAGAAGCCTGCGCAGCCTTCTACATGGAATGTTGCTAGTGGAATAGCAACATTCCATGTAGAATCTCCAATAGTAGCAACATTCCATGTAGAATCTCCAATGGTATCTATTTTACTGTCATAGTAATGCTTGAATGTTTTCACTTATATACACTGTCAGCTAGCACATTTGCTTATTTCCGATCTGACGAAGAAGGGCAACCTTCGAAAGCTAATCAAGAAATGTATTAAGTTATGTCCAATAAAAAAGGTATCATCTTATTTTCTTTTCCATGTTTTATTTTGTTTGATTTCTATAGATTCTACATGGAATGTTGCTATTCCACTAGCAACATTCCATGTAGAAGTCGGCCCTTGTAGATCACCAACGTGGCCGCGCAGGCTTCTGCTTCTGTGAGTCTGACGTCCTGCACGTACGTGCAGGACGTCAGACTCACAGAAACAGAAGCCTGCGCAGCCTTCTACATGGAATGTTGCTAGTGGAATAGCAACATTCCATGTAGAATCTCCAATGGTATCTATTTTACTGTCATAGTAATGCTTGAATGTTTTCACTTATATACACTGTCAGCTAGCACATTTGCTTATTTCCGATCTGACGAAGAAGGGCAACCTTCGAAAGCTAATCAAGAAATGTATTATGTCCAATAAAAAAAGGTATCATCTTATTTTCTTTTCCATGTTTTATTTTGTTTGATTACTATTGATAACCTTAAGAGTGGACTAACATGGCTACCACACTCCTCTACTTGAGATTTTTTTAAAATCAAAAATCTATCAAAAAAAGGCCTTGACTTCATTTCAGTTACAGATCATTGTAGCCAAAGCTTTCTTTTATATTTGATGACTGTCATTACACTTTGCTATTGTTTTTTATGAGTACATACAGAAAAGTTGTTTTGTCTCACCTGGAAGAGATGATTTTCTTAAAATCATTTTAATGAAAGCCTTTATAGAACCTCAGGCAGGATTCAAGAAATGACCCCATACATGCATTTATGAATGTTGATGGCTGTAGAGGGTCTGCAGATATATAGTTTGCTTTCCTAAAGTATGCTTCGGATGATGGAGACACAGATATATATTGAGTAATAATGAATTAGGCTCATGAAGGAAACACAAAAGAGCAGATCGAGAAATATCAATTTTATTAAATAGCAAAAGTATTCGGAATCAGCCCGACACAGGCCGTGTTTCACCCAGCAGGGCTGCGTCAGGGGCTATATAATATTCCATTACTGTCGAGGAAATATTAATATCGCTGTATAAAATGTCTAGAAGGTGTGGAAGCATATATCTTCAAAGGGTTGTGCAAAAAACTAGCATACCAGATAAGTCTTAAAAGGGAGCGACGCAAGGTCCGTCCTGCACCCACACAACTCTGAAATGCTAATATTTCCTCGACAGTAAAAGAATATTATATAGCCCCTGACGTAGCCCTGCTGGGTGAAACATGGCCTGTGACGGGCTGATTGCGAATATTTTTGTTATTTAATAAATTGATATTTCTCTCTTACCGATCTGCTCTTTTGTGTTTCCATTTTGGAGTTTGCAGGCCGGTTGCCCTGTTGTTTTCTAAGGCTCATGAAGGCCAGGTCTATAGCACCCATAGTCGCATGCCTTTTGCATGCATACAAGTCTTTTGGGGGGGAGGGGGAGCTTGAGCATTATTTATGTATTTATTAAAGGGCCCTTTGACCTAACTGCGGTCTTTAACATTGCTTTTGACTCGTAACCACTTGTAACCACTCGCCTCCACCTACCCTCCTCTCTTCCTTCCCGTTCACATTAATTGATTTGATTTGCTTACTTTATTTATTTTTTTTGTCTATTAGATTGTAAGCTCCTTGAGCAGGGACTGTCTTTCTTCTATGTTTGTGCAGCGCTGCGTACGCCTTGTAGCGCTATAGAAATGCTAAATAGTAGTAGTAGTAGTCTCAAGGAGTATCAACATTCCATGTAGAACCCCAAAGAATAGCAAGATTCTGGAATCCTAAAGAGTGACAAGATTCCATGCAGAATCTCAAAGAGTAGCAACATTCCATGTAGAACCCCAAAGAATAGCAAGATTCTGGAATCGTAAAGAGTGACAAGATTCCATGCAAGATTCGTAACCATTTGTAACCATTCGCCTCCACCTACCCTCCTCTCTTCCTTCCCGTTCACATTAATTGATTTGATTTGCTTACTTTATTTATTTTTTGTCTATTAGATTGTAAGCTCTTTGAGCAGGGACTGTCTTTCTTCTATGTTTGTGCAGCGCTGCATATGCTTTGTAGCGCTATAGAAATGCTAAATAGTAGTAGTAGTAGTAGTAGTAAAAGGTGGCCTCGGCATTCCCTTATGTGAATCTCGCCTGTGCACTGAGGCCATTTTTATCACATCAGTAAATTGGCCAAAAATCCTATTTACTGTATTATATGGCCACATGATAATTTTCCTATTAGCATGTGGCCATTACTGCGTAGGTAGTAAGGGCTCACGCACTAACCCCAAACTAATCAGTTAGCGCAAGGCAATGCAGCTGCACTAACTGATTAATAATAATATAATTATTTATTTATTTATTCATTCATTTATTTATTATTCCTTTTTGAAGAAATTCACTCAAGGCAGTGTACAGTAAGAATAGATCAAACATGAGAAGGAGACAGAGCAGTAAAAATATTCGAACCCCCCCCCTAAAACCCACTACCCCCAACTGTACACCACTACCATAGCCTTTACAGGTGAAGGGGGGCACCTAGATGTGGGTACAGTGGGTTTCTGGTGGGGTTTGGAGGGCTCACATTTACCACCACAAGTGTAACAGGTAGGGGGGGATGGGCCTGGGTCCGCCTGCCTGAAGTGCACTGCAGTACCCACGAAAACTGCTCCAGGTACCTGTATACTGCTGCGATGGACCTGAGCATGACATTTGAGGCTGGCATAGAGGCTGGCACAACATATTTTTAAAGTTGTTTTTTGAGGGTGGCTCCTGCGCCTTCAATAAATCATAGCGAGTCCGACTCGCAGAGCACTTCTGTACCGGGACATAAAACAGTTGATTGGTTCCCGAAAAGATAAAGCATTGGTGAAACTCCACTCGACCGGATTAAATATCGTGAATATGGATTAAAGAACATCCGGGAGTGGACTAACTACCTTCAAAACACGCTAAGTGCCCTATTGATTATATTGTACTACTACTACTACTGCTTAACATTTCTAGAGCGCTACTAGGGTTACGCAGCGCTGTACAGATTAACATAAATTGACATAAAGGACAGTCCCTGCTCCAAGGAGTTTACAATCTAAAGAGTGAAATGTCAAGTAGGGGCAGTCCAGGTTTCCTAAATAGAGGTATGATGGTTAGGTGCCGAAGGCGACATTGAAGAGGTGGGTTTTGAGCAAGGATTTGAAGATGGGCAGGGAGGGGGCCTGGCGTATGGGCTCAGGGAGATTATTCCAGGCATGGGGTGAGGCGAGGCAGAAAGGGCGGAGCCTGGAGTTGGCAGTGGTGGAGAAGGGTACTGACAGGAGGGATTTGTCTTGAGAACGGAGGTTACGGGTAGGAATGTAAGGGGAGATGAGGGTAGAGAGGTAAGGAGGGGCTGTAGATCGAGTGCATTTGTAGGTTAAAAGGAGAAGCTTAAACTGTATGTGGTACCTGACCGGAAGCCAGTGAAGTGACTTGAGGAGAGGGGTGATATGAGTGTACCGGTTCAGGCGGAAGATAAGACGTGCAGCAGAGTTTTGATTATATTGATTACATTGTTTATTATAGAGTATCTTAAAGACATCATCATAATATATAGATACTTTAATGAATTATGAAAGTTAGGAGGGAGTAACATTCTCTCAAACGTGTATGAGGATTAGATTATTAATCTGTGAAAAAAAAAAACGGGTATGTATTTAGCTCACAAAAACAAAATTGTGGAGGAGTTCCATGATCGAGAAGCTTGTCTACCCTTAGAGATATAAATCACTTCGGTGTAGTCTCACTTGGGTGAGTTTATACTCTGAGAATTATCCACTATTAATAAAAAAAAAATTTGTATAGAATATTTGAACGTCTGGTTAATCTTTTATCTATTTTTTTTCCTCCTGACTACACTCTGGTTCTTGGATAGTCAGTATTTTGATTTTTACCAGGGATTATTTTGGGATTGATATTTTTGATATACTGATTATTTAGGGCACCTTTTTATGCCTTATTCATTATAAAAACAGGTCTAGCTCAAAATGCCTTAGTTTTAGTCCTGGACGGTCTCATTTTGTTCCATTACGGCTGGAAAACATCTAAGTCTTAAGAACACCCACATCCCACCCTTAACATGTCCCTGACATACCCCCTTGAGATTTGGATGCACTGCAGAAGAACAGCATAGAAAAAGTCTGAAAAATAGGTTTCGAAAATACTGATTTGGAAGGTTTTGTGAGAAAAACATCCAAATGCAGATTTATGCCACTTTTAGGACACTTTTCTCTTTTGAAAATGAGCCCCACTATCAAAACAAAAATGAGACGCAACACTACATTTTGAATGGTCTGCAATCTCTTTAGCAGTTGTTCAGAGGCACCCAGATAAATTATGTTACAATAATCCAATAAAGTGAGAATCATAGATTGTACTATTAACCGAAAATACAGAACACATCTACTCTCTACCCCAACCCGCCCCAGCACAAAAAACTTATTTTTTTTAGCACTTGGGAAACACACAGAGATTGCAAAAATACCACTTTTTTTTTTTTTTTACTGTGGTAAGCAGGCACTTACCGCAGCTTAGTAAAAGGGCCCCTAAATTTAAATTACACCCAAGCATTATTAGATGGTTTTTGAGTTGATCAGTGTGACCGTTATTGGGGGTTCACCTGTCATTCCCCACTTTTTAAGGCTTGCTTTCACTTTGCCCAAGGAGCTTAATCTGGTCACAAAAGACGTCAGAAAGCTAAAACTTTGTTTTTTTAACCTTCATCTTTAGATTTGTGCTGCACCCTTGCTTATGAGTTTTAAGATCGCTGCCATTTTTCTGTTTATTAGTCAGAATTGAGCTGTGCTGTGTTGCAGGTCAGTGTTTTTCTTTCATTTTCTTCTGTACTTGAACTAGAAATGGCTTAAAGAGATCTGTACTAATTGGTCCTTTGAAGTTTAAGCCCCTTTGAATATGATTTTTGCTGTATTGAGTCAGATTCACTTTTTGGGGACAGACCATAGACGTCTGCCCTGCACTGAACATACTCCTCAACTAGTGGAATTAGAGAAGGGCGACAAAAATGATAAAGGGGGGTGGGACGACTTCCCTATGAGGAAAGGCTAAAGCGGCTAGGGCTCTTCAGCTTGGAGAAAAGGTGGGTGAGAGGAGATTTGATAGAGGTCTATAAAATAATGAGTGGAGTTGAACAGGTAGATGTGAAGCGTCTGCTTACGCTTTCCAAAAATACTAGGACTAGGGGGCATGCGATGAAGCTACAATGTAGTACATTTAAAACGAATCGGCGAAAATGTTTCTTCACACAACGTGTAATTAAACTCTGGAATTCGTTACCAGAGAATGTGGTAAAGGCGGTTAGCTTAGCGGAGTTGAAAAAAAAAGGTTTGGATGGCTTCCTAATGGAAAAGTCCATAGACCATTATTGAATGGACTTGGGGGAAAATCTACTATTTCTGAGATAAGCAGCATAAAATGTTTTGTACTTTTTGTGGATCTTGCCAGGTATTTGTGACCTCTAGTTGGCATTCATTAGAACTTATGTACACAGGGGCCTAATGCATAGGTAGTGTGCACCTAATCAGCACTACCGCCCGGGGTAGCACGTGCACCCAGCAGTAATTCCAGTTTTGGAGTGTGCTGAATCCTGAGGTAGAAAATGATTTTCTGTTTTCCACCACAGGGGGTGTTCCTGGTGGTAACTGGCAGCATATCCACACTCTTCTTTTATTTTAGACTAGCCGCTAAGCCCGTAAAAATGGGCGAGATTTCCAGCTCCCCTTCTCGCCGCCGCTCCCTCCCCCCTCCGTGCCGGGCCCCCTGCACTGACCTGACAGCGCCTCTCACCTCTGTGTGAGAGGCGCTGTCAGGTCAGTGCAGGGGGCCCGATGCGGAGGAGGGCGGGAGCGGCGGCATAGAAGGGGGGGAGGGTGGATGTTGGTGCGCGCGATGTTCGTTTCCAGGCGGCAGCGTCCGACAGTGACTCCGACTCCGTTTCCATCTGTTCCGCCCTCTGACGTCATCACGTCTTGACGTGAGGGCGGGACAGAGAGGGAAGTCTGTACTGCGCATTTGCAGATGAGTCGGTCACTTGCCGTTTATATGTTTGATTTTTAGTAAATGTTTTTATGATGATTTATAGTTTTAGTAACTCGTATTGTTTAATTGACTGTCTGGTTTGCTGTGCTTTCCTATTATAAATGGATTTCAGAGTATGTTTTAGAGTATTTTAATGGTATATTTTAATGTTTTATTATATTGTAAACCGTTCTGATTTACCTTTGTAATAAGTGACGGTCTAGGAAATGAATAAATGATAAACTGGCATGCATGGCATTGTTAGCATCTGAATAGCACATGTAGGTCAATGGGTGGCGGTAAGACCTCGGGCCATAAGTAGGCATATGCTAGTTCTAATATTAGCACACGCCTATTTCCCAGCCTTGGTAAAAAAAATGGCCCAATGTGCGCCTAAAAGATGCGCCCACACTACCGCAGGCCACTTTTTTTTTACTGAGGCTTTGTAATAGGACCCCACAATTTGCTAAGCGTATTCGGTAAAGTGTTGCGTATAAATTTGAATTTGTGCTGTCAAGAAGGGGGTGTGACTATGGGCAATCCAAAAAAACTGTACGCAGGGTTATAGAATACATCTGCTCCGTGCCTAACTGAGGGGTCCTTTTACGAAGGTGCGCTGAAAAATGGCTTGCAGTAGTGTAGGCGCAGGTTTTGAGAGCACACCAATCCATTTTGCAGCTCCGCCTGTAAAAAAAAAAGGCTGCTTTAAAAGTTTTGCCGAAAATGGACATGCGGCAAAATCAAAATTGCCATGCGTCCATTTTGGGTCTGCGACCTTACCGACAGCCATTGACCTAGCAGTAAAGTCTCACGCGGTATCTGGGCGGTAATGACCTACGCACTCCAAACGCCACTTGGCACGCATCCGATACGTGCATCCGAAAATAAAAATTATTGTTCGGCCACGCATATCGGACGCACGCCAAAAATGAAATTACTGCAAGAGCCACATGGTAGCAGTGTGGTAACTCCATTTGGCGTGCATTGGGCACGCGTAGACACTTACACGTCTTAGTAAAAGGGCTCCTGAGCCGCTAATATTTATGCCAAGTGGATGTGCCTAGAGTTAGGCACAGGCATGGCTGCTAGGTGTATTCTATAAACCCGCTAAGCATATTGTATAATTGTGCCCACATCTAGACGCTTCTTACAGAATATGCGTAGGCGGAAATATCAGCACTGATTTTTCAGGCGCCATATATAGAATCTAGTCTTATATTCCCATGGGCATCCTATCATTTAGGATGCACTAATCATTAGCACACCCTATCAGCGGCATAATCGAAAGAGAAGGACGCTCATCTTCTTACACAAATTGGGAGATGGGCGTCCTTCTCTCACGGTTGCACAAATCGGCATAGTCGAAAGCCAATTTTGGATGTCCTCAACTGCTTTCCGTCGCGGGGACGACCAAAGTTCACGGGGGCATATCGGCAGTGTACCGAAGGCGGGACGGGGGCGTGTTTAAGAGATGGGCATCCTTGGCCAATAATGGAAAAAAGAAGGGCGTCCCTGTTGAGCATTTGGCCGACTTTACTTGGTCCAATTTTTTTTACGACCAAGCCTCAAAAAGGTGCCCGAACTGACCAGATGACCACCGGAGGGAATGGGGGATGACCTCCCCTTACTCCCCCAGTGGTCACCAACCCCCTCCAACCCCCCCCCCAAAAAAAAAAAAAAAAAAATTAAAAAACATTTTTTCCAGCCTCTATGCCAGCCTCAAATGTCACACCCAGCTCCATCACAGCAGTATGCAGGTCCCTGGAGCAGTTTTTAGTGGGTGCAGTGCACTTCAAGAAGGTGGACCCAGGCCCATCCTCCCCTCACCTATTACACTTGTGGTGGTAAATGTGAGCCCTCCAAATCCCACCCTCAGAGATGGGCGCCCTTAGAGATGGGCGCCCCCGTTCGAAAATGGCCCTCCACATCTCTTAGTGTATCTTAATAAAAGGAACCCAAAGAATGCATAGTGAAATAATGTGCATCAAAATATGCAAATGTTAATGCAGATTCATTATCTCAAGAAACAAATACCTTTACATTGAGGTGCTGTTAATACAAACCAATTGATGTGTGTTAATGGTCCATTTCATCACACAGTAGCATATTAGCCACATATTTCGTGCTTGTGGGTTTTGCACTTAGGTAGATAATTTGAAAATTGTCCCCATAATGAAATTATTAAGATAGAAGTGTGTGTAGCATAATTTCTGTTTGAATATAGAGATTTTTGATACTTTAAACTAGGGCAAGAGGTCCCTTCAGTGCCTAGCCTACAGTAATAATAATTTGCTTTTGAAGAACGTACATGGAAAATAAAACATATTAAAAGTCATAATTTTTTAACTTTCGCCCCTGTGGGCAATTTTCTGTAAATGTAATAACTACTGAAGTGAAATGTGTATCTCAAATGGTCGAGATATATTTATGAGTTCATAAGCTAGTTGCATAGATAAATGTGAGTGAAATTACTGAATTAAATTGCTTTCTGCAAAAATGTTTTGAACATTAAATAATTTGCTGCATTTCAAAGTGCTTCAGATTTTTTTGTTCATATACTCATGTATTTCTGTTGTATTGATTGTTCAACATGACAGTAGGCTGAAGAACTCTGAATTTATTCAACTTTTTGTCTCAGTACAGACGACACAGTTTCTTGAAGTTTGCCTTTCTAACTTACAAATAACTTGAAAGTTACAGGCCAGTATCCAACATCCCGCTTCTAGGGAAACTCATAGAATAAACAGTTTGTGTTCGACTTAATGATTGGCTAGAAGAGAGAAACTGGCTAGATCCATGTCAATCTGGATTCAGACCCGGTTATGTAACAGAAATGGTCATCGTATCACTACTAGATGATCTTCACAGAAACCAAGACAAGGGATTTGCCTCGATGTTAGTACTGCTGGATTTCTCAGCAGCTTTTGACACTGTGGATCATGATATCATGCTAGCACGACTGACAGAAACAGGTATCAATGGAACAGTAATTGCCTGGTTCAGATTCTATCTATCAGACAGGCAACAGCCCATAATGTTTGGCAACAACTCATCACCACCATGGACACTGACCTGCGGGGGTACCACAAGGATTGATACTGTCACCTATTCTGTTCAACATCTACCTCAAGCCACTAGCTGAGCTGATCTGGTCAATGGACACTCAGTTCTACATCTGTGCAGATGATGTGCAGCTACTTATACCCATTGAAAATGACTTACCCACAGCCTTGAATAAACTGCTTAACTGTCTAACATCAATTCAAGAATGGGCTAAACACTACAAACTTTGCCTGAATGCAAGTAAAACTGAGCTTCTCTGGGTACCTAACACAAGTGGCTATATACCTGACATCAAAATCCCTTTTGGGAAGTATAAACTCCCCCTCAAATCACGTCAGGAACCTTGGAATACAGTTAGACTCAACACTTACTCTGACTCCCCAAATCCAAGCAACCTTCAAAAGCTGCTTCTACTATTTGCGACAGCTACGCTGCCTCTCTCCTTACATCGAGAGGGTAAATCTGATCCCATTTGTACATGCCATGATAACATCAAGGCTGGACTACTGCAATGCACTATACAATGGTCTGACTACAAAAGGGCCTGCACCAGCTTCAGTTGATTCAGAATGCAGCAGCAAGACTCATAGAAGGTTGTAGACGATGTGAGAACATCACACCATTTTTACAAAAGCTTCATTGGCTACCAGTACAATAGAGGACTAAATTTAAAACTCTATGTCTGATCTTCAAGGCCCTGAAAGGAAATGGCCCTGAGTACCTGAAGAATAGGATGATCCTTCACACACTGCCAAGGACACTAAGGTCCTCTCAAGGACTATCAATAACAACACCTTCTCCAAAAGACATTACACAATGTGATATCCCGCAAGCGCGCCTTCTCCAGACTAGCCCCCACACTCTGGAGTGCGCTGCCTGAAAGACTCCGCTTAACACAAGACTATCTCTATTTCAGGAAGCAGGTGAAAGCTGTAGGCCATTAATGGAAGAAGTAACCAAAGTGTTAGCAGGATATGTTTATCCACTCCTACCCTAGCTGAGATAATATTTAACCGTCTCTCAGACCTCATGTGCAACTTTCTCTAAATCAGTCACCTACTTTTTAACTCTTCTTACTCTCTTACCTATCTATATGTTCCATATTTGCTTTACCCTTCACTATCAATTATAATGTTCTATTACATATTGTGTTGACATTGTAAGTAGTATAACATGCCATACTTTTTTTTTAGGGTGGGATGGGGTTAGTGACCACTGGGGGAGTAAGGGGAGGTCATCCCCGATTCCCTCCGGTGGTCATCTGGTCAGTTCGGGCACCTTTTTGAGGCTTGGTCACAAGAAAAAATAGACCAAGTAAAGTCAGCCAAGTGCTTGTCAGGGACGCCCTTCTTTTTTCCATTATCGGCTGAGGACGCCCATGTGTTAAGCACGCCCCAGTTCCACCTTCGCTATGCTTCCGACACGGCCCCGGGAACTTTGGTCATCCCCGCGATGCAGTTGAGGACCCCCAAAATCGGCTTTCGATTATGCCGATTTGGGCGACCCTGTGAGAAGGACGCCCATCTCCCGATTTGTGTCGAAAGATGGGCACGCTTCTCTTTCGAAAATAAGCCTGATAATAGTTCATATGTATTTGATATATTACTAACCTACAAAAAATCCAAGCAAAATTTGTGTTTTGGTTAAACAATGTTACTTCTCATTTTTTGAGCCTTCCCAACTGTGCTCTTTTTCTAGATCAGAGAACTTCAAGTAATATACCATAAATTTATTTCTAGGAATAACGTATAATTGGTGCTGTACCCTATTTCTTTCGTAATTATTCTCTTTTGCTAAAACAGCTTCTCCTGTGTATTGATGACTTGCCCCCTGTGCTAGTGGACTAAAAGCCTATACTTATGTTCTTTGAGGGGGTCTTTTACTAAGCCATGGTAGCATTTTTAGCTTACGGTAGAAATCAGCTGGCAGTAAACGCTGAGATGCCCATTATACTCCCATGGATTAGTTGCTTTGTTATATTTGTATTCTGGTTTATTTCTGTACAAAGTTCTCTTTGTGTAAACTTCTAATTTCTATAAATAAAAATTGTAAAAATCCAAGCAAAAAATTAAACATAATCAAGGCACTGAAAACACAGAATCACAGAACATCAGAAAGATAAGAACAGACACTCAAGAATTATAGTTACAAGTTAGAGCAGCAAAATAAAAAGGAGGGGGAACAAGGGACAGTATGTCTTGTTTCGTATCAAAGTCGTTAACTCGCGAGAGGATTGTGAAAAATTACAGAAGGACCTTACGAGACTGGGAGAATGGGCGGCTAAATGGCAGATGACATTTAATGTGAACAAGTGCAAGGTGATGCATGTAGGAAAAAAGAACCCGAATTATAGCTACGTCATGCAAGGTTCCACGTTAGGAGTTACAGACCAAGAAAGGGATCTGGGTGTCATCGTTGACAATACACTGAAACCTTCTGCTCAGTGTGCTGCTGCGGCTAGGAAAGTGAATAGAATGTTGGGTATTATTAGGAAAGGTATGGAGAACAGGTGTGAGGATGTTATAATACCGTTGTATCGCTCCATGGTGCGAACGCACCTTGAGTATTGTGTTCAATTCTGGTTGCCGCATCTCAAGAAAGATATGGTAGAACTGGAAAAGGTGCAGCGAAGGGCGACAAAGATGATAGCGGGGATGGGACGACTTCCCTATGAAGAAAGACTAAGGAGGCTAGGGCTTTTCAGCTTGGAGAAGAGACGGCTGAGGGGAGACATGATAGAGGTATATAAAATAATGAGTGGAGTGGAACAGGTGGATGTGAAGCGTCTGTTCACGCTTTCCAAAAATACTAGGACTAGGGGGCATGCGATTAAACTACAGTGTAGTAAATTTAAAACAAATAGGAGAAAATGTTTCTTCACCCAACGCATAATTAAACTCTGGAATTCGTTGCCAGAGAACATAATGTTTTCCGGTACAGACCCCTGATATAGGCTTTATGCCGAAACACGGTACTGTGTCGGGTCTTGAAGAATAAAGGTTTTGATCATTTAAATTCCTTGTCCTTCTCTTCCTTTGCGGGAGAGCCCTGCTGATTACATTACTCTTATGGCTGGTGAGTACTCTTTCTTATGACATCATTTCTGTAATACTACTTATTCTTCAATCCTGGGTGTATGACCTTTTTCTATGTTTGTATTCCACCTCAAACTCTTTAGGGAGTAAGCAGAACATGAGAAGACTATAATGTAATATAAAGTTAAATGCCAACAATTTCATGAGCAGTTGCCCCGTTTTACAAACCTGCACATGAAAGAGCTGCCAATTATGTACTAAGACCACAACTTTAAAATGTTTTAATTTCATAGGTGGATGAAAACTTTATGGAATTAAGGAAAATGACTCCCTTAATCTTTCTTGTAAAGTCCTGGCACTTTTAAAACCATGTATGTGCCGCTGTGTAGAAGTTTTTGCTCATACATAAGAATTCCCTTTGTGAAATAGGGGATACACATGTAGATTTTAGCCCACCCAAGTCCCTCCTAGACCACACCCCCTTTAAATCTCTATGGATCTTCACATGTAAATTGCAGATTTCTGAAGTTAGCTTTTACATGTGTATGTAAAAATTCAGATGCCTGTATTTTCCACATGGAAATCACAAATAGGACTTCAAAAAATACCCTGCCTTACCCCCCCCCCCCCTCCCAGAGAATACAACTTGAACCTCTAAAAAAAAGTTTTTATAAATTAACTAGAAACAATGATATGCTTTCATACTGCGTATACTGTTTATTTAATGTCATTTAGTAAAGTGTTGTATCTGGTTTTCATTATTTAGGTGACTGCTGGTGGGAGAGCAACCTACTATGTGTCCTACAGAAGGGAAGCTTTTGCGCAGATAAAATTGCCAAAATATTCACTGCCAAAGGTAATACATTTTTCAAATTTGTGAACTAAATATTGGAGCTGTACCAAATAGCATATTTTACTATTCGGCCAAATACGAATACTGAATACGAATAATGAGCACTTGACTTTTAACATAATAAATCATTAAAGAAGTAAAAGAAATCAGAGATTACGTGTTTATTTCAGTAGGATTTAGCACAGTAGAGCCCCAGATTATTTGTATTCAAATTTAAATCACTAATGTATTTGGGTCACTATTTGGGGCCAAATCAAATCTAATATGAATAATTGGTAACGTCCTACAAAATTTTCATGATTGTGGATACACGTTGATACAAAACAAATCACTATGGAAAAGACTGTATTTGTGTCATAGCTGTGGCCCTCTGGCATCACAACTCACTCGTTTCCACTGCTGGGCAGCAGGTCCAGATGTGGTGGTGTGCCCGGGGTCTGCCCCCACTACTGCTGCTCCTTGGCCTGCCATGGATCCTTCAAGCTGTTCGTCCACCGGCCTCCCTGTGCGTGCGTGAGTGGGACTGTTCTCTTTCCCCCTGCGGGCGAGGTTAGGTGATGACATCAGATGCCTGGAGCTCCATTTGAGGGAAGGGCTGCCTCAGCTTCCTTGCCTTGCATCAGGTCTCCAAGCTTCCAGAATCCAGCTACCAGGTCTCCAGTTCCAGCGTTCTGCTTCCATCTCCTGCTTCCAGTTTGCTACTTCAAATCTTCAGCTTCCGATATCCTGCTTCCAGAACTCAGCATTGAGCTCCCGCTTCCAGCGTGCAGCTTCCAGCTTCTCGCTGTCAGTTCCAGATTCTGGCTTTCAGCTTCCAATCCTTAGCTCCAACCTCAAGCTCAGGTAGTCCTTCCCTTCTCAGTTTCTGCCTGTCAAACTGGGTGATTTGTCTACCATCAGTTGGGGGCTACCTGACCCCTGTGTTAATTGGGCTGTGCTAATCCAACTATGGTCCAAGGGCTTACCAACCCCTGAATGTGACAGTTGCCAAGTCCATAAGCTCAGATGAGTCATCCACTCTGCGGTTACTGCAACAACTGGCCCTGCAGTTTCAGCAGTTGTCTATCTAGATGGACCGGTTACAGGAATCAGCGTTGCTACAAGATGCGACCGCAGTTGTCCCAGAGCCTACCTTACCTACATCTGTACCTGTTACTTCTAGCGTCCACCTGACACTTCCTCCTAGGTACGATGGTAACCCCAAGATGTGTAGAGGATTTATAAATCAATGCTTAATCATCTTCGAACTTCAAGCTAGAGACTTTCCATCCAGCCAAGCCTGTGTGGTCTATATCATATCTTTATTGACGAGCCAGGCCCTTGTGTGGGCTTCACCACTCTGGGAACCCACCTCAACAATAGCCAATATTGATAACTTCATCCCTAAATGCTGCCATTTAGATGTAGGGATGCATCTAAAGTTAGGACCATACAGGTCCTTTTACTAAGCTGCAGTAAAAAGTGGCCTTAGCTCACCCTTGCACGGTTCTTTCTCATGTACTAAGTCCATTTTTACTACAGTAAAAATGTCTATTTTGTATCTTTTTTGTATTAATGGTCATGCTGTAATGTAATGTTACCATTAGCGTGCAACTATTTTGAAAAATTACCAAGTGTGTACTTACTGCCTTTGATTTTGTAGGCGGTAGGGGTTAACGCTATCCGCGTACTAACCAGTTAGCATGTGGTAATGTAGATTTGCTAACTCGCTGGCACAAGAATGCCCACTCTCTGTCCCCTGAGACACCCTCTCAAAAAAGAACATTTTTGAGCGCATGGTTAGCGCTCGCACATTTGGCAGTTACCACAGGACATCTGAGCATGTCCCACGATACTTGATTTTAAACTGTGTCAAGGGCTCATTAGCGCCTAACGCAGCATATTAAAATGACCTCAGTCAGCTTAATTTGTAATTGAGCACAGAAATGAAACCCAACAATTAGATTCTGACATTAATTGACTTGACTAGACCTATGATGCTGATACTAAGGGCCTTGTTTACTAAGCCACGCTGTAGGCGCGCTAACTTATTAGCGTGCACTAAAAATTAGTGCGTACTAATGCTAGAGACACCCACATTAGCGCACGCTAAAACGTTAGCACGCCTATAGCGTGGCTTAGTAAACAGAGCCCTAATTTACTTGCTTGGATTGAATTTTATGCTATGTTATAATATGTCTTATATCCCACCATATAACTTGTCAGTTCGGGGGGGGGGGGGGGGGGGGGGGTATAAAAAATCAAGAGACCAGATCCATACTTTCTGAGAATTACAACCCTCCAATTACAACAATTATGACCTGGTTTGCGGAAACAAAAATATTTTCAAATTCTTCCTAAATGATACATAATATTCACAGCATCTCAAGAATCAAGGAAATGAATTCTAAATTGCAGCCATCTGATAATAAAGCCACACAAAAAAAAAATGTTTAACTGATTTTAAAGTGATAACGTATGATCTTGAGTCTTGGTGGGTACAAGATGATCAAGAAAGGTATTAGAGAAATCAGTAGAAATAGGATGTTTTGTCTTTCCTAACAGGATATGCATATTATCAGTACAGATGAGAACCAGGTCTTTGCTGCCGTCCAAGAGTGGAACCAGAATGAAACTTATAACCTTTACATATCTGACACTCGAGGAGTCTACTTCACACTGGCTTTGGAGAATGTGAAAAGTAGCAGAGGACTTGAGGGGAACATCATCATTGACCTTTATGAGGTGGGCAGTCAAGGTTATTCTGTAGTAAGCCCTACAACGAAAACACAGCTCATCTGCCAGTTCTGATAAGCTTGAAGTTCTTGTCATAATGTCAAGGCTTTTCCTGTTTTTATGAAACAACTTTGCAAACGAGACAGGTAAAGAGAAAAGAAAGAGCAGAAATGTAATGAAAAAATTAGAAAATGCTGGGTTCTCTTTGTTTTTGTTTTTTTGCAGTGGGGAAAATAACCACTTTTGTGTCTATGCTATATTGTAAGTACTATTATAATATTAGTAAAAAAGGCCCGTTTCTGACACAAATGAAACGGGCGCTAGCAAGTTTTTCCTCGGAGTGTGTATGTTTGAGAAAGTGTATGTGAGAGTGACTGTCCAGCTTATAATTGAAAAAGAAAAACGCCTATATTGCGACCCAAATCGGGAGATAGACGTTTATCTCACAAAAACGAATAAAGCGGTATAATCGAAAGCCAAATTTGGACGTTTTCAACTGCAGTCCGTCGCGGATACGGACAAAGTTGATGGGGGCGTGTCGAAGGCGTGGTGAAGGCGGAACTGGGGCGTGGTTATCGGGCGATCAGAGATGGGCGCCTTTCGCCGATAATGGAAGAAAAATATGCGTTTTTAGCGAGAATTTAGGGCACTTTTCCTGGACCCTGTGTTTCCACGAATAAGGCCCCAAAAAGGGCCCTAAATGACCAGATGACCATTGGAGGGAATCGGGGATGACCTCCCCTGACTCCCCCAGTGGTCACAAACCCCCTCCCACCACAAAATATGCCGTTTCACAACTTTTTATTTTCACCCTCAAATGTCATACCCACCTCCCTGGCAGCACTATGCAGGTCACTGGAGCAGTTATTAGGGGGTGCAGTGGACTTCAGGCAGGTGGACCCAGGCCCAACCCCCCCCCCCCCATCTGTTACACTTGTGCTGGTAAATGGGAGCCCTCCAAACCGCCCCCCAAACCCACTGTACCCACATGTAGGTGCCCCCCTTCACCCCTTAGGGCTATAGTAATGGTGTAGACTTGTGGGTGGTGGGTTTTGAGGGGGATTTGGGTGGCTCAACACCCAAGGGAAGGGTGCTATGCACCTGGGAGCTCTTTTACCTTTTTTTTTTTTTTGTAAAAGTGCCCCCTAGGGTGCCCGGTTGGTGTCCTGGCATGTGAGGGGGACCAGTGCACTACGACTCCTGGCCCCTCCCACGAACAAATGCCTTGGATTTATTCGTTTTTGAGCTGGGCGCTTTCATTTTCCATTATCACTGAAAAACAAAAACACCCAGCTCACAAATTGTCGAATAAAACATGGACGTCTATTTTTTTCGAAAATACGGTTCGGTCCGCCCCTTCACAGACCCGTTCTCGGAGATAAACGCCCATGGAGATAGACATTTTTGTTCAATTATGCCCCTCTGTGTGTGAGAGAGAGAGTGAATGTGCGAGTGTGTGTGTGTGTGAGAGAGAGAGAGTGAGTCTGGGTGCGAGTGTGTCTGTGAGAGAGAGAGAGTGTATGTGTGAGAATGAGAGTGTGTGCAAGTGCGTATGTGAGGTACAGTGAGAGAGAGAGAGAGAGAGAGTGTGTTTCACACAGATACAGTGTGTGCGAGAGGGAGAGTGTGTGTGAGACACAGACTCTCTGTGAGTCTGAGTGTATGAGACCAAGAGAGTGTGTGAGTGACTGTGTGACACATAGAGAGTGAATGTGATACAGTGTGAGACATAGAGTGTGTGAGAGTGAGAGAGTGTGTGTGAGAGAGAGTGTGTGTGTGACAGAGATACCTCCCCCCTCTCTCTGGTGTCAGCCCCCCCCCCCTCTCTCTCTGGTGTCTGAGCATTACTGTGCAGGACGCTGAGCTCTGGCTGTGCTTCAAGGAACTGACCAATCCAATTTAATAGAATGCACCTCCAACATTCTGAAGCCGAGAAACCTCGTGTGGTTGGTCACTTCTGCTTGTGACGAACCCGGAAGTACGTGATGTCAATTCAGGAGATGGATACAGAGAGCAGGAATGCCTCAGCCATGCAGTCAGCTTCAGAATGTTGGAAGTGCGTTTTATTATATAGGATGAGGACCTTTTACTAAAGTGCATCAGGAAATGGGCTTAGCGTGTTTTAACGTGGGACTTTCCTATGCCCTAAGCCCATTTTTAACACGGCAGTATTTAAGGCATTTTTCTAAATTTTTTTTCAGGTCTTGCGCTAATGTTTGCATCAGCGCAAGTTACCTGAACAAAGTTAACACAGGAGTGCTTACCACCTCCTATCTGGCGCTCCCTCATTAACTCCACATTATGCATTCAGCGTTCACTAATACAAATGCACGGGTTGGATAACGCTTCCACTCACATGCCCCTCCCATGACACACCCCCTCCTGAAAAAATTACAAACAAACAAATAATACAAGATTAGCATGCACTGGTAGGCAAATTACCATATAACTCTGATACATTTTGCGGTAAGTATTTTTTTCCCACGTTAAGTGCGCATTAGCACTTAACACAGTTTACTACTACTACTACTACTATTTAGCATTTCTATAGCACTACAAGGCGTACGCAGCGCTGCACAAACATAGAAGAAAGACAGTCCCTGCTCAAAGAGCTATGTAATAAAAGTGAGCCAAGTATAGGACAATCAAGCCATTGTGACATCACTGATGAGGTTGGCTCTTATTGGTGGCCTGAGGCATTATGACATCACAATATTAGCTCTGGTTACAAGAGACTACTACTACTATTTATCACTTCTATAGCACTACAAGGCATACGCAGCGCTGCACAAACATAGAAGAAAGACAGTCCCTGCTCAAAGAGCTTACAATCTAATAGACAAAAAATGAAGAAAGAAAGCAAATCAAATCAATTAATGTGAACGGGAAGGAAGAGAGGAGGGTAGGTGGAGGCGAGTGGTTACAAGTGGTTACGAGTCAAAAGCAATGTTAAAGAGGTGGGCTTTCAGTCTAGATTTAAAGGTGGCCAAGGATGGGGCAAGACGTAGGGGCTCAGGAAGTTTATTCCAGGCGTAGGGTGCAGTGAGACAGAAGGCGCGAAGTCTGGATTTGGCAGTAGTGGAGAAGGGAACAGATAAGAAGGATTTTTCCATGGAGCGGAGTGCACGGGAAGGGGTGTAGGGATGGACGAGTGTGGAGAGATACTGGGGAGCAGCAGAGTGAGTACATTTATAGGTTAGTAGAAGAAGTTTGAACAGGATGCGAAAACGGATAGGGAGCCAGTGAAGGGTCTTGAGGAGAGGGGTAGTATGAGTAAAGCGACCCTGGCAGAAGATGAGACGGGCAGCAGAGTTTTGAACTGACTGGAGAGGAGAGAGGTGACTAAGTGGGAGGCCAGCAAGAAGCAGATTGCAGTAGTCTAAACGAGAGGTGACAAGGGTGTGGATGAGGGTTTTGGTAGAGTGCTCGGAAAGAAAGGGGCAGATTTTACGGATGTTGTAAAGAAAGAAACGACAGGTCTTGGCAATCTGCTGGATATGAGCAGAGAAGGAGAGAGAAGAGTCAAAGATGACCCCAAGGTTTCGAGCTGAGGAGACAGGGAGAATGAGAGAGCCATCAACAGAAATAGAAAACGGGGGGAGCGGGGAGGTGTGTAAAAGGGTCCCTGTATTTCCAAGTTTAATGGAGACTTACTATCCTGCCCATCAAACACAATTATCTGAGTGGCTTACAAAGCTAATTATGGGGTAGAGCAACAAGGCGTACCACAAAGATCAGCAGATGTAATTACAACACCCCTCCACCTACCTATTCCAGAAATGTCTTCTTTATTATAAATGCTTGCTTATATTCTTTATTGTTTTCACGACCTGTATGCAACAATAACTGTTATCTTCCCATCTTTGTCTACCAATGACGATAGATTGTAAGCCACATTGAGCCTGCAAATAGGTGGTAAAATGTGGGATACAAATGTAATAAATAAATAGATACGACAAGCCAGGTTAGGTCTATCTACTAAAATGCACCAAACGTTTTACACAAACGTTCATTAAATGTGTGGGGAATTTTTTTGTTTTTACATGGACGTGTATGCCAAAAGGCCTGGTTGAAAACTTAGCAATACTTGTTTCCTATTCACAACTTCCCTATAAAGAAAGCTACGTGTTTTGCAGAAAATGGCATTTGAGGGTGTATTTTCTTGCATTTATGTTTATTCCGCACTTGATATACTGCCTTTTTGTAAAGACAGTCAAAGCGGTTTACATATACTATTTTCTTTCATTTAGTACTCCAAAAATAGCTATTGAGCTGTTATGTGTGAATTTGCACAATACAAGAGCGTAACCTGGGGGTGATCATATCTGATGCTCCTAAGGTGACCAAACTGATAGATAAGACAACAGGAAAAGCTGGAAGGATGCAGGTGTGCACTAGGAGATAAATAGCCAACAGGATAAAAACAGGTGATAATCCCTCTGTGTTAGTCTCTGTGTGAGGAAGTCTATGGGATGCTGCCCCTCTCCCTTAGGAGCACTCCCTCACAGTGTCAGAGCCACCTTAAACCCCATAGTCCTGCCCAAGGTGGAAGCGACATGGGAGGGGTGGAGCCAGAAGGGCATGGTCCAGGAAGTATATAAAGTGAGTCCATTGCAAGGTTAAGGAGGCCCAGAGAGAAGCAGTGACGACCCATGACATTTGCCTCCACAACTTATATGTGAACTGCCATTGCTACAGACAGGTAGGCCAAGCTCCACCGGGAACCTTGTGGATTTTGTATTTTGACCTGAGTAATTGCTAGAGCCTGCCCTGATAACTTTGAGGAACCGGGCCAGGGACAAATAGTGTGCTTCTGGACTGAGAGACCCTAAGGTACATCGTGGCCCTGTAGGAGCAAGCCACACAAGGGCATTGGACTACTTTGTGTTGCCTTTTTTCCTCCTACCTCTGAGCGGAACAGGACCCCAGACCTACCGTCTTTAATATATACTCTTTCTCTTTGTCTGCAACTACTGTGTGGCTGAGTCTTGCTTGGGCACAGGACTCACCCTCATTCACACTTCTACACTCTGATAAGACCTCATTGGAGTAATGTGTACAATTCTGGAATGTGCATTTTCAAAACACTACTATAGATTAAGTTGGTCCAGAGGGCAGCTACTGTAGTGACAAACTTAGGGTTTCTTTTTACTAAGGTGTGCTAAATCCTAAGCAGTCCATTTTATTCCTATGGCCTTCTTATCATTTAGCATGTGCTAAATCTGTTAGCACACCTTTGTAGAAGGAGCCTTTAAGGAACCAAGCATATAGACTCTGGAGGAAAAGTGGGAAAGGGAAGAGTAATTTAAATACCTCTAGGTATAAAGAACACTGGAGTCAGAACTTTTTCAGTGGAAAGGAGGCGCAGAAACAAAAGGGACACAGGATGGAAGTGAAAGGGTACAGACCCAGCAGTAATCTCCGGAAATATTTCTTAATGAAAGGAACAACACCCTAATGGAGGTGGTAGAGATGAGAGCAGTATCAGAATTCAAGAGAGATTATGGGACTATCACAAAGGATCGTTGAGGAAGGGGTTTTTTTTTTGTTACATTTGTACCCCACGCTTTCCCACTCATGGCAGGCTCAATGCGGCTTACATGGGGCAATGGAGGGTTAAATGATTTGCCCAGAGTCACGAGGAGCTGCCTGTGCCTGAAGTGGGAGTCAAACTCAGTTCCTCAGGACCAAAGTCCACCACCCTAACCACTAGGCTACTCCTCCACTGTTGCTACTATTTGAGATTCTACATGGAATGTTGCTATTCCACTAGCAACATTCCATGTAGAAGTCAGCCCTCGCAGATCACCAATGTGGCCGCACAGGCTTCTGCTTCTGTGAGTCTGACGTCCTGCACGTACGTGCAGGACATCAGACTCACAGAAACAGAAGCCTGCGCAGCCTTCTACATGGAATGTGCTAGTGGAATAGCAACATTAACATTCCATGTCGAATCTCAAATAGTAGCAACAGAATCTCAATAGTAGCAACATTCCATGTAGAATTTCCAATAGTAGCAACATTCCATGTAGAATCTCCAATAGTATCTATTTTATTTTTGTTACATTTGTACCCTGCGCTTTCCCACTCATGGCAGGCTCAATGCGGCTTACATGGGGCAATGGAGGGTTAAGTGACTTGCCCAGATGCCTAGTTCCTCAGTTCCCCAGGACCAAAGTCCACCACCCTAACCACTAGGCAGTTGGTTTAGAAAGGCAGAATGGAAAGTCTGCATGGTCTTTTCTGCTATCATTTTCTATGTTACTGTGTGAACATTTGATGGAGCAAAGGGGAGTACCAGTTCACAATGCAGGCCGTCAGGATCTGGGTCTTTCAGCACTGTAGTATCTCTCTGCGCTGCACTGTTTATTTGTGGCGTGAGTATGCATTTCTATGCTGTGGCAGTTGTCAGCGCTGTATCTGTTAGGCTACCTGTTCTGCATCAGGGGGAGGCAGAGGAAGAGCCATCAGTGTGAGAGGAGGCGGCGCTGGAGGAAGTCTCTGGCCTACACAGTACCACAAGCAGATGTGGGCATGGTTACTGGCATTGAAGGGAGTCTCTGTCCCATGGTTATTATTATTAGTCACATTTGTATCCCACATTTTCCCACCTATTTGCAGGCTCAATGTGGCTTACATAGTACCGTAGTGGCATTTGCCAGTTCCAGAATGAACAAATACAGGTGTTATTGTCGTAAAATAGGTTCATGTAAGGTAGGTGTATTAGGGGAACTTAGGAAGGAAGAGGGAAGTTGGGAGTGTCCATTACGATTTTTGGTTTTGTTGTGTTGCAGGTGCTCAGGCTTTTATGTTGGGTCGGTGGGATATGCCTTTTTGAACAGGATTGTTTTTAGTTCTTTCTGGAAATTTAGGTGGTCCTACGTTGTTTTTACTATTTTTGGCAGTGCGTTCCATAGTTGTGCGCTTAAATAGGAAAAGCTAGATGCATACGTTGATTTGTATTTGAGTTCTTTGCTGCTTGGGTAGTGAAGATTTAGGTATGTTCGTGCTGATCTTGTTGCGTTTCTGGTTGGCAGGTCTATGAGGTCTGTCATGTATCCCGGGGCTTCGCCGTAGATAATTTTATGAACCAGGGTGCAGATTTTAAAAGCGATACGTTCTTTGATTGGGAGCCAGTGTAGTTTTTCTCGGAGGGGTTTGGCGCTTTTAAAACGTGATTTTTCCAAATATAAGCCTGGCTGCCGTGTTTTGAGCAGTCTGAAGTTTCTTTATAATTTGGTGCATGAGGAAGTCTTTGGCCAATCTCTGTGTCGGGAGACGTCACGGGTGTGGTTACCAGTGCTGGAGGAATTCTGCGGCCTATCTCTGTACTGAGAGGAGGAGTTGATGCCGTTTTCAGCACAGATTTTGTTGATCTTGTCACTCAGCGTTAGATACACAGGCAAAGGTGGCAGTTGGGGTAGTGGAGCACTCATTTGTGGCTCAAAGGAGGCCCAGGAAGTGTAACAGTGGTGGCGGCTAGATTGTTGAAAGTTGTTGGGTGATCTACCGTTTGTGGAAGAGATGCATAGGTTGATGCCAATGGAAGAGCAGGATGGAGCTCAACAGATGTGAAAGCAGAGGCATGGTGCAGTTCTTTCAAGACATTACTGCGACTCTGGGGGAACTTAGAACAGTGGAGGAGTGGCCTAGTGGTTAGGGTGGTGGACTTTGGTCCTGGGGAACTGAGTTTGATTCCTGGCACAGGCAGCTCCTTGTGACTCTGGGCAAGTCACTTAACCCTCCATTACCCCATGTAAGCCACATTGAGCCTGCCATGAGTGGGAAAGTGTGGGGTACAAATGTAATAAAAATTATGGTCAAGGTCCAAACAGCAGACACACACATGGTGGGTATTAGAAAGATTCAAAATAGTGCCCACTATGTTATAGCATATTATCAGTAATACTATATTCATAAATAATTCCCCACTTAATAGATGATTACTGTATATTGTTTTTCTTCGGACCATCAGAGGTAGACCCAGAGTCGCTTATTAGTCACCATAACACTTTTTTATGTATGGTGACAGGGTTCGTACCCTTTTTGTCATAGGTCAAAAATATGGTTTTTTATATAAATCAGTAATATATATATTTTTTATGCATTTCAAAACATCTATATTCATAAGGAAATGATATAAACTTCTTTTACTTAGCTTTTATAGATTTATGTCAGCTGAAAAATAGGGTTGCACAGCAGCTTATATAGGTTCTTGTGAAGCTGAAAAAATAGGGCTACGCAGGACGTCAGACTCACAGAAGCAGAAGCCTGTGTGGCCACATTGGTGATCTGCAAGGGCCGACTTCTACATGGAAGCCTGTGTGGCCACATTGGTGATCTGCAAGGGCCGACTTCTACATGGAATGTTGCTAGTGGAATAGCAACATTCCATGTAGAATCTCAAATAGTAGCAACAGTGGAGGAGTGGCCTAGTGGTTAGGGTGGTGGACTTTGGTCCTGAGGAACTGAGTTCGATTCCCACGTCAGGCACAGGCAGCTCTTTGTGACTCTGGGCAAGTCACTTAACCCTCCATTGCCCCAGGTATAAATAAGTACCTGTATATGTAAGCCACATTGAGCCTGCCATGATTGGGAAAGTGCGGGGTACAAATGTAAATAAAAAAAATGTGGTGGCCTAGGGAGAGATTAGTGTTTATACATACATGTTGCATATTTGATGGGGGGGACAAATTATAGCTCATGGCTTGTGGGCAGAGTTAAACATTCAACCCAGGGGTCTTGAGGGGATATCAATCAGTAAGAGGAAAGTTGTAATTTGTGATTACCTAACCTTTAAGGATCTCATGGTTGTGGTAGTGGTGGGAGCTGAAGCACTGCCAAGAACATTAGAATCTAGATTAATTTTTTTGGGGTGGGCGGAGGGATAAAGTTAAATATACTTGGTCAGGTGCTTTTAAATTTCATAGGCTCATTATAATTTGCAAGGTTTATGCCTTTGCAATGTTAATGAGAATTATTTGCCACACTTCAACAATTATTGCCAATAGCATGTGATAATGTGGTTTTAATATGTTCTAAGTTGCAAATTCAGCATCTGTATATTTTAATTTAGAAGACACCCAACCCGACAGAGTGATGTACATTAGAACTTTAAAAAGATTAAGAACCTCTAACAAAGTGCAAAACAAAATAATGAATGAATCATCTAAAAGCATTAATATACATTGGTTTGCAGTGTAAAGCATTAGCGCAAACTGGTAAATGCACCTCTGAAGTCTCACCTTCAATGACATATAGGAAGAGATTTTTAAAATATGCAAAATTATGGCAAGACTTCAGTCTTAATGTCTATAGCACATAGGGAACAGTTTCAGAATGTTCAAATATGCCTGTAGACCTGCATTCAGATTTTCGGAGGGCAATTCCTTGTGGGGTTTCCTTTTTAAATACTCAGAGGCAGCTAGGCAGTGGTGTACCAAGGTGGGGGCGGTCCGCCCCAGGTGCACGCCGCTGGGGGTTGCCGCGGCGCGCGCCTGCTCTGAGTTCACTGACATCGCACGTTCGCTGCAGCTCCCTCTGCCCTGGAACAGGTTACTTCCTGTTCCGGGTCAGAGGGAGCTGCAGTGAACCGCGAAGTCAGGGAACTCTGAGCAGGCGCGCGCTGCGGCACCCCCCCCCAGCGGCGTGCCCCCCGGGGGGGGGTATGCGCTGCATCGGGGGGGGGGGCGCCGCCCCTGGTGTCCGCCTCCCTAGGAACGCCACTGCAGCTAGGGCCAGAGATAGGGATATGGGTTTGGTCTGTGTCTTTGGTTCAGAAAATGTTATCCGTAAAAAGAATACACACTAAAATCAACTTTAACATACAACTTCTAAATTAATATACATAAAATGGATCTATTGGGTGTTAACATATTTTTATGTGCTTTAATCAAATTTTACACACGCAGCTTTGTGAAAGAAACGGAAAAAAATGTCCAAAATCTACAGAAAAACTGAAAAAAGATCTGAAAGTGAACCAATTTTTGTCCTGTGCACATTCCTAGCACCCCCAATCGCTACCACTGTCGCCTCCGTCTCCTGCTCTCAGGTCGCCGGCGCTGCAGTCCCCAGTCTCCACCTGCCCACCCCCAGCCCCGTCGATAGCCTCCCTCCGTCCGCCACTGGGCCCCCTGCATTCAAATCGTCTGCTGTAACTTCCTGTTGCCGTGAGGGTGGGGCACAGTGAGGGAAGACCCGAAGGGAGGTGATCTGCCGCTTTCATACGGAGGTGAGGCGCTGCCGATTGGGGGGGGGGGGGAGGTGGCCCTGGCATGCACCCAATTTGCACCTAACTTAGGTGCAGGTATTTAGGCCTGGTTTTAGGTGGCCTAAATGGGTGTGCCCAAATTTTAGGTGCAAGAACGGTGCCTGAGCGTATTCTATAAACTATGCGGCACCGATTTTTAAGTTGCCATGTATAGAATTTCCCTCTAAGTGCATTCACAGTAACTTAGACTAAGGTACCACACGCTAATGGACATTTTAACGTACAACCTGAAAAAAAAAACGCTGAACATGCATTAAGTTTAAGTTTAATTAGAACTTGATATACTGCCTTTAGGCCAAAGCGGTGCACAATTTATATAATAATTCTAAGAGCTGGAAAGGAAATCCATAAAAGACAGGAAAGGACTCAGTTACACAGAACACATTCGTCCAAAATAAAGTACATAAAACAGGTTCAATTACAAATAAAATTGATGCACTTGTACTGCAAAGTCAGGCTGCTGCCTACAGGGGAAGCTCTGACCTAATTTCAGGTGATAAATTGTTAAGGCACAGCGATTGCAAAATATTTATTGGAATGACCCAAAAGTTATTTAGCAGTTACTAATATTCTCTGAAGACAAAGGTATGCCAGTCACACAAGCTCTCCCTCTTTCCCTTCCAGAGCTGAGATCTTTGGCTTAAAAACAAAAGTGGGGTTTGCACCCTGGCTGCAGAAACATGGAAGCTGCCTCCCATTCTCAGAGGCCCATTGGATTTGAAACATCTAGGTCATAACATGTTTAATCCTAGTGGTGTTTTAGAAAATGCTCTGCCGATGCGGGAGTGACTATCCTGCTTATAATCGAAAGAGAAAAACACCTATATTCCAACCTAAATCGGGACATGGACGTCTTTCTCACGCGGGTGCCCAAATCGGTATAATCGAAAGCCGATTTTGGGCATTTCCAACTGCACTCCGTTGCGGGAACGAATAAAGTTGATGGGGGCGTGTCGGAGGCGTGGTGAAGGCGGGACTGAGGCGTGGTTATCGGCTGAGCAGAGATGTGCGTGCTCGGCCGATAATGGAAAAAAGAAAGGCGTTTTTAGAGAGAATTTAGGTCACTTTTGTTGGACCTGTTTTTTTCACGAATTGGTCCCAAAAAAGTGCCCTAAATGACCAGATGACCACGGGAGGGAACCGGGGATGACCTCCCCTGACTCCCCCAGTGGTCACTAACCCACTCCCACCAAAAAAAAAACGAATGTTAAACACTTTTTTTTCCAACTTGTAAGCCAGCCTCAAATGTCATCCCCAGCTCCATGACAGCAGTATGCAGGTCCCCGAAGTAATTTTAGTTTAGTTGGTGCTGCGCGGGACCCATGCAGAGAGGAAAAATCGGAAGAAAAAAAAAAAACAAGCAAGTGCAGTCAGGGACGTCTAAATTACCAGGATAGTAAAAGGGGGATTTGAACCAGCAACCTTCTGTTTACAAGCTCAGTGCTCAAGCCAGTGCACCACATTATTCAGTTGCTGTAGATGTCCTTCCCTTTCCATTAAGTCCCTCCAAGTTTCTGTCAGCCAATCACAGCTGTTTAGCTGACACCATGACCAAATGCCTTGGATTTGGTCGTTTTTGAGCTGGGCCGCTTCGGTTTCGATTATCGCTAAAAAACAAAAACGCCCAGTTCAAAAAAACGCCCTAATCCAATGTATTTTCGAAAAAAAAGATGGACGTCCATTTTTTTCGAAAATACAGTTCGGCCCGCCCCTTCACAGACCCGTTCTCAGAGATGGACGTTCTTACACATAGGCGTTCGCGTTTGATTATACCCCTCTATGTATTTACCAGCACACACAGCGGTAGCAGTAATTTTAGAAATATACACATGGATAAAATGAATGGTATAGACCCAGTAGTTCATACATTTAAATGCTACCAATTAAATTATATAGATGTAATTTTAATTTGTTTTTATTTGGAGGCAGAAATAATTTAGAAGTAAGAATAACTCTCTTAATTCCTTGAGTAAAGCTCTGGCTGAAACAAGTACTTTTTAAAAATTGTGCATGGTCCTGAGCTGAGGACATTCCCCCTCCCCACCACCACACAAACTTGTATTCCATTTACGAAATGAGGAATGCACTTGTACACTTCTGCCCCACCTAAACCTCCTCTCAAATCATGTCCCACCATGCCCCCTTGAAATCCCCTGTGTCGTGGATTTCTATTTACAAATGGCAGCTTTCTACAATCTCTATGACATACGTTTGCAATCCACATTTTATCTATTTATTTATTAAATTGGTACCCTGCGCTTTCCCACACATGGCAGGCTCAATGCGGCTTACATAGCACCAATATAAAGAATTACAACGTTGTAAGAAGAATATACAGTTTGTAGTGAACGCAAAATTAATGGGGTTAATGGATAAGTAAATTGAACATAGGAGGAATTGGGAGCAGAGAAATTGAGCGTTGGGAGGTAGGTGTAGGAAGATGGAAAGGAAGGGATAAGGGTATCAAAAAGGATAATGGGGACAAGGTCAATGTAAAACAAATGTCAATAATAATCATGTGGACAAGTTTTGGTTAGGTTGAATTTTTTATTTTATTACATTTGTACCCAGTGCTTTCCCACTCATAGCAGGCTCAATGTGGCTTACATATTATATACAGGTACTTATTTGTACCTGGGGCAATGGAGGGTTAAGTGATTTGCCCAGAATCACAAGGAGCTGCCTGTGCCTGCAGTGGGAATTGAACCCAGTTCCCCAGTACCAAAGTTCACCACTCTAACCACTAGGCCATTCCTCCACAATCATTAGGATAGGCTATTTTGAAGAGATGGGTCTTCTTCAATGCTTTCCTGATGGGCAAAAGGCCGTTAATGGTATGGATAGGTCTTGGTAGAGCATTTTAAAGCTGGCTACCTAAAAAGGAAAAATTGGATGCGTAGAGGGATTTGTACTTAACACCTTTGCAGTTGGGGAGGTGTAAATTAAGGTAAGTACGGGAAGACTTCAGACTGTTCCTGGTTGGGAGGTCTACAAGGTGGAGATGCATTTAAAATAGAGACATGTCTGCCTTGAAAAAGCCATCGAAACACACGTCGTGGTTTAGCCTAATTGGTGAAGTCACTCGTGTGTAAATCTGGGCCAAATTCATACCTATTCCCCTGGATTCTATATAGGTCATCCTAGGTTGAGTGTCCAAATTTGGGTGCGTAGGGCAGATAGGCATGGAAATTAATTAGGGGCATGGAAATAACGTTGGCCCAATGCGGCCACCGGCGGTAGCTCCGCCTTGAGCGCACACCATTTCCGGTGCTACGGAAAATAATTCTTGGGCCGAACGCGGCCGCCATGCCGTAGTTCTCTCTGGAGTGCATGCCATTTCCGACACTACAGAAAGTAATTCCATCATTTCTAGCGCTGCGCTAACCTGGCGGTAATCGGGCAGCACCATGCGCTGCCCAGTTACCATTGAGTTACTTCGGAAGCCCTTATTGCCACCTGAATGGGTGGCAGTAAATGCTCCTCCCCTGCATGGCCATGTGATAAGAATAATTTATTTATTTGTTGCATTTGTATCCCACATTTTCCCACCTATTTGCAGGCTCAATGTGGCTTGCACTGATCTGTCATGGTGAACGCCATTCCAGAGTAATGAGGAAATATTTCTTCACCCAACGCATAATTAAACTCTGGAATTCGTTGCCAGAGAACGTAGTGAAGGCGGTTAGTTTGGCAGAGTTTAAAAAGGGGTTAGACGGTTTCCTAAAGGACAAGTCCATAAACCGCTACTAAATGGACTTGGGAAAAATCCACAGTTCCAGGAATAACATGTATAGAATGTTTGCACGTTTGGGAAGCTCGCCAGGTGCCCTTGGCCTGGATTGGCCGCTGTCGTGAACAGGATGCTGGGCTCGATGGACCCTTGGTCTTTTCCCAGTGTGGCATTACTTAAGTACTTATGTCCTCTACTTGGCTCACTTTTATTAAATAGAGCAGTGATTTAACCTATTGTGATGTCATAGTTACAACATAGTTACAAACAACGGCAAAGATGTACCAGATGCGGACAACCTTGCGAAATACTTCAAGGAGAAAATTATACAACTACAACTCAGAATACCTGCCAGCCCTATTGAGTACGCCACAATTTTAGACTGTCTAGACCCAGAAGAAGGAACATACCCTGCAGACAGAACTTGGACCGAATTCGAAATACTATCTGAAGACCTCATCTCCGAAACTCTCAAAAGATATGCAAAATCCCACTGCAAACTAGACACGTGCCCAAACAACCTCATGAAATCTGCTCCTCAACAATTCATAACAGACCTAACGAACCACGTAAACTTCATGCTACAAAATGGACTCTTCCCAAAAGAAAAATGGAAAAATATTACTCACCCCAATCCCCAAAGACACAAAGAAAAGCACAAGTGAAATAACCAACTACAGGCCAGTAGCATCCATACCTTTAATAACCAAAGTAACAGAAGGAATGGTAACCAAACAACTCACAAACTATCTAAACAAACACTCAATACTACATGACGCCCAATCAGGATTCCGATCGAATCATAGCACAGAAACAGTATTAGTTACCATTATGACCAAATTCAAACAGACAATCGCAACTGGCAACAACATACTCCTCCTTCAATTCGACATGTCAAGTGCCTTTGACATGGTTGACCATGGAATCCTGTTACATATACTCGAATACTTTGGCATTGGAGGTAATGTCCTGAATTGGTTCGAAGGGTTCCTAACCCAATGTTCATATCAAGTCACATCAAATTCGACCACATCTAAGACATGGATACCTGAATGTGGAGTACCACAAGGATCACCGCTCTCACCAACCATTTTCAACTTAATGATGATCCCTTTGGCAAAACTCCTATCAAACCAAAACCTTAACCCATACATTTACGCTGATGATGTGACAATATACATCCCCTTCAAACAGGACATTAACGAAATCGTCAACGAAATTGATCAAAGCCTACACATCATGAACACATGGGCGGATGCATTTCAACTGAAATTAAATGCAGAAAAAACTCAATGCCTGATTCTCACCTCTCAATACAACACAAAAGAATTCACAACCATTAACACTCCAAACCTGAACCTTCAAGTCTCAGAAACGCTAAAGATCCTTGGAATCACCATCGACCGCCACCTAACGCTTGAAACTCATGCTAACAACACAACAAAAAAGATGTTTTACAGCATGTGGAAACTAAAAAAGATAAGACCATACTTCCCAAGATCCGTCTTTCGTAGCCTAGTGCAATCCCTTGTGCTCAGCCACTTGGATTATTGCAACTCACTTTATGCAAGTTGCAAAAAACAAACACTGAGGAAACTGCAAACAGCCCAGAATACGGCAGCCAGACTTATCTTTGGAAGGCCAAAATATGAAAGTGCACAACCATTAAGAGAAAAACTGCACTGGCTTCCACTCAAGGAACGCATAACTTTCAAAGTATGCACATTAGTCCACAAAATCGTTCACGGTGAAGCCCCAGCCTACATGTCAGAGTTGATAGACTTACCACCCAGAAATGCCAAAAGATCATCTCGAACCTTCCTTAACCTCCACTTCCCCAATAGCAAAGGCGTGAAATACAAAACGTTACACGCGTCAACCTTTTCTCACAAGAGCACACAGTTTTGGAATACACTGCCGCGCAACCTAAGAACAACCAACGAGCAAGCTTCCTTCCGCAGATTATTGAAGACCCATCTTTTTGAACAAGTCTACGGAAAAAAACAAAACACATAAAGTCCATACTTACTGTTCAATAATGCATCGTACATTCATCGCAGAACTCCCACTCCCAAATTATCACATCACTCATACCTTTAATCACAGAAAGTTATAAACCAAATGACTTCACGTTTTTTTATCGCCCCTAAACTACCATTGCTTCCTTCCAAAGTTGCAATGCCTATGTCCCATTAGTACATCCCTAACGACACCTCAACTGCTTCGCTTAACCCTGCATAATCTTATCTCTAACTATCTGTAATAAATTGTATTTCCAACATTCAAATCATATTGTAAGCCACACTGAACCCACAAAAAGGTGGGAAAATGTGGGATACAAATGCAATAAATAAATAAATAAATAAATAAATAGTGGCTCATTCCACCAATAAGAGCCAACCTCATTAGTGATGTCACAATGGCTTGATTGTATAGAATGTTGGTACGTTTGGGAAGCTCGCCAGGTGCCCTTGGCCTGGATTGGCCGCTGTCGTGGACAGGATGCTGGGCTCGATGGACCCTTGGTCTTTTCCCAGTGTGGCATTACTTATGTAAAGATACAAGTGGTATTACATAAAGAACATAAGCGATATAGTAGAATTAAACAAACAGGTATATAGAGATCAAATTTGGAAAAATAGATACAGTGGTAATGCATTAAAGTTCATATAATACGTTAAAGTTCCAAAAAATGGGTCGTTGCAGTATGCCTTGTTGGAAAGGTAAGTCTTCAATAATTTCCAAAAGTTGGTTTCTGCGGTTAAAAGGGCTCTGTCGCACGACCGCAGGGCCCTTTTTCCACAGCCTGGTAAAAGGACCCATTAGCTATTAAGGCATTAGCAATCAATAATTGAAGTTAACTGCTAACAAATACTTTTATAACCATAGTTTAATTTCCTTTTTTTTTTCTCTCCATTGTTTCTTATAAAGCTGAGCCAGGTACATGCATCTAAAATTATTTATTTTTTTTACATTAATTTATATTCCGCCTAAGCACTAGGTGGATTACAATAAAAATATCCATAAAATATACCAATGAGGCAGTTTGATGATTAAAGTGTGGACAAACATTTTTTTTAGATTAAATGGATGTTCAGTATAATTCCTCCATTTAACTCTAGATGCTGGTGATATAGGAGAAAGACTGCATCTCTGAAAGGGATAGTGGTAGTCATTCATGAGAGCATTTGGAGGGAGGGTGCTAGCACTTCCATTGCATTTATATTATTTAACATGGTTTTAGATTATAGTGTTGGTGATGTTAGCTTCATCTTCCACCAGGGTCGCTTTACTCATGCTACCCCTCTCCTCAAGACCCTTCACTGACTCCCAATCCGTTTTCGCATCCTGTTCAAACTTCTTCTACTAACCTATAAATGTACTCACTCTGCTGCTCCCCAGTATCTCTCCACACTCGTCCTTCCCTACACCCCTTCCCGTGCACTCCGCTCCATGGATAAATCCTTCTTATCTGTTCCCTTCTCCACTACTGCCAACTCCAGACTTTGCGCCTTCTGTCTCGCTGCACCCTACGCCTGGAATAAACTTCCTGAGCCCCTACGTCTTGCCCCATCCTTGGCCACCTTTAAATCTAGACTGAAAGCCCACCTCTTTAACATTGCTTTTGACTCGTAACCACTTGTAACCACTCGCCTCCACCTACCCTCCTCTCTTCCTTCCCGTTCACATTAATTGATTTGATTTGCTTACTTTATTTATTTTTTTGTCTATTAGATTGTAAGCTCTTTGAGCAGGGACTGTCTTTCTTCTATGTTTGTGCAGCGCTGCGTATGCCTTGTAGCGCTATAGAAATGCTAAATAGTAGTAGTAGTAGTAGTAATTAGAACAAGTGTAAAACGCATATCAGATACACCTTTTCACTGCTGCTTTTAGCTCCTAGCCACAATTGCCCTCCCCTTGTCCCTTCCTCCCTTCTCACCCATTACTTCCCTCACCTGTAACTGTCTTGTTTGTCTGTATTACTTAGATTGTAAGCTCTTTTGGGCAGGGACTGTCTCTTTGTATCAGGTGTTCAGCGCTGCGTGCGTCTGGTAGCGCTATACAAATGCTAATAACAATAATAATCTTTAGTAACAACTCCAAGACAGACGTTGATTTCTCAATTTTGACATTCTTTATTTTTTGCACATCTACTATAATAATTTGCACCTCCAACGTTCTGAAGCTGACTGCCAGGAAGTTGAAGCCCGGTTCGTAATGTCTGAAGCCTTCCGGTGACGTCACCGTGTTGCTTGGGAAACCGCGACGCATCTCAAGCGTGGGAAGGGGGAAGAGGAGGGGGAAGGGGGAGGAGGAGGAGGGTTCGGGGAGGGGGGAAGAAGACGGGGGGTCGGGAGGGGGGAGGAGGAGGAAGAGGGGAGGGGCCTCTTTTACTAGTTATAATATATAATGGTTGAGCATTTTAATAATGTATTCTTGTATTTCCTTCATTATAATGTTTATTTATTTGTACACTGCATTGAGGGGTCCTTTTGCTAAGCTGTGGTAAACGGGGGCCTGCGTTAGGGTCAGTTTGTGTTTTTGATGCACGCTGATGACACCTTTTACCACAGTGGGTAAAAGGCTGTGGTTTCTTTTTTCTCAAAAAGAAATGACCATGCGGTAAATGAACTACTTGCCTTGCGGTCATTTGGAGGAGAGCACTTACTGCCACCCATTGAGGTGGCGGTAAGGGCTCCCGCATTAATCTGAAGAGAACCATGCAGCACGCGACATTGATTGATTACCACTGGATGAGCACCGGTGCTACAAAATTAGAAAATATTTTTGTAGTGCCGAAATGGCACACGCTGGGGGTGGGAACTACCGTCGGGCTGCTTCGGTAGCCTGGCAGTAGTTTCTTATTGGTGCGTGGCAAGCCTGTTGCCGCTTGCCAACCCTTTAGTAAAATAGCCTCTGAGCCTATTATGGGGAACTAGCATTTAACATGCGTCATATTAATACAAGAAGCTTCATGATGACTGCCCATGAAAAGGGAATGGGGTATCTGCTGCCTTATTAATGTCCCTGTATTATTACTGGGCAAACTGAAGCACAAGGGTTAGAGATAAGCATGACTCGGAGAATGTAGTAAAGGAGTTAGCTTAGCAGGGTTTAAAAAGGGTTTGGATGGCTTCTTAAAAGAAAAGTCCATAGGCCATTCTTAAAGTAGACTTGGGGAAAATCCACTGCTTATTTTTAGGATAAACAGCATAAAATATATTGTACTGTTTTGGGATCTTGCCAGGCACTTGTAATCTGGACTGGTCACTGTTGGAAACAGGATGCTGGACTTGGACTTGGCGCCGATCTCTAAGCATGCTATATAGAATCTGGGGGTTTAGAACTAGGAAAGGACAATGATAAAATATTCCTAATATTATAGAATTATAGAATTGACTTTCCATTGGTCTACATACAAAAGAAATCATATAATCAGGGACCGTATCATGTACAGTCTTGAAAATCATACAGAAAAAAGCAACACTGGGCCTTTAAGACTGGGACACTTGAAATTCTTTATTGATGACCCGACACGGGCCGTGTTTCGGCATTAGACAACGCCTGCCTCAGGGGTCAAAGAAAAGCTCGATAATATACACGTGGTGTAACTTCAATGCCCCAAGTGTTGGCGCCAATTGATGCGACAGAAAAGGCTTTGTTGTTGAGCCTCGCTTCCGCCCGTGTGGCCATTAGCGAATATCCTCTATTAACGCTTGGGGCATTGAAGTTACACCACGTGTATATTATCGAGCTTTTCTTTGACCCCTGAGGCAGGCATTGTCTAACGCCGAAACACAGCCCGTGTCGGGTCATCAATAAAGAATTTCAAGTGTCCCAGTCTTAAAGGCCCAGTGTTGCTTTTTTCTGTATGCTTATTGTGTATGCTGTTGTACCCTCTCTATTTGTGCCAGTCTTGAAAATCAAACATCCCAGTTTAAATAATGCGCTCCCCTTTATTGGAAGCCAGTGTAGCTTAATGAAGTAAGGTGTGATCCTGTCTGACTTCTTCAAAGAAAAAAATTAGTCACACAGCCACATTTTGAATTGTTTGAATCTTTCTTAACAACTATTTTGATAACCCAGGTAAACAATATTACAATAATCCAGTTTGCTTAGAGTTAAAGATTGAAATACAAACCAGAATAAATCTTCCAGCAAATACTTCCAAATGCTCCTTGATTTCTTTGTAGTATAGAATGAACTTTTCACGAAAGAGTTATCTTGATCTTCCATGGATAATTTATCATCTAAGACAACACTGAGCAATCTGAACAAATACATTTCACCATCAGTTTTGAAACTTAAATCCATGGTATGGTTAAAAAGTATAGATAAATCATCTGCATACATGTGAATATGAAATATTTCAGTCAAGAAGGCACAATGGAAAAGCCAGGGATAACGTCATTGGGCTGGATGTTTGAATGGACTTATTCATATATTGGCCACTGCTATATAGATGATCCATTTTCAGCAACATTATGAGAGTAATTTTATAAAACTTTTCATGTGTAAAACCCTGTTTTGTTTGCATATATCATTTTTTTTAAATAACATATACCCTACGGATTATGTCCCTTAACTACATAAGATGGTATATGAGACATATGTAGGTATGTTCTTGGGAGGAGTTTGGAAAGAGCATGGGTGGAGTCTCAAAGTTTATGCATTTTTTAATTAAAACATAATTGGTATGTCTGGGACTTGGTGGGTGGGGGGAGCTAGGTGCATGTAGTAATCTATATGTTAGGTGGGGCAGGGTTTACCTAGCAGCCACCTTCCAGTGATCTGGCAACTTTCAAAGCTGTCATGGATTTCAGAATGAGTCAGAATGTAAGCAATAGACTGGATCCTGGGAATCTGGCAACAACATCAGTGATATGGCTTTAGGCATTGTAGACCCACTGGTATGTTGAGAGAGTGAAAGGATTTTTCTGTTGTGATGGGTCCCCCCCCTCCCCTCCATGGTGGATGGATGACATGTACATGCAATCTATGACCCCAGCACAGATGGGAAATGAGCTATGACATAAAACTGGATCGCAGTTTGCTGTCTGAGCTGCGTAGTGTGTGGGAAGACTCCATATTCAGAGATTTGGGTGCTTCTTTTACTAAGCGGCGGTAAGCCCAATGCAGGCTCACTGCTCGCTATACAGGAAGAACCGCCAGGCTACAGCAGCAACCCGGCGGTACTTCCCACCCCTAGCACGTCGTCATTTCTGGCGCTACAAAAATGTATTTATTTTTGTAGCACCAGGGTGTATCCAGCGGTAATCGGGCAGTACCGTACGCTGCTCGGTTACTACCAGGTTATCGCAGGAGCCCTTACCACCACCTCAATGCACGTCGGTAAGGGCTCCCCCCGAAATGGCCGCCGCATGGCCATTTCCTACAGGAAGGCGAGACTTCCCTTTTACCAGCTGCGGGAAGAGGGTGCCTCAGCGCGTGTGTAAAATATGCGGCAGCGCCGGCCCCCTTTTGCCACAGCTTGGTAAAAGGGGCCCCTGGGTGAGGAAGGTCCTGATAAACTGTGTGATGCAGAGTGAGGTTGTAGACTGGTGGATCCCATGCCTAAATTTACATATGCAAATTCCAATTAAATCTAATTAGTGCTAACAATTGCTTTTTAAAAAGCCAATGATTTCTGCTTATTAACTTGTCATAGTAACATAGTAACATAGTAGATGACGGCAGAAAAAGACCTGCACGGTTCACCCAGTCTGCCCAACAAGATAAACTCACATGTGACATTTTTTGTGCATACCTTACCTTGATTTGTACCTGTCTTTTTCAGGGCACAGACCGTATAAGTCTGCCCAGCACTATCCCCGCCTCCCAACCACCAGCCCTGCCTCCCACCACCGGCTAAGCTTCTGGGGATCCCTTCCTTCTGAGCAGGATTCCTTTATGTTTATCCCACGCATTGTTAAATTCCGTTACTGTTTTCATCTCCACCACCTCCCGCGGGAGGGCATTCCAAGCATCCACCACTCTCTCCGTGAAAAAATACTTCCTGACATTTTTCTTGAGTCTGCCCCCCTTCAATCTCATTTCATGCAATTTTTGGCGACTTGTGTATATTTAGGGGGATAGTGTTGGGTGGAGAGTGGGTGTTCTGCCTATCTATAGAGATAACCAGCAATATTCAGTCACTATCCTTGTAGATAAGTGATTTAATATAGGCCACAAAAAGGCTGTCCAAAGTTAAATCTCTTAGCTGTACGGATATGCTCCTAAATTTATGCTCCAAAATTTGCGCTCCTAAATTATGAGCGTAATCTGTGCTCCTAATTTAAGGCCTATTATGCTCATAGATTTATGAGCACAAATTTATGAGCATAAATTATAATCATAAATTGAGGAGTGTAAATTTAGGAGCATAACCTTTATAGCATAAGGCCCATAGCGGCAATAATCTCCACTCTGTATGTAATGTTCATTGCCACCTCTTGTATGGACCATATAAATGAATATTCATAAAGCATTTGTATGTCATGGTTGACATTTTAAAAAGCCCCACACAGGCTATGGGGTTTAATTAGTGACTCCATTGAATCCTAGCTTCCAAACCTGTGCTTTGCCTACAAATCCCCCCCCCCCCAACCTTTTTCACACTGCATTAGAATTTCACCTTGTCATTTACTACTGTGCTCTCTATTCTTGCTTTCTTGTTTGATACAAAAGAACTAATATCTTGAGAATTTGGGTTTGCTGAATCATGATATTTATAAGTCGACCAAGAGATTTCTCTACTTTCTTACTCTGCTATCTTCTCCTGCCTTCATTTTACCTAGGTAGCAGGGATAAAAGGAATATTTCTGGCCAACAAGAAGGTGGATGATCAAATAAAGACTTTTATCACTTATAATAAAGGCCGTGACTGGCGCTTGCTGCAGGCTCCCAATGTCGATCTGCGAGGAAACTCCATTCATTGTCTACTGGTCAGTATTAAGATTGAAAGAGCTCTCTTTAAGGTTAAATAACATTCAGTCTGTAATGTATCCCTGATAAATAAGGTTGTTGTTAACCATTAACTTCTCTTTCATCTGAATATGAGTGTATAGGAAATATACCATATTTTTCGGACTATAAGACGCACTTTTTCCCCCCAAATTTGGGAGGAAAATGGGGGGTGCGTCTTATAGTCCGAAGGTAGAGATTTAGCAGGCCGCCCGCCCTCCCTCTGAGTTTGGAGTTTGGACGCTGAGAATTGAAGTGGCCTCGCGAGACTTCAATTCTCGGCAGCCATTTTGAATCTCACCGAGACCGTCACAGGCAGCATACAGGAGGATGCAGAGCAGCGCGCTGGGCAGGAAAGAGGGGGCTCTTTCCTGCCCCAACGTCACTAGACCACCAGGGAAGATCGCGTGAGTAAGGGGAGAGGTCGTGACAGGGGCAGGGGGAGGGGAGGTAACCCTAGGGAGGGCGATCCCGAACTCAGAGGGAGGGATTCGGACAAGACGCACCGGAGCACCTAGGTTTTAGAGGAGGGAAAAAGTATGTCTTAAAGTCTGAATTTTTTTTTTCCTATTTCCCTCCTCTAAAACCTAGGTGCGTCTTATGGTCCGGTGCGTCTTATAGTCCGAAAAATACGGTATGTGGAATGAGTTTGAGTATTGTGTTGAATTGTGAGATGCTGTGACTGGAAGGTTTTTATATTCAACTGTTTTACATTTTTCGAGGCTGATGTTTGTTTGTTTGTTTATTTATTTATTATGACATTTCTACCCTGCATTTTCCCAAGAAAGCTCAGGTTCAATGCAGCTTATATAACAAATTAAGAAGAAGCATTACAAGACAATTAATATTAATACAAGAATACAACTATATAAAAACAAATTCTTTTCATATTAGCTGAACACATCTAAAGAAGTGGGCTTTGTTAACTTTTAAATGACATATAATCGGCTGAGTGCCTGATATACTTGGGCAATGAGTTCCAGAGTTTGGTACTTTGGTAAGAAAAATTAGCATTATAGTTAGTTATCTAGTTAGTGGCATGGATATCACCAGTAACCAAAAAGTGCTGGCTAGGGCCGGCTCAAGGGATAGTGGTGCCCTAAGCCAATTTGCTTTGGCAGCGCCTCCCTCCATTGCATCGCTTCCAGCACCTCCTCCCTGCTTGTTTAGCATCACGACTCCCTGGTCCAGTCTCTCTGTTCCCCATCCTTTGCCTGTCTCCCTGCGGGTCTGGCACTACTCCCTCACCTATATCACTCCTCCATAGTCTTGTAAAGATTACCTTGGTTGCCAGTGGCTGCAGCAGCAGCATGACAGACTTCCTTTGGCCAGTCCCTGGGTCTTCCCTCTGCCACTTCTCACCCACAGGAAGTTACATCAGAGCAGGGAGGATGTGGCAGAGGGAAGACCCAGAGGATGGCGACAGCCTGTCATGAACAGGACCACGTGGGAATGAGAGAAGTGAGGGAGCAGTGCTGGACTTGTGATGGGGGGAGGGAGGGAAAAGAGAAGGGTAGAGACCGGACTGGGAAGGGGGAAGAAAAGGCTTAGGGGCCCTTTTACTAAGCCATGTAAGCGTCTACACGCGCCCAACGCATGCCAAAATGGAGTTACCACCCGTTTACCGCGTGGCTCTTGCAGTAATTTCATTTTTGGCGTGCAGCCAAAAAATAATTTTTATTTTCGGCTGCGCGTATCGGCCGCACACCAAGTGGCATTTGCCGCGCATAGGTCATTACTGCCTGGTTACCGTGTAAGACTTTACCGCTAGGTCAATGGCTGGTGGTAAGGTCACAGACCCAAAATGGACACGTGGCAATTTTGATTTTTGCCACTTATCCATTTTCGGCAAAAATTTTAAAAAGGCCTTTTTTACTGTCGCACTGAAAAATGGATTGGCGCGCCCAAAGCCCACGCCTACACTACCGCAAGCCATTTTTCAGTGCTCCTTAGTTAAAGGACCCCTTAATCTGTAGACCAGATGAGGTTAGAGGCTGGGTTGTTAGGCACCCTTAATTGTCGGTGCCCTGGGCCAGAGCCTCAATGGTTAAGCCAGCCCTAGTGCCAGCAGTCAGCAATGAATCTCGATATTCAGCACTAGCCAATATCGTGGTACCAGCACTGCTGAATATCCAGATTATATTTAACCACAGTGGGCAGCGTTACAAAAAAAAATGCCGACTGCTATGGTTAAAGCCGCATTGAGCCTGCCATGAGTGGGAAAGCGCGGGGTACAAATGTAACAAAAAAAAAAAAAAAAATATATATATATATATATATATATATATATATAATGAGTAGGTGTGGGAGAGAAAGAAGTTTGCAAGGGGAGCCAATTAATGAACTAAATTCCCAAATTCTATAGTTTTGAAATAGGACTTTCGTTTTTAAAAATTTTTTTAACCACAATTCCTCCATCAAGATCTCCAAAGTACAGGTCTAAACATGCGTAGTCAGCTCTGTGGGTGCTGAGCACCCTGTTTTGCCCAAGGAGGGATAATCTGTATTGTATGGCGTTCCCGATCTTGATCCCGATATTGAAATGTTGGCGCCAATGCAAATAAGAATTAGCTGACTTTTACTCCTGATTCAGAGGAGGTGTAAATGCCAACTTGGCAATGTTTTTGGAGAATATGTGCGTTCCTGTTACAAAATATAATATATCGTGCAGCAAAGAGAGGGCGCAAAGTACAAAACAAGAGTCCAAAGAACAAAACCAAAAAGTACCAGGAGCCTTCAAAAAAAAAAGGGGAATAAAACCTTTAATCATGTGTTTTGAGGAACAAATCTTTGAATGGACCCGACACGGTCCATGTTTTGGCGCTGAGCGCCTGCGTCAGGGGTCTTCGCTTAAAATCAAATAGAGAAATACTCTCAAGAACAAACTCTTACCTGTTCAGTGTACAGCGCTGCATACATTTAGTAGCGCTATAGAAATGAGAAGTAGTAGTAGTAACGTACAAAAGAGGCAGTACATGGCAGGGGCGTACCTGGGTGGGGCCACGGGCCTGGGCCCCCGCAGATTTCGCCCTGGCCCCCCTCCCGCCGCCAGCCCTCCCCCGCTGCAGTTTCTTACTTTTGCGCCGAGGTCCGCTTCCTCCTGCGCCTTTAAAAATATTTCTTCAGCTGGCGGGGGGACCCCACCCCCGCTAGCCTACCCGAGGTGACGTTTTTCAAGTTCTTCGCCGCAGCCGACGTGCTGGAGTTGAGCGGCTGAATCCAGTTCGGAGTCTGACGTCGTGCGACGTTCGGACGTCGTGCGACGTCAGACTCCGAACTGGATTCAGCCACTCAACTACAGCACGTCGGCCACGGCAGACGAAGAACTTGAAAGACGTCACCTCGGGTTGGCTGGCGTGGGTTGGGGTCCCCCGCCAGCTGAAGAAATATTTTTAAAGGCGCAGGAGGAAGCGGACCTCGGCGCAAAAGTAAGAAACGGCAGCAGGGGAGGGCTGGCGGCGGGAGGGGGGGTGGAGAGAGTCGTTGGTGGCGGTGGGGGGGTCCGGTAATGGCGGCGGCGGGGGGGGGGGCTAAAATGTGCCCCCTCCCTCTGGCTCTGGCCCCCCCTACCGCCGGAGGCCAGATACGCTTCTGGTACATGGAAATCTAGCTCATGCGTATTCACTGTGGATATTCTGAAAACCTGCCTGGCAGAGTGTGTACCAAGGACTGGGTTGAGAACCACTGGAGTAGAGGTCCTCCTGAGGGGAGGGTTTCAGGGTCCCTCTGAATTGAGCCAGTAGGCTCTTTAATTCAATAGGGTTGCTTTCTTGGAGAATTTTTCACAGGTTACCACAGCCTCAAACAAGCAAAATTCCCATGCAAACTTCAGCTAATGATGCAAATGAGCCAAGAACTCACTCACATCTTCTAGCTAAATATCGCAGAAATGTGTATTAACCTGCAATCGTTTCTGCAGATTAGCACATAGGACTCACAGTTATGTCCATAGCCAGCCAGTAATAAACATTTAAATGACACTTCTCTTTTCCTGCCTGGTCAGCATAATGTAAATAGTACTGGATAATAATGTCATTAACCACTAACTTCTCTTTCCTTTTATAGCCTTTCTGTTCCCTGCACTTACACTTGCAGATGTCAGAGAATCCGTATACATCAGGGAGCATCTCAAGCAAGGACACTGCTCCCTGGCTGATAGTGGCAACAGGTAAAGACTTCAGTTTCCTTCGAAACTGCCACTTCACTGTGCTCTCTCATAGTTGGAATTTTTGAGCCAAATGATTCTTAAGAAAGACAATTTTATAACAGGGCATCTAGGCAGAGAAAACACATAGGTGCATCTGCTTTATAAAGGCAAAGGGCCCGAGATTCAGCCTGTGGTGATAAGTTTTTTATAACATGTACCTTTAAATGTCTAGGGGTCCCTTTTACAAAGCTGTGCCAAAAAGTGGCCTGTGATACTGTGGGTGCTTGTATTGGATGTACGTTGGAGAAATATGAGAAGAGCCACACGGAGGTGGAGGAGGTGCACTTGATCCCTACGAAAAACAGTTCAATGTAGAGCAGAGAGGGAGTAGGGAAGGTAGGCTCTTTCCAATCAGTGAAGGAGACGTATGGATGATAAGACTTTACTGGATAACATCAAAGGCGACTCGACACAGCTGCTGTGTTTCGGCGCCAAAGCATCTGCCTCAGGAGTCTTATGATGTTTTGTTAGAACGTAATGTTGAGCACAAAAAAAAAGGAAGTATTTGACACGATGGGATTATAACCCACAATTAGAAGAAATCAACTTTCATGGACTGTTAAAGCTCAACGTTACGATCTACCATCACATCATAAGACTCCTGAGGCAGGCGCTTTGGCGCCGAAACACAGCAGCTGTGTCGAGTCACCTTTGATGTTATCCAGTAAAGTCTTTTATCATCCATACGTCTCCTTCACTGATTGGAAAGAGCCTACCTTCACTACTCCCTCTCTGCTCTACATTGGATGCACTTTGGACCATTTCTCCTTTGCTTCTGGAAAAACGTTTTTTGGGGGGGCCAGGAAATGGACAAGCGACAGAATGAAAACCATAATGCTTCTATTTATGACCTGAGCCCTTAACGCTACCCATTGACTTAGTGGTAAGAGCTCACACGCTACCCATGTGGTAACTGTCCAGCATGTCCGGATTTCTGATTATCGCCTGGAACGCCCCTGCGGTAGAAAATAGAAAATGATTTTCTACCGTGGGTTTTCGGAGCACGCCAAACTCAAAATTATTGCCAGGCGCATGTGCTAGCCGGGTGGTATACCAATTTCACTTGTCCTCCACACGTGTAAGCCATTACACGCCTTTGTAAAAGGGCCCCTAAATAAGACCTTTTTGTTTTGATTTTTTTTTACCTCTCTGACTATGAAGGAGGAAAAGACTTCAGAGGCTTTTAATTTCCTGCCCTTTTGTTTGATGTCATTAAAAACATCATTTGCAGGGTGTTTCATGCAACATCATTAGTCTAAACAACCTCCTTCCTTTTTCCCTTTATTAATCGCAATTATTTTGCTTTGCTTTTGTTACCTTTTCAATTAAGAGCCCTTTTACGGAGCGGTGGCTAACCACTCACTTTTCCGGAACTACAGGCGGTCCATCGCGACTGCCGGCTGTAGTCCCACCCTGAGTGCGCACCATTTCTGGAGGTAAAAGAAAATCCCCAGAAATGGCTTGCGCGGCAGTAACCCGGCGATAATCGGGCATTGACGCTCACTGCCTGGTTATCGCCGGGTTAGTGTGGGAGCCCTTATTGCCACCCCAGTGGGTGATGGTAAGGGCTCCCCACGCAGTAAGAGTTCTCTTACTGCATGTCTATCAGTGGCATAATCGAAAGAGAACGACGCCCATCTTCTGACACAAATCAGGAGATGGGCGTACTTCTCTCAGGGTCGCCCAAATCAACATAATCAGAAGCCGATTTTGGGCGTCCTCAACTGCTTTCCGTCGCGGGGACGACCAAAGTTCACAGGGGCATGTTGGCAGTGTACCGAATGCGGAACGGGGGCATGGTTAACAGATGGGGGTCCTTGGCCGATAATTGAAAAAAGAAGGGCATCCTTGACGAGCATTTGGCCGACTTTACTTAGTCCAATTTTTTTCACGACCAAGCCTCGAAAAGGTGCCCGAACTGACCAGATGACCACCGGAGGGAATGGGGGGTGACCTCCCCTTACTCCCCCAGTGGTCACCAACCCCCCTCCCTCTATGCCAGCCTCAAATGTCATACCCAGCTCCATCACAGCAGTATGCAGGTCCCTGGAGCAGTTTTTAGTGGGTGCAGTGCACTTCAGGCAGGCGGAGGCAGGCGGACCCAGGCCCATCTCCCTCTACCTGTTAAACTTGTGGTGGTAAATGTGAGCCCTCCAAAACCCACCCGAAACCCACTGCACCCACATGTAGGTGCCCCCCTTCACCCCTTAGGGCTATGTTAGTGGTGTACAGTTGTGGGGAGTGGGGTTTGGGGGGCTCAGCACCAAAAGTAAGGGAGCTATGCACCTGGGAGCAATTTGTGAAGTCCACTGCAGTGCCCCCTAGGGTGCCTGGTTGGTGTCCTGGCATGTGAGGGGGACCAGTGCACTACGAATGCTGGCTCATCCCACGACCAAACGGCTTGCATTTGGTCGTTTTTGAGATGGGCGTCCTCGGTTTCCATTATTGGAGAAAACCGTGGTCGACCATCTCTTAGGTCGACCTAAATGTTGAGATTTGGGCGTCCCCGATCGTATTATCGAAACGAAAGATGGACGCCCATCTTGTTTCGATAATACGGGATGCCCTGCCCCTTCGCGGGGACGTCCTCAGAGATGGGCACCCTTAGAGATGGGCGTCCCCGTTCGAAAATGCCCCCTCCACGTGTCTCTGGGGTCATTTTACCTATTGCGGTAAAAAGGGCCCTAGTGAACGAGAAAAACAGCCCTTCCCGCTAGCGCTGGGGCCCTTTTTCCCACAGCTTGGTAAAAGGATCCCTCAGTTTTTACTTTAAACCTTAAAATGCCTTGTAGTACTTTCTCTTTAGTATTGATACTGAATTACCACAATGTAGTAAAAATGTAGGAAATGAGTGACTGCTTAGCTTGTGAAACTGGCTCTGTTTCACTTTCCTCTAGCTTCTTCAGAAGCTGCCAGTTTTTGCTACTCTTAGTTACTATATGGTTCTTATCCCCCATCAGTAAGTTTCATAAGCCTAGTACCCGCCCTCTGGACCGACTTCATCCTGTTGATATCATTTTGAAGGCGTGGTGTTCAGAACTGTACACAGTATTGTAAACGATGTCTCACCAGAGTCTTATACAGGGGCATCATTACCTCCCTTTTCCTGCTGACCATTCCTCTCCCTATGCACCCGAGCATTCTTCTAGCTTTCGCCATCACCTTTTCTACCCGTTTGGCCACCTTAAGATCATTGATTACGATCACACCTAAGTCCCGCTCCTCTTTCATGCACAAAAGTTCTTCACCCCCTAAACGACATTGTTCCCTTGGGGTTTTGCAGTCCAAATGCATGACCTTGCATTTTTTTTTATGTATTAAATCTAAGCCGCCAAATTCCAGACCATTCCTCTAGCTTTGCTACATCGTTGTTCATTATTATTTGTTGCATTTGTATCCCACATTTCCCCACCTCTTTGCAGGCTCAATGTGGCTTACAATACATCATGAGTAACAGAAATACATGAAAAAGTATACATTTAGTGATAACTGAAGGATTTGGGGTAGCATGATAGTGATAAAACATGATAGTATTTTGACAATCAAACATATTAAGAAATATATACTGTAAGAATTATATAAGAAAAGATACATTTAGTAGTAGCTAAAGGATCTTGGGTGCCATGATAGAGAAAAAACATGGTAGTGTTTTGGCAGGTTGACATAGTAGAGGCAGTTTTGGATGTTATACACACCATTAGAGGTGTCTACCCTATTGCAAATTTTGGTATCATCTGCAAAGAGACAAAGCTTACCAGACAGCCCTTCAGCAATATCGCTTTTAAAAATGTTATAAAACTGACTGGCTTAGGAACCGGTTGAGCGGAAGGCAACAGAGGGCAGTGGTAAGTGGCGCTCATTTCCTCAAAGTGAGCTCCATTTACCACTGCCCTCTGTTGCCTTCCACTCAACCGGCTCCTAAGCCAGTCAGTCACCTTAGGGCTCATACTGAAGGCTCTCTGTCATCTATGCAGAACTGTGTTAAAGGCTTTGCTAAAATCTAAATGAGACGGATGTTTTTGCACTGAAAACGTCCAAAATGAATGGCACTAAAAACATCCAACTTTTGAATGACAAAAACTAGGCATCATTTTCAAAAATGTGGCCATACAGGTGTCCCTGCAGAACAGAGGAGCAACCTAGTAGTTAGAGCAGTGGACAGTAAGCCAAAGGACACAGGTTCAAACCCCGCTATAACTCTTTTTTTTTGTTGTAAATGTGATCCCTCCAGGACCTGAAAAATACCTGGCTATGCCTGAATGTACATCACTTCAATAGCCTTCAGGCTTGCAGATGTTGTATATATTTAGGTACAATAGGTATTTTTCCATTCTGGAAAGCTCAGAATTATTTAAAACAAACATAAAGAGTTGATGTGAAACTTGACCCTGGGTCTCTTGTTTCAGGGTGGTCTGCACTAACCACTAGACTACTCAAACGCCTCAAACCATTCTTTCCGAGGGAAATATTCCGGAACCTGATACAGTCAATGGTAATAAGCCACATAGACTACTGTAATGGAATCTATGCGGGATGCAAGGACCAAATCATAAAGAAACTTCAGACCACCCAAAACTCAGCAGCCAGGCTAATATTTGGAAAACTGCGTTTTGACAGTGCCAAACCACTCCGAGAAAAACTGCATTGGCTACCAATCAAAGAACGTATCACTTTCAAAATCTGCACGGGATACATGACAGACCTTATCGACCTGCCAACCAGAAACACTACAAAATCCACATGATCATACCTAAACCTCCACTACCCAAGCAGCAAGGGACTCAAGTACAAATCCACCTATGCATCCAGCTTTTCCTACTTAAGCGCACAAATATGGAATGCATTGCCAAAAACTACGTTCAACCATCTAAACTTTCGGAAAGCACTAAAGACGGAACTGCTCAGTAGAGCATACCCCACCAACCCAACATAAAAAACCTGGCCAACAGTAACACATCATAACCAAAGACCATAATGAACACTACTTGTACCTCATTCCACCACATTAACACTTTGTATTCATTCATACCAAATGTTAATTTAGACTGGAATCGGCTAACGGTAATATGTAAGCCACATTGAGCCTGCAAATGGGTGGGAAAATGTGGGATACAAATAATAATAATAATAATACTCCTTTAACCTGCTTGCTGCTTTGTTCAGAATGGCCATAATACCTGCAGCTTCAATTTTAGGGGAGAGGGAGGGGACAGTAACCACTGGGGGATTAAGGAGGGGTCATGCCTTAATCCCGTCAGTGGTCAGCTGCTCAATTAGAGCAACTTTTTGTAACTTGGACGTGACTGAAACAGATCAAGATAAGCAGGTCCTTTTTTTAGTAGACATTCAAAAATCCCTATTGGACTTCCTACTTCTGGGCCTTCCCTATTTAGATGAACTATAGTGTCAAATGTCCAAATTCTGACTTTCCAAACTCAGAATTTGGAAGTTTGTAGCAGCTGGCCTTTTTAAAGGCATTTTAAGACATCCATCTGCTTTGAAAATGAGCACCTTAATAATCAAATGTTTACTTATTTAACACCTTAATTTATTTAAGTTATTTCCTTATGTGAGTCTGTGGGCTCAACAGGGTGATTTGAAGTAAACTTCGCTACCATGACCTGTGCAGTTAAATAAAGGGGAAAACATAACACACATTATTACAGGGATAAACAGTAGGGTTACTTCTATGAGAACACAGGTGATTTACAAATGAAAATATTAATAAGTAAAGTCAAAAGATGATTTCAGAAGCTTAATCTTCATAAAGGCTGTTCATAAATCCCATTAAACAAATAAATACACCACAGAGAAAGAAACACTTGATTTAAAGGTGTGCTGTGAATGCCACATTAAGACTTCCCGTAGCTCAGATTTTTCATCAACTAGTGTGTACCTTTTGATTTTTACAACACGCTTTACTTGACATGCCTTCTTTCTAAATTGCTTTCACATATCTGGCTCCATCTTTTCCTTGAAGGGACTGTCTTTCCTCCAGTTGTATTGAGCGATTCAGCATATTTAGTCTGTACTGTGCAGAATAATTATTCAACTTGCATAGTAACATAGTAGATGACGGCAGAAAAAGACCTGCACGGTCCATCCAGTCTGCCCAACAAGATAACTCATATTTGCTGCTTTTTGTGTATACCCTACTTTGATTTGTACCTGTGCTCTTCAGGGCACAGACCTTATAAGTCTGCCCAGCACTATCCCCGCCTCCCAACCACCAGCCCCTCCTCCCAACCAGCGGCTCTGGCACAGACCGTATAAGTCTGCCCAGCACTATCCTCACCTCCCAACCACCAGCCCTGCCTCCCAACCACCGGCTCTGGCACAGACCGTACAAGTCTGTCCAGCACTATCCCCGCCTCCCAACCACCAGTCCCGCTTCCCACCACCGGCTCTGGCACAGACCGTATAAGTCTGCCCAGCACTATCCCCACCTCCCAACCACCAGCCCCGCCTCCCAATCTTGACTAAGCTCCTGAGGATCCATTCCTTCGGCACAGGATTCCTTTATGCTTATCCCACGCATGTTTGAATTCCGTTACTGTTTTCTTGCCATCTTAAAGGAGAAAGTCCCGTTTCTGCACATCGAGCTTCTTTGATGTTACAACTCAATTGACCCCTGACACAGGCGCTGTGCACCGAAACACTACCCGTGTCAGGTCACTAAGGAGAGATTGATGTTCAAGTTATAAGATGACGGGGTCCTTTTACTAAGGTGTGCTGAAAAATGGCCTGCGGTCATGTAGGCGCGGGTTTTGGGCGTGCGCAAAATCATTTTTCAGCATACCTGTAAAAAAAGGCGCGTGTAGCGGATGCATGCCAAAAATGAAATGACCGCAAGGGCCACGGAATTGGCGCACATTGAGCGCGTGTAGGCTCTTACGTGGCTGAGTAAAAGGGCCCCTAAAGGAATTGTGTCCTGATTTTGAAGGTTCCTGGTGCTTCTTTTCATTATTCTAACTTACAGAATACTGCATGTTTCACACATCCTTCCCGCATTTATGTGCCCACAGTTATGCCAGGTTTATGGCTGGTGTAACTGTGGGGGCATAAATTTAAGGTGCACCAATATTGGGTTATGCTAGAATTCTATCATGGAATCTGGGTGTCCAGAGATCTGATAGACCAGGTTCCCACCATGCATCCTCGGGTCACCAAAATCGAGGTGCCCAGTTGTAGAATTTCCCCAAGTTATGTACAGTAGTGAATCTGTCTCTGTTAACTACATGGTGGCTGTCCTAATAATTCTGAGAACACCCCAACCTATTAATGCAGAGGCTTTGCAATTAATGTGCATTCATTTTGGCAATTATCATGTAGCAACTGTAAAATCGTACCACACATTAGTAAATAGGGGCTACCATTTTTTATGAAGTTAAATGGATTGATATTTAATGAGAGTTAACTGGGAAGGGATGGTTCCTACCCAATTATCTCCCACATACCAGGTCCCCGACTTGATATTCAGTTGCATCTAATCAGATAATGATTATATCATATCGTATCTGATCTCTCTGGCACTATCTGGTTAGGCTAAGCTAGAAGTTGTCCAGGCATCACTGATATTCTTTATTGGTTCCTGACTAACTATCCTAGCAAGTAGGATTGCATAAATGGCAAGCCTAACTTGCCCAGAAAACTCTGTTCCCTGTAATCTGGGCGGGAGTCCTCCGACTGCATTGCTACCAGTTGGGGGCAGTGCTTCGATATTGTGTCTTCCATCATTAGGGACGGGCAGGTTCCTTGGAGTCCTGCATAGCTTGCCTGTCTCTCACTATTGAAAATGTGATAATAAAACAGTGCCATCTACTGGCAGGACTATAGGTGGAGGACTTCTGCTCAGCTTAGAGCAGGAGTTTTCAACCCAGTCCTCGGAATACACCTAGCCGGTCAGGTTTTCAGGATACCCTCAATAAATATGCATGAGGATTTGCATACCCTACCTCCATTGTATGCAAATCTATCTCATGCATATTCATTGTGGGTATCCTGAAAACCTGACTGGCTAGGTGTGTCCTGAGGACTGGATTGAAAACCTCTGGTTTAGAGGGAACAGTGATGGACAACTATCCAAGTACCAGATCTGAGTATCAACAATACCCAAATATATTTCAATGACCAATGAAGCCCTAGATATTCAATGCTAGTGGCAGAAATGACCCCAACATTGAATATAAATACCCAGTATACTTGAATGTAACTCAACTTGAGCTACAACTGAAAAGGTGTGAGCAAAATCCAAATAAATAAATAAAAATATCCATGTATAAACCAGCTGGCAGCAGCCAGCATTTACGCTGTGGGTTGAATATTGCCAGGAATTTTTATTGGTAACCTTAAGTAGAGGAGTGTGGTAGCCGTGTTAGTCCACTCTTAAGGTTATTTTGTTTGATTTCTATTGGTAACCTTAGAATTCTGTCCAAGAAGGAATTATGGCACTGACTAATGGCATGCAGCTAGTTTTGGACAGAATGAAGTATGGTGGAGACTTTTTTTTGTAATTCCCCCAAATTAAAATAAGATTTTACATAACCATTTTTGTATAGAAAAAAATTTTAAAAGGTGTATGAAAAGAGGGAAAGAAAAGAGTAGAGACAAATATACAGTTGTTGAGACATTGTCAGTTTAATGGAGGAAGCTTGCATTTTCATCAGCATTTGAAAAGATTGCTTCCTTCCTGAATAACAACCAGGAACAGGGACCAGATAACTATAAAAGTTTGTAAGGAACAGGAGGTGGATAGCAGCAGAGAGAACATACTATCGTAATTTGCAAGAACAACCAACCTTTAACTCCTAGATTGCATACCTTGTATCTTTTTAAACAATAACTGTTTTTAATTATTATTATTGTCGTGTTGTTTTCATTTTTTTTTTAGGTAACATCGGTACTGAGCTGTCTTACGCTGATCCCAGTATGTTCATCTCATCAGATGGAGGAAACACCTGGAGGCAGGTACAGTACCTCATACAGTGTGCTCTATGGTGTTAATTCTCAAAAGGTTACCTAAAGTTAGAGGCCAGGATGCTGTTTACCGAGTGCAGATTCTGTAAGGGCTATTACGTGCCCAGTTGTCATAATAGAATACTAGCATAAGGTCCCTGTTTACTAAGGCGCGTTAGTGTTTTTAGCACGCCTACACTTAGCTGCTAAACATGTGGAGGGGTATAATCGAATGGGGACCCATCTCTAAGGATGTCCCGGCGAAGGGGCGGGGAAACCTGTATTATCGAAACAAGATGGGCATCCATCTTTCGCTTCGATAATGCGGTCGGGGACGCCCAAATCCCAACATTTAGGTCGACCTTAGAGATGATCGTCCCCGTTTTTCGGCGATAATGGAAACCAAGGACTCCCATCTCAGAAACGACCAAATCCAAGCCATTTGGTTGTTGGAGGAGCCAGCATTTGTAGTGCACTGGTCCCCTTCACATGCCAGGACACCAACCGGGCACCCTAAGGGGCACTGCAGTGGACTTCATAAATTGCTCCCAGGTGCATAGCTCCCTTACCTTGGGTGCTGAGCCCCCCAACCCACCCCCAAAACCCACTCCCCACAACTGTACAACTCTACCATAGCCCTAAGGGGTGAAGGGGGGCACCTAGATGTGGGTACAGTGGGTTTTGGAGGGCTCCCATTTACCACCACAAGTGTAACAGTAGGGGGGTATGGGCCTGGGTCTGCCTGCCTGAAGTGCACTGCACCCACTAAAACTGCTCCAGGGACCTGCATACTGCTATCAAGGAGCTGGGTATATCATTTGAGGCTGGCATAGAGGCTGGCAAAAAAAAAAAAAAAGTTTTTTGGGGGGGTGGGAGGGGGTTGGTGACCAACTGGGGGGAGTAAGGGGAGGTCATCCCCGATTCCCTCCGGTGGTCATCTGGTCAGTTCGGGCACCTTTCTGAGGCTTGGTCGTGAAAAATAATGGACCAAGTAAAGTCGGCCAAGTGCTCGTCAGGGACTCCCTTCTTTCTTCAATTATTGACCGAGGACACCCCATCTGTTAAGCACGCCCCAGTCCCGCTTTCGCTACGCTTCCGACACGCCTCCGGGAACTTTGGTTGTCCCCGCGAAGGAAACCAGTTGAGGACGCCCAAAATCAGCTTTTGATTATGCCGATTTGGGCGCCCTTAGGAGAAGGACGCCCATCTCCTGATTTGTGTCGAAAGATGGGCGTACTTCTCTTTCAAAAATAAGCCTGATAGGCGCCTTTAGGGATATTGTAGGCACGTACATGGTTAACACTGCTTAGTAAACAGGGCCCTAAGTCTGCACTTACATGTCTAACAAAATTGGTGGTGTAAATACTTACACCTAACTGTAGGTAGTTAGGTGGGTAACTGCAGGAATTCTATAACCCACATGCACAACTGCCAGACATGCTTCTGTCCTGCCCATGTCCCTCCCAGATCCCCCCCCCCTTTGCAATTATGCTCTAGAATTTACATGCTGAATTTATAGAATACCGACTAGGGACAGTTACATGTGTAATTGCTAACTACTGCCAATTATCACCAATTGTAGTCCATAATTGGTCATTAATGCCAATTAGCAGCTCATTAGCTATGTAAGTTAAACACACAACTGCCTTCATTCTTTAACTTGTACGCACAGCTTTATAGAATTAGGAGGAGATTCTATATATGGAGCCTAAAAAACTAGGTGCTGAAATCAGGGCCGACTAAGCATATTCTATAATCAGCACCTGGATTTCAGCGATATCTGCATGCATCCATTTACGCCAATGAAAACCTGATGCAAATCTCAGCACGTAGATTTAGGCTCACTGGGCCATATTCTATAACTAGGTGCCTAAATTTTGGAACGCCCATTTCCCCACCCATAACCACGCCCCTTTTTGCCTCCGCACGTTAGAAGTTCGGCACTCATTGTTACAGACTACGCTTAGCGAGTTGTGCACCTAAATTCTAATGAGTGCCAGTTAGTGCTCATTATCGCTTGTTAAGTGCTATTATCAGCGCTCAGCTTGTTAAAAGTTACATGCGACGTTATAGAATACGCGCCGATTTTGGCATCTAAATCTAAGTTCACTATATGGAATCCGGGTTTTAAGGGGTTATGTCTGAAAACTGTTTTGTTTGATGACCGAACGATATATGTGTTGGGAAATCACAGAAATAAAAGTATGAAAAAACAGATCTGAAATCAATTTTATATAAAATCTTGTTTTCCATGACTTTAAAGCAAGAGGTCTCAACTCAGTCCTCAGGACACACCCAGCTAGTCAAGTTTTCAGAATACCCAGAATTTGCATGCATTGCCTCTACGGTAAGCAAATTTATCTCATGCATATTAATTGTAGGTTTCCTGAAAAACCTCAATGGATGGGTGTGTCCCAAGGACTGCTTTGAGAACCTTTGATTTAGGGCAGGGATCCTCAGATTCAGTCCATAACCTAGCCTGGTTGTCAGGATTTCCACTTTGAACATGTATGAGATCAATTTGCATTCGCTGCTTACATCGCATGGAAATAGATCTCATACAGTGGTGGAAATAAGTATTTGATCCCTTGCTGATTTTGTAAGTGTGCCCACTGACAAAGACATGAGCAGCCCATAATTGAAGGGTAGGTTATTGGTAACAGTGAGAGATAGCACATCACAAATTAAATCCGGAAAATCACATTGTGGAAAGTATATGAATTTATTTGCATTCTGCAGAGGGAAATAAGTATTTGATCCCCCACCAACCAGTAAGAGATCTGGCCCCTACAGACCAGGTAGATGCTCCAAATCAACTCGTTACCTGCATGACAGACAGCTGTCGGCAATGGTCACCTGTATGAAAGACACCTGTCCACAGACTCAGTGAATCAGTCAGACTCTAACCTCTACAAAATGGCCAAGAGCAAGGAGCTGTCTAAGGATGTCAGGGACAAGATCATACACCTGCACAAGGCTGGAATGGGCTACAAAACCATCAGTAAGACGCTGGGTGAGAAGGAGACAACTGTTGGTGCCATAGTAAGAATATGGAAGAAGTACAAAATGACTGTCAATCGACAAAGATCTGGGGCTCCACGCAAAATCTCACCTCGTGGGGTATCCTTGATCATGAGGAAGGTTAGAAATCAGCCTACAACTACAAGGGGGGAACTTGTCAATGATCTCAAGGCAGCTGGGACCACTGTCACCACGAAAACCATTGGTAACACATTACGACATAACGGATTGCAATCCTGCAGTGCCCGCAAGGTCCCCCTGCTCCGGAAGGCACATGTGACGGCCCGTCTGAAGTTTGCCAGTGAACACCTGGATGATGCCGAGAGTGATTGGGAGAAGGTGCTGTGGTCAGATGAGACAAAAATTGAGCTCTTTGGCATGAACTCAACTCGCCGTGTTTGGAGGAAGAGAAATGCTGCCTATGACCCAAAGAACACCGTCCCCACTGTCAAGCATGGAGGTGGAAATGTTATGTTTTGGGGGTGTTTCTCTGCTAAGGGCACAGGACTACTTCACCGCATCAATGGGAGAATGGATGGGGCCATGTACCGTACAATTCTGAGTGACAACCTCCTTCCCTCCGCCAGGGCCTTAAAAATGGGTCGTGGCTGGGTCTTCCAGCACGACAATGACCCAAAACATACAGCCAAGGCAACAAAGGAGTGGCTCAGGAAGAAGCACATTAGGGTCATGGAGTGGCCTAGCCAGTCACCAGACCTTAATCCCATTGAAAACTTATGGAGGGAGCTGAAGCTGCGAGTTGCCAAGCGACAGCCCAGAACTCTTAATGATTTAGAGATGATCTGCAAAGAGGAGTGGACCAAAATTCCTCCTGACATGTGTGCAAACCTCATCATCAACTACAGAAGACGTCTGACCGCTGTGCTTGCCAACAAGGGTTTTGCCACCAAGTATTAGGTCTTGTTTGCCAGAGGGATTAAATACTTATTTCCCTCTGCAGAATGCAAATAAATTCATATACTTTCCACAATGTGATTTTCCGGATTTAATTTGTGATGTGCTATCTCTCACTGTTACCAATAACCTACCCTTCAATTATGGGCTGCTCATGTCTTTGTCAGTGGGCACACTTACAAAATCAGCAAGGGATCAAATACTTATTTCCACCACTGTACATATCCACTATGGAAATCCTGAAAACCAGGATAGGTTGTGGACCTCTAGGACTGGATTTGAGGACATCTGCTGTAAGGAAAAAATAAAGTGAAAGGTTCAATTTTTGGATATCTGTTTGAATAGACAATAGCTGATTAGTCTTTCTGAGACCCTGTTTGAATACATAGGAATATGTCATAGGTGTACAAAATACTTGTGCTAAATTCTTTTGCACAACAGTTTACCTCGCCAAAAACACCGCTGAGTAAAGTGCTACTGACTGATACTTTGTCACAATGGGGTAGATGTTCAAAGTGCCCTCAGCGGTGAAGTTAACCAGTTAATTTAAGCTGGATAACTTTGAATATTCAACTGCAACTAAAGTTGTCCTATAAAATTTAACTGCAGACAAAGTTTAGCCAGATGGAAGGGGATGGGATGTAATCAGTTGTACTTGACTATTTGACCTTAATGTGTAAGAGAAAATAAGGAATGCACCCTTACAAAGTTGTTTTGCTGTGTCCTCATACGATTCATACCATGGTTGTTTACAGATCTTTGAAGAAGAGTATAATGTTTGGTACCTAGATTGGGGTGGAGCCCTTGTTGCCATGAAACATACCTCACTGCCCATCAGGCATTTGTGGTAAGCAAAAATATCTATTTTTTTCTAGGTAAGGCAGCTTTCACATCTGTGCCGTGTGGATGTGTGTGAGTGTGTTATAATGCAAATATCTGTAAAATGTACCGTCACATTCCTGTAATTCATCATTCGTAAATTAGCAGTATGTCCGAGTCTTTGTTGAGATGAAGCATTATATTTTTGGCACATTTTTCCCCTAGATTCTATATAGTGCGACTAGAGTTGCGTGTATAGATCTGGGCGTATTCTGATTTATATGCGCAACTCAATTGGTAAACAAGCCAATCAGTGCCAATAATTGGATGTTAACAAGCAATTATCGGTACTCATTAGAATTTACGCTCACTACTCGCTAACCCCCCAAAATTCTGTGTATCGTGCCTTGATTTCTGCATGGAAATCGAAGCGTATTCTATAACAATTTTTGTAACTTAATTGGTTAACCAGCTAATCAGCTCTGTTAATTGGATGTTAACAAGCTATTATCAGCACTAATTGGCTTTAATTGAGATTTACACATGCAACTCGCTAAGTGTATTGTGTAGCATGCTGCACCTAAATTCTAAATCGCATAGTTGGAAAGGGGATGGGACGACTTCCCTATGATCTTGCTGGTTGTGTTCTTAGGGATTGGGGTGAGAACGATGTCATCTTTGTCTGCTGGGATTTGTCCTTTTGAAAACATGTATACAATGTGTTTGGTGTAGCATTCGCTGAAATATTCTGATGGGTCTTTCATCATATAGTTAGAGCAATTGTCTAGTGTGTGTGTGTTTTGTCAGTAATGTTTTTACTGTATTTACATTGGGTCATTTGAAAAAGGACCATATTCTGTCTGCTGCGGTGTGAACGTCATTTGTTTTGCATTCTTGTAAAAAGTCTAAGATGGAGAGACTGAATGAATTCTTTGCTTCGGTCTTCACCGAGGAAGATTTGGGTGGGATACCGGTGTCGGAAATGGTATTTCAAGCGGACGAGTCGAAGAAACTTACTGACTTCACGGTAAACCTGGAGGACGTAATGGGGCAGTTCGGCAAACTGAAGAGTAGCAAATCTCCTGGACCGGATGGTATTCATCCTAGAGTACTGATAGAACTGAAAAACGAGCTTGCGGAGCTACTGCTAGTGATATGCAACTTATCCTTAAAATCGAGCGTGGTACCGGAAGAATGGAGGGTGGCCAATGTAACGCCCATTTTTTAAAAAGGCTCCAGGGGAGATCCGGGAAATTATAGACCGGTGAGTCTGACGTCGGTGCCTGGGAAAATGGTAGAGGCTATTATTAAAAACAAAATTACAGAGCACATCCGAGGACATGGATTACTGAGACCAAGTCAGCATGGCTTTTGTGTGGGGAAATCTTGCCTGACCAATTTACTTCAATTCTTTGAAGGAGTGAACAAACATGTGGACAAAGGGGAGTCGGTTGATATTGTGTATCTGGATTTTCAAAAGGCGTTTGACAAGGTACCTCACGAAAGGCTACAGAGGAAATTGGAGGGTCATGGGATAGGAGGAAATGTCCTATTGTGGATTAAAAACTGGTTGAAGGATAGGAAACAGAGAGTGGGGTTAAATGGGCAGTATTCACAATGGAGAAGGGTAGTTAGTGGGGTTCCTCAGGGGTCCGTGCTAGGACCGCTGCTTTTAATATATTTATAAATGATTTAGAGATGGGAGTAACTAGCGAGGTAATTAAATTTGCTGATGACACAAAGTTATTCAAAGTCGTTAAATCACGACAGGATTGTGAAAAATTACAAGAGGACCTTACGAGACTGGGAGACTGGGCGGCTAAATGGCAGATGATGTTAATGTGAGCAAGTGCAAGGTGATGCATGTGGGAAAAAAGAACCCGAATTATAGCTACGTCATGCAAGGTTCCACGTTAGGAGTTACGGACCAAGAAAGGGATCTGGGTGTCGTCGTCGATAACACACTGAAACCTTCTGCTCAGTGTGCTGCTGCGGCTAAGAAAGCGAATAGAATGCTGGGTATTATTAGGAAAGGTATGGAAAACAGGTGTGAGGATGTTATAATGCCGTTGTATCGCTCTATGGTGCGACCGCACCTTGAGTATTGTGTTCAATTCTGGTCGCCGCATCTCAAGAAAGATATAGTAGAATTGGAAAAGGTGCAGCGAAGGGCGACTAAATGATAGCGGGGATGGGACGACTTCCCTATGAAGAAAGACTAAGGAGGCTAGGGCTATACAGCTTGGAGAAGAGACGGCTGAGGGGAGACATGATAGAGGTATATAAAATAATGAGTGGAGTGGAACAGGTGGATGTGAAGCGTCTGTTCACGCTTTCCAAAAATACTAGGACTAGGGGGCATGCGATGAAACTACAGTGTAGTAAATTTAAAACAAATCGGAGAAAAATTTTCTTCACCCAACGTGTAATTAAACTCTGGAATTTGTTGCCGGAGAAAGTGGTGAAGGCAGTTAGCTTAGCAGAGTTTAAAAAGGGGTTGGACGGATTCCTAAAGGACAAGTCCATAAACCGCTACTAAACGGACTTGGAAAAATCCAAAATTCCAGGAATAACATGTATAGAATGTTTGTACGTTTGGGAAGCTTGCCAGGTGCCCTTGGCCTGGATTGGCCGCTGTCGTGGACAGGATGCTGGGCTCGATGGACCCTTGGTCTTTTCCCAGTATGGCATTACTTATGTACTTATGTATTTGTGGTTTCTTTAGGTTTGATCTTGTCTTTGTTATTTTGTGTTCAAACTATTGTGCGAGCTTACTTGCAGAGGGTGGTGCTTCTGCTGATGCCAGTACATCTTGGGTTTTCAGTAGGTCGTTCATGAGTTTGAATATTTTTTTGTGCTGGTCAGTTCTGGGTAGGCATATGTGCTTTAGTATTCTGCTTTAGCCTTCTTTATGTTGTGTATATGTTCTTATGGCTTTTCTCTGTTTAATTATGCTTATGGCTGTTTTGTTTTTGGCCCATGTTCTTTCAAGTTTCCTGCATAGTTTTTTCATGTGTAGTAGCTTGTCATTAAACCAGGGACGTGGTTGTTTTTTATTGCTTGTTTTCGTTTTAAGTGGTGCTGTTTTGTTTAGTATGGTTTCACTTGTTTCATTTCAATTTCTCATGAAGTGGATCTCCTTGAGTGGTATGTTACTATGTTCATTCATAGATGTTGTCCAGAAAGTTCGATTGTCCACCTTCCCTCTAGTTGTGTATGTGTGTGGTGTTCTTGGTTCTCTGTTCTTGCCATTTTCTTTCCATTGTAGTGTAAATGTGAGCTTGCTGTGGTCTGACCATGGTACCTCTTCCCATTTGTGGTTTTCTAATATGTGATTGTTGTTCGCTGAGAATTTAGGCGCTAGTGTGTCTAATATGTGGCCTTTTTTGTGAGTTGAAGTGCCTTGTGTTGTTTTGAAGTTCCATTGGTTTATTAAGTTCGTTAGAGTTCTGGTGTTGGTGTCATTTTGCTTTTCTAGGTGCAGATTGATATCCCCTAGTAGTTGGACATTTGATTGGATTGTACAGTTGTTCGATACAAACTCCATGAAATCTTCTTGAGCATTTGACCAACTTCCTGGGGGGGGGAGGGGGGGCGATAAAACAGTATGATACATAGTTGATCAGATAGTGTTGTGTTTGAGATTTTGCATGCCAAAATTTCAATTGCTGAGGATATATGTTTAGCGACAGGTTCTACTAGAAGGATTTGTATATTATTGAAACTCCACATCCCTTCTTTTTAGCTCTGATGGTGTGTATTGTTTTGTATCCCAGTAGGCAGAGGTCATTCAGTGTTGGGTGATCTTCAAGGTGGAGCCATGTTTCTGTTATGAGCAGTAATCCTAATTGTTCTGTTTCTATCCAGTCTCTGAGTAATGCTGTCTTGTTAACTGCCAATCTCACATTTATGTATCCTATTGGTATCGGGATATATTTATCATATTTAATGTTGGTGTGTTTAATCACTTGTAGTTGTCTGTATGGTCTGTCAGTTTTGGGATTGTGCTCTGTTGATTTAGCTTTGCATTTTTGGTTGTTTGTTTGGTCTCTATTATGTTGTGTGGGCTATGATTGGGCTGTTCCAGTTGTTGTTGTGAGCATCGTCTGGCAGTGATGCGTATGGGGATGTGTATGGTGAAGCAGCTGGTATTATTGTTATTATGTAGTAAAAAAAATCCATGTCCTTAGGTTGACCATTTTGATGGGTGCTTAGGCTCAAGGGGGGAGTCTTTCTGTATTTGTTCTCAGTGTTTTCAGTGTATTTGTTCTCAGTTTGTTTGTTTTTTAAAGTGTACATGTTTGTGTGATGGGATTCAGGGGTATTTGTATTTGTGTGTTTGTGTGAGATTAGGATGGCCTCATATATCTATCTTGGTTGCTGATGAGGCTTGTCGATTTCTCCATCGTTCTGACTTCCCGTTTAGGCAGACATCGTCAGGTGAGTGTGATGATTCACATCTGATCTGGGGTGGTTTGCGCTGGGCGCCAAACTGAAGGATCACATCTGGGGATTGTTTCCGTGTGAATGACTGTCACAATAATTCTGCCTTGGTGAAGAGTTGCTCTTCAGTAGCAGTGATCAGATAGAGGGTAACAGTGAGAGGTTGCCCTTCTCAGGTAGTGTTAACAGAAGTGTGCTGGTATAGTAAAAATCATTCATGGTTAATACTTTCAGAGGTTCTTCCAAGGCGATGGCCTTACTTCGGTTCCTGCACGTGGTTGAAACCAGTTTCTGCTGCACCATTCCCAGTGTGCTGTTTTCAGTGTGCCGTCTCGAGCAGACCCCTGTCTGAGCGCAGCATGGATGGTGACGTCTCCTTCACTCTGTGGTCCGGTTGCTCAGCCTGTGTTGTGTGGATGCCGCACAGGGCACAGCATGGATGCTGATGTCTCCTTTTCTCTGGTGGTCACAGTGCTTGTACTGCAGGAGGGGCATCTCTCCTTCGCGAATCGATGTTGTTTTCCTGGTTTCCCTCTCTGCGTGGTGGTCCCCATGCTGCCCGTCCCGCTGCCGACTGGGAGCTGTCACCACCTGCAGCACTGTGCGCCTGGTTGCGCCGGAGCTGCACTCTGAATGGGCCTCACTGAGTCTGGTCACGCTGATCACTCTGCTCGCAGCAATCCGGCCGTGCCCGACTGTGCAATATACAGCTGGGGGACCTCCAACGGCGCTCTTGTCCTCGGCTGCTGTTTGGGATGCCACCTTTGTGGAGTAGTGACACAGCTGCATGGTGGTGTGGCATGTCTGCCACACCAATTTCGCTCTCATTTTTGGGCTCACAGTCACGGCCTAGCCACGCTGTGATCACCCCCCCCCCCCCCGCCCTCTATACCATCCCACTCCCGCCATTCGAGGCAGGGGGAGTACAGCGTGCACTCAGTGGTTGCTCCTCCGGGCCTCTACCCTTTGAGAGATTGTTTGATTGCAGTCCAGTGGGTCGATCCAGGCAAGAATCAGCTGGGTCACCAGGGAGCTTCTCACAGGGCTTTTTGCTCGGCGGCCATCTTAGCAAATATGAGTGCTAAACTAGTATTCTAGTATTACGGCATCTTAGTAACAGGACCCCTAAATGAAATAGTGTGCACTAAAATGAAATAAAGCTAAAGTGACAATGCACATTCCTGGTGAATAGCTGTCTACAGGACATTATTACGGTTATTGATTATTCTGTTTAGCATGGCTTGAATGAGATTGAAGACTTAATTATCCTTTAGACCATAATGATAGACCTTCCTGATCACCCAAGGCACACCAGCTGGACTGTGAGAAGAAGCTTGGCAAAAATAAATAAATACATACATACATACATTTATATGCCAAATAATATGAAAAAAAGTGCAGGGTTTGCAACAAAAGCACCAGGGGGACAATTCTATAAGTCGCTGCCCCCTTTTAGGTACCCTGATTCCGCACCATGAGATTCCATTCTATACAGGTACCTGTGTGCACTTTTCCCTCTAAGCTGAGCAGGAGTCCTCCATCTACAATCCTGCCAGTGGGAGGTGCTGTTTCACTATCACATTTTCAGTTGTGAGGGACAGGCAAACTCTGCAGGACTCCAGAGAATCTGCGTGTCCCTAGCAATTGAAAACACAATAATGAAGCACCAGCCCCCACTGGCAGCAATGCAGTTGGAAGAGTCCTGCTCAGCTTAGAGGGAACACTGCCTGTCTGCGCAGATTCCATTATAGAATACTAGTAGAACCTGGCATTGGCGCATTTAACTTTTCCACACCCTCACTTACATTAGCTATAGATCTGGAGAAAGTGTGCTCAGCAGGGGCGTAGCCAGACTTGCGTGGGAGGGGGGTACACAGCTCGAGGGGAGGGGGCACATTTTAGGCCCCCCCTGCCGCCGCCCCCTCCCGCCGCCATTGTCGCCCCCCCCCATCTCTGCCGACCCCCCTCCCGCCGCGAACCTGCCCCCGCCGCCGTCTACCTTCCGTTTTGCTGGCGGGGGACCCCACTCCCCGCCAGCCGACGTCCTCTCCCGTAGAACGCAGCGGCACTGTCTGGCAGAGAAAAGTCTTCTTCCTTGCATGCTGACGTCCTGCACGCAAGGAAGAAGACTTTTCTCTGCCAGTGCCACTGCGTTCTACGGGAGAGGACGTCGGCTGGCGGGGAGTGGGGTCCCCCGCCAGCAAAACGGAAGGTAGGCGGCGGCGGGGGCGGGTTCACCGGGAGGGGGGTCCCCACTGAAATCTACGGGGGCCCATGCCCCCTCAGGCCCTACGTAGCTACGCCACTGGTGCTCAGCATGCGCCACAATGAGACTACTGCCAGGCCAGCACGCCCTCTTGGTGGTAATTTCAGATTTGTCATGTGCCCATAATGCCTGGATGAATTATTTATTTATTTCCTCCTATGCACGCCGGTTCCGTCGGTAATTGGCACTCGGCGCATGCCAACTGGTCACCGTGCGTTTAGCGCGTGAGCCTTTACTGCTAGATCAATGCGTTCAGGCCGGTTTTGGGCATGCACTAGTTTTATTTTTTCCACAGTCCCTTTTCCCGTCTCATTAAAAAAAGACCATTTTTTTGTAGATGCAGTAAAAACTGGCCGGCCGCATGCCCAATACACAATCACAGGCCACTTTTTACCACGGCTTAGTAAAAAAAATATGTAAATGCCAACTCCGCCCATGCTCCTCTAGGCTCCTCTCATGCACTGTCCCCTTGCATTTATATGCTTTGCAACTTGCATGTACCCTTACAGAATAGCGCTTAGTTGCTTTGTTGTCAGTTATGCATGTATAAATGTGGGCACCCAGTTATAGAATTGCTCTTCACCTGTTTAATACCTACTAGACTGCAGCAAGTCTATGGATTTGACTTAGTTGCAATTTTAAAACAATGGCTCTATAAGCAATCACCTTGATATTCAGTGCTCTTTAACCGGTCAGAATGTCTGCTGACCAGCTAAATAGCCCTTAACCGACTATCCACCGATATTCACTGGGGGATAACTGGCTATCCCCAGTTAGCTGATAGCAGGTTATATCGCGCGATATAACTGGCTATCTACTGATTTTTAGATCGGGGTTAGCAGCCATGTTTGGCCACGTCAAACAGTGGTATATCTTTGGCCAGTTTGAAGATAACTGGCTGTCTGAATATTGAACTAGCCGGTTATCTTCAAACTGCCAAAAATAAATAGGATTTTCTATGCCGGTCACCAGAAATGGCCCGACATTGAATTCCCATGCTTGGCACCGACTGCAGGAGTTAGCTGATCCAGCTTCTGCAGTCTGAATATCGGCCTCAATGATTTTTAAAGCGACAGCATGCTGTTCCTCAGCAATGCTACCCTGGGTGACTCCAGCCCTGTCAGATCTGAGATGCTAAACAGGATTACGTCTGACAAATACTTGGAGAAGAGACGACCAGAAAGCAACTGAAACCACTGCAGCGTCCTGCCAAGAATGTCACTGCCATGCGGAGGACTGAGATTGCCAAAACCCATGAAAAAACAATAAGATACTAACAACCCCCATGTTGTCAATTTTGAAAGCTGAGAGCAAAATTAATTTATTGTATTTCATTTCCTTAGAATGTGGGCTACTGTTGATATTTCCATCATAAACATTTTATGTCACAGTTTCTGCATAGTCTGGAATTAATGTCCTACTCATCTGTTTTATTAATGACAACACATTCACATGATTATACAGTAGATTCACTGTTATGATACCTCTTCAACAAGGCATACCACAAAGATCCCTCCTATGAACGCTAACGCAGTACCGCTTTATCTCCCATTCCGAGCTTGAATCTACTATGTCCTCATCAAGACATACTCCAATGACCCATCCTATGAACGTTTAATGGAATACCGCTCTATCTTTATGTAATACCTCTTGTATTTCTTACTCCGGAAATGCGATCGCCATGACGGAACAATGTAAGCCACATTGAGCCTGCAAATAGGTGGGAAAATGTGGGATACAAATGCAGTAAATAAATAAATAAATTTAAGTATAAAGTAAGAGAAGAAGATACTTATTCACATATAGATGTCTCTAGTCACTATTTACTAAACTACCTTAATGTGAATATTACCATATGTTACCAGATCATAGTAATTCTCTTGTTAACCACCTAAGAAACAGCATGGAACTCCCCCCCCCCCTACATAAGCGTTATAAGCCATGCCTAAAGTTAGGCACAGTTTATAGAATAGCACTAAAGTACAGGGGTCATATGGAAAATGTAGGTATATCCATTTGCACCAGTGGAAATGTGGTGCAAATGCCCCCATCTAAATTTACATGCGAACCCCCTTATTCTATAATCGCATGGGTAACTGGAATTCACACCCATGCTCCACCCTAAAACGCCCTTGACCTCCCATGTCCATGCCCCCTTTTCCAGGACTTGGAGGAGCCCTTTTACAAAGGCGTGTAAGGGCCTACATGCATGCAGCTAGCATGTGCGCCTGGTGGTGATTCTGAGTTTGGCGCATGCTGAAAACCCGTGGTAGAAAATAATTTTTCTGTGTTCTACAGCAGGGGCATTCCTGACGGTAATCGGCAGTTGACGTGTGCTGGATGGTTACCGCATGGTTAATATGTGAGCCCTTATCGTTAAGTCAATGGGTGGCGTTAAGGGCTCAAGCCGTAAATAGATGCGTGCTGTTTTTAATTTTGCCACGTGCCCATTTCCCGGCTCCAAAACACCCCTTTTTTTCCAGCACGCATCCAAAACACGCGCCCACACTACCACAGGCTACCTTTTGGCACACCTTTGTAGAAGGACCCCGGAATAAGCAGAGAATGCACCTTTCAGTTAACATGTGTTAAATAGTAACATGTTCCCAAGCAGGTATACATATCCGCGCCTTTAATATCGGTAGCAATTTCTGCAGGGTTTTGTCATGCTATTTTGTAATCACACAAGGAGGCCCATTTTACGCAGAGCATTGAGATCAGAATTGAGACTTTCATCTCGGAAAATGCTCAGTTCTGGTGAGATTTTGCAAGGGTTCAATTGAACACATAGCATTTTGTATAATAAGTGTAAGGACTGTTAGGAGTGCACATGTATTTGCCAGCACATGCATTGGGAGCAGCCGTTTTATACATAACTAGTGCAACCAAGCCCGTTTCGTCAAATATGTAAACGGACCCTAGGAAGGCTTTTGTCTAAGCAATTTCTCCTCTCTCCCCTGCCCTCCCCTCCATGTCTTGCAATTCTTCCCTCCCCTCCCATCCTCCCCTCCATGTCCTGCGATTCTTCCCTCCGTGACCCGTGATTCTGACCTCCCCTCCATGTGCAGCGATTCTCCCCTCGCCTCCCATCCCCTCCATGTCCAGCGATTGTCCTGTGCCCTGCCCTCCCCTCCTATTCGTTTGTAACATCCTGACGTCAGCTCACCTACAGCGTTCCCTTCCCTCTCACTGTTCCGCCCTCCTCTGATGTCATTTCGTCTTTACGCGAGGGCGGGACAGTGAGAGGGAAGGGAACACTGGAGGCTTGCTGATGTCAGGATGTTACGAACCCAACCAGCCATAGAATGTTGAGGTACAACTTATTATATAAGATGGTCTAGATTCTATATATGGTGACTGGAATTTCCATGGAAAACAAACAAAAAATACACCTAGGCGTGTTCTGTAAAGTATGCCTAAATTTTATAGAATAGGTTTCACGCGGTATATAGAATAATGCTGAACACCTCTCCACATGACCAAATATAGTCGTGGCCATTTACACCATGTTTTACTTGGCATAAATCCTGATGCCTAAATTAGAAGCAGATGAGAAGATTCTATATATAGCGTCTAAAAAATTGGTGCTCAAATCAGTGCCGACTAAGCGTATTCTATAATCGGTGCCTAGATTTAGTTGCCGATTATAGTGTTTAAATCTGTGTCCATCTGTTTATACCAATGAAAACGTGGTGTAAATCCCAGCACGTAGATTTAAGCGCACTAGGCCATATTCTGTAACTACTACTACTTATCATTTCTAAAGCGCTACTAGACATACGCAGCGCTGTACACTTGAACATGAAGAGACAGTCCCTGCTCGACAGAGCTTACAATCTAATTAGGACAGACAAACAGGACAAACAAAAGATAAGGGAATATTAAAGTGAGGATGATAAAATAAGGGTTCTGAACAAAGTGAATAAGGGTTAGGAGTTAAAAGCAGCATCAAAAAGGTGGGCTTTTAGCTTAGATTTGAAGAAGGCCAGAGATGGAGCTTGACATATCGGCTCAGGAAGTCTATTCCAGGCATATGGTGCAGCAAGATAAAAGGAACTGAGTCTGTAGTTAGCAGTGAAGGAGAAGGGTGCAGATAAGAGAGATTTTCCCAGTGAACGGAGTTCCTGGGGAGGAATGTAGGGAGAGATGAGAGTGGAGAGGTACTGAGGAGCTGCAGAGTGAATGCACTTATAGGTCAATAAGAGGAGTTTGAACTGTATGTGGAAACGGATAGGAAGCCATTGAAGTGACTTGAGGAGAGGGCTAATATGAGCATAACGACCCTGGTGGAATATTAGTCGTGCAGCAGAATTTTGAACAGATTGAAGAGGAGAGAGATGGCTAAGTGGGAGACCTGTGAGAAGCAAGTTGCAATATGATAAACAGTGTGATGACAATGCTCCTTTTTGCCTGCATGGATTAGAAGTTTTTACACACATTGTTACAGAATATGCTAAGCAACTTGTACGCCGAAATTCTAATCGGTGCCAATTAGAACTCATTATTGCTTGTTAAGTGTTGTTATCAGCCCTCATTAGCTTGTTAAGTTATGCGCGTTGTTATAGAATCCATGCCAATTTCGGCGTGGATCTCTAGGTGCACTATATGGAATCTGGGGGAAAGCGGGTGTATTCTATATCAATATGCGTAGATTTTAGAAATGCCTGTGCCCTGCCCTGCCCATGCGTACCATGTTACAGAATAGTCTTAGCGATTTGTGCGCATAAATCTTAATTAATGCCAATTAGTGCTGATAATTGCTTGTTAGCATTCAATTAACAGTGCTGATTATCTAGTTAAGCAATTTAGTTATGTACATTGTTATAGAATACGCTTCGATTTCCATGTGGAAATGAAGGCCCCACATATAGAATCCTGGGGAATGAGGGGAATTCTGTAAATGGTGCTCAAAAATCGGCCAAAGAAAACCACCCCAAAGGGGTGGAGGTACACTGGTTCCTACGTAAAAGGTTGCAGAAGCAAGAAGTAGGAAAGGTAGGCTCTTCTAAAAACTGGAGGAGACGTCTATAAAGGAAACAATTCTTTATTGCAAGTGAAGTGACGACAACTCAACACAGCTGTGTTTCGGCGCTAGCACATGCCTTCTTCAGGAGTCTAAAACATAAGATTTATAAAAACACAAAAAACAAATAATCAAAGCATGCCTAATACCATAGATAGAAAAACATATCTTTGTAATAAAAATGTATAGAAATTAAAAACATATATATCAAAACATCAACAGAAATAATATTTTTTTATATATAAACAAACAAATCAATATAAATGTATCAAATATCAAACATATAAATGGCAAGAGGCGTACTCACTCGCAAATGCGCAGTAGAGACCCTCTCTGTCCTGCCCCCACGTCAATACGTGATGACGGGGACGTGACGGAGAGGGAACCTGCGCACCTGCGAGTGAGGGAACTGCCGTCGCCACCGCTCCCCCCTTCCCCCCCGGAGTCCCCTCCGCCACCCCTCCACCCGGGCCAGGTACCTGGCTTCACTATTCAAACCGCCGGAACACAGCTCATCTGAGCTGCCGTTGGCCTTCCTTACCTGCCTGTGTCCCGCCCTTGCCGACGTTACGTCACACGAGGGCGGAACACACGCAGAGAAGAAGGAAGGCCGACAGCAGCTCAGATGAGCTGTGTTCCGGCGGTTTGAATAGTGAAGCCAGGTACCCGGCCCGGGTGGAGGGGTGGCGGAGGGGACTCCGGGGGGGAAGGGACTCCGGGGGGGAGAGGCGACGGCGACCCCGGGGGGAGGGGCGGCGGCGACCTATCCGGGGGGGGCCCTTTCAACCCCCCCTTCCTTTACTAGCCCGTTTTTACGGGCTCAACGGCTAGTTATTTGTATAAGATACAATGGTGTTGTACTATTAGATTGTAAGCTCTTTGAGCAGGGACTGTCTTTCTTCTATGTTTGTGCAGCGCTGCGTATGCCTTGTAGCGCTATAGAAATGCTAAATAGTAGTAGTAGTAGTAATACAAGCATAAAAAACACAAATGGGTCACAAAAATGTAGTAACTATATATTGTAAAAAATAATAATGAAGTGATGGTAGGATAGCTGTTATATAGTTATCAGCATTAAGTACTTCCCACTGCTTATGTATGGAAGAAAAGCAAAGAAAACCTAACCAAAGTGGCCATATATTATATACACCACCACGCTGGTATCGAAAATTGGGGAGAAAAAGCCTCAAGGTGCTGCAGGATCAAAATCTGATTTCACTAGCAACACATACTCCCGTTGACCAATCGCTGACCATAAGGGGATTCGTACCTCATCATAGGCAAAAAACCACCTGAATATTTTCCACTGTTTAATTCAGCAAAATGGAGCACTTGTCATGCTTTCTAATTTTAGGAAAAATTATCGCTTCGTAACTGTCCTTAAACAGATTCAAACAAGAAGTTAATAAAACACTTAGCTTCACGTTCGGTGTTTTGATACTGATGGTTGCCTCGTCCTCCTCTTCCGCGGCCGATGTTGGCCAGCTTTTCGCTATAATGCTGGTAAAAGCTGCGTCAGGGGTCCTCTACGGAAGGTAGGTGCTTCAAATGATCCACTGCCACACATTTTGCTGAATTAAAGAGTGAAAATATTGGGGTGTTTTTTTGCCTATGATGAGGTACGAATCCCCTTTTGATCAGCGATTGGTCAACGGGAGTATGTGTTGCTAGTGAAATCAGATTTTGAACCTGCAGGCACCTTGAGGCCTTTTCTCCCCAATTTTCAATACCAGCGTGGTGGTGTATATAATATATAGCCACTTTGGTTAGGTTTTCTTTGCTTTTCTTCCATACGTAAGCAGTGGTAACTATATATTGCACAATAATAACTACATATGAACACATAAGAGGACCTATCCAAATTAAAAGAAGAAAAAAAGGAAAAAGGGAGAACAAAACAATATATATATTGAGGGGCATAATCGAACGAAAATGTCTATCTCCATGAGCGTTTATCTGCGAGAACGGGTCCGTGAAGGGGCGGACCGAACCGTATTTTCGAAAAAAATAGACGCCCATGTTTTATTCGACAATTTGTGAGCTGGGCGTTTTTGTTTTTCAGCGATAATGGAAAATGAAAGCGCCCAGCTCAAAAACGAATAAATCCAAGGCATTTGTTCGTGGGAGGGGCCAGGAGTCGTAGTGCACTGGTCCCCCTCACATGCCAGGACACCAACCGGGCACCCTAGGGGGCACTTTTACAAAAACAAAAAAAAAGGTAAAAGAGCTCCCAGGTGCATAGCACCCTTCCCTTGTGTGTTAAACCCCCCAAATCCCCCTCAAAACCCACTGCCCACAAGTCCACACCATTACTATAGCCCTAAGGGGTGAAGGGGGGCACCTACATGTGGGTACAGTGGGTTTGGGGGGGTTGGACGACTAAGCATTAAGCAGCACAATTGTAACAGGTAGGGGGGGGATGGGCCTGGGTCCACCTGCCTGAAGTCCACTGCACCCCCTAACAACTGCTCCAGGGACCTGCATACTGCTGCCAGGGAGGTGGGTATGACATTTGAGGGTGAAAATAAAAAGTTGTGAAATGGCATATTTTTGTGGTGGGAGGGGGTTTGTGACCACTGGGGGAGTCAGGGTAGGTCATCCCCGACTCCCTCCAGTGGTCATCTGGTCATTTAGGGCACTTTTTGGGGCCCTATTCGTGGAAAAACAGGGTCCAGGAAAAGTGCCCTAAATTCTCGCTAAAAACACATATTTTTTTCCATTATCGGCGAAAGGTGCCTATCTCTGATCGGCCGATAACCACGCCCCAGTTCCGCCTTCACCACGCCTTCGACACGCCCCCATCAACTTTGTCTGCATCCGCGACGGAGTGCAGTTGAAAACGTCCAAATTCGGCTTTCGATTATACCGCTTTATTCGTTTTTGTGAGATAAACGTCTATCTCCCGATTTGGGTCGCAATATAGGCGTTTTTCTTTTTCAATTATAAGCTGGATTGTGTTATATAACCAAAATAATAAACCATATTTAAAACAAATTGTCAAATAGATATTATACACAAAAAAAGTAAAGAAAACAAAAGTTAAGAAATAATACAGTATGATCCAATTAATCTACTAACCTTATGATGTATAGCTGTTTGTGTAAAGTCCATAGTTTGTTACAAAAAAACTTTCATATAAGTTATAAACTTCCTACAAATAAAACTCAAGGCTGACTTATTATAAAGATAAATTTTTCTAAATAGCAAGTGCACGTGAAATAAAACATGTATAAAATACAATCCAACAGGTCCTCTGTATGTAATGTATGTATATATATAGACGTCTCCTCCGCTCAAAAATCGGCGCTAGAAAAAAATCGGCATTAAGCATTATTCTACAAAGGGTGCTACAGGATGAGCACCCTGTACAGAATGGCGCTTAGAGTCAATTCTCATGCCTAAAGTTGAGCGTCAGTATTAATGCCAGCTGAAATCTGGTGTAAATGCTGGCACCCAACTCAGCATTTCGTCCCATAAATGGTGCTATTCCATAACACCGCATACAAAATTTCAGAATGCCCCTGAACCACCCATGCCTCTCTCCTGGCCATGCCAGCTTTTAAGTTGTGCGCTATGGGATCTAGGCACATAAGCACATAAGCACCGCCACGCTGGGAAAAGACCCAAGGTCCATCAAGCCCAGCACTCCGTCTCCGACAGCAGCCAATCCAGGCCCCAAGAACCTGGCAAAACCCTCAAATTTAATAACGATCAGTGATGGACTTTTACTTCAGGAATCTATCCAGACCCCCTTTAAACTCAGCAAGGCCAGCTGCCGTCACCACCTTCTCCGGCAATGAGTTCCAGAGTCTAACTATGCGCTGAGTAAAGAAAAACTTTCTCCGATTCGTTTTAAACCTACCACATTCTAATTTCATCTTGTGTCCCCTGGTTCTATTATTGTTAGAAGGTGTAAACAAACGCTTCACATCCGTCCGCTCTACCCCACTCATTATCTTGTAAACCTCTATCATATCACCCCTCAGCCGCTTTTTCTCCAGGCTAAAGAGTCCTAGCCGTCTTAACCTCTACTCATAGGGTAGTCGTCCCATCACTTTTATCAAGCAGATGTGCGTGCAAATTTAATTTAGTGCCAATTAACTTTAATAGTTATTGGTTAAGGCCAATTAATTGATAGCTAAAGACTTGTTAACCAAATTAGTTGTGCCTGCATCTTGGATCCGTACTGAAATTCTGGCATCGTATATAGAATCTGAAGGAATACGCATTGAAAATAAAATGAGCAGAACAGCTCAGCAGCTTTCCACATGGAAGTGTCAGCTTTTCCCTGGGGAAGTGACAAATTTGTTGCTTCCACTCTAAGGTACAACCTGCCCGTTTTACAAATCTACACATAAAAGTGCCGCCAATTACGTACTGAGGCCACAATTTGTATTGCTTTTCAATTAAGAGACAGAAATAAGCAGGGGATTAAGGTGAATTACCTCCATAATCCCTCATGTAAAGCCTCAGGCAAAATAAGCACATTTTAGAATTTTGCGGAAGCCTTTGAGCTGATGTAAACACAATGGAGACATTGTTTTCCCCCATAAAAGTGTGTTCACTTTATAAAATGGTTTATACACATGTAGATTTTGGCCTGCCCAAGCCATTCGTAAATCATGGCCCTCATCACCTCTTCTTGAAATGGTGCAGATCTCCAAACAGTGGCTTTCTGAAACCACCATTTACATATGTATGAAACATAAACATTTAAATGCTGTTACTTATATACATATATTGTTTCTAAAATACAAGCCATAGATGCCTAGCAGGGGCATTTTCGAAAGAGAAGGGCGCCCATCTTCTGACACAAATCGGGAGATGGGCGCCCTTCTCTCAAGGTTACCCAAATCGGCATAATCGAAAGCCGATTTTGGGCGTCCTCAACTGCAGTCCGTCGCGGGGACGACCAAAGTTCACGGGGGCTTGTCGGAGGCTGGAAAAAAAAATCAAGCCATTGTGACATCACTGAAGAGGTTGACTGTTAGGCGATGGTGGAATGAGGCATTATGACATCACAATATCAGCTCTGATTACCAGAGCCTGAATCTCTTCACAGTAAGTAGGGGAGTTATTAATATGGGCTACCCTGGCCTTAAGATATGTTATTTTACCACTAACTCATGCTATTTTAGCACAGGTCTCGGTTTATTCAGTGGAACATTACTAATAACCAAGGTTAACAGTAAAATAACTCATCTTGGAGTGGAGGAGTGGCCTAGTGGTTAGGGTGGTGGACTTTGGTCCTGGGGAACTGAGGAACTGAGTTCAATTCCCACTTCAGGTACAGGCAGCTCCTTGTGACTCTGGGCAAGTCACTTAACCCTCCATTGCCCCATGTAAGCCGCATTGAGCCTGCCAAGAGTGGGAAAGCGTGGGGTACAAATGTAATAAAAATAGATACTATTGGAGATTCTACATGGAATGTTGCTACTATTGGAGATTCTGTTACTACTAGTTGAGATTCTACATGGAATGTTGCTATTCCACTAGCAACATTCCATGTAGAAGCCTGCGCGGCCACATTGGTGGAATAGCAACATTCCATGTAGAATCTCAAATAGTAGAACCAGTGGAGGAGTGGCCTAGTGGTTAGGGTGGTGGAGGACTTTGGTCCTGAGGAACTGAGTTCAATTCCCACTTCAGGCACAGGCAGCTGCTTGTGACTCTGGGCAAGTCACTTAACCCTCCATTGCCCCATGTAAGCCGCATTGAGGCTGCCATGACTTGGAAAGCGCCGGGTACAAATGTAACAAAATAAAATAAATAAATAAAAATCTTATGGTTTAAAAGAAAAACAATATGTCCGTCAGTTTTTTCACCAGCCCAGAGAATAACACTACCCCCTACCTCCAAGTCATGAAATGTTCTAATGTAGCCACCAAAAAACTTTTCTTCTCTTTATTTATTTCAAAAATTCTGGGCTTAGAAGCAGAAACTTGGTTGCAGTCAGCCGAGGCATTTAAGGAAATCGCTGCAGTTAGCTGAGGCATTTAAGGAAATCCTCTTTCCCATCTGAAATAATAAAAAAACAAAAACCTTTGCTTTTTTTTTTTTTTTTAAAGAAAACAGCATTATCTATAATTTGATTGTCAGAAAACATGACTCAGAATGACTGAACATTTTTGAAGTTTCCTAATAGAACTGGGTAACTATTTTCACTGTGGTACCTTTTCATATTTTTCTTTAAATGTCACAGAAATGCTCTTCTTTACCAGAAAATGTTTTCAGACTGATTGTTCACAAATGTGTATTTTTGTCTGTTAAAATTACAGGCTGAGCTTTGATGAAGGAAGGTCCTGGATTAGGTACAGCTTTACTTCATCTCCTCTTTTTGTAGATGGAGCCCTGGTGGATCCAGGCATAGAGACACAGATCATGACGTAAGTAGGATGGACTTCACTTAAACATATTAACATACCAGGCTCCCTCCTTCTCCCACCAATCCCCAAGACTTTTCATTCTGAACAAAAGGGAAAACATAATCCTTGAGTGGTATAGCCACGAGGGGGGCTTTGGGGGCTGGGCCTCCCCACTTTGGTCTCACCCCATCCCCCAAATTGCAGTACTGAAGAACTGAAGAGCTCCATGAATCCCTATCCTGAGGAAGTTGGTGATCTGCTTTCCAGCCATTGACACTGACATTCTTCACACATGTTCAGTTCATGCACATGAAATGAGCATGGGCGAGGGGTGTCGGCATCATTGCACCAGGGGAGGGTCAGACTGCGGAACTCTTCAGCTGATGAGACTTGGGCATCCCCGCCAGCAAGGGTAAACTTTTTAATGAAGGGGGGAGAGAGGTCGGAGAGGAATGGGTGTCTCCCTAGTCCACCTAGGCCGTCCCCCCCAAAAATGGGCTGCTACCTTTGCCTCTGGTATGCAGTGAATCAGAACCTTTCCCTCCCTCCTGTGAAACACTCACCATTCCAAATCTGAGCTGAAGACAAAAATACAAGAGGGCAAATGGATCCGTTGGTCTATAAGACAATTTGTCTAATGGCTCGATTAGTCTAAACAAAAGAGGAGAAAGAATATTGATGCAAAAAAGCTATAATTTTGTAAGAAAAAAACTACAGCAAGATATAGGTGTCAGTTCTTTTAATTGTCAGAAATTAAAGATTAGCACGCTAACTTTGTGGAAAAAGTTAAATTTTTAAACATATATACAGTACAAGTGAAGAAAGTTAATATGACAAAATGAAAAAAAGCACAAACATTTGTCAGTGTTGTTCAGTCCCTGACCTCTACCCAAGGGAAGACACATTTTGCTTCCAGGTGAAAAACGTTTCTTCCATGTTCTAGTAACCTGCTGCTCTCGATCTAGTGAAACAAGGAAAGATTCTATTTTTGTGAGTGAGGTCTGCCTTAATAAAGCTTAACTGTGGAGGAGTGGCCTAGTGGTTAGGGTGGTGGACTTTCGTCCTGGGGAACTGACGACCTGAGTTCGATTCCCACTTCAGGCACAGGCAGCTCCTTGTGACTCTGGGCAAGTCACTTAACCCTCCATTGTCCCATGTAAGCCGCACTGAGCCTGCCATGAGTGGGAAAGCGCAGGGTACAAATGTAACAAAAATAAAATAGATACTATTGGAGATTCTACAGTGGAATGTTGCTACTATTGGAGATTCTACATGGAATGTTGCTATTCCACTAGCAACATTCCATGTAGAAGGCTGCGCAGGCTTCTGTTTCTGTGAGTCTGACGTCCTGCACGTGCAGGACGTCAGACTCACAGAAGCAGAAGCCTGCGTGGCCACATTGGTGATCTGCAAGGGCTGACTTCTACATGGAATGTTGCTAGTGGAATAGTAGCAGCAGTGGAGGAGTGGCCTAGTGGTTAGGGTGGTGGAGGACTTTGGTCCTGAGGAACTGAGTTTGATTCCCACTTCATGCACAGGCAGCTCCTTGTGACTCTGGGCAACTCACTTAACCCTCCATTGCCCCATGTAAGCCGCATTGAGCCTGCCATGAGTGGGAAAGCGCGGGGTACAAATGTAACAAAAAAAAAATTGCTACCACTAGTGAAGAGAGAGAGAAATTTCCTTTTCCTCTGAGCAAGGAATGAGAGAGGAAGTTCTTCTCCTATGTGGAAGACAGAGAGGAAACTCTTTTTAGCTTCAGTCAATTTTATAGACATATCAATTTTCGAGACTTCATAGTACATTTCATCTTTATCTCTAACATTAGCCAAAACGTCTCATTAGATGAATTGCCCTATTGGACGGATTGTCTATTAGCCGAAATGTACCATTGGACTAATTGCCATTAGACCATTTGTCTGTTAGTCGAACTGTGATTAGATGAATTGTACTAAACCCTGCTTGTTTCACATGCTGTTTACTAAACTCTGTTAAAGGTTTGTATCTCATGCTTTTTTAATTGCAAAAACTAAGGGGCCCATTTACTAAGCTGGGTAAGCGTCTACGTGTGCCCAGTGTGCGCCAAAATGGAGTTACCGCACGTCTACCGCGTGGCTTTTACGGTAATTTCATTTTTGGTGCGCATCCGATACACGTGACTGAAAAATAATTTTTATTTTCTGCCGCGTGTATCGGACGCGTGCCAAATGACATTTGGCGCGCGTAGGTCATTACCGCCCGGTTACCGCATGAGACTTTACCGCTAGGTCAGAGGCTGGCGGTAAAGTCTCAGACCCAAAATGGACGGGCGGCAATTTTGATTTTGCTGCACGTTCATTTTGGGCAAAAACGTTTAAAAGGCCTTTTTTACGGGTGTGCTGAAAAATGATTCTGTGTGCTTCCAAAACCCGCGCCTACACGACCGCAGGCCATTTTTTAGCGCACCTTAGTAAAAGGACCCCTAAAGCACGTTAGAAAAACCTCTGCAGTATATGTTGGGGCACTCCCAGATTTTTTGGGAGAGCTTCCATGTAGTTAACGCAAAGAAATGTTCTCCATCATATATTAATTGCAATGCAGATAACGCGCCAATTCCATTTTGTCAAAGTACACCATATTGGGCCAGATTCTGTATAAGATGCCTAAAAAAATCTGCGTGGTAAACATTTCCGACTAAGTGTATGCTATATGTGGCACAATGTATAGAATAAGCGTAATTGATATCCCAGTACCTAAAACTACACGCCATCATTTACACCAGGGGCGTAGCCACGGGTGGGCCTGGATGGGCCCAGGCCCAGCCACTTTCCCTCCAGGCCCGCCCAACCAACGTCCGCCCCGCCCCCACCCGCACCTGCTTACCAGCTCCGTCGACGGACGGAGAGACGACCCTCTTCTGCCACCCGGCAATGGCATCCAGCCTTCAAAAAGAAAAGCGAAGAAGCGCATCGCGTCTGCTCTGCACTGCGCTCATCACGTCAGCCCGTCAATCACTGTGTCCTGCCCTCTGATGTAACTTCCTATTTCCTCGAGGGCGGGACACAGTGATTGACGGGCTGACGCGACGAGCGCAGTGCAGAGCTGACGCGAGGCGCTTCTTCGCTTTTCATTTTGAAGACTGGGTGCCGGGTGGCAGAAGAGGGTCATCTCTTCGTCGACGGAGCTGGTACCTTTGCTTACTATTTATAAGAGAACCCCTTGTATTTTGTATGATTTGCTGATTGGGTATCTCTTCCTCTAATTACTATCAAGTTGTATGGCAGCCATATCAGATTTAAATAGTGCCATTTTGGGGCTAGTGTGTGTTTGCATATGCAGATACTTGTCTAGGGAAAGACATATAATATACAGATATCTTATGGGGTTTTAAAATGTGGATTCAGGTTTGTGCTGTTGTTTTTAGCTGGCTATTTAGCCACTCACCAGATTTATGAATATAGACTGAGCTGTTTTTATGACCCCTGGTATAGTCAATATGCCAGCACATAGCCTTATTGGGACTTTAACTTTTTTTGTATTCTCCATTTGCTAATAAGCGGATCAATATTTAATGGCAGCAGTGAACCCCATTTCTTAAAATGCTGACTGTAGCATTTTGAAAAAAAAAAATACATATGTTGAATGTCACATTCAGGGCAATCCCAAGAAACACTACTCACACCTAGTGCCCACCCATATTAACTCTGGGCCCACCCAAAATGTCAGGTCTGGCTACGCCACTGACTTACACCAATGAAAATATGGTGTAGATCCCTGCATGTAGATTTATGCGCACTTGGTCATCCTATATAATAATTTGCACCTCCAAAGTTCTACGTCTGGATGCCTGGGTTCATAGCATCCATAACCACTCATTGCCCCGCCCTCGCGTCAAAATGTAATGACATCAGAGGGCGGAACAGTGAGAGGGAATGGAAGCCAGCACCAGCCAGCCAGAGAATGTTCAGGTACAAATCGAGGGGAGGAGAGAATCGTGAGGGGAAGGAGGGAGGGGGGAAGGGGAGGGTAGGGGAGGGCAGGGCAGAGGAGAATGGATGGGATGGGAGGACAGTAGAGGAGAGAATCACGGGACACAGATGGCAGGGCAGGAAAGAGGAGAATCGCTGGACATGGAAGGGAGGAGAGGGAAGAATTGCTGGACATGGAGGCATAGGCGCCGACTCTGTGGATGCTGTGTGTTCTTGACCACCCCCAATATTTGACCTGCCCGAAGTCCCGGAATGGAAGTTCCCAGCCAGCCCGACCTGCGCTGCCCGCCCTCTTCTCCCAGTCCTTAGCCTGCTCCTCTCCTTCCTGCGTGCCGCCCAGAATTTAAAAGTTCTTACCTCCGGGTCCGGTGACTGTAGTGAAAGGTGAGCAGGCTTGGCGCTTCAGCCTACCTTCCCTTCTCTCTCAGCTCTGCCTCTGGTCCTGCCCTTGCGGAAACAGGAAATGAGGGCGGGACCAGAGGCAGAGCTGAGAGAGAAGGGAAGGCAGGCTGAAGCGCCGAGCCTGCTCGCCTTTCACTGCTGCCGCCGGACCCCGAGGTAAGAACTTTTAAATTCTGGGCGGCACGCAGGAAGGCGAGGGGCAGTAGGAGGACTGGGAGAAGAGGGCGGACAGTGCAGGTCGGGCTGCCACTCGGGAGGAGAGAGAGAGAGAGGGAGGGAGGCGGGGTCCTGGAACTCGGAGGAGAGGGGGGCCTGGAACTCGGAGGAGAGGGAGGGAGGGAGGGGGGCATGGAACTAGGAGCCTGTACACCGTACGTGTTAATGAGCACCATGTCAAACTCAGAATGGCCGCAAAGCAGGAACTTGCGCCACAACTGGCCGTTGACATACAGACTCCTGCGCCGCTCAAACTCCATCATAACCAGCAGGGTGGCGGGAAGCAGGCGAGCGCAGAATTTGCACCACAACTCGCCTCCTAACGGTTCCCTTAAAACATAATTGCCATTACATGATAACCTTGCTAGTGCCCATTTCATTTGTGTGAGAAACGGGCCTTTTTTACTGGTATTCTATAACTGTGCACATAAATTTCGGAACAGCCACGAAACACCCATTTCCCTGCCCGTTTTGAACTGCACACATTAGAATTTAGGCACAGTTCAGTACAGAATACACTTAGCGAGTTGTGTGCATAAATTCTAATTATTGCCAATTAGTGCTCATTATTGCTTAAGTGCTGTTATCAACGCTGATTAGCTTGTTAAGTCGATTAAGTTATGCACATTATTATAGAATTAGTGGAACCATTCCTGTTTCCTCAACAATGAAATGGGCCCTAGGAAGGCTGTCATGTAAGCTTTTTTTTTTCTCTCTCCCCTGCCCTCCCCTCCACATCCAGCGATTCTCCTCTTCCCTGCCCTCCCATCCGTGTCCCGCGATTGTCTCCTCTACTGTCCTCCCATCCCATCCATGTCCATCAATTCTCCTCTGCCCTGCCCTTCCCTTCCTCCCTCCCTCCCCTCGATGTCCCGCGATTCTCTCCTCCCCTCAATTTGTACCTGAACGTTCTCTGGCTGGCTGGTGCTGGCTTCCGTTCCATTCGTAACATCCCTCCTGATGTCATCTCGCCTCCAGCATTCTCTTCCCTCTCACTGTTCCGCCCTCTGATGTCATTACGTCTTGATGCGAGGGCGGGACAGTGAAGGGGAATGGAACGCTGGAGGCTGGTTGACGAGAGGAGATGTTATGAACCCAGGCAGCCAGGAGATGTTACGAACCCAGGCAGCCAGACATGGAACGTTGGAGGTGCAAATTATTGTATAGGATATGCTTGTTTTTCAGCATAGAATGCTAGGTGCGATATATAGAATCTGGGGGTATCTTCCAACTTATGGTATATATACACATATATGCATATAAATGCCAAAATTCTGCCTAAGCATTACTGTGCAAATACACATACCGGGGTAAATTCAATAAGTGATACCAACATTTAGGTGCTGGGATGATGTGCGCTGAGCGTGAATTCTATAACGGCAGTTCTGCACGGAACTGCCCTTGTAGATGTGTAAATCTGCAATTTCGTGCCTAGGCTTAAGTTAAGTAGTATCAATATGCATCTCAAAAGTCAAAGCTAAAAGCTTTTTAGAATATGATTGTTAAGGATTGCATAAAAAGAGTTCAAAAAAGAAAAAGTATTTAAGAGCTACAGGTAGATCAATGACTATGTGTACAGCGCCATGAGTACATGGGACGCTGTTCCCAAATGGTATATGCTGTCAGCTACTCTGATGATCCCCGTTAGTAAAGTAACAAAATTAATGTGAAGATTTAAAGGTTGTGTGATTCTGGACTGTGTGAATTACAAGAGTTGGGATTGTTTGGGACAGAATTGAGTGAATTTCAGAGTAAGTCCCCACACCAGTACTGTAAGGTCCTCTTAAATAGATTAGGCTTAGGTGTGAGCATTTTACGCCATGTCAGATTTTGATGTAATCGCTTGAGCCTAGCACATGTATATCCAACATTCAGGTTCAAACATTTACACAGGCTCTGTGATTGGTGTGAGTTCTCACACTTAAATTAGAGGTAACGTGGAGGGGCATAATTGAACGAAAACGTCTATCTCCATGGGCGTTTATCTCCGAGAACGGGTCCGTGAAGGGGCGGACCGAACCGTATTTTCGAAAAAAAATAGACGTCCATGTTTTATTCGACAATTTGTGAGCTGGACGTTTTTGTTTTTCAGCGATAATGGAAAATGAAAGCGCCCAGCTCAAAAACGAATAAATCCAAGGCATTTGTTCGTGGGAGGGGCCAGGATTCGTAGTGCACTGGTCCCCCTCACATGCCAGGACACCAACCGGGCACCCTAGGGGGCACTTTTACAAAAACGAAAAAAAAAGGTAAAAGAGCTCCCAGGTGCATAGCACCCTTCCCTTGGGTGTTGAGCCCCCCAAATCCCCCTCAAAACCCACTGCCCACAAGTCTACACCATTACTATAGCCCTAAGGGGTGAAGGGGGGCACCTACATGTGGGTACAGTGGGTTTGGGGGGTTGGACGACTAAGCATTAAGCAGCACAATTGTAACAGGTAGGGGGGGGATGGGCCTGGGTCCACCTGCCTGAAGTCCACTGCACCCCCTAACAACTGCTCCAGGGACCTGCATACTGCTGCCAGGGAGGTGGGTATGACATTTGAGGGTGAAAATAAAAAGTTGTGAAACATCATTTTTTGTGGTGGGAGGGGGTTAGTGACCACCGGGGGAGTCAGGGGAGGTCATCCCCGATTCCCTCTGGGGGTAATCTGGTCATTTAGGGCACTTTTTGGGCCTTATTCGTGAAAAAACAGGGTCCAGGAAAAGTGCCCTAAATTCTAGCTACAAACGCATACTTTTTTTCCATTATCGGCGAAAGGCGCCCATCTCTCTTCGGCCGATAACCACGCCCCAGTTCCACCTTCACCACGCCTCCGACATGCCCCCGTCAACTTTGTACACTTTCGCGATGGAGTGCAGTTGAAAACATCCAAAATCGGCTTTCCATTATATCGATTTATTCGTTTTTGTGAGATAAACGTCTATCTCCCGATTTGGGTCGAAATCTAGGCGTTTTTCTTTCAATTATAAGGTGGATACTAACATAGTAGATGACGGCAGAAAAAGACCTGCATGGTCCATCCAGTCTGCCCAACAAGACAAACTCATATGTGTATACCTTACCTTGATTTGTACCTGCCTTATTCAGGGCACAGACCGTACAAGTCTGCCCAGCAGTACTTCCCACCTCCCAACCACCAGTCCCGCCTCCCATCACTGGCTCTGGACAGACCGTATAAGTCTGCCCTTCGCTATCCTCGCCTCCCAACCACCAACCCCTCTTTCACCCACCCGCTCCGCCACCCAATTTCGGCTAAGCTTCTGAGGATCCATTCCTTCTGCATAGGATTCCTTTATGCATATCCCACGCATGTTTGAAATCCGTTACCGTTTTCATCTCCACCACCTCCCGCGGGAGGGCATTCCAAGCATCCACCGCCCTCTCTGTGAAAAAATACTTCCTGACATCTTTCCTGAGTCTGCCCCCCTTCAACCTCATTTCATGTCCTCTTGTTCTACCGCCTTCCCATCTCCGGAAAAGATGTGTTTGCGGATTAATACCTTTCAAATATTTGAACGTCTGTATCATATCACCCCTGTTCCTCCTTTCCTCCAGGGTATACATTAGAGGTATGTATTGTATAAGGGAAAGTAGGTGCCTGGGACTGGAGATGAGCCTGGGGATCACATTAATAAAGCACTCAGGAGGTCTTTTAGAAACGCGTGCTAATGGTTAGGAATATATGGGAGTCTCTAGCATTTACTACACGCTTATTTTTAATGCACGCTGAAAACGCTAGGGCACCTTTAGTCTCATATTTTCCTATTATTTAATGGAGTTCTCTTTAACTTTTTTATTTATATTGCATACATTTTTGTTTTCTTGTATATATATGAATATCTTGTACATTGCTCAGAAGTACTCAATGGGCAGTATAGTAAAATAAACTTGAAATGTTATAGTATAGATAGCATATGTGTGATCTTCACCCCAATCCACTCAGACTCTTCCCATGTGTTTGTCCATCTGTAATCTACTCACAATACAGATAGGCACATATTTACAGCATAGTGTGTAAACAGATTTTTGGCCCATAAATGTTAGCACTTTCTTTATAGAATAATCCCTAAAGTGGCAATTATAAACTTGTTCTAAGGTTTTGTGATTAACGCACATAACAGATAAGCTTTGCAATTGCAAAACCTCTGAAACTGTCAAGAGCATTCCCTGCATGTTAAACAAGGCAACCATACAGTTTATACAATGCATTAATAGTATCTCTGATAATGTGAAATGCAATTAGCCACACTTCTGAATGTATACCTAACTGTATTGTATTGGCAGCTACGTTAACAGTGAATGTGTGGTGATAATCTCCTTATTAAATGAAAGACGCATTCCCAGGCTGTGCCAAAGCCCCAAAAGATTTTCCATGCTAAGTGTTTAGGGCTAGATTCTGTATATTGCGTCTAAAAAATCAGCGCCGAAAAAATACATCTAGGCGTATTCTAGAAAGTACGCCTAAATTTAGTCACGGTTTATAGAATATACCTAGCGCCCGTCCGCACGACTAAATGTAGTCATGGGCAGTTATAACAAGTAAATTAGGTTCGGACATAGAGGCCCTTGTACAAAGTGGCGGAAAGCCCAATTTGGGCTTACCACTTGCAGTATACAGGTCCCTGGAGCAGTTGTAGTAGGTGCAGTGTACTTCAGGCAGGCGGACCTTGGGGGGGGGGGGGGGGGGTTGGGGGGCTCAGCACCCAAGGTAAGGGAGCTATGCACCTGGGAGCAATTTGTGAAGTCCACTGCAGTGCCCCCTAGGGTGCCCGGTTGGTGTCCTGGCATGTGATGGGGACCAGTGCACTACAGATGCTGGCTCCTCCCACGACCAAATGGCTTGGATTTTGCTGTTTTTGAGATGAATGTCCTTGGTTTCCATTATCGGTGAAAACCAAGGTCAGCCATCTCTAAGAGTGGTCATCTCTAAAGTCGACCTAAATGTTGAGATTTGGGCGTCCCCGACCGTATTATCAAAACTAAAGATGGACGTCCATCTTGTTTCGATAATACAGGTTTCCCTGCCCCTTCGTGGTGCTGTCCGTAGAGATGGGCGCCGTTAGAGATGGGCACCCCCATTTGATTATGCCCCTCCATGTTACATTAGTGCCTAATTCAACTTAGTAAAAAAGGCCCCTCAATTATCATAGTGCATAAAAATCAATGAATTTTATAAAATCATCCTTTAGCAGTCCAATCAGTGTAGGAGGTGACGTGCTTCTGTGTACGAAAGAGCGGTTCTTGAGGGTGATTGTGTCTGATGACCTTAAGTTGGCCAACCAGGTAGAAAAGACGATGCTCAAAGCCAGAAGGATGCTCGGGTGCATAAGGAGAGGGATGACCAGCAGGAACAAAGAGGTGATAGTGCCGTTGTACTAGTCTCAGGTGAGGCCCCATTTAGAATACTGTGTGCACTATGGAAAGATATAAACAGGATGGAGTCAGTCCAGAGGGTGGCTACAAAATTGATCAGCACTCTCAATGATAAAATATATATGGATAGGTTCATAAACCTCAACATGTATACGTTAGAAGATATGTGGGAGGGAGGCGATATGATAGAGATGTTTAAGTACCTCAGTGGCATTAATGTACAGAAGGTGAGCCTTTTTCAAATGAAGGAAATCTCTGGAATGAGAGGGCATAAGATGAAGGTAAAAGGAAATAGGCAACTTAAAAAATTACCTACGAACTAACGAACTTCCGCAAACTACTGAAGACCCATCTCTTAGCAAGGCTTACCACAAAAATCAACCAATGTGAATATACATAAATCCTCCACACGTAGTTAGAAATGTCTTATAATATCTGCTTGTCATACTACTATCATGTCTTATTATCATGTTACCAAAAATTTTCTGTAACACTAAATGCCTATTTTTCTATTATATTTCCACTATCCATGATGTATTGTAAGCCACATTGAGCCTGCAAAGAGGTGGGAAAATGTGGGATACAAATGCAATAAGTAAGTAAATAAATAAATAAATACTTTTTCACAGAAAGGGTGGTTCATGTGTGGAATGGCCTCCTGGTGGAGGTCGTGGAGACGAAGACTGTGTCAGAGTTTAAGAAGGTGTGGGACAGACGTGGGATCTCTTAGAAAAAGGAGGAGTTAGTGGTTACTGAGGAGGGCAGTACGGATGCGCCATACTGCCCTTACCTGCTGTCATGTTTCTATGTTTCAATCCAGTGCTACTCAAAAGCTGATGGGGGAATAACTATAGTTTTATCTTCTTCAAAAAAAAAAAACATCACATGTGTTAGCAGAAAAAACTTACTTGGATCATTTAATATAATAATTTGCTCCTCCAGCGTTCCAATGTGTCTCACTGGGATCGTAACCACCTGCTGACATCACTCCTTCAACGTTCTCCTCCAACGTTCCAATGTGTGTTACTGGGATTGTAACCACCTGCTGATGTCAGTCCTCCAACGTTCTCCGTCCCCCCTCCCTCCCAGTTCCATGAAACCCTGGAACTGGTAAGGAGGGATAGAGGGAGGGATAGAGGGAGGGGGGACCCTGGAAATGGGAGGGAGGGAGGGGGGCACTGGAACTCGGAGGGGGGGGAGGGAGGGAAGGAGGGGGACACTGGAACTCGGAGAGGGGGGAGGGGGGCCTGGAACTCGGAGGGAGATGGAGGGGGCAGGGGAGAGATGCTGCACATGGATGGATGGAGGGGACAGGGCACAGAGGACGTTGCCTGCATTGGGATGAATGCAGGGGAGAGAGCATAATGCAGGAGAGGGAGGGGACCCTGAAACTCGGAGGGAGGCAGGGAGAGGACGACCCTGGAACTCAAAGGCAGGGAGGGGACGACCCTGGAGCTCGGAGGCAGGGAGGGAGGGAGGGGACGACCCTGGAACTCAGAGGGCGGGAGGGAGGGGGGACTATGGAACTGGGAGGGAGGAGGGGCCCTGGCACACACTCTCATACTCACACACACAGTCTCTCTCACAGACACACTCGCACCCAGTCTCACTCTCTCTGTCACACACACACACTCGCATATTCACTGTCTCTCACACACAGTCACTCTCACACACACTCTCTCAAACAGACACACTCCGAGGAAAACCTTGCTAGCGCCCGTTTCATTTGTGTCAGAAACGGGCCTTTTTTACTAGTATTCCATAAAAGTGAACTAGAATAGCAGAAATATTACTTCTCAGTACTGCATGTAACTTGCTACTGACAATTGCAACAGGGGTCCCACATCATGAAGAGCCTTAAACATCCAGATCAATAATTTAAAATGAAATCTAGTTTAATTTTAGTTCATTTGCTTGATAGACTGCCATCTGAGAAGTAGAGCAAGGCACTTTGCAATTACAGTAATAATAGGTTACAGAGGATAGTAAAAAATAGAAAAAGTAGAACCAAAATCAGCTTACAATTTGAGAAGAAGTTTAAAGAGAGACAAGAAACAAAAGGAAATCAGTGGCGTTCCTAGGGGGGCTGACACCCGGGGCGGATCGTCGATGCGCCCCGCCCCCCCCGGGTGCAGCGCAACCCCCCCCCCTCGGCGAAAGGACACCCCCCCGGGTGCATGCCGCTGGGGGGGGGGGGTGCCGCGCGCCTGTCCGCTTCGTTTGTTTCCATGCTCCCTCTGCCCCGGAACAGGAAGTAACCTGTTCCGGGTCAGAGGGAGCACAAAGCAAACGTAGCAGACAGGCGCACGGCACCCCCCCCAAGAGGCGTGCACCCGGGGCGGACTGCACCCACCGCCCCCCCCCTCCTTGGTACGCCACTGAAGGAAATATGGTTACACTGGAGCTATTGGTAAACAGAAAGGCAGACATCACCATTGCCCATATGCCTACTCAGACCTAGAGAAAAAGAAATCAGCGCTGACTTTTCTTGCTACCTTCAGCACCTCAAAATCCTATATCAAAGCTAAGGGGTCCTTTTACTAAGGCGCACTGAAAAATGGCCTGTGGTAGCGTAGACGTGTGTTTTGGGCGCGCACAGAATCATTTTTCAGCACACCCGCAAAAAAATACCTTTTATTTTTGCTGGAAATGGACGTGCGGCAAAATGAAAATGTCCGCGCATCCACTTTGGGTCTGAGACCTTACCGTCAGCCATTGGCCTAGCGGTAAAGTCTCGCATGGTAACCGGTCGGTAACGGTCTACGTGCGCCAAATGCCACTTGGAGCGCGCCAGAAAATAGCAAACGCTCGCCAAAAATGAAATTACCGCAAGGGCCACACGGTAGCCATGCGGTAACTCCATTGTGGCGCGCATTGGGTGCACGTAGATGCTTACGCGGCTTAATAAAGGGCCCCTAAGACTACTGTTTTGAGTTTCCAATTCTTCTCCAAACCCAAACCTGGGTAAAAATCATCATTTCATGGTCACTAACCCAGCAATAAAAGTTCCATATATCAAGAGTACATCTATCTTTAATGTGGGCTACAACAAACTCAGTGGGGTCGATATTCAGACCATGGAAGTTAGCCAGGCTGAATCCCATGGTCAGCGCTGAGCTCAGATATTCAATACCGGTCCATTTCTGGTGAACAGCATTGAATATTCGGTTTACTTTTGGCCAGTTTCAACTTAACCAGCCAAGCTGGTATTCAGCGCTGGCCAGTTAAGTTGAAACCAGCCAAAGATAGACCTGCTATTTGGGCGGCCTAATTTGGCTGTCAAACTTAGCCGGCAATACATTGAATATTGGCAGATAGTCAGTTTTAACTGACTATTTGCTAAGTGCTAACTGGTAATATTCAGTGGGAGATAATGGCCATCTGCTGCTGAATATTGCTGGATAGCTAGTTAAATACCATACATTTTACCAAATTAAATTAATATAATAACCCCTCAGGTTTCAACCAGGTCCCTACAAAAGGTCACACCAAGGATATTTAGACATGGCCGTTTGACAGATAGTCTGCCTAGTGATTAAGATGCTAGAGACGCCCATAGGCATATATGGGCGTCTCTAGCACGTAGTGTACGCTTATTTTTAGTGCGCCTTTGTAAAAGGACCCCTCAGTGCGCAACTGAAAAGGGGGCATGGCCATGGGTGGGTCAAGTTGATCACTAAAGATGCACGCACTATTATAGAATTTAGGGGATCCGTGCATAGTTTACACACCAGGATTTACACCAGGTTTCAGTTGGTGTAAAAAGCCCACTCCCAAGATTTGGCACGGATCCCAGCATTACATGCTATTCTATAAATGGCACCCAATTCACTACTATTACTACTACTACTTATCATTTCTATAGCGCTACTAGACGTACGCAGCGCTGTACACTTGAACATGAAGAGACAGTCCCTGCTCGACAAAGCTTACAATCTAATTAGGACAGACAAACAGGACAAACAAGAGATAAGGGAATATTAAAGTGAGAATGATAAAATAAGGGTTCTGAACAAGTGAATAAGGGTTAGGAGTTAAAAGCAGCATCAAAAAGGTGGGCTTTTAGCTTAGATTTGAAGATGGCCAGGGATGGAGCTTGACGTACCGGCTCAGGAAGTCTATTCCAGGCATATGGTGCAGCAAGATAAAAGGAACGGATTCTGGAATTAGCGGTGGAGGAGAAGGGTGCAGATAAGAGAGATTTATCCAGTGAATGGAGTTCCCAGGGGGAGGAGTGTAGGGAGAGATAAGAGTGGAGAGGTATTGAGGAGCTGCAGAGTGAATGCACTTATAAGTCAATGAGAGGAGTTTGAACTGTATGCGGAAACGGATAGGAAGCCAGTGAAGTGACTTAAGGAGAGTGCTAATATGAGCATAACGACACTGGCGGAATATTAGTCGTGCTGCAGAATTTTGAACAGATTGAAGAGGAGAGAGATGGCTAAGTGGGAGACCTGTGAGAATCAAGTTGCAATAGTCTAAGCGAGAGGTGATAAGAGTGTGGATGGGTTCTGGTAGTGTGCTCAGAAAGGAAAGGGCAAATTTTGGGGATATTATAGAAAAAGAAACGGCAGGTTTTAGCAGTCTGCTGAATATGTGCAGAGAAGGGGAGGGAGGAGTCAAAGATGACCCCAAGGTTACGAACTGATGAGATAGGAAGGATGAGAGTGTTATCCACAGAAACAGAGAATGGGGTAAGAGGAGAGGTTGGTTTAGGGGGAAAGATAAGAAGCTCAGTCTTGGTCATGTTTAGTTTCAGATGGAGCTGAGACATCCAGGCAGCAATGTCAGACAGGCAGGCTGATACTTTGGCCTGGATTTCGGCGGAGATTTCTGGTGTGGAGAGGTGGGAGTCATCTGCGTAAAGATGATACTGAAAACCATGGGATGAGATCAGAGTACCAAGGGAAGAAGTATAGATGGAGAAAAGAAGAGGTCCCAGGACAGATCCCTGAGGTACACCAACTGACAGTGGGATAGAAGTAAAGGAGGATCCACTAGAGTATACACTAAAGGTACGCTGGGAGAGATAAGAAGAAAACCAGGAAAGAACAGAGCCCTGAAATCCAAGTGAGGACAGCGTATCAAGGAGTAGGCTGTGATCAACAGTGTCAAAAGCAGCAGATTGATCGAGAAGGATGAGGATAGAATAGAGACCTTTGGATCTGGCCTGGAGCAGATCATTGAAGACTTTAGCAAGCGCTGTTTCAGTTGAATGAAAGGGGCGAAAGCCAAATTGAAGTGAATCAAGAATAGCTTGAGATGAAAGAAAATCAAGGTAACGGCGGTGAACAGCACATTCAAGTATCTTGGATAGGAAAGGGAGGAGGGAGATGGGGCGATAGTTGGAAGGACAGGTAGGGTCCAATGAAGGTTTTTTAAGGAGTGGTGTGACTACGGCATGTGACTACGGCATTCAGAGCACAGTTAATAGAATTGTGCTCAGTCCTTTATGTGTATATCATGACTCCACCCACATCACTATATGCAGGTTGCAAAGAACAAATACTGAAGAAACTTCAAACAACCCAGAATACAGCAGCCAGACTCATCTTCGGAAAACCAAAATACGAAAGTGCAAAACCCTTACGTGAGAAACTGCACTGGCTCCCACTCAAGGAACGCATCACCTTTAAAGTTTGCACCTTAGTCCACAAAATCATTCATGGTGTAGCCCCTGCATACATGTCTGATTTAATAGACCTGCCACCCAGAAACGCAAAAAGATCATCCCGAACTTTCCTGAATCTCCACTTCCCTAACTGCAAAGGCGTAAAATACAAAGCACTGCATGCATCAACCTTCTCCTATAAGAGCACGCAACTCTGGAATACAATACCACGCAACCTGAAAACGATCTACGAATTAACCGACTTCTGCAAACGACTGAAGACCTATCTCTTTGAGAAAATTTATGGCAAGGGTCAAAACACATGAAGCCTATACACACCAACAGAATTGCATCAATACACTTTCTTGTACCCTCCTATCCGTACTCACACCACTATTAACACTCCCATATATAAAATAGTTATACCTAAGGCTCCTTGCCATTATTCTATCGCCCTATTTTTCCCCATTGTACCATTCCAATGTTTCTACGCCAAACGATGTCTTGGCTCGATTCTGCTTTCACATAACTCCTCACAATGTTAACCCATAATCGAACTGTACATATTGTATGTCCATAATTCACAATATATTGTAAGCCACACTGAGCCCGCAAATAGGTGGGAAAATGTGGGATACAAATGCAATAAAATAAATAAAATCCTGAAGGCCTAGTGAGCAATCTCTTCCCCTTCCACTTTTTCTCTGTGTTTTCTCTTTTTTTCTCCTTTATTTTAAGGACGAGTGTGTTAACTTTCCTATCAATTTAAGACATTCCTTTCTGACAATTTCATGACTTCTTTAATTGTAAACTGCTTTGACCCTACTTTGATAAGATGGTATATCAAAGACAAAAATAAATAGAAGCATAAACATCCTGCCCGATTTCCACAGTAAAACACATCTACACCAGAGACACATAAAATTACACACATTCTGAACTTCATGCCTACTTATGTTGGAAACAGGATGCTGGGCTTGATGGACCTTTGGTCTTTCCCAGTATGGCAATACTTATGTACTTATGTGCGGGAAGTAATTTTGTTAGTAGCATTTTATACATCCGTACTGGCATATATGTATGTATGAAAATCCTTGATAAAATTACCACATGGGAGAAATGGCACCAAATTATCCATCAACTTGAGCCACTGCTTTCCAGAACAAAGCATCTTCTACCGCAGAACTGTATTATAAGTGCCACAGAACTCAGACTGTGTATAGAATCCATTGAAAACTAGAATGAGATTACGGGGAATGAGTCTGACGAGATAGCAAAATATATGGGGAGACTGCTCCAAGCATTTCACTCCGTGGTCTGTTTTTCCTGCTGCTTTCACACTTAGGGGTCCTTTCACTGTGCCACGTAAGATCCTATGCCCGCCCAACAAGCACCAAAATGGAGTTACCGCCCGACTACTGCATGGCTCTTGCAGTAATTTCATTTTTGGTGCGCGTCCGATACGCGTGTCTGAAAAATATTTTGTTATTTTTGGACGCGTGGAACGGACGTGCGCCAAGTGGCATTTGACGGGCATAGATCATTACTGCCCGGATTCTTTACCGCTAGGTTAATGGCTGGCGGTAAGGTCTCAGACTCAAAATGGACGCGCGACAATTTTTTAATTTTTCCGCACGTCCATTTTTGGTAAAAAGAAAAGAGGCCTTTTTCACAGGCGCGCTGAAAAATGGATCGGCATGCGCCCAAAACCCGCACCTACACTACTGCAAGCCATTTTTCAGCGCGCCTTTCTGTACCCTCTTCTCCAATTCTGATTCTGATCCAGTTATTTTGAGGCAGTTCTGATGACTCCTCTTTACATTCACCTTTTTTCTGCTCCACACTTTTACTTTCACTAACCTGAATTCTGCTTTGGGTTTTCCTTTTGTTCCTTGGTAGCCCTCCGTCCTCATTTTCACTGTTAATCTATAAATTCTTACTCCTTCCCTTCTCTCGGTGTTGAGGCCAATTACCAGAACATCTTTCATTCTCTTTAGTGGGAGTTAGTTCTGAACTAGGTATTGAAACAGAAAACAGATTGTAGCAAGCAAGATTTTTGAAGAAAAATTATCTTGGTGTTACAGTTCATCGGTGCTAAAGATGCTTTATCATCTTGGCAACCTAATCAACTTCATCCTCCAGCAGAATACGTACCTGAAGTTACTGACCTTCACTCCTTTTCTCCTTCATCCTTCTTAGAACTAAAATAATTGCTTACTGAACCCTGAAACTCTACATCCTATGGTCCCCATACATTTGATTTCAGAATTCATATTTAAGTTGTAATTGAATTAACACTCTGTGGCCCTTTTACAAAGGCGCACTGAAAAATTGCCTACAGTAGTGTCGACATGTGTTTTGGGCGCGTGCAGAATCATTTTTCAGCGCACCTGTAAAAAAATGCCTTTTAAAACTTTTTGCCAAAAATGGATGTGCGGCAAAATGAAAATTGCCGCGTGTCCATTTGGGGTCTGAGACCTTACCACCAGCCATTGACCTAGGGGTAAAGTATCACATTGTAACCAGGCGGTAATGACCTACGCGCATCAAATGCCACTTCGTGCCAATATGCACGTCCAATTATAAAAATTCTTTTTCAGACGTGCGTATCGGATGCGCGCTAAAAATGAAATTATCGCAAGAGCCCCATGGTAACCAGGCGGTAACTCCGTTTTGGCATGAATGGGGCACACGTAGACGCTTACGCGGCTTAGTAAAAGGACCCCTTTATAACCCAAAGTAATTTCTATTACTTTGCGCAGACTTTATACTTGGGCATGGTGCGGTGCTGTCTGAGCAGTTTACTAAGGGGCCCTTTTACTAAAGCTTAGTGTGTGTTAAATACCACATGACCTGTTTTATACCTATAGATCACATGACTCATTTCTTCTCCTACTTGTACCAGTTCCCAATTTCCAGTATGTCTACCCATTCCAATCCATTCAGCATTTTATAAACCTTTATCATATCTCCCTTCAGCTGTCTCTTCTCTGTTCTGAGAAGCTATACCCTCTTTGGCCTTTCCTCATAGGGAAGTAATTCCATCCCCTTTATCATTTTTGTTGCCTTTCTCTGTACCTTTTCTAATTCTGCTATAAAAGAACAGCAATACTGGGTCCGGTCAATGGTCCATCTAGCCCAGTATCCTGCTTCCAACAGTGGCTAATCCAGGTCACAAGTACCTGGCAGAAACCCAATTAGTAGCAACATTCCATGCTACCAAACCCAGGGCAAGCAGTGGCTTCCCCATGACCATTTCAATAACAGACTATGGATTTTTCCTCCAGGAACTTGTCCATACCTTTTTTTAAACCCAGATATGCTAACCGCTGTTACCACATCCTCCAGCATCGAGTTCCAGAGCTTAACTATTCTTTTGAGTTGTGGTGACCAACATTGCACAACAAAAAACTGGAAAAAATGGCTGTCGGCAGAACTCAAAGAAAACCAAACACAGCAAAGGTGACAAACTCACAGCAAACAATTCATCAAGGTGTCTATCAGATCTTTATTGGTTGGCAAGCAAAAACTCAAGCCTTGAGACTAGTCATATTTCGGCCACTAGCCCTGTATCGGGAGTCTGTTACCAGTTGTGGTCAGAAGTTCACATCGCAGTGTGCAATTACTTTTGTTTAAGCACTTTTTGATGTCATAAACCAAAATTATTTTTCCTGTGAGGTACCATATTGACTGATATAGAGTTGTTTCTTCTCAGACTCCTGAGTGGCTGAAATATAACTCATGTCGAGTCTTGAGTCTTTATCAACCAATAAAGACCAAAATTGCACACAATATTAGAGGTACGGTAACACCATGGAGTGATACAAAGCCATTACAGTATTCTCAGTTTTGTTCTCCATTCCTTTTCTAATAATCCATAGTATATTTATTTCCTTTCTTGACTGCTTAAACCTGGAAGAGTCAAGTGGAAGAGTCTAATTTATATATATATAGTCCAATCTTCTGATCACCAGTGCCATCATAATTTCAAATAAATATAAATCTTGTGTAAATATGTTAAAGAAAAAAACACTGGTAAAAGAAAAGGGGATCCACACACCTCCACACCTTTCACAAAAGAAATCGAGAACAACGAGCAAAGGTGGAAGACAGAATGTTCTGAATGACCAAGGCAAACAGCTGAGTAAGAACGTTCAAAAGTTTATTGCCAAAGGTAAACTAACCCCAAAAAACCCAACACGGGCCATGTTTTGGCTAAAAGAAGCCTTCCTCAGGAGTCAACAACATTAAGCATACTTTATAGAATGCATCCAGATTCTTTTTTTAAGGCAACAATTATTTTTAAAGAAATATATAGAATCTAGCCCCAAATGGTTAAGTCCATTCTTTGAACTTATTTCTCAGTTCTTGTTCTGTATTATAGTGCAACGACATTACCACTAACCAACAAACCCTATCCAGAAAAAGAAAACTATACACAAATAGGCAATTTCCTCGTCTCACTTTTCAAAAGTGAATTGTTCCCTTTTCAAAGCTGATATAAATGCTGTGGGTCTGAAAGCCCTAATATTCAAAGCTAACACGTTGTACAGAATTATGAAATGAATCACATAAAATAAGAAAGAGTTTTAGAAGCTCTTCAATGGCAATTTATATTATGAGTTCACACTGAAATCTAAAAATAGATGAGTCATGGAGACCTTTTTTAATTAATTAATTTATTTATTTGTTACGTTTATAGCCCACATTTTCCCACCTATTTGTAGGCTCAATGTGGCTTATAAATAGCCAAATGATTTTTTTGCATATCTTAGATTAAAAAGCACTGTGCAATTCTAAATATATAAATCACATAACTGAAGGAAAAGAATAGCTGGCCGAGTCATTAAACTTCGACAGAGAAGAGGTGAAAATTTTAATGTTTCCTCCTCCCCTCCCCCCATTGCTGATCATCTAGTTTAAGTTTCACCTGGTTATCTCTTGATGTCTTTTGACTTGCTGTTTTCTTGACAGGTTGGTTCAAGGCATTACATTCCCCTGCAACTGTAATAGACATTTCAAAATGTGAAAGTCATATCTTTAGACAGAAGAGGAGAATATGACTAGGAAAGTGTGAGGAAAAGCACTTTATGAGATGCAAACATTTTCATTTGAAATGGTCCCTTAGAATTATCAGACAAGTCAGATAGAAATAGCCTGTGTTTCTTTTACCTTTCATTCTTTAAATTCCTGTTTAAGGGGGGGGGGGGGGGGGGTTAGTTATTAAGCTGCGGCAAAATGTTGCATTTTACCTCCTCCTGATATACTGTGGGAGTCATTGACCTGTGGTAACTCAAAACTGCAGTTTAGTAACTAGCACGGTAAACTATTAAGAAACTTCAGACTGCACAAAATACCGCAGCTAGACTCATATGCGGTAAGGCGAAGTATGAGAGCGCTAAACCCCTCAGAGAAAAATTGCATTGGCTTCCACTAAAAGATCGTATTGCTTTCAAAATTTGCACCTTAACCCACAAAATCATCCATGGAGAAGCTCCTTCATACATGTCAGACCTGATTGACTTACCGGTACGAAACATCAACAGCTCATCACGTACCTTCCTAAACCTTCACTACCCTAATTGTAGAGGACTCAAATACAAATCACTACATGCATCTACCTTCACATACCTCTTCACAAAAGCATGGAACAAACTTTCGAACACTATAAAAATAACACGTAACTTGACAGACTTCAGGAAATTATTGAAAACGCACTTGTTCGGAGAAACTTACAATAAGAATCCTCCTTAAGAACTTGATTATTCTATATCTAAACCAACCACCTACTGATCCCTCTGAATTGATTATATTAGCCATATTATCATTATTGGTCATCATTTATTATTGCTTTTTAATTATGTGTTATGTAAATTATTCTACAGACATATCTTCCTTGTTTCTTACATAGTAATAAGTTAATTTGAACAAACCTCTTATTCTGTTCATAACTATATCTTTTGTAATACAATGTAAGCTACATTGAGCCTGCAAATAGGTGGGAAAATGTGGAGTAGAAATGTAGCAAATAAATAAATAAATAATGCAGCTTGCATCCAACTCCCAAACTGCAATGTTTGTCTCCTGGGAACATAGGGCCACTAGCATGCAGCTTTCTTTAAGGGGCCCTTTTACTAGGCACCTATGCATGTCCAGTGCGTGTCCAATTGGCTCTACCACCCGGCTACCATGTGCTCCCGGCGGTAATTCCATTTTTGGCACACGCCGAAAACCCGTGGTAGAAAATATTTGCTATTTTCTACCGTGTGGAACTTCCCCAGTGGTAATCGGCAGTTTACGCTCATTGAATTCTTACCGCTTGGTTAGCGCATGAGGCCTTAACGCTAAGGCAATGGGTGGTGGTAAGGTCTCAGGCTGAAAATGAATGCGCGCTGGTTTTAATTTTGCTGCATGTCCATTTTTTGGCACAAAAAAGCGCCTTTTTTCCAGGCATGCTGAGGAAATAGATCAGCGTGCGTTCAACACGCGTGCCTACAAAAGCACAGGCCACTTTTAGGTGTGCCATAGTAAAATGGCCCCTAATTGAATAAAATAAGGTTCCTTCCCCTCCAGAAATACATGTATACATCCTGTCAACATTTATATTTGCTATCAAACAGGGATGGAACACAAGTATATGGAACACAATAGGACACTACCTCCTATCTCATGACTCGTCAATTTCCTCTCCCCATAGAGATCCTATATACTTGTCCCAAGCTTATAATGCCTTTGTATCGCTTCATTGTGCGACCACACCTTTAATACTGTGTTCATTTCTGCTCACTGCATCTCAGATGATAAAGGGGATGGGGCAAGATGGCGTCGGAAGCAGTCGCGTCTACCAAACTCTGAGAGAAAATTTCATTTTCTTCGTTCCTTTTTCAAGTATTACCTTCCATCTTGATGCCTAAAAGAAAGGGGAAAACCAGGGGAGCTATCTCCTCAACCCCTGGTACTCCCTCTCTCAGACAGGCACAGATTACTGCTTTCGTGACCACGATTGACACGAAGGATGTTCCGCTAGCTGGAGCGGAGAGGAGCTCCGGCTTGGAGAGTGATATTTCACTCAGTCCACGTAGTCTAACCAAGAGGCAGGAGGAGGTGGGAAGTCAACCAGGAGAGCAACGCGATACACCGTCGGAAGCAACGCCGGTGATATGTGTGGAGGAGAGTCTGCCTTGATCTTTGACTCTGCCCCAGCCCGGGGTTACTGCCTGAGAAACCAACCTCCGGATTACCACCGGGCAAGCAGGTGAAGGAAAACTTGCCTCAGAGAAACAAACGCTAGCGATGCAGGAGGAGGAAACGCAACAAATGCCTGAGACAGCCCTACTTGCACTGGAAAAACCATCAACGGTAACTTTAGACTCTTTGTGGACTGCTATGGAGTCATTGCACAAGGTATGCCTTGCTTTTGTTACCAAAACAAACTCAAATACTGTAAGAATAGATTCTCTTCAATCTCAAATTAACCTTCAGGAATCTAATATTAAAAAAACTTGAGACATCCCTAACTAAAGTAAAGGAAATGGAGACTAAATTTTTTTTTAAATTCTGAGATGGTAAAATGAAAATTGGAGAATCTAGAAAATGGGGCAAGAGTCTTAAACTTGAGATTATTGAATTTTCCATCTGTTAAATATTCCCCAATTAAAGAAATATTTCATAGATTCTTAAAAGAAATTCTCCGTTACTCAGATGATACATTTCCTCCATTGCAACGGATTTACCATCTGCCCAGTCGAGATAACAGAGCTCCTATTCAACTACCTGCAAAATATTTCCTCTGAAAGTTTGGATGTTTCTGCAATTCTCGAATCCTCGCAAGAAATAGTAGACTTTCGTTCTACTTTGTTGGTTTCGTTTGTCTTTCTTCAGGATAAGGAGGCACTATTACGTCTTTTTTTTAAACAAAAAACTCCAGTATCCCTTATGGGAGAAAGGATTCAGATATTTCCGGATGTGTCCAGGGGCACACAGGAAAGAAGGAAGAAATTTCTATCTATGAGACAAGAGACTCTATCCTTGGGAATTAAATTTCAATTAAGATTTCCATGTAAATGTGTTTTACGGTTAGATAATACGATGTACCATTTCTTTGAACCAACTCAGCTACGAACATTTTTAGGTGCAAGACTCCCTAAATGTTAGCAGAGAAGTTTAAATAGAAGTTGGAAATAATAATGTGTAATCATAACTTCCGATAGCTATCGTTTTGTTACTAAAGTTTATTTCCTTTTTTTTTTAATGCCTTACCCTCTATTAACACACTCAATAAATGGCCGCTTCGAATAACAATTAGACTGGTCTAGATATATCTCTCACAATTGGTGGTGGGAGGCGGGGATAGTGCTGGGCAGACTTATATACACAAAAGTAGCACACATGAGTTGTCTTGTTGGGCAGACTGGATGGACCGTGCAGGTCTTTTTCTGCCGTCATCTACTATGTTACTATGTTACAATTGCCTGTGTCCAGTCAACATTATATATATATTGTATTTCTTCACCAACTTTAAACTTCAATGTTTATCAAAGAAATCTTCAGCAATCATTATCTTCTTATAGTATTCATATACTTTTATAGAATGCCTCAGTGATGTTCGTCGTCCATCACCCTTACAGGCTTTATGTGGCGACAAATATAAACATCAACTTCTTCATCGGCCTGATTTTTCCTTTTGACAGGCTATCTAAACTATAGTTTATAGAAAACTTTTGTTTTTAGAAAACTTTTACACTTATCTTAATTATTCTGTCGGACTCGGGGGTGTCACTGCCCTCTATTAAGGCATTACAGTCAGTCTTTCTCTGTCTTGTGGACTATTGCAGGACTACCAAATAATGGCTGGGGTATTATTCCTCAAAAAAATTGTTTTCCTGTGAATTAATGGCATGTTACTTGACAAAGTGTGCTTTGGAAATGTATTGAAAATGAATAAATAAAGAATTTAAGAAAAGGGGATGGGACGACTTCCCCATGAGGAGAGGCTAAAGCAGTTAGGGCTCTTCAGCTTGGAGAAAAGATGGCTGAGGGGAGATATGATAGAGGTCTGTATAATAATGAGTGGAGTAGAACGGGTAGACGTGAATCGCTTGTTTACTCTTTCCAAAAATACTAGGACTAGGGGGCACGCAATGAAGCTACACAGTAGTAAATTTAAAACGAATCAGAGAAAATATTTCTTCACTCAATGTGTAATTAAACTCTGGAATTTGATGGCAGAGAATGTAGTAAAAGCAGTTAGCTTAGCGGGGTCTAAAAAGGTTTTTGATGGCTTCCTAAAGGAAAAGTCCATAGACCATTACTAAAGAGCTACCGTGTAGCAGCGGGTTTTCCATGCAGCAAATCAGAACTTCCACAAGCGTAACACGGCAGCCAGTGGTAGTTCCACCCCCACCCAGTGTGTGGCAATTATTGGGGGGGGGGGGACATTTTTGTAATTTTTACCACAGGGGTTGTCATGGGAGCCCTTACTGCCACAGCCGTTTCATTTTTCTTCACTTTTACCCACGGCGGTAAAAGGGGCCTTGGCGTGCAGCAAATCCAGGTGCCGATGTTACCGCAGGGCCTCTTTTACCGCAGCTTAGTAAAATGCCTTTAAAAAATCTTTTTATTCATGTTGTGGCTTATATGTAAGTTTTAAATAAATAATTGAATAGTACTATGACTTACGGAGCCTTTATAGTTAGTACTGATACAGCTGGGGCAGATTCACCAGGAGTTGCTGCTGGATAGAAGGAAGGAATGTTCATGTTATGTTGACTTTTTTGTATTGTTGGAATCAGCTGTAGCAAGGATTGCTGGGTTTTTTTAATGTATTTCTTAATTGTAGGACTTCCTGACATTAGCAAACTCTTAATAATGTTTTTATTTGCCCGCAGCTTTTAACTAAATACCTGGAATACACCCCCCTTGGGTACATGAGTCCTGTTTGACCTCCTTTCATTTATTTGTGTGCATTTATCAGTAGTCACTATGATTTCATACTGTTTTTATATGTTTTTGGCTTTATTCTGTGGTTTATTCATTATTTATAAGTCGTTGGTGAGGCCCCACCTGGAGTATTGTGTTCAGTTTTGGAGGCCGTATCTTGCTAAGGATGTAAAAAGAATCGAAGCGGTGCAAAGAAAAGCTACGAGAATGGTATGGGATTTGCATTACAAGACGTATGAGGAGAGACTTGCTGACCTGAACATGTACACCCTGGAGGAAAGGAGAAACCAGGGTGATTTGAGACAGACGTTCAAATATTTGAAAGGTATTAATCCGCAAACGAACCTTTTCCGGAGATGGGAAGGCGGTAGAATGAGAGGACATGAAATGAGATTGAAGGGGGGCAGACTCAAGAAAAATGTCAGGAAGTATTTTTTCACGGAGAGAGTGGTGGATACTTGAAATGCCCTCCCGCGGGAGGTGGTGGAGATGAAGACAGTAACGAAATTCAAACATGCAGTGGGATAAACATAAAGGAATCCTGTTCAGAAGGAATGGATCCTCAGAAGCTTAGCGGAGATTGGGTGGCAGAGCCGGTGGTGGGAGTCAGGGCTGATGGTTGGGAGGCGGGGCTAGTGCTGGGCAAGAGTTTTACGGTCTGTGCCCTGAAATTGGCAGATACAAATCAAGGTCAGGTATACACATAAAGTAGCACATATGAGTTTATCTTGTTGGGCAGACTGGATGGACCGTGCAGGTCTTTCTCTGCCGTCATCTACTATGTTATTTATTTAACTATTTTCTGGGTTTTTATGATTTATACTGACATATATTTTGTATGTACGTTTTAACAGTTTTCATTAGAGCCTGATGCAGCCCTTTATTGGGTGAAATATGGGTGTGTTGGGCTTTTAAATATTTTTTAAAATTTATGCTTTTATGTGGTGAGTAAAGTTGGACCTCCATTATCGTCAATCTGCTGTCTTGCTGCCTAGCTTGGATTTTGCAGACTGTCTGCCCATCTGTTTTCTTGGAAGTTTAGAAAACATTCAGGGGCCCTTTTACTAAGCCGCTTAAGCGTCTACGTTCGCCCAGTGTATGCCAAAATGGAGTTACCGCTCGGCTACCCCGTGACTCTTGCGGTAATTTCATTTTTGGTGCCCGTCCGATACGCACATCTGAAAAATAAACTGTATTTTCAGATGCGCGTATTGGGCATGAGCCAAGTAGCATTTGACGCACGTAGGTCATTACCACCCGGTTACTGCGTGAGACTTTATCGCTAGGTCAATGGCTGGTGGTAAGGTCTTAGACCCAAGATGGACATGTGGCAATTTTCATTTTGCTGCACATCCATGTTCGTAAAAAAATGTAAAAAGGCATTTTTTACAGGTGCACTGAAAAATGATTCTGCGTGTCCAAAACACGCGTCTACACTACAGCAGACCATTTTTCAGTGTGCCTTTGTAAAAGGGCCCCTCAAAGAGGGAGGATGGAAGGGAGAGAGAGAGAACTGTCGGACTGTTGTGAGAGGGTGGTCGGAGATACAGCGCTGGCCCTGGCTGCTTTTTATCATACAGAAAATGAGGGCTTCTTTTATAAAGCCACACTAGTGATTCCCACGTGGCAAATAAGAGGAAGCCCATGGGAATTGAATGGGCTTCCTCTCATTTGCCACACCGAGAATCGGTAGCGCAGCTTTGTAAAATATACCTTGAATGCGTTAATCACGTTAGTTAATGCAATTAATCAACAACCACAGTTTAAATGTGTGACGCTCTGGAACATCCTACCAAGATCGATTCGTATAGTCAATAGCCATCTACCCTTCCGGATGCTACTTAAAACTCACCTTTTCAAGCAAGCCTACACATACATATGACTTGACTTAAATTAGAAATCCATCTGCGATACCTGGATCTGACTACTTGGCAGAACTTAAATAAGCTTTTTCCTTTTGAATTCATCCCTCTCCGAACCATTATTATACTTTCTATATTCACAATACTTTACCCAACGTACACCCTCTTCCGTTCCCTACCTATTCCACCTTCCTCCCTTATCCTTTCTTAGTCCACCTCTTTATATACTACATTTAAATGTTTTATCCATTTTGTGCTATCTTGTAAATTTTTGTTTTATTGTAAGCCGCATTGAGCCTGATAACAAGTGGGAAAGCGCGGGTTATAAATGTTACAATACAATAAAATCGAGAGAGCTCCAAGTCTAGACTGCTCTCCCTTTTTAGTCTAATATCATCCCAAATCTTTCCAAAGGACCCCTTTCCAATGTGAAGTAGAGCCAAACACAAAAGATTTTTCTTTAAACTGATTGTACATCTTGAAATATTTAAAGTAAATATTTGATGGCAAGGTCAGTTTATCAATTTGTATAAAATAACAGATTTTAAAATAGAGTGAAAGCTTGCATTATAAGCAGTCCTACAAAGGACCTTTTTTGAAACTACATCATTGTAAAATTGAAAGCAATCCAGAAACGTTTTGCTAATTTCTATTAATTGCAAAACCTGATTTAATCTAGCCAACAACACAATAGAGTTTTGAATGTGGGAGGATTCGGGTGGGTTTCCTAGCAATAGACTTGCACAGGTCCTGTTCATGTTTTTCTTTAAACAGTCTGTACTGTCCTCAATTTAACTGTTTACTCCAAGGAATTGTATTAGAAAAGTAGTCTAGCTTTTTTTCCTGAATCAATTTCACAACATTTTTATAGAAATTTAAACTATAACATAAAAACAGATAAACAGCTTGAGATCGCTGGCATTTTTTTTCCATTATGGCCGAAAACCGATGCCGGCGATCTCAAACCCGGTGAACTCTGACATTTGGCCGGGCCCAACCGTATTAGCGAAGAAAAAGATGGGCGTCCATCTTTCGTTTCGAAAATACGGTTTGGACGGACCAAATGCCATGGATTTGGTCCTTTCTGAGATGGGCGGGGTTTTTTTTAGCGATAATGGAAACTAAAAATGCCCAGTTCAGAAACGTCCTAATCCAAGCCATTTGGTCATGGGAGGGACAAATGTACAACACTACCGTAGCTCTTAGGTGTGAAGGGGGCAACTACATGTGGGTACAGTGGGTTTTAGAGGCCTCCCATTTACCACCACACGTGTTACGGGTGGGGGGGGATGGGCCTGGGTCTGCCTGCCTGAAGTGCACTGCAGTACCACTAAAAGTGCTCCAGGGACAGGACTTGATGCTGCTGTATAACCTTGGCACAGCAGTTCACACCTGAAGACTAATCTCACTGAAAACGTCCTGTATTTGAATAAGCACGTTTACTCACAGTTAACTGCAGATCAGAGGTTGTGCCCCACTGGCAACTAGTCTCGCTGGTACTGAGATTAGCAGTAGGTCCGAGCTGGCAGAATGGTGTACAATGCCCTCTTTCAGCAACATTCAAGGTAAGAACTAAGTGCTGTAACGTGGCTAACACATGAAAGGGATCTAAAACTGTCTTACACAAATGGCCACTACCTCATAGACTACCGGAAACAAAACAGGGCACAGTCTGACCCAGTAAGCAGAGGAGGGAAAAGCACCATGGGAGTAGAGCCTACCAACTACCAACATCGTGAGCATTTAACACAAGCTAGTGGAATCACGGAGCCCAATACCCTACACCCACCACAATGCATTGCTGATGTGACTCTGCAGTGCCCTTAACAGAAAAGGTGTCACACTCACCCGAGACCCACATCAGAAACAGGGAAAGGCTGTCAGAGGATAGAACACATTCTGCTGTCATGGAGGTGGGTACGTCATTTGAGGCTGGCATACAGGCTGGGAAAAAAAGTTTGTAAAGCGGGTTGTTTTTGGTGGGAGGGGGTTAGTGACCACTGGGGGAGTCAGGGAAGGTGATCCCCGATTCCCTTCGGTGGTCATCTGGTCAGTTGGGGCACTTTTGGGGGACTTGGACCTGAAAAATAGGGTCCAAATAAAGCGGACCAAATTCTCGTCAAAAATGCCCTTCTTGTTTCGATTATCAGCTAAAGACGCCCATCTCTCCTCGGCCAATAACCATGCCCCAGTCCCGCCTTCGCCACGCCTCCGACACGCCCCCGTGATCTTTGTTCGTCTCCGTGACGGACTGCAGTTGAGGATGCCAAAAATCGGGTTTCGATTATACCGATTTGGGCGCCCACTGGAAACGGACGCCCATCTCCCGATTTGGGTCGAAATATGTGCGTGTTTCTCTTTCGAAAATAAGCTGCCATGTCTACCAAAATGAATGAGTGCTTGTTCAAGACGTGGCATTTCAGATTCCAAAGTATTATACTGAATCTGGTCCATTTTTTCTACCAAGAGACAAAACTAAGGGCCCTGTTTACTAAGCCGTTCTATAAGCATTTTTTAGGGGTAGATTCTACGTAATCAAATATTTAGCGACATTTAAATTTGCAGTTAATTGCATTAAGGGGTCCTTTTATGAAGCTGTGGTAAAAGGGGGCCTGCACTGGCATCAGCATGTGTGTTTGACGACACCGAGGCCCCCTTTTCCCATAGCAGGTAAAAGACAGTTATTTTTTTAAAGAACCAGACATGCGGCAAGTGAAGCATTTGCTGTGCAACCATTTTGGGTAGGAGCACATACCAACCCCCATTGAGGTGGCAGGAAGGGCTCCTGCGCTACCCGGTGGCAACAGGGCAGCACGTGGCACTGCACGATTACCTCCAGGTACACACAGGAACTACAAAAATGTAGACTGATAACCTTCGCTGCTACTAATGAAAATAATATATTATGCACTACCACGTTATTTCTCATATCAAATTTAACCATTATATAGTTGATTATCTAAGTAATTTTTAAATTCATTCTGTAATTCAGGTACTTTAATGCAACAGCACTTTGTACTTTAATGTACCATTTATACGCCTAATGCAATACATAGTAACATACATAGTAGATGACGACAGAAAAAAAGACCTGCATGGTCCATCCAGTCTGCCCAACAAGACAACTCATGTGTGCTACTTTTTGTGTATACCCTACTTTGACCTGTACCTATGCTCTTCAGGGCACAGACCGTACAAGTCTGCCCAGCACTATCCCCGCCTCCCAACCACCAGCCCCGCCTCCCAACCACTGGCTCTGGCACAGACCGTATAAGTCTGCCCAGCACTATCCCCGCCTCCCAACCTCCAGCCCCGCCTCCCACTACCGGCTCTACCACTTGTAATTCCTTATCCGGAAATGGCGATCGCCATTACGGCATAATGTAAGCCACATTGAGCGTGCAGATTGATGGGGAAATGTGGGATACAAATGCAACAAATAAATAAATAATAAATATTTTGATAGTACCAGAAATAACGTGCGCAGGGGGTGGGAACTAACGCCGGGCTGCCGCGGTAGCCCGGTGGTACTTCCCTTTTATCGAGTTGTAAGCCCACGTTGGGCTTACCGCCGCTCTGTAAAAGGGCCCCTAATATTACAAGTAGGAAAAGTAAGAGCAGTCATAACAGTGGATAACAAAGACCAAATATCAAAACCATTTGTAGCAAAATATATTGAGTAATGACGGTTGAAATCATGATAAAAAATTATAATGATATCCATCGAGATGCTTGTATTTAATAGCAACAATGAGAAACCATCACATTAAATAAGATAATAAAGGTAGATAAAGTGAGAGAAAAGCACGTAATTGGATAAACAAAATAAATCACAATCATTTGTTGATGTCGGCACAAACAATAAAGACATACATAATAATAAAATAGAAAGAAAGATAACAATTACAAGTTCACAGCTGCGATGCAACACAAAAACCCAGAGGCAAAGAATAAGAGCACTTTCCTGGCTCAGAAATATTAGACCAAAAGGGGGATACTGTGTTACCTTTCCATTCAAACATGTTAAAATCCAAGAGTGTATAACTACAGGAACGGTATAAGAATCCATAGTGCAGCCGCACCTCGAAAACATGTATGTGGTACAGCCAAAAGCCGGAGATGAAAGTAGAAATGCTTTCAAGGCTTCGTAAACAATGTAAAGCAAAGAACTGAATGCTGAACTCTCAGCTCATTTGACTTGGGAGTCCTGTTACTAAGTGGTGGCAAGCTCAACACGGGCTTAGTGTTCGGCAATCTGGAACTAACGCTGGCCCGATGTGGGTGCCGGCGCTAGTTCCACGCCCCGTGCGCAGCATTTCCGGGGCTAGTAGAAATATTTGAAAAATATTTCCATAGGAGGTTACCACTGGGTTACCGTGGGAGCCGTTACCGCCACTTGAATGGTTGGCGGTAAGCGTTCACCCCCTCCCCTGCGCATGATCACCCGTTAAGAGCAATCTTACTGCCTGGCCATGTATTGTTTTCAGCATTTTTACCCGCTGCGGTAAAAAGGGCCTTGGTGCGTGGCAAAAACAGCCCCTGCCACTATTGCAGGATCATTTTTACCGCAGCTTAATAAAAGGGCCCTTGATGACTCCAAGGGTCAGAGTAAGTATCTATATGATTATGAGTAACCCTCAAGCGAGCTGGATAAAGATGTCCAAAGTGAGCTCCAATGTCCTTAAGGTGCTGATGCATAGTGAGAAAAGATTTCTTCTTAGCAGCGGTAGAAGCAGCAAGATCGAGAACAATAATTATTTTCCTTCCTTTATGTATTAATGAAAGTATACTTTGGCAGACATTAAGATCTGAAGTGCATGAGGACAGCATAGCAATTTTGCAATAACAGGTCTTGGTGCCTTGCTGTATTTTAGAGGGGGACGATGAGCCCTGTCAAATTCCAAAGGGACCGTGAAATCAAGATGTAGAAAGTTCAGCAACCAAGTTTCAAGAAAATAAAGCATATTGTCATCTTCAGCTTCTTCAGGCAGACCAACAATACTAATATTGTTCTGGCAGGAATGTATTTATTTATTTCTTTGTTACATTTGTACCCCACATTTCCCCACCTATTTGCAGGCTCATTGTGGCTTACATGGTACCGGAGAGGTATTGATAGACTCCAGAGTAAAACAAATACAAATAATGGTTAAGTTGTGGTAGGAAGGTTCATGTGGTAGGAACCACATAATGGAACATGTGGTTGGACCACATAGAGGAAAACAAGAACAGATGAGATTGTTTGGTGATCAGTACGAACTGTGATGTTGTAGTGTCATGGAGTTCAGGCATTTATGTTTGGTCGGGGGGGTTGGTTAGTCAAGTCTTCAAGGTCAAGATGCAATGTGCTAATCTTCGCCATATTGTTTTAAATTTGTGGTGCCTTAGATTCCAGTGAAGAGGTACAGGTAGTAAGACATTCAGTCAATTGCTAAGTGGAAACTAACTGAGAATATAAGAGTAGCCATACTGGGTCAGACCAATGGTCCTTCTAGCCTAGTATCCTGTTCCCAACAGTGGCCAAGCCAGGTCACAAGTACCTGGCAGAAACCCAAATTGTGGCAACATTCCATGCTACAAATCCCAGAGCAAGCAGTTGCTTCCCCATGTCTGTCTTAATAGTAGACTATGGACTTTTCCTCTAGGAACTTGTCCAAACCTTTTTTAAACCCAGATACGCTAACTACTGTTACCACATCCTCCGGCAAAGAGTTCCAGAGCTTAACTGTTTGTTAAGTGAAAAAATATTTTGTCCTATTTGTTTTAAAAGTATTTCCATGTAACTTTCTTGACTGTCCCCTGGTCTTTGTACTTTTGGAACAAGTAAAAAAAAATCGATTTACTTCTACTCATTTTTAAACCACTCAGGATTTTGTAGACCTCAATCATATCTCCCCCTCATCCGTCTCTTTTCCAAGCTGAAGAGCCCTAACCTCTTTAGCCTTTCTTCTTACGAGAAGAGTTCTATCCATTTATCATTTTGGTAGTTTTTCTTTGAACCTTTTCTAATTCCGCTGTATCTTTTTTTGAGATACAGTGACCAGAACTGAATGCAATACTCAGCATGGAGCGATACAGAGGCATTATAGTATTTTTGCTCTTGTTCACCATTTCTTTCTTAATAATTCCTAGTATCCCATTTGATTTTTTGGCACCACCGCACATTGAGCAGAAGAGTTCAGCTTATTATCTGCAACAACACCTAGATCTTTTTCTTGAGTGCTGACCCCCAAGGTGGACCCTAGCATCAGGTAACTGATTCAGATTATTCTTTCCAATGAATGTTTTTCAACTCCTGATTCAGTAAGATGAAGACAGGAAAGAATATATTAACAAAATTCGCCCTTTCCTTTCTGAGGACGCTACCAAAACCCTTACCCACACCCTTATCACCTCTCGCCTAGACTACTGCAATTTGCTTCTCACTGGTCTCCCGCTCAGCCATCTATCTCCTCTTCAATCTGTCCAAAACTCTGCTGCGCGTCTTATATTACACCAGAGTCGCTATACTCACGTTAGCCCTCTCCTCAAGTCGCTTCACTGGCTCCCTATCCGCTTCCGCATACGGTTCAAAATTCTCCTTTTGACCTACAAGTGCATCCACTCCGCAGCTCCTCAGTACCTTTCCGCTCTCATCTCTCCCTACACTCCTCCCCGTGAACTCCGTTTGCTGGGTAAATGTCTCCTATCGTCCCCCTTCTCCCCCACTGCTAACTCCCGGCTCCGTTCCTTCTATCTCGCTGCTCCCTATGCCTGGAATAGACTCCCTGAGCCAGTACGTCAGGCTCAGTCTCTGGCTGTCTTCAAGTCTAGGCTTAAAGCCCACCTCTTTGCTACTGCTTTCGACTCCTAACCATGACTCTCTTACTCAACACCCTCACTTATCACCCGTACCACTGCAATTTCCCCACCCCTAGCTGTCTGTTCATCTGTCCAATTTAGATTGTAAGCTCTGTTGAGCAGGGACTGTCTTTTCATGTTAATTTGTACAGTGCTGCGTAAGTCTAGTAGTGCTATAGAAATGTTTAATAGTAGTAGTAGTAGTAGAAAGAATATTTGAATAAGTGAAGAGAAGCTGGAAAAGCTATCAGGAAAGCGAAGCAGCAAATGGAAGAAATGATAGCTAATATGGTAAAATTGGAGGATAAGACCTTTTTCAGATATGTAAGTGATAAGAGGAAGTGCCATAATAGCATTGTCAGGCTCAAAGCTGAGAGAGAGAAATATGTGGAAGAGGATAAGGATAAAGCTGAACTGCTTAACAATTATTTCTGCTCTTTGTTCACGGATTAAAGGCTGGGGTAGGGCTGCAGAAAAGAAAGGCTAAAGGGTATGGATATATGGAGGTGTATTTTCAAAGCATTTAGACTTATAAAGTTTAATAGTAACCTATGGAATTTTACAAGTCTAAGTGCTTTGAAAATGAGCCCCATGGTATACCAAGACCCATTTATGGAGGACTGTGTTCATGAGGAGCTAGTCAAACTAAAAGTAGACAGAGTAATGGGGCCTGATGGGATCCACCCGAGGATGCTCAAGGAACTTAGAGAGGTTCTCTAAGCTCCATTGACTGACCTCTTCAATGCTTCCTTAGAAAATGGAGTGATCACGGAGGACTGGAGAAGGGTGAATGTGGTTCCTTTGCACAAGAGTGGAAGTAAGGAGGAAATTGGGAATTACAGACCTGTCAGTCTGACCTAGGTGGTGAATAAGCTAATGGAAACACTACTAGTGGAGGATTGTGAGATTTCTCGAACTGAATGGTATGCAGGACCCGAGGCAGCTTGGCTTCACTAGTGGCAGGTCGTGTCAGACGAAACTGACTGACTTCTTCGACTGGGTGACCAAACGGTTGGACGTGGGAGGGGCACTTGATGTGGTGTACTTGGATTTCAGCAAAGTCTTTGACACGGTTCCGCATAGGCGACTGATAAATAAATTGAGTGCCCTCAATATGGGACCTAGAGTAACTGGTTGGGTTAAAAAATGGTTGAATGGAAGGAGACAGAGGGTAGTGGTAAATGGAGCTTGCTCTGAAGAAAAGCATGTTGTCAGTGGAGTACCGCAGGAATCTGTCCTTGGGCCAGCTCTTTTTAACGTCTTCGGGAGCAATATTGCGGAAGGGCTGTCTGGGAAGGTTTGTCTTTTTGTGGATGATACCAAATTCTGCAACAGGGTGGATACCCTGGAGGGTGTGAATGTCATGAGGAAGGATCTAGCAAAGCTGGAGGAATGGACCGATATTTGGCAACAGAGATTTAATCTCAAAAAATGCAGGGTCATACATTTGGGTCGCAAGAATCCAAGGGAACGGCACAGTATAGGGGTGAAGTGCTTCAGTGTAAGAAGGAAGAACAGGTGATTGTGTCTGATGACCTTAAGTGACGGTCAAAGCCAGAAGGATGCTTGGGTGCATAAAAAGAGGGATGACTAGCAGGAAAAAAGAGGTGATAGTGCCATTGTATTAGCCTCTGGTGAGGCCCCATTTAGAGTACTGTTTGCAGTTATGGAGACTGCATCTACGAAAAGAGGACGGCTACAAAATTAGTAAGCGGTTTTGAACACAAAAAATATAGGGACAGGCTTATGAACCTCAACATTGTATACATTGAAAGAGAGGAGGGAGAGAGGAAACATGATAGAGACATTTAAATATCTCAGGGGCATTTATGTACAGGAAGTGAGCCTTTTTCAACTGAAGGAGAGCTGTGGAACAAGGGGATATATGATGAAGTTACGAGGAAATAGGCTTAGGAGTAATCTAAGAAAGTATTATTTCACGGAAAAGGGGTGGAGGCATGGAATGGCCTCACAATGGAGGTTGTGGAGTTGAAGACTGCCTCCACTATATGCAAATTTCTCTCATGAATATTCATTGTGGCTATCTCAAAAACCTGATTGGCAGGGGTGCCTGCAGGATTAGGTTAAGGAACCATTGCCTCAAGGTGAGTTACATTCAGGTACATTGGGTATTCCTCTGTCCCTGGAGGACTCACAATCTAATTTTATACCTGAGGCAATGGTATAACATCTTGGGCATGTCACTTAACTCATGCCCAAGATCACAAGCAGAAGCAGTGGGATTTGAGCTGGCCACCTCTGGATGTCAAGACTGATGCTCTTGCCACTAGGCTACATCTCCAGGCCCTCCATGCCATTAAGAGGGCTATATTCTATAACAACGCATGCAAATTTTGAAATGCCCATAGCCATGTCCCTTTTGCCTGTGTGCATTAAAATGTAGGCGCAGTGCATTACAGAATACGCTTAGGAAGTTGAACATGTAAATTCTAATTATTACCAATTAGTTTTTGCTTGTTAAGTGCTGTTAACAATGCTGATTGGCTTATTAAGCCAATTAAGTTGAGCACGTTGTTATAGAATACACTTGAATGTTGGAATGGAATGCTAGGCGTGCTATATAGAATCAAGGGAAATGGTAATCCTATAATATTACTGTGCAAAAGGATAGATTCTATATATAGCGCCAAAGAAATTGTCATGGAAAAAAAGTTCTATTCTATAAGTTGCACTTAAACTTAGGTGCAGTTTATAGAATAGCACTTGTGTCCAGGAATCACACCTAACTTTGGGTATGGCTGTTTGCACCAACTGATATGTGGTGCAAATGTACACACCTACATTAGGAGTGTATCCCTCTTATTCTATAACAATGTAAATTCATTTTAGAAACACCCCTGTTATACCCATGACCATCCCATTTCTGCACCCCCTTTTTCAGATTGAGCGTACATTTTAAGCTTGGATTCCATTCTTAAATTTATACATGTAAATACCATTGAAGGGGGGCAGACTCAGGAAAGATGTCAGGAAGTATTTTTTCACAGAGAGGGTGGTAGACGCTTGGAATGCCCTCCCGCGGGAGGTGGTGGAGATGAAAACGGTAACGGAGTTCAAACATGCGTGGGATATGCATAGAGGAATCCTGTGCAGAAGGAATGGATCCTCAGAAGCTTAGCTGAAATTGGGTGGCGGAGCAGTTGGGGGGAAGAGGGGGGTGGTGGTTGGGAGGCGAGGATAGGGGAGGGCGGACTTATACGGTCTGTACCAGAGCCGGTGATGGGAGGCGGGACTGGTGGTTGGGAGGCGGGAAATACTGCTGGGCAGACTTATATGGTCTGTGCCCTTAAAAGGACGGGTACAAATTCAAGGTAAGGTATACACATATGAGTTTGTCTTGGGCAGACTGGATGGACCATGCAGGTCTTTTTCTGCCGTCATCATCTACTATGTTACCAATTAAATCTAATTAGAGCCAATAATTGCTTGTTAAAAAGCAAATTGTTGGTGCTAATTAGTTCATTTTTCAGTTAATTTGTGCGTGCAATTTTTGGTGACCTTTATAGAATTAAGGGACAATTGCTTGGGTTGTAAATGCACGGGGGCATGCACAGGAAGAGGTAAATGCACAGAACATGGACATATTTATTTATTTATTTATTTATTTATTTATTTATTTATTGCATTTGTATCCCACATTTTCCCACCTTTTTGCGGGATCAAAGTGGCTTACAATACATTATGAATGATGGCAATTACATTTTGTTACAATTCGGTTATGGATTACATTGTGAAGAGTTATACGAGACAAAATCAAAGTATTGTTAAGGAATATATTAATGGAAAAGAACATTGAAACATTGGAAGGAAAAACAACGAGAAAGTAGAGGGTCTGAGGACAATATATAGCATATAAAAACGAATAACCTATGGTATACATTTTCTGTGATTAAAGGTATGAGTGTGGTGAGATTTCAGGATTAAACATTTACGTGTATAATTTACAGAATAAACTAAGTATGAGCTAAAATGCCATATATGTACTCACACCTGCTATTGTTATAATTTTATCTGTAAAAACTAGACACATTTATCACAGTTTTTCACTAAAGTGAGAATCATACATATATTTGGCATTTAACAGGGTTTTTACCACCTTAAACAACACTTAGAACTGTCGACAGCATCATCAATTAGCAAAGCAAAATGCCTATTTTTTTACTTCCCAAATCCTCCTGTGATACATGAGTGCCTGAAGTTTACAGTTAGCTTTACTAGATACCCTAGGTGAGTCACTCCATAGCCTTTTAAATCATCTCTTTGAGGTCCTTTTACTAAGGCGCGCTGAAAAATGGCCTGCACTGGCAGATGTGTGGTCAGATCAAATGCCAGTTGAGTCTTTACCTATCTCCTTCATTATTGTATATGGCTGCACTGGTGTAGACACATGTATTAGACGCATGCAGGTCCATTTTTCAGCGTGCCTGCAAAAAAAGGCCTTTTTTTGTGGCCAAAAATGAACCTGCAGCAAAATTAAAATGAGCGTGCATCCATTTTGGGCATGAGACCTTACCGCCACCCATTGACTTATTTATTTATTAGGATTTATTTACCGCCTTTAGGAAGGAATTCACTCAAGGCAGTGTACAGTAAGAATAGATCAAACATGAGCAATAGTCGATTACAGCAGTAAAAATATTCAAATAACAGTACAATACAATAGCGGTAAGGTCTCATGTGTTAACCGGGCGGTGATCATCAGCGCTTGTACACTGCCGTTTACCGTCCGGTTAGCACCCCACGTGGTAGAAGATAGAAACTATTTTCCGACGCATGTTTGGTATGCACATCAAAAATAGAATTAGCACCGGGTACAAAGATCCAAGATGGCCGCGGTGTAAGAAGCGTCAACGGACACGCTTCCGAGGCTGATCTGACTTTCGCTGGAACGAGCACCTTACCCATCTGAGCGATGGGAAAAAGGAGAGGCAAGGTTCGGGAGGCTCCCCCTGTCCCGAGCGGAGTGCCCCGGCTCCAACAGACGACGTTGGGCCAGTTTGGTGTTGTGCCCGGTCCCATGGCGGTTTCATCTCCTTCTGCCGGAGTCAGCGTCTCGACGCTGAACAGCAGTGTAGACGGGGCTTCCCTGAGCCCCGTTGAGCGTGCGGCGCCCCCTCAACCCAGAAGGGAAACTTTTCCTGTGAGCCCTGACGTCTCGGACCGAAGTGGTATACGGAGCGATCAGGGAGGGAGCCTACAGGAGAGAAGAACTGGTACTGACAACCTAGGAGAGCCGGAACAAACAACAGCTCACGTAGTTTTGTCAAAAACAGTGAGTATTTTGGAGCAGGCTGTGAAAGCCCCTCAACCGGATACCGTATTTTTCGGACTATAAGACGCATTTTTTTCCCCCAAAATTTGGGAGGAAAATGGGGGGTGCGTCTTATAGTCCGAAGGTAGCGATTCCGGATCGCCCTCCTCCCGAGTTCGGGATCGCCCTCCCCTACTCACGTCAGCGATGTTCCCTGGTGGTCTAGTGACGTCGGGGCAGGAAAGAGCCCCCTCTTTCCTGCCCAGCGCGCTGCTCTCCGTCCTCCTCCGTCCTCCTGTATGCTGCCTGACGGTCTCGGTGGCCATTTTGAATATCGCCGAGACCGTCAGGCAGCATACAGGAGGACGGAGGAGGACGGAGAGCAGTGCGCTGGGCAGGAAAGAGGGGGCTCCTTCCTGCCCCGACGTCACTAGACCACCAGGGAACATCGCTGACGTGAGTAGGGGAGGGCGATCCCGAACTCGGGCAAGACGCACCGGAGCACCTAGGTTTTAGAGGAGGGAAAAAGGAAAAAAAAATTTTTTCCTATTTCCCTCCTCTAAAACCTAGGTGCGTCTTATGGTCCGGTGCATCTTATAGTCCGAAAAATACGGTATTTTATTGGGGAAGATAGTGAAACCTGCCGTAGTGACCTTAGAGTCACTCTGGGATTTGACTTTTACCACTCAAACTGCTTTACAAACTTTGATTTCCCATAATACAGAGACAGTTAGAGCTTTATCTGAGACTGCGCTGAATCAATTTCAAATTAACGACTCTCAGGTTTTGGAAGTCAAAAGGCTGACTGAAAGAACTGGAAAACTTGAACTTTTTGAACAGATTTCAATTAAGGAGAAAAACTTTACTTCAAGACGTTTAGAGTATTTGGAGAACCAATCCAAGAGATTGACTCTTCGCTTTATAAATTTTCCTAGGTCGCCTTTGATTCCTCCCATTCAAATGGTTACAAATTTTTTAGTTGAGATCCTAGGAATGCAAGAGACATCTTTGCCACCGATAACGAGAGCTTTTTACCTTCAGCTTGATGTTAAATCATCTGAAAATTTACCTACACAGGAGGCAATGAATCTGACTGCATTCCTGGAATCCTCTCTTGAAGTTATTACACAGAGAACTACTTTGCTTGTAACATTTGCTTTAGAAATTGATAGAGACGCAGTACTTAAACTTTCTTTAAGGCACCTGGATTCAGAGTTTTGGGGGTCCAAGATAAGAGTTTTTCCAGACCTCCCCAGGGAAACACAGAGGAGACGTAAGAGGTTCCTACTGCTGCGTTCTAGAACAGTAGCAGTGGGAGCCGACTTTCTTCTGAGATTTCCCTGTATTTGTAGAGTGAAATTTCAATCTAAACAATACCAATTCTTCGACCCAAAACAGTTGGAAGAATTTTTAATAAGCAAAGAAGAGATTAGAGTACAAGTCTAAATCCCATATGTAACACTGTAAGAGCAGGCTAGAGGGAACCACCTGAGATAGATGTTTCTTTTGATTAATTGTTTTGTGTGCTTAAATTGTAAGTAAGAATTTCTTTTTCCTTTTCTTGGATCATTTACCTAGAGATTGTGGTCGATAGTAAGAGGATATTGAGGAATTTGTTGTATTCCTATAGTTTGAATAATTTTTTTTCTTTTTGTGTATTAACACATAAATTATATATTATGTTTGTTAAAAGCTAATAAAGTTTAAAAAAAATAGAATTAGCACCTGGGGCACACGGTAGCCAGGCGGTAATTCTAATTTGAGGCACATTGGACACACGTAGGCACCTATGCACCTTAGTAAAAGGTCCTCTTTTTTTTTTGCTTAGCCTCTCTAGAAAGTACAAGAGGAAAAGGAACTCAGTCTTATCAAAGCCACAGAAAAAAGTGACCTGTGCAAGTTTGGACATGTTAAATTAATACATGCTAGGCTATTTTTCACCGCAGCGATTAAAAGGCCCTTTTTACTGGGACTGTAAATGACCATGTGCTAGTATTAAAAGTAGAACATGGCAATTTACTGCGTGAGCCCTTAATGCCACCTATTTACTTGGCGGTAAGGGCTCACGCGCTATTCCTGCAGTAATCAGACAGCGCATGTTAATGTGGCTGTGCTGCCGATATCCACTGATAACGCCCCTGTGGTAGAAAATAGGAAATTATTTTCTAGCGCGGGAACAGTCAACGCTAACTTTGTAACTACCGCAGGGCACCCGAGCTACCCCGACAGTAGTGTTGATTTAGCATGTGCTACCCATGCATTAGCCCTATCACGCTTTACTAAAATGGCCCCTGACTGACCTACTTAGCTCTTGCTTCCAAACCACAAAAACCACAGCTATCTCGGAGATAGTGGAATTATCCATATAAAAGTAAAATTTGGAAAGTGTATTGTAAAAGAGATGTCCTTAACAGTAGAAAAAAAAAAAAAACAAGCTTTCTCCCTAAGGTGCAGATGCTCAAAACTCTGGCTCAGTATTAAACAGCGCCGGAAAACTCCCAAAGTATCAATGCTGATGACATGCAAATTTAGGCGCATTGTTATCATTTTTCATTAGGGAGTTCAACGGGAGGATAGTGTTTGCCCATGCCCTGAAGAGTTGTGTATTAAGCACAGCTCTCGAGCGCATTAGTGCCAGAAATAGGAAATTGACTTGCGGGAAAGACCTGCATAGGGGGAACGCGAAGGACTCTTTTTCCCACATCTTTGTAAAAGGACTCCCTAAGTTTGAAATGTATAATGTTCCTGAATTGTTCTGAATGCAGTGGCGTACCAAGGGGGGGGCGGTGGGGGCGGTCCGCCCCGGGTGCACGCCGCTGGGGGGTGCCGCGGCGTGCGCCTGCTCTGAGTTCACTGACTTCGCGCGTCCGCTGCAGCTCCCTCTGCTCTGCCCTGGAACAGGTTACTTCCTGTTCTGGGTCAGAGGGAGCTGCAGCGAACGCGCGAAGTCAGGGAACTCTGAGCAGGATCGCGCTGCGGCACCCCCCCGGCAGCGTGCACCTGGGGGGGGTCCGCGCTGCATCGGGGGGGGGGTGCTGCACCCGGGGGGGGGGGGGTCCGTGCTGCATCGGAGGGGGCGGGGCGCCGCCCCGGGTGTCCGCCCCCCTAGGAACGTCACTGTCTGAATGTCAATTTTTTGTATCCGGAGTATAATGTCACTGAGGCATAACTGTGCATACTTCTGCCGATAGGTTATCCCAAACATCTACTAACCTTTCCACACAAGAAAAGCTTGTCTGAACAACATTACATCAACAGTAGCACAGCACGGATAGGTCAGACAAAATTAAACACTTGGAATAGACCTAATATTGTATATTATATATTCCACAATATGCATTCTTTATGTGCTATTGTTCTTGATAAAATATAGCTCATATAATCAAGGATTTAGCTGTAAGAATTTATGTGATGTTCACGTAAGCCATTATCGCTTCGTAGTAAGTTAGATGATACAGTTATGGCAAGAGTTTAAAATATATATATACACTCAGTTCAGTTTGCTTTAATTACATTTAGCATTGTTTCCATCTAAATTACAGTAATTATATGCAAAGATCTCCTTAGAAATCTTTTAATTAAAGTGGCTGTCCCAACAAAGTATGCGTTTTGCATGCTAATGTATTTTTCTGCTTCTGAAAACAGTTTGACTAATTATGGTTGCTGGGAAAGAAATTCAGTGATATAATTTTCATAATGCTTATTGTTCTTGCCAGGTTTTCACTGGTGAAAGGAAAGTTTGACATTCCTCTGTCAAGCTTGAAAACCTATGCTGTAAATACAAGTACTGTAGATAACTTTGTTATTATGCATAGCGATGCTGAAGTGGATAACGAGCACTACAGTACCATAAGAAATTGTTGTTAATGTGTCGATGTGCTGCACGTTGTGTTAGCAAAGATTGTTCTGTATCTGGGTTTTTAATGACTGTAGAGCTGATGTGGGCAGAAGTAACTGAGAATGTCATGCAATTAGTATTGCAAAGAAATAATGAAATTGCCTCTATGGAGATTCTCAAACTTTTGCTGTTGACTATTTGGATCTATTATTATTTATGGGTGTGCATGGACAAAAACCAGTGTGATTTCTGCTTATTTTTTAAATATCCTGATTTTTGAGACTTTCCAGCTTATTTTTGAAGGAGATGGCCAGCCATCTTCCAACACAAATCGGGAGATGGCCGGCCATCTCCTGAAGCCGGCAAAATTGGTGTAATCGAAAGCCAATTTTGGGCGTCCCCAACTGCTTTCCATCGCCGGGACAGCCAAAGTTCCCGGGGGCGTGTCGGATGGGTAGCAAAGGCAAGACAGGGGCGTGCCGGGGCGTGCTTAAGAGATGGGCGCCCTCGGCCGATAATGGAAAAAAGAAGGGCGTCCCTGGCGAGAATTTGGTCCTTTTTTTTTCAGGTCCAAGTCCCAAAAAAGTGCCCGAACTGACCAGATGACCACAGGAGGGAATCGGGGATCACCTCCCCTGACTCCCCCAGTGGTCACTAACCCCCTCCCACCCTAAAAAAAACAACTTTAAAAACTTATTTTGCCAGCCTCTATGCCAGCCTCAAATGTCATACTCAGGTCCATCGCAGCAGTATACAGGTCCCTGGAGCAGTTTTAGTGGGTGCAGTGGACTTCAGGCAGGCGGACCCAGGCCCATCCCCCCCCCCCACCTGTTATACTTGTGGTGGAAAATGAGAGCCCCTCAAAACCCACCCGAAACCCACTGTACCCACATCTAGGTGCCCCCCTTCACCCCTTAGGGCTATGGTAGTGGTGTATAGCTGTGGGGAGTGGGTTTTGGAGGGCTCAGCACCCAAGCTATGCACCTGGGAGCTATTTTTATTTTTATTTTTTAATTTTTAGAAGTGCCCCCTAGGGTGCTCGGTTGGTGCCCTGGCATGTCAGGGGGAGCAGTGCACTACAAATGCTGGCTCCTTCCACGACCAAATGCCTTGGATTTGGCCGGGTTTGAGATGGCCGGCCTCGGTTTCCATTATGGGAGAAAAACGATGCTGTCCATCTCAAACCCGGCCATATCTGACATTTGGCTGGCCCCATTATCGAAACGAAAGATGGCCGGCCATCTCGTTCGATAATACAGTTGGCCCCACCCCTTCACAGCACCATCCTCGGAGGTGGGCGCTCTTAGAGATGGGCGTCACCGGTCGAAAATGCCCCTCTTTATTTCATATTTGTTTGACTAAAACATTTTTAGGCATACATTGTATATGTGAAAGAACTTAGGGTCCCTTACACTAAGCTGCATTAGGCACTGAGATGTGCCTAATGCAGCTTAAAACGGTGTTTCGCTGAACACTCTCAGGCATCCTGTGGTAAATGCCAAATTAGCTCTCACTAATCCAGGTACCAATGTATGTATATTTTTTGGAGGATGCATGTCCGAGGGCGGAAAGTATCGCTAACACTCTCACAACTAGACTACTACGATGCAGTATATGTAGGGTTCAAGGAAAACACACTAAAATTGCTTCAAACTGTACAAAACACGACAGCTAGACTGATATTCAAGAAGTCAAAATATGAAAGAGCAATTCCACTGCTCAAAATACTACACCAGCTGCCAATCAAGGCAAAGCTACTCTTCAAAGCTAGCACCCTCATTCAGTGGCATAGCCACAGGGGACCTTGAATTTGGGTTTGGGGCCCCCAAGGTCTGCTAGTTTGGCTGGTAGGAGTCCCCAAGCCCCACCAGCAGAAGCTTTCCAGCGGCACCGCCATGCTGCCTGCCCTACTTTTCCCCTCCCTCATGCGCATGTTTGTTTTTAGTAAAATGGAGCATGCGCACTGGGTGGAAAAGCAGGGCAGACAGCGTGGCAATGAATATCGCCATAGGAAAGCTTCTGCTAGTGGGGCTTGGGAATCCCCTGTCAACCCAGGCATATGAGGTTACGGCGGGGGTTGAGAGAGACGAGGAGGTGGGGCAAAATGTCCCCCCCCCCACACTTTGGGTTCATGCCCCTCCCAATTCAAGGTCTGGCTATGCTTCTGCCCTCATTTATAAGGTAGTATTTGGCATGTCCCTTGAATACATGCTAGATATGATTGAACTATCCCCAAGGAATGCAAGCCCAGAAACCAGAGGTTATCTACTCGTCCACCTACCCAACTGCAGAAGCATAACCACCCTTTTCAGGAAGTATTTTTTTCACAGAAAGGATGGTAGATACGTGTAACGCCCTCCCACGGGCGGTGGTGGAGATGAAAATGATAATGAGATTCAAACATGCATGGGATAAACACAAAGGAATCCTGTTTAGAAGGAATAGATCTACGGAATTTTAGCGGAGATTGGGTGGGAGAGTAAAACTAGAGCTGGGTGGACTTCTACGGTCTGTGCCCTAATCGTGGCTGCTTAGATATGGATGGGCAGGAGTGTAAATTTTAAGGGGCTTTGACGTTAACTTCAGAACTTTTAGTACAGGAACAGTACCGGGCAGACTTTTACGGTCTATGCCCTGAGAAAGGCAGGGACAAATCAAACTTGGGTATACATATAAAGTATCACATACCATGTAAAATTAATTTTTCTCTTGTTGGGCAGATTGGATGGACTGTTCAGGTCTTTATCTGCCGTCATTTACTATGTTACTATGTTAAAACCATATACACGCCAGGATTTAGGTATCTCGGGTCCAAGTGGTGGAACTCAATACCATAAGCCACAAAAGGCATTGCCAATTATCTTCAATTCAGAAAAGAAAAGAAAATCCACACCCTTGTCACCTCTCGTTTAGACTACTGCAATCTGCTTCTTGCTGGTCTCCCACTTAGTCACCTCTCCCCCCTCCAGTCAGTTCAAAACTCTGCTGCCCGTCTCGTCTTCCGCCAGGGTCGCTTTACTCATACTACCCCTCTCCTCAAGTCGCTTCACTGGCTCCCTATCCGTTTTCACATCCTGTTCAAACTTCTTCTACTAACCTATAAATGTACTCACTCTGCTGCTCCCCAGTATCTCTCCACACTCGTCCTTCCCTACACCCCTTCCCGTGCACTCCGCTCCATGGATAAATCCTTCTTATCTGTTCCCTTCTCCACTACTGCCAACTCCAGACTTCGCGCCTTCTGTCTCGCTGCACCCTACGCCTGGAATAAATGTCCTGAGCCCCTACGTCTTGCCCCATCCTTGGCCACCTTTAAATCTAGACTGAAAGCCCACCTCTTTAACATTGCTTTTGACTCGTAACCACTTGTAACCACTCGCTTCCACCTACCCTCCTCTCTTCCTTCCCGTTCACATTAATTGATTTGATTTGCTACTTTATTTATTTTTTGTCTATTAGATTGTAAGCTCTTTGAGCAGGGACTGTCTTTCTTCTATGTTTGTGCAGCGCTGCGTATGCCTTGTAGCGCTATAGAAATGCTAAATAGTAGTAGTAGTAGAAATATAACTCAAATTCTACAGCTAACTACATCCCAGTAAAGAAATGAAAACCTATCTCAAATATTCCAGATCTAATTATATAAGCTATCAATGCCCTTTCTACCTCCTAACTATCAACCATAATTGTAATTTCACCTAACTACAGATTGTAATCCACTTTGAACCAAACCTGTTTTTGGATAACAGCGGGATACAAGAACAAATACATCAATAAATATACTGGGTGTTTCTGTGCTAAACAGCACATTTACATTAGCACATGATAACTAGTTACTACTAGTACAACTACTAGTTAGTCCAGGATTACCACGTGAGCCCCTAACACCTACAAAATAGGTGGTGGTAAGTGCTCACACAGTAATTTTTTAGTGGCCGCATGTTTCAGTGGCGAGAGGTTACAAAGATTAATGCAAGATTTTACACCCCTGGAGGCAGAAGAATGTCCTGCTGTATCTCTTATAGATTTATGGACAGATATGATTAAGAATAACAAAACTATAATACAAAATGAGTTACATTATGCTACCTTATTACAATACTGTAGGAATAAAAAGATACCTAGGGGTCTTAGAATTATGAAGGAACCTCGCCTGTTCACTGCTGATGAGGTCTTCCTCAATAATAAAGACCTTGTTCAGGAAGACACTCATTGTGAGAGGACTTTTATTGGATCCACTGTTTGTTTTGCCTAACGCATGCTAATGGCAACATTAACGTAATGTGATCCTGATGCAGAGAGGATTCGAAACGCTGGCCGCCATAGATCACAGCCAACGTTCACAGCCAATGTCTACAGTCTAGACGTGAAGTTCAAGACCACATACAAAAAAAAGCTAAGTTGAAAAGCTCTATTGTTGAAAATTGTAAAGAGCTAAGTTGGAAAGCTTTATTGCTGAAGTTACAACATCCGGGGTTTTTTTAGCCGATGATGAGGAAGTCCAACTCCGATTAAAGCAATGAGTTGGCATATATGAGGAGTTTCTCGAGACTTTTCCCCTAGTAACACACACTTGTGCCATAGCATATGCTAACCCTGTGATTACTCTTTAAAACCTTAACGTATGGCCATTAATACAAAAATGGAAAATCGGCCATTTTACAGCTGCGATAAAAATGGCCTTAGTGTGCAGAAAGATCGGTGTTGGGGAATGCTAAGGCCAGTTTTTGCTGCAACTTAGTAAAAGAGCCCCTTATATTGGCAAGCAATGTGTAAATTCATTGGTTTATGTTCATACAAATTATTCTTTGTGTGCTTTAAGATAAGGGATGGGCTGGAGTGTAAATTTAAGGGGCTTCGATGTTAGCTTCAGAACTTAGTCCAAGAATAGTACTGGGCAGACTTCTACGGTCTGTGCCCTGACAATGGCAAGGACAAATGAAACTCGAGTATACATATAAAGTATCGCATACCACGTATAATGAGTTTATCTTGCTGGGCAGACTGGATGGACCGTACAGGTCTTTATCTGCCGTCATTTACTATGTTACTATATGCTACTATGTTACTCTTTGGGGTTCTACATGGAATGTTGCTACTAATTGGGATTCCAGAATCTTGTAACTATTTAGGATTCCAGAATCTTCAAATAGTTCTGGGTAGACTTCTACGGTCTGTGCCCTGAGAATGGCAAGGACAAATCAAACTCGGGTATACATATAAAGTATTACATACCATGTAAAATGAGTTTATCTTGTTGGGCAGACTGGATGGACTGTACAGATCTTTATCCGCCGTCATTTACTATGTTACTATGTAGTGACAGTTCATGAAGTACCAAGAATAATAAAGTACTGCTAGACACCTTTGTTCTGAGATCAGAAGGGTGGGGCTTGAGTTATGAATACGAACAGGGGGGTTTGGATGATTAATTTAATTCATTATAGACCGTGATTCAAAATAGGCTATTTCTCTTGGTTTTCTGCTTAATGATAAATGAAATTTGGTGTTGGCTCCAGTTCCTCACCACCGTGCTCCTCACTGGATATCAGGTGGCAGGTTTTATTTCAGTGGAGAAAAGCCTCCAGTTTCTTATATTCTGCTGAATACTCTTGTTTAGACTAATACCAACAAACTCCTCCTCACTGGGAGATCTTCCTCATCCCTGCAAATGCTCAGGGTAATCTCTGTTTTTCCCTTTGCCCGTTGACTACTGTAGACACGGCAGAGAGGCTTGGGCAACCTAGAAAACCAAAAGCAAAGGAAGAAAAATTACCTAGTGGAAAAGTCAATTCAATAAAAATAACTTACTACTACTACTTAACATTTCTAGAGCGCTACTAGGGTTACGCAGCGCTGTACAGTTTAACAAAAAGGACAGTTCCTGCTCACAAGAGCTTACAATCTAATGGGCAAAATGTCAAGTTGGAGCAGTCTAGATTTCCTGAATAGAGGTATGGTGGTTAGATGTCGAAGGCGACATTGAAGAGGTGGGCTTTGAGCAAGGTTTTGAAGAGGGGCAAGGAGGGGGCCTGGCGTATGGTCTCAGGGAGTTTATTCCAGGCATGGGGTGAGACGAGGCACAACGGGTGGAGCCTGGAGTTGGCGGTGGTGGAGAAGGGTACTGAAAGGAGTGATTTGTCTTGAGAGCTGAGGTTACGGGTAGGAACGTAAGGGGAGATGAGGGTAGAGAGGTAAGCAGGAGCTGCAGATCGAGTGCATTTGTAGGTTAATAGGAAAAGCTTGAACTGTATGCAGTACCTGATCGGAAGCCAAGGAAGTGACTTGAGGAGAGGGGTGATATGAGTATATCGGTCCAGGCGGAAGATAAGACTTGCGGTAGAGTTCTGAACGGACTGAAGGGGGGATAGATGGCAAAGTGGGAGGCCGGTGAGGAGTAGGTTGCAGTAGTCAAGGCGAGAGGTAATGAGAGAGTGGATGAGAGTTTGGGTGGTGTGCTCAGAGAGGAAAGGGCGAATTTTGCTAATGTTATAGAGGAAGAAGCGACAGGTCTTATTAACTTATTAAAGATCAAACTTGATGTGGCCACATTTCGTCCTCTGACTGCATCAGGGAATAATACATTGATCACTGCTGTGTTGTGAGTTTTTGACATGTGGTTCTTTAGTTTAAGAAGCTGTCTTCCAGAGTTATAATTTAAACTCCATTTTATCATTGAATGCTTCACTCCTTTTTTTGATTCTATAAACTACAACAGCCTGAGGGCAAAACATAGCCATGTCAGGTATGATTTTTTAAAATTATTTTTATTGCCTTGACTTCCCCAACAAGATAATATTTGTTCCTTTGCCCTTGACTACTTTGTCCTAACGGGCTCACTCAGTACAGGGCCTGAGGCTCTCCAGAGCTCAGCCTACTTCTTGGAAGGGAGAAAATGGAGTAAAAAAACCAATCCTTTTCACTTCAAAGTAGGGACCTTCAGTAGTTAAGGATCCACTTCACTCTTTCCCTGAGTGCATCCCACTTGGGAACCCATCTAGAACAATCTAAAACGTGCATTCACTTTTGCTACTTCCAGAGCAGTCCCACCCCTGAAAGTGCAAAAATAGAAAATTTACCATCAGCTTCAAGGGTTTTAATGATGCCCAGGCCTTCAAACTAATTTTTTCATGCTTGTTCCAAAATTGGTTTTATACAGGCTTTATTGCTTTTCTAGGCCCCAGTTAAGGAAATTGTATTTATTTATTTGTAACATTTGTATCCCACATTTTCCCACCCATTAGCAGACTCAATGTGGCTTACAAAATACCGTAAAGGTGAACGCCAAGTCCGGTAGGGTAAACAAATATAGATTGAAATAGGGGTCAGGTAAGGTTAGGGTATAAGGTACAATAAGGGTCAACGATAATAAGGAATATATAATGTCCAATACGATCTAAAGTTATGTTGTGTTGCAGAGTTGATTAATTTAAGTAGGGTCAGTGGGATAGGCCTTGCAAAACAGTGAAGTCTTTAATGATCTCCTGAAGTTAAGATGGTCGTAAATCGTTTTCACTGTGAGACACTGGGAGCATTTGTTCTGAAACCAAGAGAGGACTACCATGACCACATTTTTTCTGACCATATTGAAGCTTGACTGCGGTGTTTTGTACCAATTGAAGTCTGTGGACCTGGTAAGCAGGCAACCCCTATTAAAAGAGTTACAGTAATCAAATGTAGATAAAACTAAAGCGTGTAGAAAACTACAAAGGGAAGCAGGTTACAGATAATTTAGGACAGCTTTATTTTTTTCTATCCTTAATTTTCCAGATAGTTAGGCAGATTATGGCACTTAATATCTCTGGTCTCTGGGTTAACCTTGACTTTGTAGAATCCACTAAATTGTATTGATGTTAGGGTGCGGATATGCTAGTATCTGAAACAAACTTTCACAAAATAATCCGCTGCTAGAAAAATGACTAAAATTTAAATTATATTCGAAACAGTATATCTCTTTTTGCAGGGAAAAAAAGGCCTTAAAGAGCTCCTAGATCTTAATAAATCTATCGGAGCTGAAACAGATCACAGGGATCTTACCTTCATCATTGGCCTTGACTTTGCCCATGTCTCACCCCCAGGCTGCTCCAGTGCTAGCCAGGTGGCGCTGTGGCAGTCTATATCAATTTTCAGTGGCATTATCCAAATAATCCTTGGATGGTCAAAGTCAATGCCATTTACTCAAGCAGCAGGTGCTGCTACTTGCAGGGCCGGTCCTAGGGTCCCTGGCGCCCCCCTGCAGACTATGTTGGCGCCCCCCCCCCCCCTTTCTCTCTTCTCCCACCCTGCCCCTGTCCAGCGATTCTCCTTCGCCCCCATCCCCCTCCCATTTATGGCCACCTGCCTGCTCTCTTCTACTCCCCCCCTTTTTTTTCTTGCCACCCTGCGTGGTTTAAGTCTTTTTTAATTTATCTCCATCCCAGCGGCCGCATCATTTCAAAGCCCTGCCTGTCTCTAGGCTTCCCTCCCTTCGTGAGTTTGTTCCCTCAGAGTCCCGCCCTTGAGGAAATGACATCAGAAGGTGGGACTCTGCGGAACAAACTCACGAAGGAAGGGAAGGCTAGAGACGGGCAGGGCTTTCAAATGACGTGGCTGCTGGGACGGAGGTACAGTAAATTAAAGATTTAAACCCCCAAGGGCGGTGCGGTATGGCGCTGCAGCGGCGCCCTTGAAGGCAGGCGCCCCCCTGCGGTGCTTGCCCCACTTACTTGGTTTGACCGGCCCTGGCTACTTGGATAAGTAGGTTTGACTACCAGGCCCATAAGGCTTATTTTTGCTGGCAGAAAACAAACTCCAAATGGCCACCACTGTGAATACAGAGAGGGAGACTGAAAACAGGTGTGCCATACTCCTGTAACTGAGTTTGCTGTTGAAGAGATATAGGGGGAATGTGGATGAGTTCTTGGAGAAAATATAATGTCAAGAAAAAAATTAATTTCTGGAGAAAGGTATCCAAAGAGCACTGGAAATCAATCAAGTTTGCAGAATTAAGAGTGGTTAAAATGATATTTCGGTTTCCCTGCTTCTGTAAACACAGCAGCTGAATCATTCCGCTGGACCATTGCAGGAGTTTTGGACGAGAACGGTGAAGTAAACAGGAATCAGAAGACCACAGGGATTTTGTATTGAAGTCTGGGAAAATAGATAACTGCTTTTATGCTTTTATATTCTTTCATATGCAAGCATAAAGGTAACACTTGAGACCTAGCTTTCCATCAGATACTGTAGTGCAACTGTGAACTGTAGCATCCGGCAAATATAGACATCTTGGCATGTTTCTCTTTTTATTTTTATGATTGTTATCATTCATAGTTATTATTTCAGTTTCTTTTCTCTCCTTTTCTTTGTCTTCTATCACTGAACTTGTCTCCCCCTCCCTTCCACCAGTATTTTCTCTCTTGTTCTTCTGTATTTCGTGGGGATTTAGTGAAAAGCTTGTGTAACTCATAGATTTTTCTTTGTCCGTGATGTACTTTCTCTTTGTCTGGAATATTTGATTCACCACTTGAAAAGAGATGAGATTATTTGGGGTGGGGAGGGGGAAGTGGGTAATAAACATTATAACAGCAGATACCAATTGACCATTATAGAAAGCTGGAAATATGAACCTGAGGTTGAGTGTAGTGGAAGGTGGGATTGAAGATTGAGAAGGAGTGAATGGGAAAATAAAGAGGAAAAAAAAACACTTGTGAGTGAGTAGTAAGATGAAATTCTCTGTAAAAGATGATTTTCAAGAATAAAAGGTCTGAAAGGAAGGAAGATAGAGAGAAGGCCAGTGAATAGGTGAACTTAAGCAACTAGCGGCAAAATTTAGATACTTGAAACAGTGAATGGAGATGTAGGGGAAAACGGGAAGGAATCTAGATTTTAGCTCATGCATTTTTTAGAGTGGTTTAAGACAAGATACATTCAGGTACAGTAAGTATTTTCTACCCCTGGAGGGCTCACAATCTAAGGGGCCCTTATACTAAGCTGTGGCAACAAGGACCTTACGCTAGCTGCGGGGGCCGTTTTTTGCCTCTCGCTGAAGCCCTTTTTACCGCAGCAGGTAAAAAGGCCGAAAAAAGACATGGCCATGCAGTAAAATTGCTCATACCACGTGACCATGTGGGAGGGGGGAGCACTAACTGCCCGATTACCGCCAAGAAACCCTCTGCAGAAATATTTTTTAAATATTTCCGCTAGCACCGGAAATGCCGTGCGCTGGGGGGTGGAACTGCCGCCGGCGCCCGCGTTGAGCTGGCTGTAGCTCCAGAATAGCACATGGTAAACCGGCGTTGGGCTTAGTACCTCTTAGTTACAAGGACCCCTAAGTTTGTACCTGAGGCAGTGGAGAGTTAAGGGACCCTTTTAACTAAGCTGTGCTAGTAAATGGGATTAGTGTATCCTTTTGTGGACCTTTTCTGCATGCTTCGCCCATTTCTAGTGTGGCATTAAAAAGGGCTTTTTTTCTATTTATTGCATTTCTAGTTGTGCACTAATGTTAGCCTTGGTGCTTGGCCATTTTTAAAATTATTTTTATTAATATGGGAACACTTACTGCCTCCTATCTAGGAGGCGGTAAAGGCTCCTGCATCATGGTTTGTGCGTCCGTAATGTAGCGGATTAGCGTATCCATACCCATTATCTGTCCCTGAAAATCTCCCTCCCAAAAAAAATAGTAAGAAAAAGGAAATGCCAAGCATTTTGCACACTCAGATGGCAAAAGTAATACAGAACGCTTTAGTGCATCCAGCGTTAGGCATGTATTAGTGTCTAAAGCAGCTTAGAGAAATGGCCTCTATATGATTTGCCTAAGATCACCAGGAATAAAAGTGGGATCTGAACCTTGGCTTCCTTTCTTCTCAAGCCACTGTTCATACCCTTGGCCTGTTTAATAGTTGGGAGCATGGGCATAGCCAGACCTCGGCGGGAGGGGGGTCCAGAGCCCGATGTGAGGGGGCACAGTTTAGCCCGCCTCCCTCAGCCACCAACCCCACCACCACCATTTTCGTCCCGCCGACCCTCCCACCACTTTTGACCCCGCCTCCCACCACTTTTAACCCCCCTCCTGCCGCCGACCTTCCTCTGTCACTGCCGCTCCCAGGTACTTTTGCTGGCAGGGGTCTCCAACCCCCCAGCCAGTCAAAGTCATCTTCAGCACCAGTCTCTGGCATCTTTGCTGATCTGTTTCTGTGACTCCTGACTCCTGACATTACGTGCATACAGGATGTCAGGAGTCAGGACTCACAGAGACAGATCAGCGAAGGCGCCGGAGACCGGCGCTGAAGAAGACTTCAGCTGGCGGTGGTTGGGGACCCCCGCCAGCAAAGGTACCTGGCGACGGCAGCAGGGGAGGGTCAGCGGCAGGGAGGGTCAAAAGTAGAGGGGGCCAGAGCTAAATCGGTGGGGGCCCATGCCCCCGTGGCCCAACCTAGGTACGCCCCTGGTTGGGAGCCCATACCATCACTACTGTTATTCTCTCCAGGGACTTTAGGATGGGGGGAAGGGATGATTCCTGCATTGTAGTGAAGAATGTTGAATCGCATGTGTGTAGGTTGGACCGTATTAGATTTGGTTGGTTCGTTGTGGTTTGGAAGATCAGTGGATGTTCCGGACATAAACTGAGGCTATGTGCTTTGTATAGAATACAAGAATGCTTTCTGTTTGTATTGGGAACATAGATATGATGCAGTTTGGGGTCTTTTACTAAGCCATGGTAGAATTTTTAACTCATGGTAGAAATCAGCTGGTGGTCAACACCGAGATGCTCATAGGGATATACTCCCAGATTCTCTATATATAGCACCTGGATTCCATGCAGAGATGTGTGCGTATCTTAATTGGTGGAACAAGGTAATCAGCACTTAAGCAATAACGAGCACTAATTGACAATAATTACAATTTATGCGTGGAAATCGTTAAGCGTATGCTATAAAGAACTCTGCCTAAATTGCAAATTGCGCAGTTCAAAATAAATGGGCATATTTATGGGCGTTTTGTGGGCATTCCAAAATTTCCAGCGATAGTTTGGGGTTGCCACACAGCAACCCTTTAGTAAAAGGTCCCCCAAGAAATTGAGAGATAGTGACCTGCAGATATATTTATTAATTTTTCTCTCATACATTACATTCTATTGTCATATCGCTCCTCCAAATCACAATTATCATGATGTTTTTCTCCCTAAAAGTCTGAGGGGTCCTTTTACTAAGGTGCACTGAAAAATGGCCTGCGGTAGTGTAGACGCGTGTTTTGGGCGCGTGCAGAATTATTTTTTAGCGAAACTACAAAAAATGCCTTTTTTGGCCGAAAACGGAGGAGCGGCAAAATGAACATTTCCGTAAGTTTCCTTTGGGTCTGAGACCTTACCACAAGCCATTGACCTAATGATAAGGTCTCATGCGGTAACCGGGCGGTAATGGTCTATGCACGTCAAATGCCACTTGACACGCGTAGCTGCCGCACGCCAGAAAATAAAAAAAAAATTTTCAGACGTGCATAGCGGATGCGCACCAAAATTGAAATTATCGCAAGGGCCACGTGGTAACTGGGTGGTAACTCCAATTTGGCATGCGTTGGGTGTGCGTAGACACCTATGCGGCTTAATAAAAGGGCCCCTTAGTTGAAATATCATAGGTAGAGGAGGTCATTCTAGAAGTCTTGCACTTCTTCTACACATGTAACTAGAGGTCTTTAGATGTATAGATTGCATGCACATGTAAATGGTGATTTCACAATGCCCCTATTTACATGTGTAGGTTTCCCTGGAATGCATAGTTTTAACGGGAATACTCACAGTTTGAAATATCTCCCCATTGATTGTTGCACAATCCCCGAAGAACGCATATATTTCAGCAAAGTATTCTTTCAGCCAAGACTTGAAGGAAGTGATTGGGGAGAGAGGGGTGATTGTGCTTAGGTCTCTGGTAATTTCTGTCAACTTTAAAATGAAGAAAATTGCTTACAGTGGGGTTCACTTCTTGGACAAACCGAGACAGTTTAAAAAAAAGTCATACAAATCGGAATTGAGGAGTCCAGGTCAGGATATCTTAAATTCCGTTTTTATTTTAGAACAGGATCTGCTGGGGGATTAAAATGGGGCGACCTCTTCTATCCTGTAATCTCTCTAGTGGAACATTGCTCACTGCCAGCACTTTTCTGAAACCTAGATGTCCTGGGTAGCAGGTGTAACGTGTTATTCATTCTCTTTCTGAAATGTAGAATACATGTTTATTTTTTGGGCCCAAACTAATACCACTCAAAACATAGCAAGACTATGCCCCCTTTCCATATGCATATTTTTCAGTTTTATGTGTCTATATCCCAGATCCGTAAAATATAAATGTCTAAGGATGGAAGTTATCAAGGTACAATAGAAAGTGAGCTTATACCACACCTTGATTTACCACAGAAATCACCAACTCATGGGTGAGAAATCACCGTACTGTAAGTTGCTGACTCTGGTGATTAAGGACTAACTCTGCCTGTGGGCTAACACATGCAGTGTTAACCCAATAGTCCAGGAGCGCTGGGCTCCCCAGTGCAACTAATTCACCTCCAAAAACATAGCTCATCGTCAAATTAAGGTAAAAGATCAGAATAGTTAAGCATACTTGAAAGCACGATACATCCCCTTAATGACTTATAGAAAAGAAAGTCAATATTCATGTAACATTCTAACCTGCACGCTATCTTCATACATGAGCATCCCAATGCCACCCTATTCCCTCCCCCCCCTCCCCACCCACTCACACATCACCCTATCAACAAGCACACTGCTCATAGGGTGTCTTTTACTAAGCCACGGTAGCATTTTTAGCTTGCGGTAGAAATCCCCTGGTAATAAACGCCAAGATGGCTATAATGGGCGAGACTGCGTTTACCGCCAGCTGATTTCTATCGTGAGCTAAAAACACTACTGCGGCTTAGTAAAAGACCACCATAATTTATATGCATTATACTATGGGTGGCCATTCAGATATTCTTATCTCCTCTACATAAGTCTGGAAGTGAGGTTCCATACCACCTTTGTTGCAATATTAAATATTCTATTTTCAGATTAGTTCACACAAATTTGTCAAAGACATGTTGCTACTTATTCTAAAATCTGTATCCAAATAAATTATGTTATACAACTATTTATTATACTGGAAAATTAACTATTATGCATCTAAGGAAGGAAGCTGCGGGGTCTTAGAAGCTGATGTGCAACACGAGCTTTGGGTAATTCTTACATTGGCGCAATACACTTGATCGTAACCTGCAGAAAATGCATTCTTGTCCAGAACCTACTGCAATGATGAAACAGACTAATCACACAGACAATCCTGTGGGGGTGATGATGTCTTGGGTAGCTCTTTTTCATTAGCTATAGGGATAAACATTCATTTGTGCATTCAGTTTGTTAACGTAATGAGGAAACTAATGGAAATAATTCTGAGACAGAGGATACTGTGCTGTCTGGAATCCAATGGATTGCCAGACCCTAGGCAGGATGAATTTACTAGAAATAGGTCTTGTCAGATGAACTTGATTAAGTTGTTTGACTGGGTGACCAGAGAGTTGGATTGAAGGAAAGTGCTAGACCTGTTGTACTTAGATTTCAGCAAAGCCTTTGACACATAGAGGGGCAGAATCTAACGAAAACTTCTATCTCCATGGGCGTTTATCTCCGAGAACGGGTCCGTGAAGGGGCGGACCGAACCGTATTTTCGAAAAAAATAGACGTCCATGTTTTATTCGACAATTTGTGAGCTGGGCGTTTTTGTTTTTCAGTGATAATGGAAAATGAAAGCGCCCAGCTCAAAAACGAATAAATCCAAGGCATTTGTTCGTGGGAGGGGCCAGGATTCGTAGTGCACTGGTCCCCCTCACATGCCAGGACACCAACCGGGCACCCTAGGGGGCACTTTTACAAAAACAAAAAAAAAGGTAAAAGAGCTCCCAGGTGCATAGCACCCTTCCCTTGTGTGTTGAGCCCCCCCAAATCCCCCTCAAAACCCACTGCCCACAAGTCTACACCATTATTATAGCCCTAAGGGGTGAAGGGGGGCACCTACATGTGGGTACAGTGGGTTTGGGGGGGTTGGACGACTAAGCATTAAGCAGCACAATTGTAACAGGTAGGGGGGATGGGCCTGGGTCCACCTGCCTGAAGTCCACTGCACCCCCTAACAACTGCTCCAGGGACCTGCATACTGCTGCCAGGGAGGTGGGTATGACATTTGAGGGTGAAAATAAAAAGTTGTGAAACATCATTTTTTTGTGGTGGGAGGGGGTTAGTGACCACTGGGGGAGTCAGGGGAGGTCATCCCCGATTCCCTCCGATGGTCATCTGGTCATTTAGAGCGCTTTTTTGGGACCTGTTCGTGTGAAAAAAGGGTCCAACAAAAGTGGCCTAAATGTTCGCTAAAAACGCCTTTATTTTTTCGATTATCGCCCTAACGCGTACATCTCTCCTCGGCCGATAACCACGCCCCAGTTCCACCTTCGCCACAGCTCTGACACGCCCCCATCAACTTTGTCCGCATCCGCGACGGAGTGCAGTTGAAAACGTCCAAAATCGGCTTTCGATTATACCGATTTATTCGTTTTTGTGAGATAAACGTCTATCTCCCGATTTGGGTCGAAATCTAGGCGTTTTTCTCTTTCGATTATAAGGTGGTTAGTGACATTGAATAAACTGAGACCCTTCGTATACACCCTAAAGTGACTGACTGGGTTAGAAATTGTTTGAGAAAGAAAGAAAGAAACTGGTTGAGTGAAAGGTGACAAAAGAAAGTGGTAATTTGGAGTTCACTCTGAGCATAAGGGCATTATCAGTGGTATGCCACAGGGAGTGGTTCTTGGTCTGGTTCTCTTTAGCATTTTGCAAACTATATTGTGGACAATGATGTTTTGGAAAAGGTGTCTGGTAAGGTTTTCCCTTTTGTGGATAGCATATTAAATCTGCAATAGGGTAGGTGCCCCAGATGTGGTAACATGAAAAGGGATGTAGTGAAGCTTGAAGAATGGTCTAGAATTTGGCATCTAAGAACTAATGCTAAAAAGTGCAGGGTCTTGCATCTGCAGTGCAAAATCCCAAGGGAGCTATACAGTATAGAGGGGTGAAGTATTTCCGTGCACAAAAGAAGATTATATCTTATGATCTTAAAGTGACCAAACAGGAAAAGCGATGGCAAAAGCCTGAAGGGCATTTGGGTGCATAAGGAGAGGAATGACCAGCAGGAAAGTTTGTGGTGAGACCAAGGGGTCCTTTTACTAAGCTGTGGTAAAACTTTGGCTTGCGACAGTGTAGGCGCGGGTTTTGAGCGCGCACAGAAATCATTTTCAGCGCACCTACCAAAAATGCCGTTTTTTTTGCCGAAAATGGACGTGCAGCAAAATCAAAATTGCAGTGCATCCATTTTGGGTGTCTGACCTTACCGCCAGCCATAGACCTAGTGGTAAGGAATCTGCGCAGCAAGGACCAACGCATGTCAGATGCCACTTGGTGCGTGACTGCTACCCGTGTCAGAAAAAAAATTGTTATCCAGAGGCGCGTAGCGGACGCGCACCAAAATTGAAATTACCGCAAGAGGCATGCGGTAGTCGGGCGATAAGTTCATTTTGGTGTGCGTTGGGCACGCGTAGAGCCTAACACGGTTTAGTAAAAGGGGCCCTTAGAGTACTGTGTTCATTTCCCGAGACTGCACCTTTAAAAAAGACATAAACAGGATGGACTCAGTCCAAAAGGCGGCTTTGAAAATTCTCAGTGGTTTTTATCATAGACTTAAATATCTCAATATGCATATTTTGGAAGAAATCAGGAGAAGGGATAGATGATAGAGACATTTAAATACATCTAAGGCATAAATGCATAAGAGGCAGGTTTCATTGAACTTGAAAAGAGCCACTGGAATGAGCGGGCATAGTGGCCTAGTGGTTAGGGTGGTGGACTTTGGTCCTGGGGAACTGAGTTCGATTCCCACTTCAGGCACAGGCAGCTCCTTGTGACTCTGGGCAAGTCACTTAACCCTCCATTGCCCCATGTAAGCCGCATTGAGCCTGCCATGAGTGGGAAAGCGCGGGGTACAAATGTAACAAAATAAATAAATAAAAGATATAGACTCAGGAGCAGGGGCGTAGCTGGACTTCGGTGGGAGGGGGGTCCAGAGCCTGAGGTGAGGGGGCACATTTTAGCCCCCCCACTGTGCCGCCGATCCCCTCACCATTGCTGACCGCTACCACCAACTTTGACCCCCCCCATGCCGATGACTCTCTTGACCCCCCCTCCTGCTGCCAACCCGCCACCACCGTCATCTACTTTTCCTGGTGGGGGACCCCAATCCCCGCCAGCCGAGGTCTTCTTCTTCCCGTGCAAGGCTTCGTTCTGTTTCTGAGTCTGACGTCCCCCGCCAGCAAAGGTAGCCGACGGCGGCGGGAGAGGGGGTTGAGAGGGTCGTCAGCAGGGGGGGTCCAGGGCCAAATCTACGGGGGCCCAGGTCCCCGTGGCCCCACTTAGCTACACCACTGCTCAAGAGTACATTTCATTTCCTAGATTTCTATAAATGTTTTGAATAATAATTAGTATATCTAAAACCTCCCACCTCCTTTTCCATTTGTGTTTACTTCTCACATATATCGGGGTGATGTCAATGCAATACCAATATCAAAATGGTAATAAGATGCATGAGTTGAAACTTTAAACATTGCCATCTTTTTTTTTTTTGTTTTCTAATTCAATAAATATTAAAAGCATCTTACTGAATTAGCTACAGATCTGTTTGCTGGGTACAATTATATCCTATAAAAACACAACAAGTGACACTGGGGATTGCTTGTACTCAGTGTTGCTGAGAAACGCTGTACCACGTAGACTGCGCTTTTGAGAGATTCGGTTGTTTGGCTGTAATCCAACTGTTCTAGGAATATATACTGTCTTACAGATTCTTAGACCCCTGATGCAGGCCGGTAGGGCCGAAACACGACTCATGTCGGGTCACTCAGTTTTACCAATTATGAATAAAGACTTTATTGTGGACACCATCTGAGAGAGATTTTTTTAAAAGAGTTTTGCACCTTAGTAAACGGGGCTCTTAGGATCTAAACTTGAAGCCTAAAGGACCCCTTTGCTAAGATGTGGTAAGCACTAATGTGCGCTTACTGCAGGTTAAAACCTCCGCTCAGGTGTTCCGTGGTGGATCAGCACGTGCTTCCCACTTGCTAAAAAAAAATAGATTTTATTTTTAGCACTGGGGGCATGTCTGAGGATGGAGAGTAGGCATGTACTATGCTAATTGTTAGCCCAATTACATCACTGCGCACTAACCGATTAGTATGTGAGCCCTTGACGCCTAGAAAATATATGTTGGCATATGCTCACACACTATTGGCCATGCGCTAATTGGGAAGTAGGCATGTGGTCATTAATGGGAATTATAAAAATACATGGACACCTGCGACATAATGCAACCAAGGAACGTAAAGGACATCACCTGACTCTTCCCCCTCCCCCTCTAAGTTCCCCCAACTACACCTACCTTACATGTACCTTATCTACCACAACATCACCTTGTATTCATTCGCACCATGTATTTGTTCAGATCGGAATCGGCTAATGCCCTTAGCGGCAATATGTAAGTCACATTGAGCCTGCAAAATGGTGGGAAAATGTGGGATACAAACGCAACAAATAAATAAATAAATAAATAAACTATGGGAAATCAGCCATTTTACTGCTGTGCTAAAAGTGGCCTCAGCATACAAGAAAGACCCGCGCTGGGGATAGTGCTGGCCACTTTTTTAGTGCAGCTTAGTAAAAGGCTCGTCAGTTTAGGAGCTCATTCAGGCCCAATGTTCATGGGTGGCCCGACCATTAGTCCACCTGAGGTGGGGGCCTCAGGCGGCAATCTTCAGGAGCGGCATCTCCCCTGCGCAGTGCTACCCGGCAGCGGCATCGATTCCCATACGTTTCCCTGCTGCTTGCACCTGGGATCTCCCCTTCGTGGTGTTACCCGGTAGCGGCAGCGATTCCCATACGCTGCGAGGCGCCCGCCTCTTCCCTTTACTGTGGCCGCCTCTCTGATGTAACTTCCTGTTTCATCAGAGGCTCAGGCAGCCACAGTAAAGGGAAGAGGTGGGTGCCAGCGACAGGGCAACGTTGTGAACGGGCTGGAAGTAGGAAGAGGGCAACATCTCAGCCCCGGGGGGGGGGGGGGGGCAGTAAGGGAACGGCATCTTAGCTCCACCTCAGGCGGCATCCTGCCTTGGCCAGACCTGCCAAAGTGTACTAATACAATAGTACACATTGGTAACTTTAGAGGTAAGTTTGGAGTTTCATGTCTTTGGGCCCATTGATGTTTTTTACATTTTTAACATTTGTGGTGGTGGGCAGGCTTTATAGTTTTAAATTTCAATGTGTTGTAGGTGTTTTTAGGTTGTTATAGAATGTTAAGTTGTTATTTTATTATTTTTTGTTACATTTGTACCCCGCGCTTTCCCACTCATGGCAGGCTCAATGCGGCTTACATATTGTATACAGGTACTTATTTGTACATGGGGCAATGGAGGGTTAATTGACTTGCCCAGAGCCACAAGGAACTGCCTGTGCTTGTAGTTGGAATTGAACCCAGTTCCCCAGGACCAAAGTCCACCACCCTAACCACTAGGCCACTCCTCCACTGTTGCTACTATTTGAAATTCGACATGGAATGTTGCTATTCCACTAGCAACATTCCATGTAGAAGTCGGCCCTTGCAGATCACCAATGTGGCCGTGCAGGCTTCTGCTTCTGTGAGTCTGACGTCCTGCACGTATGTGCAGGACGTCAGACTCACAGAAACAGAAGCCTGCACAGCCTTCTACATGGAATGTTGCTAGTGGAATAGCAACATTCCATGTAGAATCTCCAATAGTATCTATTTTATTTTTGTTACATTTGTATCCCGCGCTTTCCCACTCATGGCAGGCTCAATGCGGCTTACATGGGGCAATGGAGGGTTAAGTGACTTGCCCAGAGTCACAAGGAGCTGCCTGTGCCTGAAGTGGGAATCGAACTCAGTTCCTCAGTTCCCCAGGACCAAAGTCTACCACCCTTACCACTAGGCCACTCCTCCACTGCTGCTTAATATCTCTCTTAATGTTTTCCTAATGCTTTATGATTTGATTTTATTTGCTTAGCACTGTAAGTCACCTTGAACTCAGTTGATGCCTTTGAAAACTGGTATCGAAACGTCAAATTAAATTAGAATGTCAATGAGCTAACAGCTGACTGAATCTCTTTTCTTCCCTGCCCAGAGTATTTGGACACTTCAGTCTCCGTTCAGAGTGGCAGCTAGTGAAAGTGGACTATAAATCCATCTTTGGGAGGAGGTGCAATGAGAATGACTTTCAGACCTGGCATTTACACAATCAGGTACTGCAGTACACGGTTCTGGACAGAACATTCCTACCCTTGTCTGTATTGTCTCCAGGGAAGTGAGAATGGTTCATCATTTTACTTGGCGCAGTTGGTTTTTTTTTTTTTTTTTACACTTTCTAGAGGTAGAATATAATTAGATCGCTGACGCTTTTTCTACAGTGCTGTTCAAATCAGTGCCAGGGGGGCTGTGGCAGATGGTGCGATCAGTTATGCCATATCACATTGGCAATTTTGCAGCATTTTTTAAACAGTCAGGTTGCCACTATCTATGTTCATTTATTAGAAGCACCTTGGACTGTAGTCTGTAAATGGTACCTTAAAAATTGGTGCTGAAAAACCATTAGTTTAGCGTGAAAAGTTAGGTGTAGTTTATACAATGCTAGTAAAAAAGACCCGTTTCGGTACGAAAGGAAATGGGCGCTAGCAAGGTTTTCCTCCCCCCCCCTCTCGCTTTCTCCCTCTGTCCCCTCCAAGTCCCACGGCCCCCTTTCCTCCCCTCCAATTTCCATGGCTTCCTCCCTCTCTCTGTCACTCTCCTTCACTCTGTTCTCCCTCCGAGTTGCAGTCCCCTCTCTCTCCCTCTGTCATTCTCCTTCACTCTGTCATCCCTCCGAGTGCCAGTCCCCCCCCTCTAAAATTGCCAACCCCACTCTCCCCCTCTCTTTCCGGGGTCCCGTCGGCAGCATTGAAGAACGAGCAGGATCAGCGAGTCTACTGCCTTTCCTTCTCTTCACTCTGAGCTCTGGTCCCGCCCTCATTTCCTGTTTCCGCAAGGGCGGGACCAGTCAGAGCTCAGAGCGAAGAGAAGGGAAAGCAGTAGACTCGAAGGGATGTATGACGTCAGTGTTACCTACAGCAGGTAGCAGACCACATCCGAGAGAGCCACGGTCCCAGGCAGAGTCAGAACGTTGGAGGTGAGAATTATTATATAGGATGCTCATGTTGTGTTCTTGTGACCAAAATTCAGGCGCACCCATTTAGGCCACTTAAAACCAGGCCGAAATACCTGCAGCTTTAGGCGCAGATTGGGTGTATTCCATAATTATTATTATTATTATTATTTGTTACATTTGTATCCCACATTTTCCCACCTTTTTGCAGGCTCAATGTGGCTTACATAGTACCGTATCGGCGTTTGCCAGTTCCGGTATGGACAAATACAAGGCGTTATTGTGGTAGAGTAAAGATCATGTGTGATAGACACATTGGGGCTCTTAGAGAGGAAGAGTTTAGTTTTGTCCATTACAAACTTTGGTTTCGATGTGTTGCAGGTAATCAGGCTTTTATGTTCGGTTGGTGGGGAATGCCTTTTTGAACAGGGTTGTTTTTAGTGATTTCCGGAAATTTAGGAGGTCATATGTTGTTTCTACGACTTTTGGCAGTGCGTTCCATAGTTGTGCACTTAAATAGGAAAAGCTGGATGCATAAATTGATTTGTATTTGAGTCCTTTGCAGCTTGGGTAGTGGAGATTTAGGTATGTTCGTGCTAATCCTGTTGTGTTTCTGGTTGGCAGGTCTTTGAGGTCTGTCATGTATCCTGGGGCTTTGCCGTAAATAATTTTATGAACCAGGGTGCAGATTTTGAAAGCAATACGTTCTTTGATTGGGAGCCAGTGCAGTTTTTCTCGGAGGGGTTTGGCGCTTTCAAAACGCGTTTTTCCAAATATAAGCCTGGCTGCTGTATTTTGTGCGGTCTGAAGTTTCTTTATTATTTGTTCTTTGCATCACACATAAATTCCGTTGCAGTAGCCTGCATGGCTTAGTACCATTGATTGTATCAGGCTGCGGAATACTTCCCTCGGGAAGAATGGTTTCACGCGTTTGAGTTTCCACATTGAATGGAACATTATTTTTATTGTAGATTTCACTTGAATCTCTAGGGAGAGGTTCCGGTCGATTGTAACGCCGAGAATTTTCAGGCTGTCTGAGATAGGAAGGGTGTAACCTGGGGTGTTCATATTTGTGGGTTTATATGTAGTGTATTGGGATGAGATGATGAGACAATGTGTTTTTTCTATGTTGAGTTTTAGTTGGCATGCATTTGCCCATGAGTCCATGATAATCAGGCTGAGCTCGATTTTGTTGGTAATTTCTGCCAGATCGTATTTGTATGGGATGTATATTGTGACGTTGTCCGCATAGATGAATGGGTTAAGCCCTTGGTTGGATAAGGACTTGGCAAGTGGGGTCAACATGAGGTTGAAGAAGATTGGTGATAGTGGTGATCCTTGAGGTACTCCGCAGTCTGGTTTCCATGGTGGTGATGTGTGGTAGCCGTGTTAGTCCACTCTTAAAGGTTATCACTAGAAATCAAACAAAATAAAACATGGAAAAGAAAATAAGATGATACCTTTTTTATTGGACATAACTTAATACATTTCTTGATTAGCTTTCGAAGGTTGCCCTTCTTCCTCAGATTGGAAATAAGCAAATGTGGTAGCAGATAGTATATATGAGAGAAACATCAAAGCATTACTTTGACAGTCTGACAGAGTGGGAGATCTGATGAAGAAGGACAACCTTCGAAAGCTAATCAAGAAATGTATTAAGTTATGTCCAATAAAAAAGGTATCATCTTATTTTCTTTTCCATGTTTTATTTTGTTTGATTTCTATTGATAACCATGGTGGTGATGTATTTGAGCTTGATTTCACTTGATATGTTCTAGAGGTTAGGAAACTCTCAATCCATTTGAATGTGTTTCCACCAATGCCGAAGTAGACTAGGGATCTTAGTAGTGCGCATAGGTTTTTGAAATGCCCAAAAACCGCCCATTCCATGCCCCCTTTTCAACTGCGCACATTAGAATTTATACGCACCGCATTGTAGAATATGCCTAGAAAGTTGTGCGTGTTCATTCTAATTAAAGCCAATTAGTGTCCCTAATTGGTTATTAAGTACCAATTATGAGCACTGATTAGTTAATTAAGTTATATGCGCAATTTGGCCATGCAGCCAAATTAGCATGCATAAGATAAGGCGGAATATATAGAATTTAGGGGTATATATGTATTTATGTGTTTTTAAGATTTTAATTCCTACATGCATAGAATCACACTACATCACAACTGTATTGTATGTTTCCATCCATTTAGTTTTTGATTTTGCATGATATACTTGGGGCTGTTGCTGCTGAACGATTGCACACAACATACAGTTCTTGCAATTGCTCTCTGCAAAGCGGTGGTAGGATATTGTGGCTCAGTATAATTATCGTTAACCTATGCTGCATGGGCGTAGCTAAGTGGGGCCACGGGGGCATGGGCCTCCACAGATTACGCCCTGGCCCCCTCTACATTTGACACCCCCCGCCACCGCAGCTGCCGCCTGCCCCCCGCCGCCGCATCAGGTACCTTGTTTGCTGGTGGGGGTCCCCAGTCCCTGCCAGACGAAGAGTCTTCTTCAGCGCCGGTTGACTCCAGCGCCTTCATTGTGTGATCATCTGTTTCTGACTCCTTACGTCCTGCACCGTACATGCAGCCCTATGCAGGACGTAAGGCATCAGAAACAGATGATCACACGACGAAGGTGCCGGAGTCGACCGGTGCTGAGGAAGACTCTTCGGCTGGCGGGGATTGGGGACCCCCGCCAGCAAACAAGGTACCTGATGCAGCGGCAGAGCAGGGGGCGGGGGGGGGGGGGAGGTGGCTAAACAGTGCCCCCCCACCTCGGGCTCTGCCCCCCCCCCCCCCCCCCCCCCGCCGAGGTCTGGCTACGCCCCTGCTATGCTGTTTCCAAAATGGGATCAGATCTGATTAAACCTTTTGTATTCACTTAGGGGCCCCTTTTATCAAGTCATTCTAGCATTTTTAGGGGCATCTTAGTGATTAGCGTATGTGAATTTTTATGTATTTATTTGTTACATTTGTATCCCACATTTTCCCACCTATTTTCAGGCTCAATGTGGCTTACATATTACTGTTAATGGCGATAGCCGATTCCGGTATGAGCAAATACATGGTGTGAATAATACAAAGTGATATTGTGGTGGAATGAAGTACATGTATGGTAGGTTGGATTGGGGGGTCTTAGAGAGAGAGAGGGCAGGAAGAGTCAGGTAATGTTCATTAAGGTCTTTGTGATGTAGGTGTCCAGGTATTTTATGTTGAGACGGTGGGGTATGCTCTTCCGAACAGGTCTGTCTTTAGTGCTTTTCGGAAGTCTAGATGGTTGAGCGTAGTTTTACTGCTTTTGGCAGTGCGTTCCATAGTTTTTAGCGTGCGTTTGTAAAAGACCCCCTTACTTACTTCATTCAGGGGCACTTTTACTAAGGTGTGCCAAAAAATGGCCTGCATTGGTGTAGGCACGTGTATTGGACACGCGCAGGTCCATTTTTAAGCATGCCTGCAAAACAGGGCTCTTTTTTTTGCTGAAAATGGACGTGCGGTAAAACAAAAATCAGCTTGCGTCAATTTTGGGCCTGAGACCTTACTGCCACTCATTGACATAGTGGTAGGGTCTCGTGCGTTAACCGGGCAGTAATCATCAGCGTGCATACACTACCGATTACCGCCCGGTTAGCGCCGTGCGGTAGAAAATCAAAATTATTTTCTGCCACTTATTTTGGACGCGCGTCAAAATTAGAATTACCGCCCGGGGCACATGATAGCCGGGTGGTAGTTCTAATTTGACACGCTTTGTACACGCCTTAGTAAAAGGGGCCCTCACGAAGTATGCACTAAATGAGGTTTCAAACATAATAGATGTAATTACAGTTTATAAATCTTCTTGAGTTGGAGGCAGGGCCACCGAGAGGGGGGGACAGGGGGGACAAAATTCCCCGGGCCTAGGCCTCCGGGGGGGGGGGGGGGGCGGCACTGCCATCACAGTCCAGCCCGCCCGCCCTCCATCGCTCCCTGGCATTGAACTTAAGCGCCTCACCTTCGAAGGCGCAGCAAGCAGCGGCAGACCACTCCTTCCTTCCGTGTCCCGCCCTCGCCTGACATAACTTCCATGAGGGCGGGACACGGAAGGAAGGAGTGGTCTGCCGCTGCTTGCTGCACCTTCGAAGGTGAGGCGCTTAAGGTCAGTGCAGAGGGCCCGGGGGTGGAGAGAGGGCCCAGCCCAGTGGCGGGTGGAGGGGGCTCCGGTGACCTCAGGTGGGGGGGGGGGGGGCAGGGGCGGCCTTGTCCCGAGCCTGGCCCAGTCTCTCGGCGGCCCTGGTTGGAGGAAATCTAAGTCAAAACAGATTTTCCTAGCATCTCAGATAAGGTGCAGTAGACCAGAGCACGAGTAGCATGTTCCACTCCAACCTTTGCCTTCTAAATAGTTTGTAGAGCAGTGCGATTGTTAATTCTTATCTGCAAGTATTTATTTCCAAAATCTGCTACAAGAAGAGAATATATGTGAAATTTATCACAGAGTTCCATGCACAATTCACAATGAGCAAGGGACAACAGAGTACACAAAGTCCTCCAGGAGTTGTGAGAGGAGGTTTTCTAAATTAAAAACATTCAGGTCAACATCAGATCATGGCGGTTCAGCATTTTTTTAAACACTCGTTGCTGTGGGCTGATTTAGAACTGGATATTGAGCACTGGGCTATGTCCAGACATTGGCACTATCACGTTTACTGGCAGGGTGCCAGACGTTATCCAGCTACCACCGATGTTCATTGCCAGATAGCTGGCTGGGAAAGTTAGAATAGCCTTTCATCCAGCCCAGCTCGCCCAGATAGTTATCCAGACATGGTGCTGAATGTTGGCGGTGCTTGGTTAACTTTCGTCTCCACCCCTAGAACAACATGGCATTACCCGGACAGTGCCGACATGGCAGACTTGATATTCAGTGACACTCTCTGGTTAGTTGCTGCTGAATATCATCCCAGGAAATCTTGAGTTAACCAGGTAAAAAATGCGCCTACCCAAGTAATTCAAATTGAATCTCAACCTCATATTTACTCTTGGTCCCTCAGCTATATGTTAAGCCGTATTGTAGAAAATCTTTAACATCATATCTATTTTAGCTGAATGTTCTAATCCATGCTTATTAGGTGTATCATGTGTATTATGTCTGGTATTTGAATTCTAGTGCTGCTAAATGTGTATATTTTTTATACTGTTTATTAGGTTTCAATTTACTCTTTTCAAGTTTACCTCATTTTTTTTGTATTTATGTCTATTCTTGGTTATTTTACTATTGTTATGCTGTTAACAAAATTGTAAGTTCTATGTTAAACTGTACCAGCTGTACACCACCTTGGGTAACTTTCTTCATAAAGGTGATTAATTAATCCCAATAAATAAATAAAACCCTATCCTCTCAATCAGGGCATCTCAACCTCATTCTAACCCCTATCCTCTCAATCAGGGCATCTCATGCATAAATCTAGGCATATTTAATAACCACGTACGTAGATTAATTATTTTATCCAGCCAATCAGCATTGTTAACACCTCTTAACAGCAACAACGAGCACTAATTGGCAAAAATTAAAATGTACGTGTGTATGTTACTAAGTGTATTCTGTAATGTACTGCACCTAAATTCTAACGTGTGCAGGCAAAAAGGGGAATGCTGAGGGGTGTGGAAACTGGCATTTTGTGGGTGTTCCAAAATCTATGGACATTATTATAAAACTACTACTACTACTACTACTTATCGTTTCTATAGCGCTACTAGACGTACACAGCGCTGTACACTTGAACATGAAGAGACAGTCCCTGCTCGACAGAGCTTACAATCTAATTAGGACAGACAAACAGGACAAATAAGAGATTAGGGAATATTAAAGTGAGGATGATAAAATAAGAGTCCTGAACAAGTGAATAAGGGTTAGGAGTTAAAAGCAGCTTCAAAAAGGTGGGCTTTTAGTTTAGATTTGAAGACGGCCTGAGATGGAGCTTGACGTACTGGCTCAGGAAGTCTATTCCAGGCATATGGTGCAGCAAGATAAAAGGAAGGGAGTCTGGAGTTAGTGGTGGAGGAGGAGTGGCCTAGTGGTTAGAGCAGGTCTTGCAATCCAGAGGTGACTGGTTCAAATCCTGCTGCTGCTCCTTGTGATCTTGGGCAAGTCACTTAACCCTCCATTGCCTCAGGTACAAACTCAGATTGTGAGCCCTCCTGGGACAGAGAAATATCCAGAGTACCTGAATGTAACTCACCTTGAGCTACTACTGAAAAAGGTGTGAGCAAACCTAAATAAATAAGTATATGGAATGCTGCTACTATTGAAGATTATACATGGAATGTTGCCACTTTTTGAGATTCTGGAATGTTGGTACTATTTGAGATTCTAGATGGAATGTTGCTAGTGAAGGAGTGGCCTAGTGGTTAGAGCGCTGATCTTGCAATCCAGAGGTGGCCAGTTGAAATCCCACTGTTGCTCCTTGTGATCTTGGGCAAGTCACTTAACCCTCCATTGCCTCAGGTACAAACTTAGATTGTGAGCCCTCCTGAGACAGAGAAATATCCACCGTACCTGAATGTAACTCACCTTGAGCTACTACTGAAAAAGGTGTGAGCAAATGTAAATAAATAAGTATATGGAATGCTGTTATTATTGAAGATTCTACATGGAATGTTGCCACTTTTTGAGATTCTGGAATGTTGGTACTATTTGAGATTCTAGATGGAATGTTGCTAGTGAAGGAGTGGCCTAGTGGTTAGAGCTCTGGTCTTGCAATCCAGAGGTGGCCAGTTGAAATCCCACTGTTGCTCCTTGTGATCTTGGGCAAGTCACTTAACCCTCCATTGCCTCAGGTACAAACTTAGATTGTGAGCCCTCCTGAGACAGAGAAATATCCACCGTACCTGAATGTAACTCACCTTGAGCTACTACTGAAAAAGGTGTGAGCAAATGTAAATAAATAAGTATATGGAATGCTGCTACTATTGAAGATTCTACATGGAATGTTGCCACTTTTTGAGATTCTGGAATGTTGGTACTATTTGAGATTCTAGATGGAATGTTGCTAGTGAAGGAGTGGCCTAGTGGTTAGAGCTCTGGTCTTGCAATCCAGAGGTGGCCAGTTGAAATCCCACTGTTGCTCCTTGTGATCTTGGGCAAGTCACTTAACCCTCCATTGCCTCAGGTACAAACTTAGATTGTGAGCCCTCCTGGGACAGAGAAATAGCCAGAGTACCTGAATGTAACTCACCTTGAGCTACTACTGAAAAAGGTGTGAGCAAAATCTAAATAAATAAATAAAGGGTAAAGATAAGAGAGATTTACCCAGTGAACGGAGTTCCTGAGGAGGAATGTAAGGAGAGATGAGAGTGGAAAGGTACTGAGGAGCTGCAGAGTGAATGCACTTACAGGTCAATAAGAGGAGTTTGAACTGTATGCGGAAACGGATAGGAAGCCAGTGAAGTGATTTGAGGAGAGGGCTAATATAAGCATAGCGACATTGGCGGAATATTAGTTGTGCAGCAGAATTTTGAACAGGAGAGAGATGGCTAAGTGGGAGACCTGTGAGAAGCACGTTGCAATAGTCTAAGCGAGAGGTGATAAGAGTGTGGATGAGGGTTCTGGTAGTGTGCTCAGAAAGGAAAGGGTGAATTTTGGAGATATTATAGAGGAAAACATGGGCTAGTGTGCATAAACCTACATACAGGGATTTACACCAGCTTTTCGTTAGCATAAATGGACAAGCGTAGATTTAGTCGCATGAACTACGCCTAAGCGTATTCTAAATGCCGCACACAGATTTATGCATGGTATTTAGAATATTCCTAGGCATGATTGCAAAACAATAATCACAACAGAAGGCAGCTGACTAGGTGAATTTTACATTTTAGTAGTAAATTATCTGAACGATGTGGGTCTCAACTATTTAGCTAATTGTCCATAAACAAAACTCCTCCTCCTACTAGTACTATTTAGCATTTCTATAGCGCTACAAGGCGTACGCAGCGCTGCACAAACATAGAAGAAAGACAGTCCCTGCTCAAGGAGCTTACAGTCTAATACTCCTAACAGTAAAAGCCAAAATGGAATTTAAAGAAAATAAAAGACAATTGGAAGAAGGTGAGGAAAGCTAATTCTTAAAATTATTCTGTGGACAGGAACACATTTTTTTTGTTTTTCTGTTTTTAACACAGGGAGAGCTTTGTGTCATGGGAGAAAGGAAAACATATAAGAAGCGCCGGCCTGGAGCCCAGTGTGCACTGGGAAGGGATTACTCAAGAACCATAATATCAGAGCCTTGTCTCTGTGTTGACTGGGACTTTGAATGGTAAGTAGTTTAATGAATATTAAACTCTGTTACAGTGTATTATTTGTGATATTGATTGACAGCCTCCCAGAAGCAACATGACTGATCATGTCAATGATGTAAAAGCCTAATGTTAAGTCCACGCGAAGAAGCAACACCAGAAGTATGACATGGAAACGGCAGTTTTCTGATCGTGATCTTTAGCTTTATTGAGGGGCCTTTGACTAAAGTTTTTTTTTTTGTTTTTTGTTACATTTGTACCCACGCTTTCCCACTCATGGCAGGCTCAATGCTGCTTACATATTATATATATAGGTACTTATTTGTACCTGGGGCAATGAAGGGTTAAGTGACTTGCCCAGAGTCACAAGGAGCTGCCTGTGCCTGTAGTGGGAATCGAACCCAGTTCCCCAGGACCAAAGTCCACCACACTAACCACTAGGTGACTCCTCCACTAGCAACATTCCATGTAGAAGCCTGCCCTTGCAGCCGCTCAGGCTTCTGTTTCTGTGAGTCTGACGTCCTGCAGAAGCCTGCGCGACCACATTGGTGATCTGCAAGGGCCAACTTCTACATGGAATGTTGCTAGTGGAATAGCAACATTCCATGTAGAATCTCAAATAGGAGCAACAGAATTTCAATAGTAGCAACATTCCATCTAGAACCTCCAATAGTAGCAACATTCCATGTAGAATCTGAAATAGGGAAAGGGAACTGGGACTTTCTGTGGGGTTTACATAGTATATACAGGTACTTATTTGTACCTGGGGCAGTGGAGGGTTAAGTGACTTGCCCAGAATCACAAGGAGCTGCCTGTGCCTGAAGTGGGAATTGAACTCAGTTCCTCAGGACCAAAGTCCACCACCCTAACCACTAGGCCACTCCTACTCATACTAAAGGTGCATTAAAAAAACTAGGCTTAGTGCATTTTATCACAGGATTTTCTATGCATTAACCCCTAATTCTATAAAAGATTCCAAACTCTGTATGTGAAAATTTGGGTGTAAGCACAAATGACCCAATCTAATCCTATGAACCCATCTACCCAACACATATCCAGAAGACAATGGCAATGACTCAGACTACATCTCCCACCATATTTCCCTATGCTTTTCCTGCGTCCCATCCCCCTTCCGCCTCCTCTACCCCTCCTCCAATGCTCATCTACCCCTTGCTCATACCTCTCATACTCCCTTCACCCTTCCCCATCTCTACCTACCTATCTCTTTTTATTACTCTGCTATTATTAACTAATATTTTCTCTATCAATACTCTGTAATCCATATTATTATTATGTAAGCCGCATTGAACCTGCTTTGAGTGGGAAAGCGCGGGGTACAAATGTAATAATAAATAAATAAATAACATTTGCATGTGCAATTTAATTGAATAATGAGCTAATTAGCACCAATAATTGACTTTTCAACAAGCCAATTATGGGCACTAAGATTTAATTTGCATTTATGCTGTTAAATGTAGGTGCAGGATCATCGCCTAAAATTTACGTCTGATCTCAAAAAGGGAGCACAGAAATGGGAGGGTCATAGGTATAACATACATAGTAACATACATAGTAGATGAAGGCAGAAAAAGACCTGCATGGTCCATCCAGTCTGCCCAAGACAAACTCATATGTGTATACCTTACTTTGAATTTGTACCTGTCCTTTTCAGGGCACAGACCATATAAGTCTGTCCAGCAGTATTTCCCGCCTCCCAACCACCAGTCCCGCCTCCCATCACCGGCTCTGGTACAGACCGTATAGGTCTGCCCTCCCCTATCCTCGCCTCCCAACCACCAACCCCCCTTCCCCCCACCTGCTCCGCCACCCATTTTAGCTAAGCTTTTGAGGATCCATTCCTTCTGCACAGGATTCCTCTATGCATATCCCACGCATGTTTGAACTCCGTTACCGTTTTCATCTCCACCACCTCCTGCGGGAGGGCATTCCAAGCGTCCACCACCCTCTCCGTGAAAAAATACTTCCTGACATCTTTCCTGAGTCTGCCCCCCTTCAATCTCATTTCATGTCCTCTCGTTCTACCACCTTCCCATCTCTGGAAAAGATTCGTTTGCGGATTAATACCTTTCAAATATTTGAACGTCTGTATCATATCACCCCTGTTCCTCCTTTCCTCCAGGGTGTACATGTTCAGGTCAGCAAGCCTCTCTTCATACGTCTTGGAACGTAAATCCCATACCATCCTCGTAGCTTTTCTTTGCACCGCTTCCATTTTTTTAACATCCTTCGCAAGATACGGCCTCCAAAACTGAACACAATACTCCAGGTGGGGCCTCACCAACATCTTATACAGGGGCATTAAAACCTCCTTCCTTCTGCTGGTCACTCCACTCTCTATACAGCCTAGCAATCTTCTAGCTACGGCCACCGCCTTGTCGCACTGTTTCGTCGCCTTCAGGTCCTCAGATACTATCACCCCAAGATCCCTCTCCCCGTCCGTGCCTATCAGACTCTCCCCGCCTAACACATACGTCTCCCTTGGATTTCTACTCCCTAAGTGCATCACTTTGCATTTCTTCGCATTGAATTTTAATTGCCAAACGTTAGACCATTCTTCTAGCTTCTTCAGATCTTTTTTCATGTTTTCCACTCCCTCCGGGGTGTCCACTCTGTTGGAAATCTTGGTGTCATCCGCAAAAAGGCAAACTTTACTTTGTAACCCTTCGGCAATGTCACTCACAAATAATTGAACATAATCGGCCCCAGCACCGATCCCTGAGGCACTCCACTACTCACCTTTCCCTCCTCCGAGCGAACTCCATTCACCACCACCCTCTGGCGTCTGTCCGTCAACCAGTTCCTAATCCAGTTAACCACTTTGGGTCCTATCTTCAGGCCGTTTAGTTTATTTAAGAGCCTCCTGTGGGGAACTGTGTCAAAAGCCTTGCTGAAATCTAAGTAGATGACATCCATAGCACGTCCTTGATTTAATTCTCCTGTCACCCAGTCAAAGAATTCAATGAGATTCGTTTGGCACGATTTCCCTTTGGTGAAACCATGTTGTCTCGGATCTTCCAACTTATTGGCTTCCAGGAAATTCACTATCCTTTCCTTCAGCATGGCTTCCATTACTTTTCCAATAACTGAAGTGAGGCTTACCGGCCTGTAGTTTCCAGCTTCTTCCCTATCCCCACTTTTGTGAAGAGGGACCACCTCCACCGTCCTCCAATCCCTCGGAACCTCTCCCGTCTCCAAGGATTTATTAAACAAGTCTTTAAGAGGACCCGCCAGAACCTCTCTGAGCTCCCTCAGTATTCTGGGGTGGATCCCGTCCGGCCCCATGGCTTTGTCCACCTTTAGCTTTCCAAGTTGTTGATACACACTCTCTTCTGTGAACGGCGCTCTATCCACCTCATTCTCAGGTGTACTTTTGCCAGTCCCTCTTGGTCCTTCCCCAGGGTTTTCTTCAGTGAAAACAGAACAAAAGTATCTATTTAGCAAATTGGCTTTTTCTTCATCATTTTCTACATAGCGTTTTGTTGTATCTTTTAGTCTCACAATTCCCTTTATAGTCTTTCTCCTTTCACTAATATACCTGAAGAAGTTTTTGTCTCCCCTCCTTACATTTCTAGCCATTTGTTCTTCCGCTTGCGCCTTCGCCAGACGTACCTCTCTCTTGGCTTCTTTCAGTTTCATCCGGTATTCCTCCCCGTGTTCCTCCTCTTGAGATTTTCTATATTTCTGGAACGCTAACTCTTTAATCTTTATTTTCTCAGCCACTTGCTTTGAGAACCATATCGGTTTCCTTTTTCTCTTGCTTTTATTTACTCTCCTTACATAAAGGTCTGTGGCCCTGTTTATTACTTCTTTTAGCCTGGACCACTGTCCTTCCACTTCTCGTATGTCCTCCCAGCCCATCAGCTCCTTCCTCAGGTATTCTCCCATTTTGTTAAAGTCAGCTCGCTTGAAATCCAGGACTTTGAGTTTAGAGTGGCCGCCATCCACATGAGCCGTTACATCAAACGGGGGTGTTCCTAAAATTAATACACATTGTTATAGAATAACGGGGAAATGTGCCTAATTTAGGAAACCCAATTTAAACTGCTACATAGGGCCTATATCACTAGAGAGAGGGGGACAAAAATGAAACTGTGGGATTCCTATAAGTGCTCTAAATGTCAGGTAGGAGTGGGTACTTTTATTCACACATTTCTAGAATGCCCTAAACTGACCCTGTGGAATGAGATTTTAGGATACACAGTAAGGTGCTTCAGACAAAAGTAGAATGGTCTTACCAGGCTTTGTTGTTGGGGGACCAGGCAGACCTTATTGAACAGGGATTCTCTCAACCACAACGGAGATTTTTGTATATGACAACATTAGCAGCAAAAAAGGTTATTTTGCAATTTTGGACAAGTGCGGAACCGGTGCCATATAATTCCTGGCTGAATAAAGTCACAGAATTGGCTAGGTATGAGAACTCCTTGTACAAGCAGTCCCCAAATACAGAATATAGACAATATGCACAGTTGTGGCAGAAGCTTGAAGAAGTAGTTCAGTAACTCTCACTCTTAAAAGCTACTGTTCACATGAAGATGGGTTGGGAGAGGGGAGGCAGGGTAGGAGGATACTGGGGAGGGTGGGATTAGGGGGGGCAGGTGTATAAGTTTTCCTTTGTATCCCTCTTGACTGAACTAGGACATGGAGGAATTTGAGAGAGGGATGTAGGGTATGTAGGGGGGAGGTATAAAGTGAAAATGTCAATGTGGTCATGTATGACAGAAGACGTGTATATCGTATATCATAGCACAGAGTGAATTTGTTACCCACAGTATTTGTTACCAACAGTACTGAAGTTTTATATGTTAGAGCATAGAATGTACACATGTACTGCATTGATGCCAATAAAGATAATTAAAAAAAAAAAAAAAACTTAACGAGCTAATGAGCACTGATAGCAGCACTTAACAAACAATAATGAGCACTGATTGGCACAGATTAGAATTTAGGCGCACAAATCGTTACACATATTCTGTAACAATGTGCACCAAACTTCTAACATATGCAAGTAAAAAGGGGTATGCTAATGGATGGAGAAATGGGAGTTTTGTGGGTGTTCTGAAATTTACACGCCTAGAACATAACATCGTTACAGAATATGCTTAGCGATTTGTGCGCCTAAATTCTAATCAGTGCCAATCAGTGCTCATTATTGTTCGTTGCCATACTGGGACAGACCGAAGGTCCATCATGCCCAGCATCCTGTTTCCAACAGTGGCCAATCCAGGATACAAGTACTTGGCAAGATCCCAAAAAAGTTCAATACATTTTATGCTGCTTATCCCAGAAATAAGCAGTGGATTTTCCCCAAGTTATTTTAATAATGGTCTACGGACTTTTCCTTATGGAAGCCGCCCCGAACCTTTTTTTAAACTCAGCTAAGCTAACCGCCTTTACCACATTTTCTGGCAACGAATTCCAGAGTTTAATTACACATTGAATGTAGAAAGATTTCCTCCAATTTGTTTTAAATTTACTACTTTGTAGCTTCATCACATGCCCCCTAGTCCTAGTATTTTTAGAAAGAGTAAACTAATGATTCAGGTCTACCTGTTCCACTCCACTCATTATTTTATAGACCTCTATCATATCTCCCTTCAGCCGTCTTTTCTCCAAGCTGAAGAGCCCTAGCCGCTTTAGCCTTTCCTCATAGGGAATTCATCCCATCCCCTTTATCATTTTTGTTGCCCTTTTCTGCACCTTTTCTAATTCCACTATATTGTTTTTTGAGATGCGGCGACCAGAATTGAACACAATATTCGAGGTGCGGTCGCACCATGGAGCAATACAAAGGCATTATAACATCCTAGTTTTTGTTTTCCATTCCTTTCCTAATAATACCTAACATTCTATTTGCTTTCTTAGCCGCCGTAGCACACGGAGCAGAGGGTTTCAGCGTATTATCAACGACGACGCCTAGATCCCTTTCTTGGTCAGTGACTCCTAATGTGGAACCTTGCATTATGTAGCTGTGATTCGGGTTTCTCTTCCCCACATGCATCACTTTGCACTTGCTCACATTAAACGTCATCTGCCATTTAGACACTCAGAGGGGCATAATTGAACGAAAACGTCTATCTCCATGGGCGTTTATCTCCGAGAACGGGTCCGTGAAGGGGCGGACCGAACCGTATTTTCAAAAAAAATAGACGTCCATGTTTTATTCGACAATTTGTGAGCTGGGTGTTTTTGTTTTTCAGTGATAATGGAAAATGAAAGCGCCCAGCTCAAAAATGAATAAATCCAAGGCATTTGTTCATGGGAGGGGCCAGGATTTGTAGTGCACTGGACCCCCTCACATGCCAGGACACCAACCGGGCACCCTAGGGGGCACTTTTACAAAAACAAAAAAAAAAGGTAAAAGAGCTCCCAGGTGCATAGCACCCTTCCCTTGTGTGTTGAGCCCCCAAATCCCCCTCAAAACCCACTGCCCACAAGTCTACACCATTACTATAGCCCTAAGGGGTGAAGGGGGGCACCTACATGTGGGTACAGTGGGTTTGGGGGGGTTGGACGACTAAGCATTAAGCAGCACAATTGTAACAGGTAGGGGGGGATGGGCCTGGGTCCACCTGCCTGAAGTGCACTGCACCCCCTAACAACTGCTCCAGCAACCTGCATACTGCTGCCAGGGAGGTGGGTATGACATTTGAGGGTGAAAATAAAAAGTTGTGAAACATCATTTTTTGTGGTGGGAGGGGGTTAGTGACCACTGGGGGAGTCAGAGGAGGTCATCCCCGATTCCCTCTGGTGGTAATCTGGTCATTTAGGGCACTTTTTGGGGCCTTATTCGTGAAAAAACAGGGTCCAGGAAAAGTGCCCTAAATTCTAGCTACAAACGCATACTTTTTTCCCATTATCGGCGAAAGGCGCCCATCTCTGTTCGGGTGATAACCATGCCCCAGTCCTGCCTTCACCACGCCTCCGACATGCCCCCGTCAACTTTGTACGCTTCCACGATGGAGTGCAGTTGAAAACGTCCAAGTTCGGCTTTCGATTATACCGTGTTATTCGTTTTTGGGAGATAAACGCCTATCTCCCGATTTAGGTCGCAATTTAGGCGTTTTTGTCTTTCGATTATAAGCTGGTCAGTCTCCCAATCTCGTAAGGTCCCCTTGTAATTTTTCACATTCCTCTTGTGATTTAACACTCTTGAATAACTTTGTGTTGTCAGCAAATTTAATTACCTCACTAGTTACTCCCATCTCTAGATCAGTGTAGTACTAGCAGATAAGAACATAAGCTTTGCCATACTAGGACAGACTGAAGGTCCATCAAGCCCAGCATCCTGTTTCCAACAGTGGCCAATCCAGGTCACAAATAGCTGGCAAGGTCCCCAAAAAGTACAAAACATTTTATGCTGCTTTTCCCAGAAATGAGCAGTGGATTTTTCCCAAGTCCATTTTAATAATGGCTTATGCACTTTTCTTTTAGGAAGGTATCCAAACTTTTTTTAAAAACCGCTAAGCTAACTGCTTTTACCACATTCTCTGGCAACAAATTCCAGAGTTTAATTACACGTTGAGTGAAGAAATATTTTCTCCGATTTATTTTAAATTTACTACTTTGTAGCTTCATTGCGTGCCCCCTAGTCCTAGTATTTTTGGAAAGCGTAAACAAGTAGGTCAACAGCAACCAAAGAAGCCCTCTAACCCAATTCCTGGAGTGAGGACTCAATGTGCACTTCAGTCTTGACAAAGCACCACTCAATGTAAGATACAGATCAGATACTGGGGCATTTATATACCCACAGAGCAAGCACTTATGCTTCTCCTTCTGTATACTTCTTCAGGCCCTCATGACCTTTCCCCTGCTTTCTCTGTCCTTTACTGCCTCTACTACACTCTCTCTATCCCTCACTTCCTCCTGCTCTCTGTCTCCCCCCCCCCCCCCTTTATACTTACACTTGGTATGCCCCAGCCTCATATCTCCCTTTTCCCTGGTTGGATCCATGCTTAAAACAGGTGCATGTTTACCAAAGATTCAGCAGTTTGCAGGAATGGGGATTGAATCTGCAAGCCGGAGAGGCCACATCAGATGTTCCCAGTCTAAACTGAGACACCCTGGAGTTTCTTTGTGGATTTGCCAAATTTGTTTACAAACTTTTTCCATTTTTTTGGCATATTCACCTGTGTCTGTTCTCTGATAGCTGGAAGTTTAAGTGTGTTTGTGGGAGTGGTGGAAGGAGAGGAAAGGGGATGGGGGTATAACAACATTTATGCCTCTCAGTAAAATTAATAAGGAATTTCTAATAGCCATTTTATTTCCATCATTTCTGTTATGCCCCTGTACAAGTCGTTGGTAAGGCCCCACCTGGAGTATTGTGTTCAGTTTTGGAGGCCGTACCTTGTGAAGGATGTTAAAAAAATGGAAGCGGTGCAAAGAAAAGCTACGAGAATGGTATGGCATTTGCGTTCCAAGACGTATGACCAAAGACTTGCTGAACTGAACATGTACACCCTGGAGGAAAGGAAGAACAGGGGTGATACGATACAGACGTTCAAATACTTGACAGGTATTAATCTGCAAACAAATCTTTTCCGGAGATGGGAAGGCGGTAGAACGAGAGGACATGAAATGAGATTGAAGGGGGGCAGACTCAGGAAAGATGTCAGGAAGTATTTTTTCACGGAGAGGGTGGTGGACGCTTGGAATGCCTTCCCGCGGGAGGTGGTGGAGATGAAAACGGTAACGGAGTTCAAACATGCGTGGGATATGCATAAAGGAATCCTGTGCAGCAGGAATGGATCCTCAGAAGCTTAGCTGAAATTGGGTGGCGCAGCAGGTGGGGGAAGAGGGGTTGGTGGTTGGGAGGCTAGGATAGGGGAGGGCAGACTTATATGGTCTGTACCAGAGCCGGTGATGGGAGACGGGACTGGTGGTTGGGAGGCGGGAAATACTGCTGGGCAGACTTATACGGTCTGTGCCCTGAAAAAGACAGGTACAAATTCAAGATATGAGTTTATCTTGGGCAGGCTAGATGGACCATGCAGGTCTTTTTCTGCCGTCACCTACTATGTTACATTTCTGTTATACTATACAGATCTCTCCTGCTTTTCGAATGCAGGTGACATATCTTGTAGGCCTGGGGCTTTAAACTGCAGGTGAGAAATTAAACAGCTGGCTGTACTATGTACGTGTAAGCATCCAATCCCAATACAGCATACAAATTATTCCAGTCTGTTGATTTAAAACAAATTCCCTGTCTTTAAGCCAATGAAACCTGCGGATGTTTGCAGAAAAACCTGAAATGAATAGGAAAGACACTGAAATGTTTCATGATTATTCCCAGTGATAATCTTTATTCTGTCAAAACGTTATTCTGGAAAAGATTCAGTCAAAGGCAGAACATATACAGAAAGTCAACCCCCCCACCCCCACCCCAACACCACCACTGCCATCAGGAGTTTACAGAGAGAAGGTGGGCGGCAGGATCTTTAATAAACATTTAGCAGAAGTTAATGAACAGGTGTCTGTCTTTGGGGCATCTTTCTGTGTTATCTTTAATTTTAATGCAGGAGTCTTTTTTTCCTGGGGTAAAGCAAAGTTACTGAATGTGTTTAATTACCAAGTAGCTGAAGGACATTTTTGAGGACGCAAATCTGTGCTTTAGCTCTGGTGTTCACAAAACACTGCTTCTATGTAAGCTAGCTGGCCGTTAAAACAAACAAAATCATTCAGAACAGTTCCTGCTTTTTTCTTTTTTCCTAAGTAGAGGAGTGTGGTAGCCGTGTTAGTCCACTCTTAAGGTTATCAATAGAAATCAAACAAAATAAAACATGGAAAAGAAAATAAGATGATACCTTTTTTATTGGACATAACTTAATACATTTCTTGATTAGCTTTCGAAGGTTGCTCTTCTTCGTCAGATGGGAAATAAGCAAATGTGCTAGCTGACAGTGTATATAAGTGAAAACATTCAAGCATTACTATGACAGTCTGACAGGGTGGGAGGATGGGGATGGGTCGGAGGTATGCATGGGGACATCAAAGCATATCATTGATATTCTAACAGGATGGGTGTGGATAGGTGAGGGATGGGGTGATCAACAGAGACATACAGCTTTATGGTTTATAATGGGCTAGGAACCCCAGATCCTTGTTAAGTCCTTTCTGTTGGGTGTTAAAATATTCAATCATTCTGACTTCAAAGGTCTTACGTTTTTGTATGGTTTAAAGTTCGGCACCTAACCCTTACCGTTCAGTGAATCCAGACTGCACCAATTTGACTGCCCCTATCGGACCGATCGTTCACTTGTCTATTAGATTGTAAGCTCTTTGAGCAGGGACTGTCTCTCTTTGTTAAATTGTACAGCGCTGCGTAACCCTGGTAGCGCTCTAGAAATGTTAAGTAGTAGTAGTAAGTCACTGGTACAATGTCCTGGTCCTGTAAAATGCTGACCAACAGGGGTGGGAGCCCTACTGGCACCAGTATTGTTCATGTGATGTCTATGTAAATTGAATCTTGTCTTAAGCATCTGGCCTGTTTCTCCAATATAGCATCCTTCGTTACATTTTTTACACTGAATGATATATACCACATTGGAAGATGAGCAAGTGAAAGATTCCTTTAAGTTGAATATCTTTCCTTTGTGGATGACTGTGGGGTCCTGTGAAATATGTTGGCATAGTTTGCAACTGGATAAATTACAGGGAAGTGTGCCCTTCTGTTCCTTTTCAGTCTATAATGGAAGTTTACTTCTGATTAGCTTGTGTTTTAAGTTGGGTGGCTGTTGGAAGGCCAGTATTGGTGGGGATGGGAATATCTCTTTCAGTAATTCATCCTCCTGGAGTATAGGTTGTAGATCTCTTATGATTTTCCTCAGTTTTTCCAGCTCTGGATTGTATGTCACTACAAGGGGAATTCTGTCTTTGGATTTTTTCTCCTTGTACTGTAGCAGATTCTCCCTGGGTGTTTTGAGGGAGGAGGCAATATTCTTGGAGATTATTTTGGGGTTGTAGCCTTTCTGTTTGAAGGATGCAGTCAGGCTTTTAAGGTGTCTGTCTCTGTCCCCTGGGTCAGAGCAGATACGGTGGTATCTTGTGGCTTGGCTGTAAATGATGGATCTTTTTGTATGTGAAGGATGGAAGCTGGAGTTGTGGAGGTAGCTGCATCTGTCTGTGGGTTTCTTGTATATAGATGTTTGTATACAGCCATCACTGATTGAGACCTTTAAGTGTGACCAGGGTGTCACTAAAGCTCTTCCAGCATAGGCTGTAATTTTATTTTTCATGCATTTTCAGGAGTAAAAAGGCCCTGTTAACAGCATAAACAATTAAAACTCTTGGCCTGTTCTTGATACGATCCAAACTGTGATATTCCCAGGGACAGAGTTGAGCGTGTCCCTTGGGTTATTGATGATGCAAATTTTAGAGGAAAATGTCTTTTTACTATTTTTATTTCTCTAGAAGCAGGCTGAAATGGGTAGGTCCCTTAGAACTACAGCAGTCAGAGGGAAAAGGAAAAGCGAGGATTACCCTGAGCAGTTACCACGGTAGAGGAAATTCTCTTAGTGGAGGGGAGGTTTCAATGCTAGCTGGACTCAAGGAGGACAGGAGACTATTTCCAAGGAAGATGTCCTGCCACCTGGTATCTAGTGAGGAGCCCAGTGGTACTGGACTGGAGCCAAGCTGCAAGGTGGAACCTATATGTTGTTAATGCAGCTAGAAACACAGTAAAATGAAGACACATAAAGATCATGGCCTATCCAGTGTCTGCCCATCCATGCCATCTGCTCTCCCTTTCACTCCCTTAGAGATTCTATGTACCTGTCCCAAGCTCTCTTGAATTCAGATATAGTTTTTATCTCCATCGCCTCTACTAGGAGGCTGTTTCACAAATTCACCACCCTTTCCATGAAAAAGTATTTCCTCAGTTTACTCCTGAGTCTGTTCTCTTTCACCTTCATCCTATGCCCCTTCATTCCAGAGCTTCCTTTCAGTTGAAAGAGACTCACCTCCTGTGCATTAATGCCACAAAGATATTTAAAAATCTGTATCATATCTCCCCTCTCCTGCCTTTCTTCCAATGTATACACATTGAGATCTTTAACTTTGTTCCCATACGCTTTGTAACAAAGATCCCTGACCATTTTACTAGTAACCCTCTAGATTGTCTCCATACTGTTTATATCTTTATGAAAGTAGGGTTTCCAGACTTGTACACAATATTCTAAATGAGGTCTCACCCGAGTCTTATACAGGAGCATCATCACCTCCTTTTTCCTACTGGTCATTCCTCTCCCTATGCACATTGCACACAAGCATCCTTCAAGCTTTCACTGTCACCTTTTCTACCTATTTGGACACCTTAAGATGATCACATATGATCACCCCCAAGTCCTGCTTCTCTTTTGTACACAATAGTTCTTTGCCCCGTAACTGTACCGCTTGCTCAAGGTTTTGAAGCCCAAAAGTACGATGCTGCTTTTTTTTTAGCACTAAATCTTAGTTGCCAAATTCTGGACCATTGTTCAAGCTTGGCTAAATCCCTCCTCATGTTATCCACACCATCAGGGGTGTCTAGGCTACTGAAGATTTTGGTATCATCCGCAAGGAGGCAAACTTTACCAGACAACCCTTCACCAATATTGCTTAAAAAAATATTAAAAAGAACCGAACCTTGCAGCACACCACTGGTAACATCCTTTTCCTCAGAATGAGCTCCGTTTACCACTACTCTCTGTCATCTTCCACTCAACAAGTTCTTAACCCAGTCAGTCACTTTATGGCCTATATTGAGGGGGAACCCAGTTTATTCACCAGTCATCTGTGTGAAACCTTGTCAAAGGTTTTGCTAAAATCAAAATACACCGCATCTAGCGCGCTGTCTTGATCCAACTCTCTGATCACCCAGTCAAAGAAATTAATCAGATTTAGTGAAACCATTTAGCCTTTAGTCTTGTAATCCATTGAATTCCAAAAACTTTACTATTCTGTTTTAAAAGCATTTTCATTAATTTACTTACCATAGAAATCACCCTTCCGCTTTTGCGGAGAGGGACCACATCTGCTCTTCTCCATTTCTCCAGGAGCCTTCCTGACTCTAGAGAAGCATTCAAAAGGTCAGCCAGTGGAGCCGCTAGAACATTCCTAAGTTCCTTCAGTACCCTTGGTTGTATGCCATCCGGCCCCATCGCTTCGTCCGCCTTTAGTTTAGCCAGCTCCTCGTGAACACAGTCCTCTGAAAATCATTTGTAGACTACCACCCCTCCATTATCATTTATGTTTGTCTTCTGTTGTCCTGCTCCCAGCCCTTCACCTGTGAACCAGAACAAAAATATTTGTTAAGCAGTTCTACCTTGTCTTTATCAGCTTCTACATATTTAGGGTTACCATATGGCTCCAGAAAAAGGAGGACGGATTGAGCCATCCGGGTTTTACTTCCATTGCTTTCAATGGAAAGCAATTGAGCCAGCCGGGTTTTACTTCCATTGCTTTCAAAGCAATGGAAGTAAAACACGGCTGGCTCAATCCGTCCTTTTTCTGGAGCCATATGGTAACCCTATACATATTTCTTCCCTTCACCTTTGAGTCTCACAATACAACTTTTACACTTCCTCCTATCACTAACACATTAAAAAAAACGTGTTATCCCCCCCCCCCCCCCTACCATTTTACAGGTACTGAGGAGCTGCAGAGTGAATGCACTTATAGGTCAATAAGAGGAGTTTGAACTATATGCGGAAATGGATAGGAAGCCAGTGAAATGACTTGAGGAGAGGGCTAATATGAGCATAACTACACTGGCGGAATATTAGTCATGCAGCAGAATGTTGAACGGATTGAAGAGGAGAGAGATGGTTAAGTGGGAGACCTGTGAGAAGCTTATCCTACAAATAAGCAGTGGATTATCCCAAGTCCATCTTCACAATGGCATACGGACTTTACTTTCAGAGAATTTTCCAAACCTATTTTAAACTGATTTTACCACACTTTCTGGCAATGAATTCTAGAGTTTAATTACATGTTGAATGAAGAAATATTTTCTCTGGTGTGGCTTAAATTAACTACTTAGTAACTTCAGTGCAGGCCCTCTCATCGGACACCATGATCTAAAATGACTCTGAGATCTTTTTTGGGGGGTGATGTCCTCACTCAGAAACCAACTTTTTATGGTGCTCAGAAACCAAGATTGTGGCGTGATTTTATTTTTTATATTACATTTGTACCCTGCACTTTCCCACTCATGGTAGGCTTAATGCAGCTTACATATTGTATACAGGTACTTATTTGTACCTGGGGCAATGGAGGGTTAAGTGACTTGCCCAGAGTCACAAGGAGTTGCCTGTGTCTGAAGTGGGAATCGAACTCAGTTCCTCAGGACCAAAGTCCACCACCCTAACCACTAGGCCACTCCTCCACTTGATTGCTTAATCTACCTTCTCACTCATGATCTTTATGTAATACCACTTGTATCTCTCACTCTGGAATGGCGATCGCCATGACGGAACAATGTAGTCCACCACCATAGCCACTAGGCCACTCCTCCACTTATAGGCTGACAGGAGCTCTCTTACATTTGTCATCATTTGTCATTCTACTTTTGCAATTTGACCCAACAATAACATGGGGAAGAGGAAGGGGAGAACTTCTTAAGGTTTCTTTATACTAGGTGTGGCTCTGGCTTTGAAACAAACTATGCTGGAAGTTTTTCAAGCCCCTGCATGATCTGATGCAGCTTTCCCTTTGATGTGATGGCTGACATGGAGGGGCATAATCGAACGAAAACGTCAATCTCCATGGGCATTTAACTCCGAGAACGGGTCTGTGAAGGGGCGGAGCGAACCGTACTTTGGGAAAAAATAGACGTCCATGTTTTATTCGACAATTTGTGAGCTGGGCGTTTTTGCTTTTCAGCGATAATGGAAAATGAAAGCGCCCAGCTCAAAAACGAATAAATCCAAGGCATTTGTTCGTGGGAGGGGCCAGGAGTCGTAGTGCACTGGTCCCTCTCACATGCCAGGACACCAACTGGGCACCCTAGGGGGCACTTTTACAAAAACAAAAAAAAAAGGTCAAAGAGCTCCCAGGTGCATAGCACCCTTCCCTTGTGTGTTGAGCCCCCCAAATCCCCCTCAAAACCCACTGCCCACAAGTCTACACCATTACTATAGCCCTAAGGGGTGAAGGGGGGCACCTACATGTGGGTACAGTGGGTTTGGGGGGGTTGGACGACTAAGCATTAAGCAGCACAATTGTAACAGGTAGGGGGGGATGGGCCTGGGTCCACCTGCCTGACGTCCACTGCACCCCCTAACAACTGCTCCAGGGACCTGCATACTGCTGCCAGGGAGGTGGGTATGACATTTGAGGGTGAAAATAAAAAGTTGTGAAACATCATTTTTTGTGGTGGGAGGGGGTTAGTGACCACTGGGGGAGTCAGGGGAGGTCATCCCCGATTCCCTCTGTGGGTAATCTGGTCATTTAGGGCACTTTTTGGGACCTTATTCGTGAAAAAACAGGGTCCAGGAAAAGTGCCCTAAATTCTAGCTACAAACGCATACTTTTTTTCCATTATCGGCGATAGGCGCCCATCTCTGTTCGGGTGATAACCACGCCCCAGTCCCGCCTTCACCACGCCTCCGACACGCCCCCGTCAACATTGTACGCTTCCGCGATGGAGTGCAGTTGGAAACGTCCAAGTTCGGCTTTCGATTATACCGCGTTATTCGTTTTTGGGAGATAAACGCCTATCTCCCGATTTAGGTCGCAATATAGGCGTTTTTGTCTTTCGATTATAAGCTGGATAGTGTCAACAAGGCTTCCCTAAGCCCTACTAAAAGGGCAACCCCACTGCATCCTGGAACTGTTACCACAGTGAGGAGCGACGGTGGTTGAATGAAGACAGGTGTTTGCTTCCTTCATTGCTGCTGGAGGGTTCTCCCATGGTGGTTTCTTTCCCTTTAGTCAGGATTGAGCAGAAGGATGAAAGGCAATCTACTCAGGAAACTGAGTGGAAATGGCTGAGGGGGAGGGGATTGATGGTTCCCTTCTTGAAGTGCAGGAGATGATCTGAATCTTTACATAAGTGCATAAGTATTGCCATACTGGGACAGACCAAAGGTCCGTCAAGCCCAGCATCCTGTTTCCAACAGTGGCCAATCCAGGTCACAAGCCTTGCTTGATATGAAGAGTCATTCTTTGAAGTTGTCACAAAAAGGATGACCTTGTTAATGACTTTCGCCTTTAAACTAGATCATAATGCCATTTTATATCTATATTTTTGTGCTATGGGTGAACTATTTACGGATGAAAACTTTGCTTCCTGATTTATTAAATGCTACATAGAAGAGGTATCAGGAGTTCTTGGCTTTGTGGCCTAGAATCTTGGCCCTAGATGCTAACTACTCACTACATTTTCCTTGTAATTACGTGGTAATGTCTGAGGATAAAACCTTTTTCTTTTTTACTCTAAGCAGCTATTAGAGTTTATTATTGCTAAAAGAGCAGGTGAAGGTTGAACTGCGATGTCTCAGGGGAATGTTTCACTGTTATGGCTGGCTGGGATAAGTGCTTTGTAATTGATGACTTAATCAATATGTTATTATTGCTTTTTTTTCATTTACTTCCTCCACTTGACCCTTATTTACCTGTATTATTTGTGGATGAATATTATATAGCTTGTTTTCATTTTCTAAGTTTTCTTATATGCTTGCTTTTTCCTTTTCCTGATACCATAACTTGTTGTTTGGTTATATTAAAACTAGCTGTTAAGCCCGTTAAAACGGGCGAATATTGGTATGGGGGTTTTCCAAGGCCCCCTCCCCTCACCGCTGCAAGGCCCCCTGCCCTCCCTCCTTCCCTGCCAGCTCCAAGGCCCCCCTCTGTCCCTCCCTCCCAGCTCCAAGGGCCCCCCTCCCCCCTGCTCCAAGGGCCCCCTCTCCCAGCTCCAAGGCCCCCTGCCTGCCCTCCCAGTTCCAAGGCCCCATTCCCTCCCAGCTCCAAGGCCCCCCTCCTTCTGACCTCCCATGTCCAGCATCCTCTCTCCTTCCCTGCCAGCTGCAAGTTCCCCTTCTGTCCCTCCCTCCCAGCTCCAAGCCCCCCTCCTTCTGACCTCCCATGTCCAGCATCCTCCCTCCTTCCCTGCCAGCTGCAAGGCCCTCTGTCCCTCCCTTCCCAGCTCCAAGGCCCCCCCTCCGTCCCTCCCTCCCAGCTCCAAGGCCCCTCTCCTTCTGATACCTCCCATGTCCAGCATTTCTCCTGCCCTCCCCCCCCCCAAGTTTGCCGCTACCGGTCCCCCCCGTCCCCCCGTGGTCGCCGCCACCCCTCCACCTGGCCCTCTGTTCGCCACTGAACTTACAGCGCCGAAACCGCAGCAGGCAGATCAGCTGAGCTCCCGTCGGCCTTCCTTCTCTGCCTGTGTCCCTCCCTCGTGTGACGTAACATCGGCGAGGGCGGGACACAGGCAGGGAAGGAATGCCAACAGGAGCTCAGCTGATCTGCCTGCTGCGTTTTCGGCGCTGTAAGTTCAATAGCAAGGAGAGGGCCTGGCCCGGGTGGAGGGGGGCAGCGGCGGTGACTCCGGGTGGGGGGAGCGGTAGCGGCAACCTCAGGGGGAGGGAGCGGTAGCGACCTCGGCGGTTCCCTCCCTCCCCTTCGCGCAGTTTCCCTCTCTGTCCCGCCCCCGTCATCACGTATTGACGCGGGGGGCGGGACAGAGAGGGAAGTCTCTACTGCTCATTTGCGGGTGAGTACGGTCACTCACAATTTATATGTTTGATGTCAAATGAGGGGAAATTAAAAAAAAAAGAAGAAAAAAGAAAACAACTTTTTTTTAAACCTCACGTGGAATTATTTTTCTCTATGTGCATCATTTTGCACTTATCAACATTGAATTTCATCTCCTATTTAGACGGTCAGTCTCCTACTCTCACAATCCTCTGCCATTTAAATAATTTTGTGTTGCCCCTTAAATTGAATCTCCTCACTTGCTCTTCCACCTCCAGAACCATGGGATATGCCACCAGTGACCCTTTTCCACGTGGATAACTGACCACCAATATGACGTTTCCTACTGTCTGCTCCCTCAATTATACCAAATTTGTTATCAACAGTAGGGTTGGGCCTCTTATCCTATAACTCTTTAATTTCTTAACGAGTCCCTCATGAGATACATTTTCAAATTCCTTCTAAAAAATCCAATTACTGTCTCACCATTATCCACTTCTTACACTTTCAAGAAAAACCCCTAATACATTGGTGAGTTAAGATTTCCCTTTGTTGAACCCATGGAGGGGCATAATTGAACTGGGCGCCCAAGTTTTCATGAGGGCGTCCTCACAGGATGGCCCCGCGAAGGGGTGGGGAAACCAGTATTATCGAAACAAAATGGGCGTCCATCTTTCATTATGATAATACGGTCGGGGACGCCCAAATCTCAACATTTAGGTCGACCTTAGAGATGGTCGACCTAAATGTTGAGATGGTTGACCTTAGAGATGGCCGCCCCCGGTTTTCAGCCACAATGGAAACTGAGGACGCCCATCTCAAAAACGACCAAATCCAAGCCCTTTGGTTGTGGGAGGAGCCAAAATTCATAGTGCACTTGTCCCCCTCACATGCCACAACATCAACCGGGCACCCTAGGCACCTTCACAAATTGCTCCCAGGTGCATAGCTCCCTTACCTTGGGTGTTGAGCCCCCCAACCCCCCTCCCAAAACCCACTCCCTACAACTGTACACCACTACCATAGCCCTAATGGGTGAAGGGGGGCACCTACATGTGGGTACAGTGGGTTTCGGGTGGGTTTTGGAGGGCTCACATTTACCACCACAAGTGTAACAGGGAGGGGAGTGATAGGCATGGGTGCGCCTGTCTGAAGTGCACTGCACCCACTAAAACTGCTCCAGGGACCTGCATACTGCTGTCAGGGAGCTGGATATGACATTTGAGGCTGGCAAAAAGGTTTGTCTCCTGACGAAGCAACCTAAACAGAGGCGCTCTGTTGAGCAGACCTAAACAGACAGCACTACTCTATAAGATAAGTACCGTGGAGGGAAATAATCGAACAGCGCCGGCAAAATACATGGCCGGCGATGTATTTTGACGGTGCCGCAAACAGCTGGCCAGACCCGTATTTTCGAAAAAGATGGCCGGCCATCTTTTGTTTCGATAATACGGTTCCGGCCAGCCAAATGCATTGGATTTGGCCGGGGTTTGAGATGGCCGGTTTCGTTTTTTAGCGATAATGGAAAGTTATGTCGGCCATCTCAAACTCCGGCCAAATTCAAGGCATTTGGCCGTGGGAGGAGCCAGCAGTTTTAGTGCACTGACCCCCCTGACATGCCAGGACACCAACCGGGCTCCCTAGGGGTCACTGCGGTAGACTTCAGAAAAGCTCCCACGTGCATAGCTCCCTTACTTCAGGAGCTGAGCCCCCAACCCCCCCCCCCCCAAACCCCCTACCCACAAATGTACTGCAGGGACCTGCATACAGCCTCTAGGACTTATTGCTGCTGTATAACTTTGGCACACCAGTTCACACCTGAAGACTAATCTCTGTGAAAAAGTCCTTTCTTGAAATAACCACGTTTACTCACAGTTAACTGCAGATCAGAGGTTGTGCCCCACTGGCAAAGAGTCCCCTGGTACTAAGATTAGCAGTAGGTTAGAGCTGGCACAATGGTGTACAATGCCCTCTTTCAGCACCATTCAAGGTAAGAACTACATTCTCTAACGTGGGTAACACAGGAAAGGGAACTAAAACTGGCTTACAAAAATGGCCACTACCGCATGGACTACAACAGGAAACAAAACAGGGCACACTCTGAGCCAGTTAGCAGGGGAAAAACACCATGGGAATAGAGCCCACTACCCTACACCCATCACAATGCATTGCTGATGTGACTCTGCAGTGCACCTAACAGAAAAGGTGTCACACTCATCCGAGAGCCAAATCACAACCAGGGAAAGGCTGTCAGAGGATAGAACACATTCTGCTGTCATGGAGGTGGGGTATGGCATTTGAGGCTGGCATACAGGCTGGCAAAAAAGGTTTTTATTTTTATTTTTTTAGTATGGGAGGGGGTTGGTGACCACTGGGGAAGTATGGGGAGGTCATCCCCCATTCCCTTCAGTGGTCATCTGGTGAGTTGGGGCACCTTTTTGAGGCTTGGTCTTGAAAATAAAAGGACCAAGTAAACCCGGCGAAATACTGCTTAACGCCGTTTTTTTTCCATTATTGGCGAAAGCCGGCTATCTGGTAGCCACGCCCATACCCGCCCATGTCCCGCCTTTGCTTCGCCGCCGACACGCCCCTTTGAACTTTTGCAGGTGAGGCGACAGGAAAGCAGCGATGCTGTCAAAAAAAAGCAGCTTTTGATTATACCGATTTCGCCGCTTTTCCGAGATAGCCGGCCATCTCCCGATTTGTGTCGGGAAATGGCCGGCGATCACTTTCGATTATGAGCTGGATAGTTGCCCTTCACACAACATAAGGAAAATATAGATAAGGAATAAATGAACTCTGAAGTAAATTGTAAAATATATTTAAAATATTTAAAAAGACAAAGAAAAAAGAAAAAAAAACTTTTCTACCTCAGGAGGTTTTTGGCTGATGAAGAAATCGGTTCGGCAGGTGACAAAGCGATACGCTAAAGTCATAAAGTATACCGAACAGCAGAAGTCTTTTCCTCCTTAAAGACCCTAAACATAGAAAAAGTACTGAAGAGAACTTATTCTAACTCATATCAACTAATATAAAGCAACAACATGGTATGACAAACTAGAGGGGACTCAGAAGATGGGCAGTATAGAAACACTGGACCCACACATTCAGTATGCCCCAGCTATGGTATCATTCACCATTAGTAATTAAAAACATTGGAGTCAATAGTAATGTGACATCTGATGGCCACCAGCTAGGTGACAATAACCCATCCTGATCTAAAGGGTGACCTACCATGTTGTATACTGTTGGGTAGTGGAGTTGTCAATTTGGTCTACTGTTAAGACATGTTATTTTACTGTTAACCCCACTAATTAGTAGCTAGGCCTCACTGCATAAAATGGCATGAGTTAATGGTAAAATAGCATGTCTTGACTATAGCCTATATTGCTAACTATACTCCTAAGTCCCCTTACTACTACTACTATTAAACATTTCTATAGCGCTACTAGACTTACGCAGCGCTGTACAAATTAACATGAAAAGACAGTCCCTGCTCAACAGAGCTTACAATCTAAATTGGACAGACGAACAGACAGCTAGAGGTGGGGAAATTGCAGTGGTAGGGGTGATAAGTGAGGGTGTTGAGTAAGAGAGTCATGGTTAGGAGTCGAAAGCAGTAGCAAAGAGGTGGGCTTTAAGCCTAGACTTGAAGACAGCCAGAGACTGAGCCTGACGTACTGGCTCAGGGAGTCTATTCCAGGCATAGGGAGCAGCGAGATAGAAGGAACGGAGCCGGGAGTTAGCAGTGGGGGAGAAGGGGGACGACAGGAGACATTTACCCAGTGAACGGAGTTCACGGGGAGGAGTGTAGGGAGAGATGAGAGCGGAAAGGTACTGAGGAACTGCGGTGATTTAACCAGAGCTGACATTGTGATGTCATAATGCCACATCCATAATCATCAGTTTGCGAGCTTGACCTCTCACTAATGTCTATGGTCTTTAATGCCTGCTTCAAAAACCTATCTGCGACAAGTCACAATGTGCAAGCAAACCATTATTTTTTTTAGTAGAGTTGTTCTCCACCTTTTTTTTTTACATCATTTAACTCAAAGGCCAAAATTTGCTGCTTATAAGGATGAATCCTATCAGTGTCATATGCAGTGCAACAATTTTGCAGCTAAAACAAACAGTGTAATCTCTATATATAAAAGGCACCACCAACGTTCTAAATGAAGCCTCCAGCCGGAAGTGTGAAGGGGGAGAGATATCCGGTTTCCCCATGAGTGTCTGCCCCGCCCTCGCTCTCTCTGTAACACAAACAGTGAAGGGAAACACAGCAAAGCACGAAATCAAATCGCTCTCTCTGTAACAGTGAAGGACTCAGAGGGGGGAGGGGAGAGAGGGCAGAAGCCCTCACTATCTCTGTAACACAAACACAGCAGGAAACAACACTGAAGTACTCGACTCCGAGGGGGGAGGGGACAGAGAGCACAGGGGAAGGGAAAGAGGGCAGAGGGCAGGGACACACACACTCCCACATGCACACAGAAGAAAACCTTGCTAGCCCCCGTTTCATTTGCATCAGAAACGGGGCTTTTTTTACTAGTAGAAAATAAACACCATGGTGTGATCTTTGGCAGAAGTATATGATCTGCTTTCCAAAATGAAAGCACTCCAGTGATCCCAATGATAATACATGATATTCCAGCTCCTAACTGCATTACAAAGCAGTTGATACATTAACATCTTATACAGTAAGAAACCCAAGTGGCCACATGGACCTAAAATGAAATGTTACACTCAACATCTGCTGGTCAAAGAATCAATTCAGTTTATTGTTTTGGCTTTTCATACTTTGAAAGATCAACTCAATATTAAAGAACTGGAAAAGCAACCCTATGTGCACCTATGGCGAAGATTCCAGAACATTCAATTCCACTGAAGTTGAATATGGCACAGTAGATTTTGATATACATGTCTGACTCCGAGGGGGGGGGGGAGGGAGAGAGAGAGCGAGAGTAGGCGTATAGGTGAGAGAATTTTTGGATCTTAGAATGTTATTTTATTTGAGAGTCAACCTGAAATGAAATATGACTAGAAGACAATTAAGATCTTGCCATGATTGCCTCCTGTTCCTATCTTCATTAGGGCTTTGCGTGCTATAATGTAGAGCTTTCCCCATGTGCAAAGCCCAGATTTAACACAACACATTTTAGGCATTTTTTTTTCTTTTTCTTTTATTCAGGTCATGCGTTAATGTTCAATTTAGTACACAGAACCTGCAAAAACTGAATGTGGGAGCACTTACTGCCTCCTGTTTAGGAGGTGCTAAGGGCTCCCTTGTTAACTCTGCATTATCCAGGAAAGCAAGGAGAAAAGGAGAAAATATTTATGGGAGGGAGGAAGCAAAGCTGGGAGAAGAGGAGCAAATATTTTTTTGGGGGGGGAAGAAAGCTGGGAGAAGAGGAGACAATATCTAGAGGAGGGGAAGCTGGGAGGAGAGGAGAAAAAATTGGGGGGGGGGGGGGGCTGGAGGGAGAAAAAGCAGGAAGGAGAAAATATTCTGGGGTGGAGCCTGGGGAATGGGCAACAGAACAAGAGGAAAAAATATTCAGCAGAACAAATAATGTTGCAGTTTTTATGAAGTAATTCACCCAAAGGCGGTGTACAGCAAGAACAACCTGGTCGTAGAAAAAACTTTCAGCAGAAAATATATTCAAATAACAGTACACACATTATGGCATAGTCTGCTACTTACAATGTTAACAAACTACAAAATAAAACTTCTTAATAGACAGCATAAGGTGTAAGTGGAGGTGGACCATATAGACAGATAATATAAAATAATGAGTTAGATGGAAAATAAGGAGGCTAACTTAAGGAAATTTGTGTGTGAAAAACTATGAATATCACGAAGAGGTAATCTCCCTAATCAATTGAAATTCATCTAGAAAATAAGGAGATATTGCAAAACAAGCATCAAAATATCTGACTGAAGGAAACAGCAATCACTGAGATAATCAGGATGTTCTACAGGTCTTTCGAATAACTATATAGTGCAGAGATTATACACGGACCACTGAACCCTGAGGCAGGTCTTCGAAACGGCGGTCATCGTTGGTTGTGGTCGGAGTGTAAGAAGGACCCGCACATTTAAACACCTGATAAAGCTAAATAATATCTGGTGTGGTCTTAAATGCACTAAGCGGTTTATTAAAAATTAAAAAATAGATACATCCACAGAGGTTTTCTGGCCGATGATGAAGAAGCCCAGCCCCCGAAGCTTGTAGTGTGCTGGGGGCTTCTCGAGGCCTTTCCTCTGTAGAACATCCTGATTATCTCAGTGATTGCTGTTTCCTTCAGTCAGATATTTTGATGCTTGTTTTGCGATATCTCCTTATTTTCTAGATTAATTTGTATGTGAAGTCAGGAAGGTGCATGAATACAGTATAATCTCATCTAGAGTAGGAGTCGATTAACAAGTCCCGATACAGTATGTGCAGCCAGTGTTAATCCGTGTGTCTGTGTGACTAGCTAGTTCATTGCTGTTTTCCTTTAAAGGCTTGGGAGAATTGGGGCGGTGGGGTATCTACACTAAAACAAAACAGTGGGGTAGGTCCAAGGAGGATATAGAAAAGTCTTTATTGGAAAACAGCTAAAAGACGACCCGACATGGCCGTGTTTCGGCACAAAAGGCCTGCCTCAGGGTTTTGATGAATCTCTGATGTTGTCACTGAAATGCTTAGCAGAAAGATTATTGTAAAAGTTTTGGCTATAAGATCCTTTTAATATCCTCAGTGGGACAGGAACGCTAAAAGCAGTGACTGTCCAACCGGCGAAAATGAGGCAGGCCTTTGTGCTGAAACATGGCCGTGTCGGGTCGTCTTTTAGCTGTTTTTTAATATCCTCCTTGCACCTACTTCACTGTTTTGTTTTGTTGCTCATGTTTACGTGAGGTTTGCTCCCCCTTTTTCGTTTGTCTTCGGCTGTCTACACTATCCATACATTCAACACTGCGACCCCTTCATATAGTGGAACTAACTATAAGAATTATGTTGAACAGCAGTGCTTCCATCCAACTTGTCACTGACTGTGACAGCTAAAAATGTACCCTTATTTGTTCAGCTCATACCACCATATTAGCTGTAGAGCATATAGGGGTGGGGCAAGAGGGAGGGGTGGGGCAGAGCAGGGGGAGGGCAGGAGATGCAAAAGTCAAAATTGGCTTAGGGCGCCACAACCTTTTGAGCTTGCCATGATCAGCAGACAGTCCCACACAGGCAAGTTAAACAGCTAGGAGTCAGTTTTTGGCCTGTTAAATCGCTTTGAATACCAACCTTAACAAATTTTTTCCCCCTGTACACCTCCACTTGTATTAAGTAGTTAAGTTAATAGAATATCCTGTTAAAGTTATTTAGATAAATTTATCTGGAATACTGCAAACTGTTGCCGGCCCTTTAAATATCACCCTACATATTGTTATCATAGTTGTGTTACACAGATTTCCTAAAAACATGTCCTGTGCAGCCTGTTGACTTTTATATACCACATTGGACGATGAACATGTGAAGAATTCCTTTATGTTGAATATTTTTTCTTTGTGAATGACTGTGGGACCCTGTGAAATGTGTTGGCATAGTTTGTTGGTGGATATATTGCAAGGATGTGTCTCTCATCCATCCAGCTACCATGTTCCTCTCCTTACCCACCCATTAATGGAAGAAAAAGACTTCAAATGTCCCTGCTAGGCAGCAAGCAAAATATCTTAGTGCCAGCTCATATTGGTCTGTAGTCTTCTCAATGGTCTAAAAAAACTTCCAAACAGTATTTTTTTTTTAATTTTATACAAATATTTTTGTGCGCTCTAATTTCTCCAAGTGTTTCCCTATGTTTGTGATTCCATTATCCATAAAATATTATTTTCAATTGTTCATATGGTATTGCTTTTCTTGTTCATACTATAATAATGAAATCAAGCACTTAGCTTGTAGTCATTTTAGGGCACAAAAGTTGTTGGATAACTCATGTACTTTTAAATTCCCTATTCATGTATTTATTTATTTATTAGGTTTTATTTACCGCCTTTTTGAAGGAATTCCCTCAAGGCGGTGTACAGTAAGAAAAGATCAAATATGAGCAATAGGCAATTACAGCAGTAAAAATATTCAAAACTAATACAAAGTATGGCATGGTATATTACTTACATTGTCAACACAATACGTAATAGAACATTATAATTGATAGTGAAGGGTAAAGCAAAGATGTAACGTATAGATAGGTAAGAAAGTAGGAAGAGTTAGAAAGTAAGGGATTTAAAGTAAGTTGCACATGAGCTCAGAGAGCTGGTTAAATATTATCTCACAGTGGCGTAGCCAGACAACAGATTTTGGGTGGGCCTAGGCAAAAAATGGGTGGTCACCAAGTGTTCTCCACCCCCTCCCCCCCCCCCACCAAAAAAATATCTCAGCTGGCGAGAAAACGCTTCTTTCTACCTTGGTAGTCTGCAGCAGGCATACGCTGAAAACTAAGCATGCACAGGTGCCAGAATTGTGGAGAGTAACGTTTTTGTTACCATCAGGGGGATGTCTTCAGCTGGCGGAGCTTGGGATCTCCACCAGCTACTGCTAAACATGTGCTACAGTTGGGTGGACCTGAGCCCTAAGTGGGTGGGCCCCGGCCCACTCAGGCCCACCTGTGGCTACGCCACTGTTATCTCAGCAAGGGCAGCAGTGGATAAACGTGTCCTGCTGCAGTATGTGCAGCCCATGTCACTCCTTGTGTGTGTGAGTGTCGTGGAGCCTAGAAACAAGAAAGGAATCTATTCATGTTCAAACCAGAACCACACACAGAACAGGACTTTGCTTGAGGAGCAAAGTTAACAGACAAGTTATCCATACAGGTTTAAACCAGAACAACACACACACACACAAACAAACAGAAGAGGGCTTTGCTTGGAAGCAAACCTAACAGGAAGATAATCCATACAGGTTTAAACCAGAACAACACACACACACACAAACAAACAAACAAACAAACAAACAGAAGAGGGCTTTGCTTGGAAGCAAACCTAACAGGAAGATAATCCATACAGTGTCAAACCAAAACCACTCACACAGGGCTCAGGGCTGCTCCCAAAGACACAGATTAACAAGAAGACCAGTTCCCTCAGAATCAAACAACAGTACAACAAGAGAAAGGAAAATAGACCTGTTGCAAAGGCAACGCAGGAAAGCTCCCTGGGTCCTTATAAAGGAGTAGACTGATGATGTCACAAGTAGGAAATGAAGCAGAAGCAGGGAGACACCGAGGCTTGGCTTCAGGGACACCAAAGCGAGGCTTGGCTAACAGGAAGAACACACAAGTAGGAAATGAAGCAGAAGCAGGGAGACACCGAGGCTTGGCTTCAGGGACACCAAAGTAAGGCTTGGCTAACAGGAAGAACACACAAGTAGGAAATGAAGCAGAAGCAGGGAGACACCGAGGCTTGGCTTCAGGGACACCAAAGCGAGGCTTGGCTAACAGGAAGAACACACAAGTAGGAAATGAAGCAGAAGCAGGGAGACACCGAGGCTTGGCTTCAGAGACACCAAAGAGAGGCTTGGCTAACAGGAAGAACAACAACAGGAAAATAAGGCAGACTGGAGAGGTCACAGAGCTAGATACAGAGAAACAGTAGGTCTGAACATAAGGGCATGGCCACAACCGTGACAGTGAGTGAGACTAACAAATTAGTTACCTTTTCCATTAAAGGCTGGTTGAAGAGTCAAGCTTTCACCTGCTTCCTGAAGTAGAGATAGTCTTGTGTTAAGCGGAGCCTTTCAGGCGGTGCATTCCAGAATACTCCGGAGAAAGCTCGCTTGCGGGTATCACATCGTGTAATGTCTTTTGGAGAGCCCACTCTTGGAATGTAGGTCAAATGTCTCATTTTATGCCTTTATACAATAGGCACTGCAGACCAGTCCCAGTAGCACATAGCACACAAAAATGTTCTCACACAAATTTACACGTGCTCCAAAGGGTGTAAATTTGTGTGTCGACTCTAGGGGTTATTCGATAACACAAGCGTTAACATTTCACATCGATTATGCTTGTATACCCGCCGAAAGCAGAGAAAGTGCTTTCTATGATTACTTCCAAAATACTTTTATTACTTATGGAATGGGTTTAAAAAAAAATGCCCTCTATGCATTTTTGTTGCAGACGCAGACTGGTGAAAACTTACAGTATTATCAAATCAGGCTCCTTAAAAATGAAAGATAAGGTTGGTCACAATTACTGTTTAGTTTTCATCTCTGTTGTATCCACTCTTCCTAATGTGTGCTTTCTGCTTTGTGTGGCAGCGACTATGGATACGAAAGGCATGGCAGCAACCGGTGTAGTCCTGCTTTCTGGTATAATCCAGCCTCCTCATCCAGGGATTGTAGCCTGGGACAGAGCTATCTGAAGAGTACAGGGTAAGAGCTCCACCATGCACTTAAAACACCTGCTTTTTCAGATTATTTTCACCATTGGAGTGCAAGGAGAAAGCTAATGCCTATGATTGTCGGTGCATGGTGTGTGTATGTAGACGGGGAGTGAATGTGTCTCAAATTATTTTTGTAGAAATTGCAGAAAATTTTACTTTATACTGGCTTCATTCATCTTGTCTCTCAATGTACACCTTCAGTTTCTGGTGACCTTGCACTAGTTCTCCTGCATGCCTGGCTGCTTTCCAGCTTCACAGTAATAGCAATATCTGTATTTGGACACTGCATTATTACTAAGGCACCAAATGAAATGTGTTAACAGAGATACCAGGTATAAATTGTGGCATATTGAGTGCTGGGGGACACCAGGGACTCTATTTCCTGCAATAAGTAAAACAAATGATTGAGAAACTGGCTGAATTGTACCCTTTAATAATAATATTCCAACTATGTGGTGTTCCAGTGGCATCTAAAGGTGATGCTGTATAGCTTGAAGGCGGGTGGCACATGGGAGGAGCCTGGGTGGGACACACAACTATGTACATATAACGCTCCTTTGCCTGGGCACTTATAGGTCCAGGGTCTGTTGTGGGCTGGAGCCCCTGGAACTGCAGACTCCGTCGGACCCTCACTCTCTTCGGTGTGTGGTGCCTCCACCTGGGGAAAGAAGTGTTAGCGGGTGGGGTTGTCCTTTTCTCCCCCCCCGGGAACCCAAAAATCAAAGTCTAAACCTGTGGGAAGCAAGGCTGGCAGTTGAAATAGGCTGTCTTGAGGGGACAGCAGTATACCATTCCGCAGGCAGCAGCTTAAAACTCATTTTATTCTTCAGCTCGAAATTGCAGGAGCATTCCAACTGCAGTGGCGTAGGAAGGGGGGGTGTCGCAGGTTCCTGTCCAGGGGCATTTTCGACACTTGTATTGTAACATCTAGATTTCTGCTCTGGGTATAGTGATGCGCAGACTCTCATGACTGTGTGCCTCTCACCTGGAGGAGGGGAACTCAGCAGAAAATTGTAGATATTCTGTGCATACACTTCCTCATCTCGGAAGTCCTTTAAAGAGAAGAGTAGTTTTCCTTGTGCCTTAAGGGATCGTACGTATACTCCTACTTCTCGACAGCCGGTTCAGGCTATGCCACAGCACGCTCGTTCTAGTCAACGTCGTGCACCTAATCAGGCCCCTGCAGCTATTCCGCAAAAACCAGGGAGGGGTTTTTGACTGGCTCCAATTCAGCATAGCCACCATAAAAAAAAAAAAAAAAAAATGTCCGTACCGGCCAATCTGCCTGTCGGGGGGAAGTTTAAATTTTCTCCACCAAAGGTGACTTCTTGTAACCTCCAACCGGTGGGTTTTTCAAATAGTCCGGTTCCGGGGCAGAGAGAGCAGGGAACCAGCGGAGCCGACGCAGCTCCCAGCGACGTGCACTCGGGGGCGGATCGGCCCTCTCGCCCGCCCCTCGCTTCCTAATTCAAGTAAGAATGCGCTCCGGGGGGGGGGGGGGGGGGGGCGCGCCGAAGGGGGGGGGCGCCGTGCTGCACCCGGGGGGGGGTGCGCAGCGGCGACCCACCCCGGGTGTCAGCCGCCCTCGCTACGGCACTGTCCAACTGCATGAACTCTCCACCAGCTGATGCAATCTTTAACCAAAGTTTACTTCTGGTATTCCCCAGGGGAACTCTGGAATTCTCCTCCCTCCGGGTATATTTACAAGGTGTCCTGCAGCAGGATTATTTATACTTTGCACAGTCTACTGTCCATGCCTACCCCCAAAGACAGTGTCCCAAAGGTTTGGCTCCTTTCTGTATCTCAGATCCAGACCCTCATGGTCACCCCGGGTGACATTTGTGTTGACTCACCCTGACTAGGGGATGGGCACTCCTTGGCTCCGAACCCGTGTTCCTGGGCTGAGTCTCTCTACTGCCCACACAGAACTCTCTTTCACAGTTACTCTTTTTCTTAACAGCAACTCTCCCTTTCTTTAGCCAATGGATTCACCTCTTTTAATTCTGGGACTCCCCCTTTACTCCTCCAGGTCAGTGGCAGGGGACTTTGCAGGCAACCAAAAAAGACCCCTCTAAAGGGCAAACACATCTCCTCCTAGTCTCCTCCCCCACCCTTGTCACTCTTCAGTCTGCTAGCATGATCTCTCTGCATTTTATTTCAAACGACTCCCCTTGGGCTGGGCTTCCTCCTACCCGAAGACCTCCCAGTCACTGCCCCCAGTGACTCTCTACAGGATTTACTCTCAGTAATCCCCAACCTAATAGTGGATTACAAAAATAAAATATAGAATACTGTAATTTATGCACATTTTTTAAAAACAATCTAGGCACAAACATTAATACCAGTGTTATGGCTGGTATAAACGATTGCGCCTAAAATATAGGAATGTTTTGACCTACTATGCAAGTAGTCTATAAAAGAAAGTGGGTGCCTGTTTTTCCTTATAGAATGGCCCCCCACTGTTTACAAAGCTGCACTGCCGACAAAGCCCATTCACTTTGAATGGACTGGGGGGGACTGGGGGGGGGGGGTAGGTTCTTTCTTGGCTTTTCAAAATAAGCACCCCTTAATTGACTCCCCCTCATATTGATGATTTAAAAATGTATATGTTGACTGGAAATGAATTTTTAAGAACTCACTTATGCAGTTACTATTCAGTACTGATCAGATAAGAGCTTTTGAATCATTTTTGTAAGAGAAGCAAAAGTGGGAGATCTCTCTCCTTCCACAACCACCCCGTCTCACTTTCTTCTTTCTCCTGCCTATCCCTGCAGCTGATACTCATTTTATTCCTGTGTGAACAGACCCAGTGTGACCAGAAACTCCCTTATATGGTGTGAAGCCCTGCCCAGTGCATCCCAGGATGCAGTGGGCAGAGCTGGGTGCTGCCATTTTCGAGGTGGTGCAAATGGAAGAGAAGGGAGACCACCTCCCTCCTCCAACGAAGGTAGGGGGTGGGGAAGGGCTGCTAGAACACCAGGTCAGGGGGGATTGACTCATGGCCCAATGGGCCAACAGGGCTCCATTTGAGGGAATGCTAGGGGGCTTAGAGGGACTGGAGACCCACTGGATCTCCAACCCCCCTGATCTTGGGTCAGGAGAGGGGTCAGGGGGACTAGAGGTCTACCAGACCTCCAGGCCCTGTGCAGCTTGGCTCAAGATGGGGGTACTAGGGGTCTAGTAGTCCCATAGACCTCCACCCCCTGTGTTTGACAGTTCTGGGCTTTTGACAGCCTACACCCGTCAAACAAGTGCGGGAGAATTGCGCTCAGGCACAATCCTCCTGCACTTTATCCTATGATCAGAGATAACAGCGTGCTTAAATTTGCATGCTATTATCTCTGATCATAAGAGCGGTAAAGCCCCACGCTGTTCCAGTGCTATTTTTAGAGTGCTGTTTGGAACAGCGCGGGGCTTTCGATCATCTGCCCATAAATGCTCACTGTCACGAGTACAAAATTAGGGCCCTATTTACTAAGGTGCACTAGAGTTTTTAGCGTGTGCTAATGCTAGAGACACCCATAGGAATATATGTGCTCTAAAACGCTATGTGCCTACAGAGTTGCTTAGTAAACAGGGCCCTTAAATTTTGAGCCCTCCAGCAACGGGGAAAGACCTAATGTACCCGAATGTAACTCACCTTGAGCTACTACGGAAAAAGGTGTGAGCAAAATCCAAGTAAATACAAATTATAGAATACTAATTTAGCGCCCAATTTTTAGGTGGCTAACTTTAGCCGCCATTTATAGAATCCTCTCCCCCACCCCCACCCCCCAAATACTCTGTTGTCTCTTGTTGTCTGCCTTTGATACCAAGCAAAGTGCACTATTGGTTTTTATATTCCACATAAGGGCCTGTGCAGATTCCCATCATTCGATAGTAGTGATTTTCAACCTTGTTCATCTCACGGCAGACTGAGAAGGCACAAAAATTGTCAGGGCACACCATCCGTTTTTCGAGGATATATATTTTATTATTTAACAAACAAATATTTAGATTGTGTTTAAAATTCAATAATTACATTTTTAATCATTGTGTTACAAGTTGGCAAAATTCAAATATGTCATACATCAGTAGACTAATTTAGGCAGCAATACAAATATTAAACTGGGCCCCACAACACTAATACACCCCTCTCCTACTAGTTTAACAGAACAAGTGGGACAGCTACAGATCTCTACAGAGAAGATACATGTCCACAGAATATCGTACCTCAGTCACACGCAAAACACAGACAGACCTTCATCAAATACAGTGCGGAATCACAAATTAGAAATAGAGATATAAAGACAAAAATTGAATTGGAAACCTCATGAAGTCAAACTAGACCTGTATCAGAAAATGGGAGAAATAAAAACAGAAATACATGACCTTTTATACTGAACATAATACAAACACATCCACAATGTACATTTCCTAAACTAACATAATTAATATGTTCAAAATAAAGCACTTTTTTTCTACCTTTGCCTGGACATTTTTCCCATCATGTTGATCCTAATTTTTCTTTTCTGTCTGTCTTCTGCTCTTTGCACGGACTACTGTCCATTTCTCGTTTCTCTTCTGCCTTTCTGTCTTTTTCCATTCCCTTCTTATATCTGAGTCTGACATATTGATCTTTCTGTTGCAGCTTTCTCCTCCCTTTCTTTTTCTGCTTCTCTGTCAACTCAGATCTCAACTGTTTTATCACCCCCACAGTCCTCCATCTACTTCTTTTTACTTTTCAATTACCTATCAACTTTCTAGCTCCTTCTCTCACCCCCTAGCTCTCCAAGTTCCCATCTCATTCCTTCCACTGCCTCCTAATCCCTTCTTCCCTCTACTCCCCATTACCACATTTTTACCCTCTGAATATATTATCCTCCTCTCACTCATTTTCTCGACAACCTCTCATGAGCTCTCTCTCATGGTTCCTCCATTCCCAGTTTCTCTCCTCCCTCTTCTTCCCTCCATCACCCATTTGTTGGCTCCTACTCCACCCTCCCTTCCTCCCTTGTTACCTGACATCTGCATGTTTCTTCTCTCCATCTCTCCCTCAGTTTCTCCCTGTATCATTTCTCTCCCATCCCTTCCTGCCCTTGTGGCCCAGCATCTTTATCCCTCCTCTCCACCTTCAGGCCCATCATTTCTCTCTTTATCCCCCCCACCCCACCCCTTGGATCCATCATTTCTTCCCAGCCCTCTTCAGTCCATCACTTTTCTCTTTCTTCCCTCCTTCCCCTCAGGTCCATCACTTATCCCCACCCCTCCACCCTTCCAGTCCAGGGCTTTTCTCTCTGTCTTTCCTAACTCCCCTCCACTCCTTTGCACCAATATTTTTCTCTTCCTTCCCTCCCCCTCCCACAAGTCCAATATTTTTCTTCTTCTTCCCTCCCTTGCCTTCCCCTTCCCTCATGGTTCCAGCATTTTTCTCTGTCTTCCTTTGCCCCTCCACCCCCAGGTGCAACTTTTCTCTCTCTCTCTTTCTCTCTCTCCACCCCCCCCCCCCCCCCCCCGCCATCTACCTTAAACCGTGTCTTTAAGGAGGTTCCCTGGCAGGGGCAGTAATTCACAACCGCTGTTTGCAGCTTGCGCAGAGCCACTCTTCTGTCCTGGCCCTGCCCCCATGTAAACAGGAAATTGCATCAGAAGGGGACAGAAGACAGGCTCGGCTCTGAGCAGGCTGTAAGCAGTGGCTGTGAATTACTACCACCGCCGGGGGAACCTCCTTGGAAGACTCAGTTTAAGGTAGACCGGGGCAGGTGGGAGGGAGGAGAGTGGGAGAAATGCTGGTTCACAAAAGGGGGAGGCACTGGGGCCCCTGGTGCTCTGGGTCCTTGGGCAGCGCTTGGTTGCCTGAACTGTCAGTCCGCCCCTGCCCTTGGCACATTAATGTGCCACAGCATACTGGTTGAAAATTATAGTAACAATTTGAGCTTTGTGACTTTATGCAATGAAAGATGATACAGCTGCTGTGGTTTGTATAACAAGCGTCATATCATTGTCACTGCTGCAATTTCACAGGGGATTTTTTTCTGTATCACTCAGTATGTATGTTACCTTCTCCAGATACAGGAAAATTGTGACTAATAACTGCACAGATGGCCTGAGAGAACAATATTCAGCAAAGCCGCAGCAGTGTCTCGGCAAGGCTCCCCACGGGCTCCAACTTACCACTAGCAACAGCAAACTGGCAGCAGACCTAGGGCACAACGTCACATTCCTTGTTCACTTGGAAGAGGTAAGCTGTTCCTGCAATGGCGCGCCCGGTCTAAAAAAGATGAAAATACTGTTGAACTTCACTGTATGCTTGGGTTTTTTTATTTTTTATTTTTATTATAAAGACGTACATGAAAGAGTAGATTATGAGTCAGAGGAATCCAAGTTTTAGACGTCTTCAGAGTATTGTAGGAAAACCATGCTTTTCAGTCTGTGTTTCTGTCTCAGCTCTATCTATAATAGTACTGAAATCCTGCAGTGACTTTTTGCATCATATTGTAGCATGGTACTTTACCATTCATCAGAATTCAGCACAATGGCCACTTCTCTAACTCATCTATAAAGAGCATTCCCTGCGTCATATTTGTATGCATTAGAAGGCTTTAGTTCTGACTTTGAGAAGATAAGTGGTTTTTTTTACGTATATAAAAGGATTTCTTTTATTTATAGTAAAAACATAAGAATTGCCAGACTAATATGCAATACAATACAAGTCATATAAGTACATAAGTATTGCCATACTGGGACAGACCAAAGGTTCATCAAGCCCAGCATCCTGTTTCCAACAGTGGCCGGTCCAGGTCACAAATACCTGGCAAGATCCCAAAAATGTACTAAACATTTTATGCTGCTTATCCCAGAAATAGTGGCTTTTCCCCAAGTCCAATTCAATAATAATCTATGGACTTTTACTTTAGGAAGCCGTCCAAACCTTTTTTATACTCTACTAAGCTAACCGCCTTTACCACATTCTCCGGCAACAAATTCCAGAGTTTAATTACACGTTGAGTGAAGAAAGATTTTCTCTGGTTCATTTTAAATGTACTACTTTGTAGCTTCATCACATGCCCCCTAGTCCTAGTATTTTTGGAAAGCATAAACAGACCTCTATCATATCTCTCCTCAGCCTCCTTTTCGCCAAGCTGAAGAGCCCTAGCCGCTTTAGCCTTTCCTCATAGGGAAATTGTCCCATCCCTTTTATCAGTGTGGATTTGAATTTTCAGCGAAAATTTTTAAAAAGGCATTTTTTTACAGGTGCGCTGAAAAATGGATCTGCATGCATCTGAAACATGCGTTTACAGGAGCACAGGCCATTTTTCAGTGCACCCTAGTAAAAGGATTCCATAATACTCAATCTGACCAATCATATGTTATATGAGTTTCTGAAAAATATAGGTCTTTAATTTTCTCCTAAAGATCTCTGTATTAATATTCAGTGGTAAAGGATTCCAATGTAAAGCTGACTGGTAAGAAAACAACAGTCTCAACTTTACAATAGATTTTATGCCCTGGACTGAGAAAATTCAAACTCCCCATATCTATGGAGCATAGAGACCTGTATTTTGATGGTCTACAAACTGGAAAAATCATATAACTGGGTGCTAATCCAACAAGAATACAAAATACTAGGGTGCATAATTTAAATTCCAACCATGCTGTCACCGGGAGGCAGTGTAACTCTCTCAGCAATGGGGTCACTCTATCAAATTTACATGTACAACAGGCTAGCTTGGCTGCTGTGTTTTGAAGTGTCTGCATGCATTGTAACAATTTATTTTGAGAACCGATATATAAAAGATTATAATAATCAACATGAGACAAAATTAGAGACTGTACAATAAGCCTATAATATTTCATGAAGTATTTTCTCATATGTCACAATATCCTCATCTTGTAGAATACTTTCTTTTCTCGAAAGCATTAACTTGTAATTCTGTCGTCAACTGCGTATCTAAAAATACACCCTATACTTTTGGGGACGATTCTAAATTAAATTAATTCCCAAGAACTTTCAATTTACCATGCATTATTTCTAGTATAGGGGCTCCAAACCATAATAATACTGTGTTATTCATATTAAATTTCATCTGATACAATGATTCCCAGTCTTCTATCTTAGTGAATGTCTTTCTCAAAATCAGAAACTGCAGTAGAATCTGGTAAAGTAATTTTAATATCATCTGTGTATGAAAATAGCTCTGTCTTTCCATCAAGGAAGGGGCTACCTAAAGCTGATATTAAAATATTGAATACCAGTGGTAAAAGTGGGGATCCTTGTGGAACCCTACATTACTACTACTACTACTATTTAGCATTTCTATAGCGCTACAAGGCATACGCAGCGCTGCACAAACATAGAAGAAAGACAGTCCCTGCTCAAAGAGCTTACAATCTAATAGACAAAAAATAAATAAAGTAAGCAAATCAAATCAATTAATGTGGACGGGAAGGAAGAGAGGAGGGTAGGTGGAGGCGAGTGGTTACAAGTGGTTACGAGTCAAAAGCCATGTTAAAGAGGTGGGCTTTCAGTCTAGATTTAAAGGTGGCCAAGGATGGGGCAAGACGTAGGGGCTCAGGAAGTTTATTCCAGGCGTAGGGTGCAGCGAGACAGAAGGCGCGAAGTCTGGAGTTGGCAGTAGTGGAGAAGGGAACAGATAAGAAGGATTTATCCATGGAGCGGAGTGCACGGGAAGGGGTGTAGGGAAGGACGAGTGTGGAGAGATACTGGGGAGCAGCAGAGTGAGTACATTTATAGGTTAGTAGAAGAAGTTTGAACAGGATGCGAAAACAGATAGGGTGCCAGTGAAGGGTCTTGAGGAGAGGGGTAGTATGAGTAAAGCGACTCTGGCAGAAGACGAGACGGGCAGCAGAGTTTTGAACCAACTGGAGAGGGGAGAGGTGACTAAGTGGGAGGCCAGCAAGAAACAGATTGCAGTAGTCTAAACGAGAGATGACCAAACCGAGGATATATGTCCTGCTATTTTACAAGTGTAAGTATGATACCTTATGAAACCCCTGAACTAATTCAGTGCATTACCAGAAATATCTATCTCATTCAATAAAATCGGTATAATACCATAGTCCACTACATTGAATGCTGCAGATAAATCAAATTGACAAAGAACTGAAGTACCTACAGCTAACAGAAATCTAATCTTTGAAACCAATGTTCCCAGCAGTACCATAGCCTGGAACTTGTTACAGAGTGTGCATCTCCCTCTGCCTCCCTGTCCCACCCCCCTCCACCCTTACCTTAAAAGCCTCTTGGCTTCACCCAGCAGTGGCAGTGGCACTCACAGGCTACTTGTGACCTACTCTTGGACTTCCGCACTGAACTGTACCACCAGTTCTGATGCAACTTCCTGTTTTGTGAAAGGCGGAACAATTCAGGGAGGAAGTCCCGGAGCAGGATGCGGGCAGCCGATGAGTGCCACTGTCACTGCCCGGGTGAAGCCGAGAGGATTTTAAAGGGGGGGGGGTGGTCAGTCTGACAGGGGGTGCATACGCCACAATACACCTATCTTAAATATGACACTGGTTCCCAGAAAAGTTTCTGTGCTATAATACCCTTTCCTGAAACCTGATTGGGGCCTATGTAGAATGTCATGAGACTCTAAATATTTTTTTTAATTTATTTTATAAAGTATTTTATATAATTCCAAGATGTAACAGAAAACAGGCAGATCAAGCCATTAAAAATCAATACATCAAAAATAATAGTACGGTAAACTTATATAATTATACCATACAAACTGAAAGGAAAATACTCCATTGATCCACCAATCTAGTTCACAAAAGAAAAGGAGACAAGGTAATACATCATGAAATATATCTAATAGGCAAAAATGTTGAGTTAATTGTTGGAACGATGAGCACAGAAGAAAGCAAGCCTCCGCAATGGAAAACTCAAGAAAAGAGCTGTGCTCTTTTCTTGAGTTAATTGTTGTCTTTCTGCTGGTTTTATTTTAGTTATTTAGTTATTGAGATTTAATAACCGCATGTATGAAGAAATTTACCCAAAGTGGTGTTCAGCAGGTCCAGTTTAACATAAAACTCATAATTTTGTTAACAGCATAACAATAACAAAATGACCAAATATAAACATAAATACAATAAATGAAGTAAACTTGAAAACACCAAATTGAAACCTGGCAAAAAGAGGGATAATTGCAACCAGTTTATAATTTGATGGATTTGGGATCACTACCTTGAATTCAAACAGGGGTTAATACAATCCCTCTCAGCTCCTGAGGGAATACATTTTTCTCAAAGGATCATGCCATTAGGATTAACAACCAACTAATGAAATCCAGAGGAGGTGAAAGGAACAAATGTGATAGGCATGCATTCAACACACAATTCCCCATAATTCTATAAAACTCATCAAAAATTGCTTCAAAAATTTGGACGCACACCCAATCTGCATACGCAATTTAATTGAATAATGAGTCAATTACTGCAGGGGCGTAGCCAGACAGCAGGTTTTGGGTGAGCCTGGGCAAGAATTGGGTGGACACCGTCCTGCTTATAATCGAACGAGAATAACGCCCAAGTTCCGACCTAAATCGGGAGATGGGCGTTCTTCTCACAAAAACAAATAAAGCGGCATAATCGAAAGCCGAACTTTGGACGCTTTCAACTGCACTCCGTCGCGGATGCGGACAAAGTTGACGGGGGAGTGTCGGAGGCGTGGTGAAGGCGGAACTGGGGCGTGGTTATCACCCGAACAGAGATGGGCGCCCTTCGCCGATAATGGATGCGTTTGTAGCTAGAATTTAGGGCACTTTTCCTGGACCCTGTTTTTTGACGAATAAGGCCCCAAAAAGTGCCCTAAATGACCAGATGACCCCCAGAGGGAGTCGGGGATGACCTCCCCTGACTCCCCCAGTGGTCACTAACCCCCTCCCACCACAACAAATGATGTTTCACAACTTTTTACTTTCACCCTCAAATGTCATACCCTCCTCCCAAGCAGCAGTATGCAGGTCCCTGGAACAGTTGTTAGGGGGTGCAGTGGACGTCAGGCAGGTGGACCCAGGCCCATCCCCCCCCTACCTGTTACAATTGTGCTGCTTAATGCTACTAGTCGTCCAACCCCCCCCAAACCCCCTGTACCCACATGTAGGTGCCCCCCTTCACCGCTTAGGGCTATAGTACTGGTGTAGACTTGTGGGCAGTGGGTTTTGAGGGGGATTTGGGGGGCTCAACACCCAAGGGAAGGGTGCTATGCACCTGGGAGCTCTTTTACCTTTTTTTTTGTTTTTGTAAAAGTGCCCCCTAGGGTGCCCGGTTGGTGTCCTGGCATGTGAGGGGGACCAGTGCACTATGAATCCTGGCCCCTCCCACGAACAAATGCCTTGCATTTATTCGTTTTTGAGCTGGGCGATTTCATTTTCCATTATCGGTGAAAAGCAAAAACGCCCAGCTCACACCTTGGCGAATAAAGCATGGGCGTCTATTTTTTTTAAAAAATACGGTTCACTCCGCCCCTTCACGGACCCGTTCTCGGAGATTAACGCCCATGGAGATAGGCGTTTCTGGTCGATTATGCCCCTCCAAGTGTCCCCCCCCCCCTCCAAAAATTATCTCAGCTGGTGGGAAAACGCTTCTTTCCACCTTGGCAGCAAGCATGCACTGAAAACTGAGCATGCACAGGTGCCGGTTTTGTGGAGAGTAGCACGTTCGTTACCATCAGGGGGAAATCTTCAGCTGGCAGAGCTTGGGATTCCCATCGGTTACCACTAAACATGTGCTGCTGTTGGGTGGGCCTGAGCCATAAATGGGTGGGCCCTGGCCCACCCAAGCCCACCTGTGGCTACGCCACTGAATTAATGCCAATAATTGACTTTATAACAAACATTTATAGGCACTAATTGAAATCAATTAACATGTACACGTGTAAATGTACATTTTAAGTGCATTTCGAAAAAAGGGGCGTAGAAATGGGAGAGTCATGGGCATTTTGGGGTGGTGCATGAACATGGATTTCGGCTATACATGAAATTACAGAATAAGGGGGTTCTGCACGTAAATTTAGGTGGGGGCATTTGAACCACATTTTCATTGGTGCAAATGGATGAGCCTAAATTTAGGTGCAATCCTTGCACTTAAATGCTGTTCTCTAAACTGTGCCTAAGGCGTGGCTTATCTAATAGCGCTTAGGCAGGGGGGTTTTTTGGCGCCTATTTTTTTAGTTGCAATTTATACAATTCACCTCAATGTGACTTTGACAATTGACTGCAAAGAGGTTTGAATATCTTTAAAAGAGATGGGAAAACACTCCCTCCATAACCTGTCTCCTGGAAAGCCCCACAAACGGATTGGATCCCTCACACTAACATCCAGCTCCCAAAAGTTGCTATTACGCAATTGACTTTTCAGTGAAGTAATTTTGTTTTCAAAATAAATAGCCAGTTGAGAGGGTGGATAGTATAGAAGCCTCATTTGGTAAATTATTTGCTAGTTCTCTGGTTTGACAGATGGTGTTCACTATGCCAAACAACCGTTTTGTATCAACCGAGTTTGTAGAGATCAAATTTGCATAATAAGATCTTTTTGCTCTAATTATAGCATTATTATAGGTCTTAAAGCATTGTTTCCAAAGTGCTTTAGTTTCTTCATTATCATGTTTACGCCATTAAATTTCCAGATGCTGGCACTGCCTTCTCAACTCGTAAAGAGATTCTGCATACCATCTAGCACAATATCTTGCTTCCAATAGCGGCCAAACCAGGTCACAAGTACCTGGCAGAATCCCAAGAATTAGCAAGGTTCCATGCTACCAATCCAAAGGACAGCAGTAGCTTTCCTCAGGTCTACCTTAATAACAGTTTATAGATTTTATTGCCAGGAATTTGTTCAAACCTTTTCTAAACCTAGATATATGCTAACTGCCTGCACTATATTCTCAGGATTCAGAGCTTACCTGTACATTGAGGGAAAACACATTCAGCCTTATTTTCAAAAGTGATGGGCGCCCAGATTTCGACCCAAATCGGGTGATAGGCGCCCATCTCGCAAAGGCGCCCAAATGGATATAATCGAAAGCCGATTTTGGGTGTCTTCAACTGTACTCCGTCGCGGGAATGAACAAAGTTGACGGGGGCGTGTGAGAGGCCTGGTGAAGGCGGGACTGGGGTGTGTTTATCGGCCGAGGAGAGATGGGCGCCTTCGGCCGATAATCAAAAAAAGAAATACGTTTTTAGCGCAAATTTAGGTAACTTTTTTTTTACCCTTTTTTCACGAACAAGTCCTAAAAAAGTGCCCTAAAGGACCAGATGACCAACGGAGGGAATCGGGGATGACCTCCCCTGACTCCCCCAGTGGTCACTAACCCCCTCCCACCAAAAAAGAACTTTAAAAACTTTTTTCCCAGCCTGTATGCCAGCCTCAAATGTCATACCCAGCTCCATCACAGCAGTATGCAGGTCCCTGAAGCAGTTGTTAGTGGGTGCAGTGGACTTCAGGCAGGTGGTCCCAGGCCCACCCCCCCCTACCTTTTACACTTGTGGTGATAAATGGGAGCCCTCCAAACCACCCCCAAAACACACTGTACCCACATGTAGGTGCCCCTCTTCAGCCATAAGGGCTATGGTAATGGTGTAGAGTTGTGGGCAGTGGGCTTTGGGGGGATTTGAGGGGCTCAGCACCCAAAGGAAGGGAGCTATGGACTTGGGAGGTATTTGACTTTTTTTTTAATTGTCACAAGTGCCCCCTAGGGTGCCCGGTTGGTGTCCTGGCATGTGAGGGGGACCAGTGCACTTCGAATCTTGGCCCCTCCCATGACCAAATGCCTTGGATTTGTTCATTTTTGAGCTGGGCACCTTCGGTTTCCATTATCGCTAAAAAACAAAACCGCCCAGCTCAAATCCGCACAACTCCAATGCATTTGCCGGGCATGAACCGTATTATCGAAAAAAAAGATGGGCGGCCATTTTTTTTCGAAAATATGGTCTGTCCCGCCCCTTCACGTACCCTTCTCGGACATAGACGCCCATGGAGATGGGCGTTCGCGTTCGATTATGCCCCTCATTTTCTCCTATTTGTTCTAAAAGTATTCTATTTAACTTCATGGCTTGTCCCCTAGTCTTTATACCAGAACTTCCCAAACTTTGGGTTGGACCCCTTGGAATCACAAAACCTGACTTTGGGATCACAGTCTAGGCAGGTTCTCCATAAGTGCATCATAGTCTGCATCTTGGTGGTGGTGGGGTGGGGGATCACACAGTTTTATTTGGCTGCAATCATAGCTCACAGCCACAAAAAGATTGGGAAGGGCTGCTTTATACTCTTTGAATGAGTAAACAATCGATTTATCTTAACCCAATCTAGTCCACTCAGCTATCATATCCCTCCTCAGTCATCTCTTCTCCAAACTGAAGAGCTAATATTTTAAGCTTTTCCTCATTTGATAAGAATTCCTTCCCCTTAAATCATTTTAATTGCCCTTCTTTGAATCGTTTCTAATTCTGCTATATCTTTTTTTGAGATGTAGCGACCATAAATTTATGATTATACCTTGGAGTAATACAGAGGCATTTGTTTTATTTTCTATTCCTTTCCTAATAATTCCTAGCATTTTGTTTGCTTATTATTTATTTATTGCATTTGTATCCCACATTATCCAACCTATTTGCAGGCTCAATGTGGCTTACATAATTTTAAAAACATTGTCAAACGATTTTAATGTATTGTCCACAATGAGGGGCATAATCGAACGGGGCAGGCCATCTACATGGGCAGCCATCTTCAAGGCGGGCCATCTTTCGTTTCGATAATATGGTCGGAGCCGGCCAAATCTCAACATTTGGGCCAGCTTTAGAGATTGCCAGCATTGTTTTTCAGTGATAATGGAAACTAATGGCGGCCATCTCAAACTTGGCCAAATCCAAGGCATTTGCCCGTGGGAGGAGCCGGCATTTGTAGTGCATTGGTCCCCCTCACATGCCAGGACACCAACCGGGCACCCTAGGGGGCACTGCAGTGGACTTCAGAAATAGCTCCCAGGTGCATAGCTCCCTTACCTTGTGTGCAGAGCCCCCCAAACCCACTCCCCACAACTGTACACCACTACCATAGCCCTTATGGGTGAAGGGGGGCACCTACATGTGGGTACAGTGGGTTTTGGGGGGGTTGGAGGGCTCCCATTCACCACCACAAGTGTAACAGGTAAGGGGGGGGGGGTGGGCCTGGGTCCACCTGTCTGAAGTGCACTGCACCCTCTAAAAACTGCTCCAGGAACCTGCATACTGCTGTCATGGAGCTGGGTATGATGTTTGAGGCTGGCATAGAGGCTGGGAAAAAAATGATTTTTAATTTTATTTTGGGTGGGAGGGGGTTGGTGACCACTGGGGGAGTAAGGGGAGGTGATCCCTGATTCCCTCCGGTGGTCATCTGGTCATTTGGGGCACTTTTTGGAGGCTTATTCCTAAAAATAAATAGGCCAAGTGAAGCCGGCCAAGTGCTCGTCAGAGCCTGCCTTCTTTTTTCAATTATTGGCCGAAGCCGGCCATCTCGTAATCACGCCCCCGTCTCGCTTTCCATACCGTGCCGAAATGCCCCGTTTAACTTTGGCCAGCCCTGCGATGAAAAGTAGTTGAAGCCAGTGAAAATCGGCTTTCGATTATACCGATTTCGCCGGCTTCAGTAGAAGGCCGGCCATCTCCCGATTTGTGTCGTAAGATGGCCGTCCTTCTCGTTTGACAATAAGCAAGAATGACACCTAGATCATTTACTTGGGTGGTGATGGCTAATTTGGAACCTAGTATCTTGTAGCTATAATTTGGGTTACACTTCCAAAAGTGCACTGCTTTGTACTTGCCTACAATAAATTTCCTCAACCATTGGAATACCCAGTCTTCCAATCTCATAAGATCCTCCTGCAATTTCTCACAGCTTAAATGGTATTTAACAACTTGGAACAGTATTGGATGATCTGCAAATTTAGGGGCCCTTTTACTAAGCTGTGTAGGTGCCTACATGCGCCCAACGCACACCAATTTGGAGTTACCACCTGGCTACTGCGTGGCCTGTGCGGTATTTTTCATTTTTTACATGTACCTGCTATGTGTACCCGAAAATATGTTTTATTTTCTGGCGTGTGGTGAAAATCGGGCGGTAACTCTGACTTGACGCTCTTAGGCAATTCCCGCACAGTTAACGCGAGAGACCTTACTGCTAAGTCAATGGCTGGCAGTAAGATCTCAGACCCAAAATGGACACGTGGCCATTTTTATTTTGCCGTACGTCCATTTTCGTCAAAATTTTTTAAACATAGCCATTTTTTTGCAGGCGAGCTGAAAAATGGATCTGCGCGTGCCCACACTACCACAGGCCATTTTTCAGCACACCCTCAATCACCTCACTTGTCATTCCCACTTCTAGTATTTCCTGCCTCCCAACCACCAGTCCCGCCTCCCATCACCGGCTCTGGCACAGACCGTGTAAGTCTGCCCAGCACTATCCCCGCCTCCCGCCACCAGCTCTGCCACCCACCACCAGCTGTGGCACAGACCGTATAAGTCTGCCCAGCACTATCCCCGCCTCCCAACCACCAGTCCCGCCTCCCACCACCGGCTCTGGCACAGACCGTATAAGTCTGCCCAGCACTATCCCCGCCTCCCGCCACCAGCTCTGCCACCCAATCTCGGCTAAGGTCCTTAGGATCCATTCCTTCTGCACAGGATTCCTTTATGCATATCCCACGCATGTTTGAATTCCGTTACCGTTTTCATTGTTCAGTTTTAGACCACCCCTCTTGCTGCTGAATTTTTTCTGCATTTTAGTATTGGTCAGATTCCAAAGTAGTAGGGATACTACACTAATACACGGAATATTTGGTATATTTTATGCTTACCTTTGCATGTAGTGTTTACTTCTCACTGTAATGAAAGCTGTTTAGGTCAAATTACTTGCAGATGGAAATAGCCTGTTATGATAAACTTTCCTCATGTCCTCTTAATTGGAATAATTGACAATTAATTAAGAGATGTGCCTGGGGAGGGTGAGAAAGAAGCCTGAACTAAGCCCTGATTAGCTCTCTATTACCTAAGTGTATTGTTCTAGGCCAGTGACTTTCAACATTTTTCATCTCAAGGCACACTGACAAGGTGAAAAAATTGTCAAGGTACACCATCAGGTTTTTATGAATATATATTTATCATTTACCAAATGCCTTTGTATTGGTCCATGGTGTGACTGCACCTCAAATATTGTGTTAATTCTGGTCACCGTATCTGAAAAAGATATAGTGGAATTAGAAAAGGTACAGAGAAGGGCTATGAAAATGATATAGAGGATGGGACGACTTCCCTATGAGGAAAGGCTGAAGCATCTAGAGAAAAGATGGCTGAGAGAAGATATGATAGAGGTCTATAAAATAATGAGTGGCTTGGAATGGGTAGACGTAAATTGTTTGTTTACTCTTTCCAAAAATCCTAGGACTAGGAGGCATGCGATGAAGCTACAAAGTAGTAAATTTAAAACGAATCATAGAAAATGTTTCTTCACTTAAGGTGTAATTAAACTCTGGAATTCGTTGCCAAAGAATGTGGTAAAAGTGGCTAGCTTAGCTGGGTTTAAAAAAAGGTCTGGACGGCTTCCTAAAGGAAACGTCCATAGACCACTGTTAAATTGATTTGGGGAAAATCCACTGCTTATTTCGGAGATAAACAGCATAAAATGTATTGAACTTTTTCGGGATCTTGCCAGGTATTTGTGACCTGGATTGACCACTGTTAGAAACAGGATGCTGAGCTTGATGGACCTTTGGTCTGACCCAGTGTGGCAATACTTATGTAGTTATGAGTATTTTGATTGTGTTTAAAGTTCAATAATCACATTTTAATCATTGTATTATCTTTATAGTTGAATATTTTTATTGAAGACACAAGTTGGCAAAGGGCAATAATGCGCTTCAAAGATAATACAATTAGCCACAACTAACATGTATTAAGAAACAACAATTTTAAAGCGACTCCCCCCCCCCCCCCCCCCCGCCACACACACACATATCTACCACAGTGCTGGTTGTGATCACATCCCTTCACTGCATCTAATCTGTAGGTCTGTAGGCCTACATTCCTTTATAATACAATCCCACCAGGCACACATTTATAAACTACCCCCCCCCCCCCCATCATGACACAGTAATGAGATCACATCAAACAGACACAATCTGAATCTGGTTAAAATAAGTGATGAGAACTAGCAAACTGCCACAGGAACACACACACACTTCAAAACCAACGACTCACTATGATTGAGCCAGTTAGCAATAGACCCCTTTTACTAAGTGGTGGTAAGCTCAACGCGGGCTTACCGCTCGCCAGGGACGTAGCCAGCCTTCCGTGGGAGAGGGGTCCAGAGCCCGGGGGGAGGGGGCACATTTTAGCCCTCCCCCCGGCGGCGCCCCCCCACCGCCGACATTGCCGCCCCCCCCCTCCCGCCGCGAACCCGCCGCCGCTGCAGCCTACCTTTACTTTTGCTGGCGGGGGATCCCACTCCCCGCCAGCCGACGTCTTCTTCTTAGTCGTTTCCTGCTCTTCAATTTGTTTGCTGACCTCCTGCACGTAATTGTACGTGCAGGACGTCAGCAAACAAATTGAAGAGCAGGAAGCGACTGAGAAGAAGACGTCGGCTGGCGGGGAGTGGGATCCCCCGCCAGCAAAAGTAAAGGTAGGCTGCGGGGGGGGGGGGGGGGCGGCAATGTCGGCGGGGGGGGCGGCAATGTCGGTGGGGGGGGCGGCAATGTCGGCGGTGGGGGGGCGGCGCCGGGGGGAGGGCTAAAATGTGCCCCCCTCCCCCCGGGCTCTGGCCCCCTCCCCCACGGAAGGCTGGCTACGCCCCTTCTGGAGACCTGTTATTGTATCAATCTGAAATCCCTCTGGTTTGCTTTCACCCTAATTTATATTCATAAATTCATGATAATTATATGTAAGCATATTTTAGTATTTTATCTACTGTATGCTAGGTAAGCAAAAAGTTGAGGGAGTCTTGGGAGAGAGGAGAAAAGGAGTAGATTACTGATTCATACTGGGTCTGTTAGTTTAGTGAAATAATCAGGACTGACATTTCCTAACTGCAAATTATATTCCCCTTTAAATCTTCACCGACATGAGAAAGATGTCAAAGGAATGAATAGCTGAAGGTACAGAAAAAAAAATTAGGCTAATGCGGGAGCCAGGCAAATATATACAATTCTGTTTCAGAAATGGAACATCTTTGGCAGTCCATTAACTGAAAAGCTCCAAAAGGCAACGAGAAGCCACCTAAGCCTGAAACCCAGCAATAGCTGAAAAGCAAGTTCTCAGCTACATTTTATTTTTCACTCTCAAAGTCTGTTTTCATTGAAAGTAAACACCCTTGACCTGGGATATTTTAACTCACATTTGCAATAGTGTTAATGTGAAAGCTAGGCTAATCAAGTAACGAGATCCAAAATTGTATGTAAGAATATAAGTGTTGCCATACTGGGACAGACCAAAAGTCCATCAAGCCCAGTATCCTGTTTCCAACAGTGGTCAATCCAGTTTACAAGTACCTGGCAAGAGCTCATAACAGTAAAATATGCTGGTTCAGTTGGGAGCTGTTCCCTAAAGCCACTATGCTGTTTGGGGTCTCTAGCTCCCCCCCCCCCCCCCCCGATCTCTTTGAGGAGAAAATAAAGCACTAATTTATTTAGCCGCTTTGAGCCTGCCATGAGTGGGAAAGCGCGGGGTACAAATGTAACAAAAAATAAAATATTTATTATTATATTTGTACCCCGCGCTTTCCCACACAGCAGGTTCAATGCGGCTTACATAGTAAAAAAAAGCATTATAAATCCTGTAAGAAGACTATTACAAACTGTAATAAACATAATGATAATAAGGTTTTAAGAATATGTGAATTGGATATGGGAAGGTAAGGATAGGATAGGCAAAAGGAAAGGAGATTGGGAGGGGTATGGTATAGAAAGATGAAGAAGAAAAGATTGGAGGATGAGTATGATGAGACTGGGAGATAAGGTCAAAGCACCGACCCCTGAGGAACTCCATTGCTCACCTTCCTTTCCTCCGAATGGATTCCATTTACCACCACCCTCTGCCACCTGTCGGTCAACCAGTTTCTTATCCAGTTCACCACTTTCTGTCCTAAATTCAACCCTTTTAGCTTATTCACGAGTCTTCTGTGGGGGACCGTATCAAAGGCTTTGCTGAAGTCCAAGTAGTTTGCATCTAGCGCACGTCCCTCATCCAGTTCTTTGATCACCCAGTCAAAAAAGTCAATAAGGTTCGTTTGGCAGGATCTTCCTTTGGTAAAGCCAAGTTGCCTCGGGTCCTGTAACCCGTCGGTTTCTAGAAAATTAACTATCCTTTCTTTCTGCAGCGACTCCATTATTTTTCCTACCACTGACGTGAGACTTACCAGTCTGTAGTTTCCCACTTCTTCCCTATCTCCACTTTTGTGAAGAGTGACCGCATCCGCTCGTCTCCAATCTCGCGGAACCTCTCTCATCTCTAAAAATCTATTAAATAAATCTTTAAGAGGTCCGTCCAGGACCTCTCTGAGCTCCTTCAGTATCCTGGGATCCCATCCGGCCCCATAGCTTTGTTCACCTTCAGATTCTCAAGCTGTTTATAAACTCTTTCTTCCATAAACAGCGCAGTATCCACTCCATTCCCAAATGTTCCCTCGGCAGCCAACCGCGGTCCTTCTCCAGGATTTTCCTCCGTGAACACCGGAGAAATAATTGTTTAGCACGTTTGCTTTAGCTTCATCACTTTCCACGTAGCCATTCTCATTATCTTTCAGTCTCGCAATTCCATTCCTATCTCTTCTCCTTTCTCCAATATATCTGAAAAAAGTATTCTCGTCTCTCTTTACATCTTTAGCCATGTTTTCTTTCGCTTGCACTTTTGCTAGCCGTATTTTCCCTCCGCTTCTTTCAGTTTAAGCCGATAATCTTTTCCGTGATCCTCTCATTTTGTTCTTTTGTATTTCTTGAACAAAGCCTCTTTTGCTCTTATTTTTTCAGCTACTTGTTTGGAGAACCATATAGGCTTCCTGTTTCTCTGGTTTTTGTTTACTTTCCTCACAATTTTTATTTTTGTTACATTTGTACCCCGCGCTTTCCCACTCATGGCAGGCTCAATGCGGCTTACATGGGGCAATGGAGGGTTAAGTGACTTGCCCAGAGTCACAAGGAGCTGCCTGTGCCTGAAGTGGGAATCAAACTCAGTTCCCCAGGACCAGAGTCCACCACCCTAACCACTAGGCCACTCCTCCATTGTTGCTACTATTTGAATCTACATGGAATGTTGCTATTCCACCAATGTGGCCGCGCAGGCTTCTGCTTCTGTGAGTCTGACGTCCTGCACATATGTGCAGGACGTCAGACTCACAGAAACAGAAGCCTGCGCAGTCTTCTACATGGAAACAGAAGCCTGCGCAGTCTTCTACATGGAATGTTGCTAGTGGAATAGCAACATTCCATTTAGAATCTCCAATAATAGCAACATTCCATGTAGAATCTCCAATAGTATCTATTTTAGTTTTGTTACATTTGTACCCTGCGCTTTCCCACTCATGGCAGGCTCAATGCGGCTTACATGGGGCAATGGAGGGTTAAGTGACTTGCCCAGAGTCACAAGGAGCTGCCTGTGCCTGAAGTGGGAATCGAGCTCAGTTTCTCAGGACGAGAGTCCACCACCCTAACCACTAGGCCACTCCTCCACTGTTGCTACTATTTGAGATTCTACATGGAATGTTGCTATTCCACTAGCAACATTCCATGTAGAAGTCGGCCCTTGCAGATCAGCAATGTGGCTGCGCAGGCTTCTGCTTCTGTGAGTCTGACGTCCTGCACGTACGTGCAGGACGTCAGACTCACAGAAACAGAAGCCTGCGCAGCCTTCTACATGGAATGTTGCTAGTGGAATAGCAACATTCCATGTAGAACCTCCAATAGTAGCAACAGAATCTCAATAGTAGCAACATTCCATGTAGAATCTCAAATAGTAGCAACATTCCATGTAGAATCTCCAATAGTATCTATTTTATTTTTGTTACATTTGTACCCCGCGCTTTCCCACTCATGGCAGGCTCAATGCGGCTTACATGGGGCAATGGAGGGTTAAGTGACTTGCCCAGAGACACAAGGAGCTGCCTGTGCCTGAAGTGGGTATTGAACTCAGTTCCTCAGGACCAAAGTCCACCACCCTAACCACTAGGCCACTCCTCCACTGCTATTTGTGATTCTACATGGAATGTTGCTATTCCACCAATGTGGCCGCGCAGGCTTCTGCTTCTGTGAGTCTGACATCCTGCACGTACGTGCAGGACGTCAGACTCACAGAAACAGAAGCCTGCGCAGCCTTTTACATGGAATGTTGCTAGCAACATTCCATGTAGAACCTCCAATAGTAGCAACAGAATCTCAATAGTAGCAACATTCCATGTAGAATCTCCAATAGTATCTATTTTATTTTTGTTACATTTGTACCCCGCGCTTACCCACTCATGGCAGGCTCAATGCGGCTTACATGGGGCAATGGAGGGTTAAGTGACTTGCCCAGAGTCACAAGGAGCTGCCTGTGCCTGAAGTGGGTATTGAACTCAGTTCCTCAGTTCCCCAGGACCAAAGTCCACCACCCTAACCACTAAGCCACGATCAGTCACCATATTTATAGCAGCCTTTAGCTTGGACCACTGTTTTTCCACTTCTCCTACGCCTTTCCACGCCAACAGCTCCTTCTTCAGATATTCCCCTATTTTATCAAAATCCGTATGTCTGAAATCTAGTACTTTGAGTTTTGTGCGTCCGCACTCCGCCTTTGCCCTTATATCAAACCATACGGTGTGATGATCACTATTACATAGGTGGGCACCCACCCGGATATTGGAAACACTACCTGCATTAGTGAACACTAGATCCAGCATCGACCCTTCCCTTGTGGGTTCTGTCACCATTTGTCTGAGCAAGGCACTTTGACAGGCATCCACAAATCTCCCTACTTCTTTCCGATTCCGCAGACGGGACGTTCCAATCCACGTCAGACAAATTGAAATCTCCCAACAGTAGCACCTCCCCTTTCATACCAACCTTTTGAATATCTTCTATCAGATCCTTGTCTAACTTCTCCGTTTGCGCAGGAGGTCTGTAGATAACTCCCATGTGGATACAGGTTCCGTCTTCTCTTTTCCAGGACTATCCATAAAGCTTTTTCTTTTCCCCAGCTTCCCCGCATTTCAGCCACTCTGATATTCTCTCTCAAATACAGAGCCACTCCTCCACCTCTTTGGCCCTCTCTATCCTTCCTAAAAAGATTATAGCCCGGTACGGTCACATCCCATTCATGAGAATTGTTGAACCACGTCTCCGTAATGGCAACAATATCCAAGTTTTCTTCAAACATCAGGGCTTGCAAGTCTTGAACCTTTTTTACTTAGACTATGAGCATTTGTGCACATAGTTTTCCATGTGCTTAATGAATTTGGGTGTTTTTTTATATTACATGACCTTTCCCTCTGCCATCATGTTTGTTCTGGGGGTGACTTTCCTTTCGTCATCCTATAATATAATGTAAGTCTATATGTTTTTTTTCAACAAGTAATCAGGTTTACAATTATGAAGTATGTTAAAAACCAAAGTTAACAGCTTAAATCAGGGGTGGGTAACCTCAGTCCTCGAGGGCTGCAATGCTACATGCACCATTGTATGAAAATAGATCTCATATATATTTATTGGGGGAATCCTGAAAACCTGACTGGGTTGCGGTCCTTGAGAACAGAGGTTGCTCACCCCGACTTAAATAAACATCTTTCCTTTGTTCTAAATGTTGAGTTCCCTTATAAAGTTACCTCCATGTCTGCTACATTTGAATTATAATATTTTACACAAAAATACTGGGGGGGGGGGTCCATTTCACCTCCTTTACCTGCTCCCTTAAAACAAACAGGGAGCCTAGTTAGAGATGCTTTACAAAGAAAAAAGGAAGCCAGCATGTAACAATTCCTCCGACATATTAAATATGGCAAAAGCAACTTCTAAGCGTTTTATGTCTCATAATAGCTCCGTGAGAGCTGTAATGATTGGCATATTTAATTCATGTCTTACTGGTGCTCACATGGGCTTGAATGAAATATTAGGCAGAGCTGATGAACACAGCTCTGCCATATGGGAGTTGTCAGGATGGAAATGGATTTTCAGACCTCGGGCTGAAAGAGGCCCGCTGATTTCTGCATACTGGCATACTTTCAGTATCCTCCAGCAAGAGAAATGCCAGTCATGTTGGCTTTTGTCGAATCCACGTAGCTATGTGAAATGGAATCAAGCTCCAGAGGAAACACCTGTCCTGTGGCCATGAGCAAGGTAAGGCAAAGTGTCACAACCACGGTAGTCGCGTGAACAGCAATTAAAATCGAATATGATGGATTACCAGGGAGAGTGGCTAGAAACTGATTCTATATATTAATGTACCAGTGTTCATTTCTAAAATTTACAGACTGCAAAATAGTTTGCCTCAATCATCCTAACCAGTTCTTGGGCCAGTGCACTAAAGTGCAGTAAAATTGGCTGTTAATGTGTTCTGCAATGAAAACAGCAGTGTGCGGGTTGGTTCTGCATGCTAGCTGTCACCACTACCTCAAGTCTGCACCCTGGTTCATAAAATCATTTACGGAGAGGCCCCGGTCTACATGTCAGACCTCATAGACCTACCACCCAGGAACACTAAAAGATCAGCACGCACTTTCCTGAATCTCCATTTCCCCAGCTGCAAAGGACTAAAATACAAATTAACACATGCATCCAGCTTTTCCTACATAAGCACGCAGCTTTGGAATGCACTATCACTTGATGTGAAAAAAAATGCACAACCTAACCAACTTTCGGAAATCACTGAAGACTTGCCTCTTCAACAAAGCATACCGCAACAATCCATCATATGAACTTTAACACAATACCACTTTATCTCTTCTTCCAAATATGATGTCTTTATACTTTTTTTTTCTGTTACATTTGTACCCCACGCTTTCCCACTCATGGCAGGTTCAATGTGGCTTACATATTATATACAGGTAGTTATTTGTACCTGGGGCAATGGAAGGTTAAGTGACTTGCCCAGAGTCACAAGGAGCTGCCTGTGCCTGAAGTGGGAATCGAACTCAGTTCCTCAGGACCAAAGTCCACCACCCTAACCACAAGGCCACTCCTCCACTGTTGCTACTATTTGAGATTCTACATGGAATGTTGCTATTGCACTAGCAACATTCCATGTAGAAGTCGGCCCTTGCAGATCACCAATGTGGCCGCACAGGCTTCTGCTTCTGTGAGTCTGACGTCCTGCACGTACCTGCAGGACTTCAGACTCACAGAAACAGAAGCCTGCGCAGCCTTCTACATGGAATGTTGCTAGTGGAATAGCAACATTCCATGTAGAATCTCCAATAGTAGCAACATTCCATGTAGAATCTCCAATAGTATCTATTTTATTTTTGTTACATTTGTACCCCGTGCTTTCCCACTCATGGCAGGCTCAATGCGGCTTACATGGGGCAGTGGAGGGTTAAGTGACTTGCCCAGAGTCACAAGGAGCTGCCTGTGCCTGAAGTGGGAATCAAACTCGGTTCCTCAGTTCCCCAGGACCAAAGTCCACCACCCTAACCACTAGGCCACTCCTCCACTTGATTGCTTAATCTACCTTCTCACTCATGATCTTTATGTAATACCACTTGTATCTCTCACTCTGGAATGGCGATCGCCATGACGGAACAATGTAAGCCACATTGAGCCTGCAAATAGGTGGGGAAATGTGGGATACAAATGCAGCAAATAAATAAAAAAATAAATGCAACTTGTATCGGCACTCCTTTGGCACCCTTTTACTAAGGAGTGTCGAGAAATGGTCTGTGCTGGTGTAAGTGCATGCACTGGACGCACGGAGGTCCATTTTTCAGTGTGCCTGGAAAAAAAGGCCTTTTTTTGGGGGGGAGGGCGAAAATGGACATGCGGCAAAATAAAAATTGGCGCACGTCTATTTTGGGCCTCAGACCTTACCGCCACACATTGACTTAGCGGTAAGGTCTCACACGTTAACTAGGTGGTAATCATCAGCGCACGTACACTGCCGATTATCGCCCGGTGAGCACCACTAAGAAAATAGAAATTATTTTCTGCTGTGCGTTTTGGACGCACATAAAAATTTGAATTGTTGCCTGGGGCACGTAGTAGCCGGGAGGTAGTTCTAATTTGATGCACGTTTTACAAGCATAGGCGCCTACGCCCCATAGTAAAAGGGATACAACTGCCGACAGTTGAAGTGCTGCAGTAGCACAGCCCTGGCACCTTAGATCTTCTCCCAATCCCCTCCCTGAAGTGGCATCCTGCTCCCGATCCTTTGAAATGATCCATTCCCTGACAAAAGACCCTGGTTTCTGAATGTAAACCATGCCCCTCTCAGAGCCTAACCCTTCCTCAAACTCCTTCCCCCAGCCCCCAGGATTAATCTGGAGGGCAGTGATCCATAGTGGCAGCGATGCTCCTCCGCTACCGCCCTGGTTAGCACCAGGATCCAAAAATGACACTGATGACATCTAGTGGTGGTCCTGTGGTACTATCACTAGGGATCATCCTTCCATATAGCACATTTTAAGAATGACCCCTTACTGTATGAATACCACTAGGAGTCATCAGCGCCATTTTAAATCCCGGATGATCGATGCCACTCTGGACCACTATCCCACCAGTGTATACCCCTGGATATGTCCTAGGTGAGGGGGGGGGTTGGATTCTGAGCAGACAGAGCTTACTCTGGGAGGTGGGACCTTTTTCATGGAGGAGATTGGGATGGGTTCTGTCGTGGGGGGGGGGGTGCAGGAGGGGAATTAGACCTTAGGGAGAGATTGGAGAGGGGGTATTTGATCAGGGGAAGGAGTGGAATGTGTTTTGGGGTGGGATGCACTACTGCAGCAAGCCTGGCTGTATTTTTTGTATTTCTGGACTGGGCTTATACCTTGTAACCTACAACGGCAAAGAGCACAGATGCTCCTACTGTATCTGCTACTGCAGGTAATGTGCTGTCTTTGCAGTATCTGCCCTGTAAGGTAGATTCAGGGCAGATACTAAGCATGTCCCCTGCATTTACTGCACAGGTTTTTCTCTTAACAAACAGTGGCCTAGATTTTATATGTAACATATTGAAACCTTGCTTTCATAACATATAAGCATGCGCATTAACCACCTCCTACGCCCTATGTAAAGCCCATTGAGCATGTCGGGTGCATATCCCCAGTCACTCCACTTCTTTGTTCAGACTGGAAGGGCTCACTATACTTCCCTCATACTCCCTAAATACCCCATCATACTTACCTTACATGAACCTTATTCCACCACAGTAACACCTTGTATTGTTCATACCGGAAATGGCGAACGCCACTACGGTAAAATGTAAGCCACATTGAGCCTGCAAACAGGTGGGGACAATGTGGGGATACAAATGTAACAAATAAAATAATAAAATATAAAGCATAGTTTAGAAGATACAATTAAATATTTTTGGATCTATCAAGGTTGCATCATTCAACCCTCATTCAATCATTTAGCCATTTAGAAATAGGGTATATATATGTAATCGTCATTGATCTATCAGCATCAGCATAGATTCTATATATGTCACAGTGCTAAAAAAAATTCAGGTGGTGCCGTTGAATATTGGCTCTGGCTGACCATATTTGAAGTGATCAGGTAAGGGACAGTACAGGGGCGCAGAGTTGGGGAGAAGCCAGTAACGTTCAGTGCCAGCACCTGCATAGCTAACCAGGGGAATTTAGGACAGCTTCAATATCAGCCGAAACCCACGTAACTTTTTAGAATTTTGTTCAGCCCCTCCGATACCCCTCCGTCCCCCTAACCCCTGGAATATCCCTGTTTTGATCCTTACTACTGCTTTTTCCCTATCTTCCTGGCAAGGATAGACCCTCCTATCTCCCCCCCCCATCCCCGTCATGAAAGGGCCTCCTCGGCCTACCTAAGATCCATGGTGGTTCAGTGCGGGCAGTGAGACCAGGGGTGAACCCTGCTCGCTCCTGCCTCTAGTGGCTGCTGCAGCAAAAGGGCTGCTGTGACCTCTGGTGACAGCCCTGCAGTATTTGGTACTTTCACATCCCAGTAGGACATGGCTCCTGATGCAATAATAGATTTGGCCTGACAGCCCTTCAGAATCTATTTGGGGTTCAGATTTCAACTCCATCCCCCTTAGGCCTTTCTCTTTCAGTTCTAGGCCGTCTTCCAAAAATAAAAAAAAAGAGGAAAAATTAATCAATAAAGTTGTTGCCACCAAAAATATTGGTATCTGCCTTTTGTGACATGACTTGTATTTTTTTCATCTTTTCTGTTGAAGCCAACCTGCTGGCTCTCAGAGAAAATTAAATTACTTACCTGTAGCAGGTGTTATCCAAGGACAGTAGAACTTAAATCCTTACAAACCTCCTGCCTTCCCAAGGAGTTTATTCCCTTAGCTTGTAATAGACTGAGGAGATTTCCTCGTGACTGTTCTGTCCTCCGACAGCCTCGCACTAGTTTATAACGTGATCCTAAAATGTGTGTAATGCCTTTACTGTTATTCTCAGTCCCAAGGACTATCATTGCTGCAGTTTCCCCACTGGAAACATACATGAGCAATGCACTGTGGGTAATGTAGTTCACAGGCAGTGCAACCACACTTGTTTGGCTGTGTAAGAACTGCTATCACTGGTTGTGAGGCTGCTCAGACCTTCTCTCTCTCCCTCTCTCTCTGCCAAGCTTGGCTCTTTTGTCTTTCTGCTCAGTCTTACTATTCTGTCCACAGAGGTCAGCCAGGTATGACCTTTCCCTCCTCTCTAGGACTACCCCTTGCTATCCGATAGCAGGCTCTGTCCCCATTGGTCTCTATCTGCTCCTCCCTGTGTGAAGCCCCACCACTTCCTTGTCCTTTCAGCCACGAGGGGCTTCTTCCTCCATTACAGCCAGGGACATGGAGTTAACACCATCTCGCTCCAGACAGCTCTGTCAGGCTCAAACTCCCTGTAACGAACCTGGATTTTTTACCCTGTAAATATCTTCTTCCAAATGAGATATTGCACATCGCAGTCACCCAGCTTTGGACTATTTCTACCTGTTCACTTTCCCCTCCCACTGCAATACAACTACCTCTCTTCAGATCTCCACCTCCCACAGCCTCCAGATTAAGAAGTCTCTGTATCCTGAACGTCTATCTGTGAGTAAATTATCTGTGATTTATTCAATAAAAGAGACTTTATAAAATAATAGAGACTTCAGGTGATTGCTGCGCCAGGGTTATGCTCCATGATATTGGGGCTTCTTATCACCAAGCCCCAAGAGTCATGACAGTGACAGCAGCACTTCTGGAAAAGGTTACTGGGGTACTCTTTCCCATGTTGGGCTCCTTTGGTGACATTATCCATATGTGATGATTTAAGTCCTTCTATCCTCATAGAACACCTGCTATAGAGGAATAATGCACAGTTGCAGTGTGTGCAGAATGCTGCATCAAGTTTGGTGGTAAAGGCCGGGTACTGGGACCATATCTCGCCAGTGATGTGCTCATTGCATTGGTTGCCCATTGATAAGCACATTTGTGTTACTATTACTACTACTATTACTACCAGGGGCGTAGCTACTTGGGGCCACGGGGGCCTGTGCCCCCGTAGATTTGGCCCTGGACCACCCTGCCGACGACCCTCTCGACCCCCCCTCCCATCGCCAACCTGCCGTCAACCCGCCGTCACCGTCTGCTACCTTTGCTGGTAATCTAGAAGTATGTGCCTTGATGTAGCGGCACATAATTTTTGGGTGGATATTTATATGGGTGGTGTTTGGGTTGAGCTTTATGGCTGGTGAAAGTGATCATGCCTAAAATGTGCAACACGCTCAGCTCCTTTTGCTTATCGTCAATAAAGGAAGGAAAGCTCCTACTTTTGTTGATGGAACAGGCTCCAAAAAGGTTTGTTTTGGCACCTAAATTTAGGGTTCTTTTTACAAAAGTGCGCTGAAAAATGGCTTGCGGTAGTGTAGGCGCGGGTTTTGGGTGAACGCTGATCCATTTTTCAGCGTGCCTAAAAAAAAAGGCCTTTTTTAAATTTTTGCCAAAAATGGATGTGCGGCAAAATCAAAATTGGTGTGCATCCATTTTGGGTCTGAGACCTTACCGCCAGCCATTGACCTAGCGGTAAAGTCTCACGCGGTAACCGGGTGGTAATGACCTACATGCATCAAATGCCACTTGGCATGCGGCCGATACGCGCAGCCGAACTAAAAATTGTGTTTTGGACGCTTGAATCGGACACGCGCCAAAAATAAAATTACCGCAAGAGCCATGTGGTAGCCAAGCGGTAACTCTATTTTGGCGGGCATGGGGTGCGTGTAGATGTTTACAGCTTAGTAAAAGGGCCCCTTAGTCACTGTCTTACAGAATTACCCTTGTAACATATATTTATATTATATATGTTTGTTTGTCTATATTTGTCTATATAATCCAAAACTTTGCAATTAGATTACATAATTATTGTTACTTGCTGGTAATGATTATGTCTTAGAAGAAGAAAAATATTTACTTACCCTATTAGATTCTGAACCTGCAGAAGTCATTTCCCAAAGAACATTACCTGTCGGAGGAAGGTAGCTTTGATTTGTTTATTTGATGTATTTGTTTATTTGCCGTATTATCTTGCGCTGCGCTGCACTGTATGTACCGGTGACATTCCATACATAATATAAAATCAAAGAAGAAAACAGCAGCTATTTGCTTTAAATAAGACATGATATGAAGTGCTTATTTGCCTAAGCTCTGGCATCCGTATTCATCCCAATAAAGTAAGTGAAACCTTGAACTTAAATGGTAGCAAATATTTTGTTATCAGTGGAGCTAGTCATGAGTTCATAAATGTAATGCTCTTTTTTGTAGGGCGATCTTCAGAGGACAGCCGTCCAGCTTGACTTTGGAGATGGAATTGCTGTGTCTTATGCTAATTTCAGTCAGATAGAGGATGGTGTGAAGCACTTGTACAAGAGCACTGGCATATTTCAAGTGGTGGCTCATGCAGAAAACAGTGTGGGCTCAGACACTGCCTTCCTCTTCCTTCATGTGATCTGTGAGTAATCAAGAAATTGTAGAAAAGACCTTCAGGATTTAGATGGTAATTCTATACTGTACATCTATGTATAGCTGCCCAGAGAGTGCCTACCGGAAGACCTGAATGTGTATACCCTAGAAGAAAGAAGGGACAGAGAAGATATGATACAAATGTTCAAATACTTGAAAGGTATTAATCTAGAAACAAATCTTTTTCCAGAGAAGGGGAAATAGTAAAACTAGAGGACATGAATTGAGGTAGTGGGGTGGTAGATTTAGGAGTAATGTCAGCAAATTCAATGCCTGGAATGCCCTCCTGAGGGAGATGGTAGAGACAAAAATGGTGATGGAATTCAAAAAGGCTTGGGATGAACACAGAGAATCTCTGAAATGGATGGTATATAAAAACAAAACTTAAATGGCTGCATATGTGTTGATGTGTAGAGTAGCACTTAGATGGCGACTTTGGCTTTGAAGGACCAAGGCCAGAGCTGGGCAGACTTGTATGGTCTGTGTCCCGTACAGTGCTGTAGCGAGGGCAGCTGACACCCGGGGCGGTTCGCCGCTGCGCACCCCCCCCCCGGGTGCAGCACGGCGCATCCCCCCTCGGCGTGCACACCCCACCCCCACCCCGGAGCGCATTCTTACCACTAGAGTAGGAAAGGGGGCGGGCGCGAGAGCCGGTCCGCCCCGAGTGCACATCGCTGGGAGCTGCATCGGCTCCGCTGGTTCCCTGTTCTCTCTGTTCCAGGGCAGAGAGAGCAGGGAACCAGCGGAGCCGACACCCCCCCAGCGGCGTGCACCCGGGGCGGACCGCCCCACCGCCCCCCTTCCTACGCCACTGGTCCCGTATATGGCAATCTGGTTTAGGATGGGCTGGAAAGGGCTTCAACGGCAACTTCAGCAGCTGTAATGTGAAGACAGTGCCGGGCAGACTTTTATAACCTGTGTCCCACAAATGACATGGATTTTGGATAGGCTGGAGTGGGCTTCGATGGCAACGCTAGTAGTCGGAATGTATGGACAGTTCCAGGTGGAGTCCTATGGTCTATGTCCCAGAAATGCCAAAGAAAGACCATGATCAAGTATTTTATCTCACATTCTTTGTTGGTTTGATCATCAATTGATCTTGAGTGTGACTGCTGGGCAGACTGGATGGATCATTCAGGTCTTCACCTGACGTCATCTACTATGTTACTCTTATATAAAGGAAAGTCAGATCAAGAAAATCAGAATAAAACCATTAAAATAATCATTCTCATCTCTGTTTTCGGATTTCCTTAGTTCTGTTTTGAATGTTTCTATATATGTTGTCATGTCAGTTTTTTCATCAAACCTTTCCATAGCTTTGGATGATTTCATTGCTGTGATTAGTGTGCCAATCTGTTGGTTAAAAGTGGCCATGGTTTCCTTCTTTGTGTCTATAATAGGGACCATTTTTCTATCCATATTCATTTTTTAACAGTAATTTGAATGATATTAGATTATTGCATTAGAGGTCATTATTGTATAGCTTATTATTGGCTTCTCTGTGTGTGTCCCTCTTCCAAAAAGTTGCACCCCGAGCACCCATTTGCCTCAGTCATGGCATTTTTCCTTTTTATTACTTATCGAAGTTTCTCCCAGGGTTAAATAGTGGTGCTCTTTATCATGCTTCTCATTTCTTTTCCTCAGGACATTAACCATGTTGCATTGCTGTTCAGCACTTTCTAGAAGAATGAGATTAATATTTGACATATTTGAGGATATTTTAAAATTTGCTATCCTTTGTGTATTTTTTCTGCATTAATATTTGACATCCACATCTCTGTGGTGCTATAGTTTGGATATTCGATTACTGATCAGGCTATGTGATGAGAATATTATTTGGGATATTCAATTATCAATCAGAATACTTGATGGGAAAAATTGTTTATATAAATAACAAAAATATATAAACAATACACGATTATAGACGTATAATCTTCCCATTATATAATTTGGCTGGAGCAACAAAGTTGTGTCCTTACCCCAATGAGCTTGCTCCTCCAAAATGGGTGGGCTTGGGAGGGGTACTCTGACTATTTAGGATATGAATCTCATTCAGAATATCTTCCTGTGAGACAGCAAGAATACAAACTGCCTGCTGCCCCTAAACCCAGACATTGGGAAGTTGTATATGAAGTTATGATTGTCAAGGCCTCTTAAAGTGTGATATTCTTAAAGTTTTAATATTCAAGAAGTATAACCTTCGAACACCCAGAAGTCTCTTTTCTTTTTCTGACTGAATAAATGTAGATAATTTACTCACAGTTAGTAGGTATTCAGAAATTCATGCCCCAAGGCAAGAGACTTCATCGCTCTGAAAGCTGTATTGGAGGGTGGAGATGAAAATCTGAAGAGAAGGAGCTTTATTGCAGAGGTGGGAGAGTGGTTAAATAGATGAAAACAGTTCAGAGATGAGGTGCTGGGATTGTTCAATACCTTGAGAGAATGAATGAGGTGTAAAGATGAGTTTCTTCCTGGGAGCAGAAGGACAAGTGCTGTTGTGGCAAGATGGAGAATGTGCCGTATGGAGACAGGGAGGTCAAGAAATGCCCCAGATAAGTCCAGGGAGGGGGAGGTAAAGGGACAGAACCTGCCACTAAGTAGCAGAGGTGGTTCCAAGGGGCAGCCCTCAATTGGAGAGAAAGGTCATTCTCTAGCTGACCCATCAGGACAGAGATTGTAGTAATAGTCAGGAAATAACAGTTGGTAAACAAAGGAATCAAGTTCGGTAGAGAAAGGGAGGAGAGCTTTTCAGGAGAATAGGCCACTAACAATTAACTTTATACAACAATCAGGGGTGGTTGCAGTACATGTGGGACTACATTATACACAATGCATTGCTCATATACCTTTGCAGGGAGTGATGGCAGCAGTGAAATCCATAGAAATGAGAATAACAGTAAAGGCATTAAACACATTTTAGGACTATACTATAAACTAGTGTAAGGCTGCCGGGGGCAGAACAATGATGAATTGTGTTACTTGATTTTTTTTCCCTTCCAACTTTATCAGCACAACAATAAGAGGTTGGTTTCCTGCCTGCCATATTGAAAAAGACAGAATTTTACTGCCCTGATTCTTCCCTTGTTGATCTTATCAAAGCCAATGATTAATGTCCTCAGTCTTTGGCCTATAACAACCATACCTCCTAGGAGAAAATCTTGGTTAGCCCAGGGAATCGCCTCAGCCAGTTTAGGGTACAAATTTCTCTCTGAGGTATCTGGTAGCAGAGACTGAATTAGAAGAAGCAAAGGAAGATAGAGAGAGATGGAAGGATTTTCTCCTGTGAGAAATCCACTGAGGAAAATTAGTAGTGGACTCTGTCTTGGAAAAGAAAAGAGCGGATTGCTTGAGATACTGATAATGGGGACAATACTGCAACCCAGGGCCACCGAGAGACTAGGCTGGGCCCAGGACAAGGCTGCCCCGCCTCCGCCCCCCCCCCCCCCACCGGTTTCCGCAAGGGCGGGACACAGGGAGGGAAGGCCCGAAGAGAGGGGATCTGTGACTGCCGCTTCGAATGCAGGGGGCCCGGAGCCGAGGAGGCAGGCAGGTGAGTCCAGGAACTGCAGAACTGGCAGCCTGACCCCGGCGTCAGCCCCCCCTTGGAGGCCCGGGCCCGGGGAATTTTGCCCCCCCTCTCAGCAGCCCTGCTACAATCAAGCATCTCCCTTTAGATGCCCCAAGGATCAGAGTAGAAGCCTATTCAATAACTGCGCCTGGGTACCAGATTTCTTTACAGAATACTAGCATAACCCATTATTGGCATGCCTAGCATTTAGGTAACCACAATTTCTCCGAGGACAAGCAGGCTGCTTGTTCTCACGACTGGGTGACGTCCGCGGCAGCCTCCATCAACCGGAAGAAGCTTCGCGGGCGGTCCGCACGCAGGGCACGTCCACCGCGCATGCGCGGCCGTTTTCCCGCCCGTGCGCGACCGTTCCCGCCAGTCCTTTCTTTTCCGCGCCTGGAGAGAGTCGTGCTATTGCCGCTCTCTCTTAGTCAGCCCTGGAAAACCGATCGCGTTCTTCGCGAATTCGTTTATTTTTTGTTTCTGTTGCCGCGCGCTCCAGTTTTCTTTTTTCCTCAAAAAAAAAAAAAAAAAGAGAGCACGCGCTTTATTTTCCCTCGTTTCTAGTGGGGGCGTCGCGTTGCGGCCTTGTGGCCGCGCGGTCGATTATTTTTCGAAGTGTGATTTACCGCCACCATCGACGACTTTAATTTCGCCGACGCGATTTTTCCGTCGATGTCCTAGAAGGTCCCGAGTGGATTTAAGAAGTGTGGTCGGTGCGGCCGGCCTATCTCGCAGACCGACACCCACGCTTGGTGCCTCCAGTGCCTCGGGCCGGAGCACAATATCAAGTCGTGTTCTTTGTGTCTTGGTCTCCGGAAACGGACTCAAGTTGCGAGGCAAGTTCTTCGGGACCGTCTTTTGGAACTTGCGCCGGCCCCTCGACGTCGACCTCGACGGCATCGGTATTGACGGCCGGTTCTTCGGTACCGGTATCGAGGCCCGAGAAATCGACACCGATGGCATCGACCCCAGGAGCACAGGTCCCGTCGGCCCGCCGGTCCTCCGGTGAGGGTAGGGGTGAGAGGCCGCGTGGGCAATCGGCCCCGGTCACTCCCTCGGCCCATGGCCCTCGGGACCGAACCCTGTCTGACCTGGTTCCTCGAGACCGAGGGGGATCGACCTCCTCCTCCTCTATTCCACCTGGCACCGATGACGGGCACCGCAAGAAATCCAAAAAGCACCGTCATCGGTCGCCTTCGGTGCTCGGTACCGGCGAGGAGTCGACGCCGAAGCGTCCGCGACGGGAGGAGAGATCCCCTTCGGTTGTGGAGGTACCGACGCGTCAGGGTCCCAGCACTTTGGTGCAGTCTCCTGGACCCGAGCAGCTTCCGGCACCGACACCTCTACCGGCCCCCCCGTCTTTCCCGGCAGCGGGCCTGGACGAGTGCCTCCGAGCCATCCTTCCGGGGATCCTGGAAGGGCTGATGCGCCAGGCTGTGCCGGCGCCGGGGGTGCTTGCACCCTCGGCGCCGTTGACTGTGGCGCCGGCGAGCTCTAGCCCGGTGCCGAGGCCGTCGACACCGCCGCCGCTTGCAGCGCCGGTCTCGACCGCCACGCAGGTGGAGTCGACGTCGATGGAGGGAGCTTCGTCCCCACCGGCACGGGAGTCCACCGCTCGACGACACCGAGGCCTCGGTGCCTCGACGTCGAGCCGGGCCCGGTTAAGGACTCAGCTACATGAGCTTATGTCCGATACCGAGGAAGAGGCCTCGTGGGGGGGACCCCAGATATTTCTCCTCAGAGGAGTCTGCGGGTCTTCCCTCGGACCCCACGCCTTCACCAGAGAGGAAGCTCTCGCCTCCTGAGAGCCTCTCTTTTGCCTCCTTTGTAAGGGATATGTCTATTTGCATTCCCTTCCCCGTGGTCTCTGTGGATGAGCCGAGGGCTGAGATGCTCGAGGTCCTCGACTATCCATCACCACCTAGAGAGTCCTCCACGGTGCCGTTGCACAATGTCCTCAAGGAGACACTGCTTCGGAACTGGATGAGACCGCTATCTAATCCCATCATTCCCAAGAAAGCAGAGTCCCAGTACAGAATCCACTCGGACCCAGAGTTAATGCGGCCCCAATTGCCCCATGACTTGGCGGTCGTGGATTCTGCTCTCAAGAGGGCACGGAGTTCGAGGGATACCGCCTCGGCGCCCCCGGGGCGGGAGTCTCGCACTCTGGACTCGTTTGGGAGGAAGGCCTACCAATCCTCCATGCTCGTGACCCTCATCCAGTCATACCAGCTCTATATGAGCATCCACATGCGGAACAATGTGAAACAACTGGCGGACCTGGTCGACAAGCTCCCGCCGGAGCAGTCCAGGCCTTTTCAGGAGGTGGTCAGGCAGCTGAAGGCGTGCAGAAAGTTCCTATCCAGGGGTATCTATGACACCTGTGACGTGGCATCTCGTGCTGCGGCCCAAGGTATAGTGATGCGCAGGCTCTCATGGCTGCGTGCCTCTGACCTGGACAACCGCACCCAGCAGAGACTGGCCGACGTCCCTTGCCGGGGGGATAATATTTTTGGTGAGAAGGTCGAGCAGCTGGTGGACCAACTGCATCAGCGGGAAACCGCCCTCGACAAGCTCTCCCACCGGGCGCCTTCAGCATCCACCTCAGCAGGTGGACGTTTTTCCCGGGCCCGGCAGGCTGTGCCCTATTCTTTTGCAAAGCGTAGGTACACCCAGCCGGCCCGAAGGCCTCGTCAGGCACAGGGACAGCCCCAGCGCGCTCGTTCTCGTCAACAGCGTGCGCCTAAGCAGCCCCCTGCGCCTCCACAGCAAAAGCCGGGGACGGGCTTTTGACTAGATCCACGGGAACATAGCCGCCCTCAAAGTGTCCGTACCGGACGATCTGCTGGTCGGGGGGAGGTTAAAATTTTTTCACCAAAGGTGGCCTCTCATAACCTCCGACCAGTGGGTTCTCCAAATAGTGCGGTGCGGATACGCCCTGAATTTGGCCTCCCTGCCACCAAATTGTCCTCCGGGAGCTCAATCCTTCAGCTCCCATCACAAGCAGGTACTTGCAGAGGAACTCTCCGCCCTTCTCAGCGCCAATGCGGTCGAGCCCGTACCACCCGGGCAGGAAGGGCAGAGATTCTATTCCAGGTACTTCCTTGTGGAAAAGAAAACAGGGGGGATGCGTCCCATCCTAGACCTAAGAGGCCTGAACAAATTCCTGGTAAAAGAAAAGTTCAGGATGCTTTCCTTGGGCACCCTTCTGCCAATGATTCAGAAAAACGATTGGCTATGTTCCCTGGATTTAAAGGACGCATACACTCACATCCCGATACTGCCAGCTCACAGACAGTATCTCAGATTTCGCCTGGGCGCACGGCACTTTCAGTATTGTGTGCTGCCCTTTGGGCTCGCCTCTGCCCCACGGGTGTTTACAAAATGCCTCGTGGTGGTAGCGGCGTATCTTCGCAAGCTGGGAGTGCACGTGTTCCCATATCTCGACGATTGGCTGGTCAAGAACACCTCGGAGGCAGGAGCTCTCCGGTCCATGCAGTGCACTATTCAACTCCTGGAGCTGCTGGGGTTTGTGATAAATTACCCAAAGTCCCATCTCCAGCCAACCCAGTCTCTGGAATTCATAGGAGCTCTGCTGAATACCCAGACGGCTCAGGCCTTCCTTCCCGAAGCGAGGGCCAACAACCTCCTGTCCCTGGCTTCGCAGACCAGAGCGTCTCAGCAGGTCACAGCTCGGCAGATGTTGAGACTTCTGGGTCATATGGCCTCCACAGTCCATGTGACTCCCATGGCTCGTCTTCACATGAGATCTGCTCAATGGACCCTAGCTTCCCAGTGGTTTCAAGCCACCGGGAATCTAGAAGATGTCATCCGTCTCTCCACCAGTTGCCGCACTTCACTGCTCTGGTGGACCATCCGGACCAATTTGACCCTGGGACGTCCATTCCAAATTCCGCAGCCCACGAAAGTGCTGACGACGGATGCATCTCGCCTGGGGTGGGGAGCTCATGTCGATGGGCTTCACACCCAGGGTCTGTGGTCCCTCCAGGAAAAGGATCTGCAGATCAACCTCCTGGAGCTCCGAGCGATCTGGAACGCACTGAAGGCTTTCAGAGATCGGCTGTCCTACCAAATTATCCAAATTCGGACAGACAATCAGGTTGCAATGTATTACACCAACAAGCAGGGGGGCACCGGATCTCGCCCCTTGTGTCAGGAAGCCGTCGGGATGTGGCGTTGGGCTTGCCAGTTCGGCATGCTCCTCCAAGCCACATACCTGGCAGGTGTAAACAACAGTCTGGCCGACAGACTGAGCAGAGTCATGCAACCGCACGAGTGGTCGCTTCATTCCAGAGTGGTACGCAAGATCTTCCGAGAGTGGGGCACCCCCTCGGTGGACCTTTTCGCCTCTCAGACCAACCACAAGCTGCCTCTGTTCTGTTCCAGACTACAGGCACACGGCAGGCTAGCATCGGATGCCTTTCTCCTCCATTGGGGGACCGGCCTCCTGTATGCTTATCATCCCATACCTTTGGTGGGGAAGACCTTACTGAAGCTCAAGCACGACCACGGCACCATGATTCTGATAGCGCCCTTTTGGCCCCGTCAGATCTGGTTCCCTCTTCTTCTGGAGTTGTCCTCAGAAGAACCGTGGCGATTGGAGTGTTTTCCGACTCTCATTTCGCAGAACGACGGAGCGTTGCTGCACCCCAACCTTCAGTCCCTGGCTCTCACGGCCTGGATGTTGAGGGCGTAGACTTCACTGCGTTGGGTCTGTCTGAGGGTGTCTCCCGTGTCTTGCTTGCCTCTAGGAAGGATTCCACTAAAAAGAGTTACTTTTTCAAGTGGAGGAGGTTTGTCGTTTGGTGTGAGAGCAAGGCCCTAGAACCTCGTTCTTGCCCTGCACAGAACCTGCTTGAATACCTTCTGCACTTATCAGAGTCTGGCCTCAAGACCAACTCAGTAAGGAATCACCTTAGTGCGATTAGTGCTTACCATTATCGTGTGGAAGGTAAAGCCATCTCTGGAGAGCCTCTAGTAGTTCGATTCATGAGAGGCTTGCTTTTGTCAAAGCCCCCTATCAAGCCTCCTACAGTGTCATGGGATCTCAACGTCGTCCTCACCCAGCTGATGAAACCTCCTTTTGAGCCACTGAACTCCTGCCATCTGAAGTACTTGACCTGGAAGGTCATTTTCTTGGTGGCAGTTACTTCAGCTCGTAGGGTCAGTGAGCTTCAAGCCCTGGTAGCTCATGCTCCATATACCAAATTTCATCACAACAGAGTAGTGCTCCGCACCCACCCCAAGTTCCTGCCGAAGGTGGTGTCGGAGTTCCATCTTAACCAGTCAATTGTCTTGCCAACATTCTTCCCCAGGCCGCATACCCGCCCTGCTGAACGTCAGTTGCACACATTGGACTGCAAGAGAGCATTGGCCTTCTACTTGGAGCGGACACAGCCCCACAGACAGTCCGCCCAATTGTTTGTTTCTTTCGACCCTAACAGGCTAGGGGTCGCTGTCGGGAAACGCACCATCTCCAATTGGCTAGCAGATTGCATTTCCTTCACTTACGCCCAGGCTGGGCTGGCTCTTGAGGGTCATGTCACGGCTCATAGTGTTAGAGCCATGGCAGCGTCAGTGGCCCACTTGAAGTCAGCCACTATTGAAGAGATTTGCAAGGCTGCGACGTGGTCATCTGTCCACACATTCACATCACATTACTGCCTCCAGCAGGATACCCGACGCGACAGTCGGTTCGGGCAGTCGGTGCTGCAGAATCTGTTTGGGGTGTAAATCCAACTCCACCCTCCAGGACCCGAATTTATTCTGGTCAGGCTGCACTCTCAGTTAGTTGTTCTTCGTAGGTCAATTTCTGTTATACCCTCGCCGTTGCGAGGTTCAATTGACCTGGGTTCTTGTTTTGAGTGAGCCTGAGAGCTAGGGATACCCCAGTCGTGAGAACAAGCAGCCTGCTTGTCCTCGGAAAAAGTGAATGATACATACCTGTAGCAGGTGTTCTCCGAGGACAGCAGGCTGATTGTTCTCACCTACCCTCCCTCCTCCCCTTTGGAGTTGCGTTTTCATCTTTTTGCTTGTCATTCAACTGGCGGGAACGGTCGCGCACGGGCGGGAAGACGGCCGCGCATGCGCGGTGGGCGTACCCTGCGTGCGGACCACCCGCGAAGCTTCTTCTGGTTGGTGGGGGCTGCCGCGGACGTCACCCAGTCGTGAGAACAATCAGCCTGCTGTCCTCGGAGAACACCTGCTACAGGTATGTATCATTCACTTACTCAGTCACTGAACTGGTGTAAGTGCACGCTTTCCAATAATACTAGGACCAGGGGGCATGCGATGAAACTATAGTGTAGTAAATTTAAAACAAATTGGAGAAAATGTTTCTTCACCGAATGCATAGTTAAGCTCTGGAATTCGTTGCCGGAGAACGTGGTGAAGGCGGTTAGCTTGGCAGAGTTTAAAAAGGGGTTAGACGGTTTCCTAAAGGACAAGTCCATAAACCACTACTAAATGGACATGGGAAAAATCCACAATTCCAGGAATAACATGTATAGAATGTACGTTTGGGAAGCTTGCCAGGTGCCCTTGGCCTGGATTGGCCATTGTCGTGGACAGGATGCTGGGCTCGATGGACCCTTGGTCTTTTCCCAGTGTGGCATTACTTATGTACTTATGTCCTCTACTTGGCTCACTTTTATTACATAGAGCAGTGATTTAACCTATTGTGATGTCATAGTGGCTCATTCCACCAATAAGAGCCAACCTCATTAGTGATGTCACAATGGCTTGATTGTATAGAATGTTTGTACGTTTGGGAAGCTTGCCAGGTGCCCTTGGCCTGGATTGGCCGCTGTCGTGGACAGGATGCTGGGCTCGATGGACCCTTGGTCTTTTCCCAGTGTTGCATTACTTATGTACTTATGTACAGTTTGAAATGGCACCAGGTTGGACTTAACTGAGATATCAACTAGAAATGCAAGACCAAGAAGAAACTATTTGCTACTTCATCTCCCTAGCTGCAAAAATGTGGTTGATAAGTCTGTCCACATGGCAGGTTTCAGTTACCAGGGGTCCACATGGTGGAACCTAATTCCCAAGGAAATAAGAGGCATTAGTAATTATCCAGAATTTCGCAAAGACCTAAAAACCTTTTTAATATATATATATTTTTTAGTTAAGAATGTGTTTTAGACACTGAAGTTAAAATCTTTTTTTATTGTAATTCAATTGTTAATTGTAAGCCACATTGATCTGAAACTAGTTTTTGGATAATGCGGTATATAAGAATGAATGAACGAATAAATAAATTAAAATGTTCAGTATTCTATAAGTTATGCACATAACTGGGAGCTATAGAAGGCTGACAGTGATAAAAGAGTTTTGAAGTAAAAGTGTTAGTCTAAAGACAGGCATGCAACTCCTGGAATTTACATATAAATTTGCTTATTCAGCCCAATTGTTGAGATTCTCTGAATAGCAGAGAGTCTTGGAAGACCTGGAACACTGACAATTTTAAACCAAGCTTCAGCCAGCTAGCTAATTTAAATACATTCCCATGAGGGAAATCAAGGTTCATATAGTATTAATTTAGCCAACTCACCCAAAGACTGTGAATCTTACTATACTGTATGATACTTGTACCTTGAGTTTTTATATCATTTATACTTAATTTTGTTTCTTATATTTTTAATGCCTCTTATTATTCCCCACATTAAAGTTTTAGCCCACAGCTTTTGCTTGATCGCTTTTGGTGGGGTGAGGGACTCAGGAAGTACTGAGAAGGCAAAAGAGGGAGCATTTTATTTGTTACAAGTAGGAGTATAATGGGGACTTGGGCATGTTCCTCTGGTTGATCGTCCCCTTTTCCAAAACCCTGAAACTAAATCTTGCGGTTCTAAATAGAAGCAAGGCATGGCCATCTAAAAGTGTAATGTCCTTCTCTTCAGTAATCAAAAAAAGAAAAAAGCTCTCATAATAGCTGTGGCACAGAAAAAAAGTACTTGAATCATTCCTACTAAAGATTCTATGGAGTGTATCTGTTCTAATTTTGAAAATACAACAAGGGAAAAGCCTCAGAATTCCCCAACCTCCAGCCTATCCTATATAATAATTCTCACCTCCAACGTTCTGACTTGCCTGGGACCGTGGCTTATTCCGAGTTGGTCTGCTAGGCTCCGTAGATCAGGCTGACCTGACATCACCGTAGCCATTATGATGTCAACTTCAGAACCCGGGGAAAAAAAAAACATGCCTCACAGCTGATCCATGTCCAGAGGAGGGTCGCTGGACATGGGTGGCTGGAGGGGGGGCAGGGGAGAGAGGAGGGTCGCTGGACATGGGTGGCTGGAGGGGGCAGGGGAGAGAGGAGGGTCGCTGGACATGGGTGGCTGCAGGGGGTCGCTGGACATGGGTGGCTGGAGGGGGGAAGGGGAGAGAGGAGGTTCGCTGGACATGGGTGGCTGCAGTGGGCACAGGGGGAGAGGAGGGTCGCTGGACATGGGTGGCTGCAGGGGGAGAGGCGGGTCGCTGGACATGGGTGGCTGCAGGGGAGCCGAGGAAAACCTTGCTAGCGCCTGTTTCATTTGTGTCAGAAACGGGCCTTTTTTACTAGTATATATATAAGGCTTCACATTGAGAGCCGTAGTGCTCTTCTAACATCGGAGGGGGTTCTCATCAGAGACAGAAAAACCCTTGTGTTTCAAAAGGTAAAGGATACTAAAAGAATCCACAGAATCAAAAAAGGAGGGGATCCATATCAAAAGAACTAATAATAACAAGTTGAACTTAACTTTTAAGCATGCAGGTATAGATAAAGAAATGTCATGGGTTCCAAACACACCGACTCAGGGCTCAGTTTCGCAAAAAAAATTGCTGTATCAAGGCGTGTATTTACCACAAATTTAGACACAGGTGTGTTTCCTGCTTGTTAGTCCTTCTCTTCAGACATATCCTTGACAGGCAGGGAGGATACTGACCCCATATGTATGTATGAATTACTCAGTTGATTAGGAAACACTGACACATTGTAGCCACAGCTGCTTCTGACACCGTGTTGCTACAACAGGTACTGTAGCCTCTCACAAGTGAATGCGAATGTAGAGTAGGATTGCAGAGTTCATACGTAGAGTCGGGCCGTTGCTTAGACCACCTCACATTGTAGTTGTGCGGCAGCACAGTGAACCACATGGAAGCAGGAGCACTAGAAATGGATTTCAATAAAAAAGTGAGTAGTGCAGAGGATGACCATATTCCTGGTGAACCAGAAAAAAGAGCAAACGACAGATAATGTGGTTAAAATGTGAGGTGAAAGTGGCTATTAGAGCCAAAAAAACATCCTTGAAAAAAATGGAAAAAGAATCTGAATGAAGAAAATAAGAAGCAACATAAACACTGTCAAGCCAGATGCAAAGCACTGATAAATCAGGCTAAAAGAAAATATGAAGAAAAAGTTGCCACTGAGCTGAAAACTCATAGTAACACTTTTTTCAGGTACATCAGAAGCAGGAAGTCTGTGAGGGAATCTGTGGGGCCGTTAGATCAGGAATGAGTGAAAAGGAGCGCTCAGGGAGGACAAAACTATAGTGGAGAGATTGAATGAATTCTTTGCTTCAGACTTTACGGAACAAGATGTAAGAGATCTGCCTGTACCGGAAATGGTTTTCAAGGGCGATGATGTGGAGGAACTGAAAGAAATCTTGGTGAACCTGGAAGGCGTACTGAGCCAAATTGACAAATTAAAGAGTAATAAATCACCTGAACTGGATGGTGTGCTCTCCAGGGTACTGAAAGAACTGAAACATGAAATTGATGATCTACTGTTAGTGATCTGTAACCTGTGTTTAAAATTGTCCATAGTACCTGAAGATTGGAGGATGGCTAATGTAACACCAATTTTTAAAAATTGTTCCGGGGTGATCTGCAAATTACAGTCCATTAAGCCTGATCTCAGTGCTGGCCAAAATAGTGGAAAATATTATTAAAAAAATAAATAAAATTAAACAAATATGGTTTAATGGGACAGATCCAGCATGGACTCAGACAAGGGAAGTCTTGCCTCACAAACTTGTTTAATTTCTTTGAAGGTGTGAATAAACATGGGGATAAATGCCTCTGCACAGTAAAAGACCATCTACCCTGTGAACCTGAATTAGCAGAAATAACAGAGAAAGACAAAGAAGATTTTATAAAAATGGCAGTTCCATTTTTCCCCAGTGCAGGAGAACAGGTTCCAAGTGTATATTTTGGATGAGAAAGTAAACATGTAGAATTTAAATTTAAATGAGTTTCCTGAATAAACAGAATATCTGGTGATAATTTTGTAATATATGTCCAAAATTTATTTCTTTCGAAAGGGTTATTTAGACCCTTGATATTTATGGAAAGAACGTTAATATGACTGGTCATAATAACAAGTTAGATCTTGCTGGCTATAAAGAAAGGATATAATATAAGTTAGAAATATAAAAGACTTAGCCAAATACTCATACCTGTAATGCCTATAACTAGGCCTTTCAAAAATTGATGAAAACTGCATGTAAACAATAACGAAAACAACAGCTGGATAAACAGCTAACCACATAATAAAAAAACAGCTTTATAAGTGTGAACACAAGCTGAACCTATAGCCATAGAGATAGCAACAGCTTCCCATTAAGGTATAATGATATAGTAATGCTAATCCAAGTAACAGAAGATATTCTGACATCAATTCACCGTATTAACTTAAATATGAACTATGTTCACCTGATCTGCTGCAACCACCAGTTCTGTGGGTCTCATCTCAGGAGAGGATGAAAAGCCCATCTCCAAAGGTGTTCTTGGTTCACATGCTCTCAACGCAGCCTTCAATGAGCTCTCCCTGAACTCCACATCAGCAGCCCTATCAACAAGAAATGGTCCATCATCCCTAAAAAGATGACAGGCAGCTTGCCAGGCAATACCCAAACCTTGTGACCTAGAATTATGAGATCAAGTTCAGCAACATGGTGCCATCTTGCTCCTACCCTGTCTCTGCCCTCTCTCTAATTTGTAATTCACTTCTGTACTATATATAAGAAGGCTATAATGAAATTATGTCCTGTATTTTATGCCTGATTTATTTATCTGTACGTCTGTAATCCATGCCTTTTCCACTATTGAGGAATTACTCTGGGAAGAACTAATGTAGATTTGGCAGTGTTTTTTTGTGTTGTATATTATCTGCTGTTGTTCTAAGGTGTTGATCATGGACTTAACACTTGAGGATAGAGTTTGAAAGTTGTCCCACATTATTTAGGTGAAAAATGCTACTTTTGAACAGATTTTTGTCATTTAGATTTTGAAGGATTCAATAAAGCCTATAAAATATGCTACAGATACTGTCTTTTGACTCTTTTTCTCTAGGTCCTGTGGAACACGTCCATCTGAGTGTTCCATTTGTTGCCATTAAAAATAAGGACGTTAATATTACTGCAGTGGTTTGGCCTAATCAGTCAGGAACGCTCACATACTTTTGGTGGTTTGGAAACAACACTAAGGTATGAAGTATTACCATTACATTTTTATTATTATTACCCCAATGTTTAAGCTGAGAAAGAAAGAAAGAAAGAAAGAAAGAAAGAAAGAAAGAAAGAAAGAAAGAAAGAAAGAAAGAAAGAGAGAGTTTATCCAAGGTTACCTGAGTGAACTGTAGTCATCAAACTTGCCATATATGACTGTGAGTCCAAGCAGATCACTTCCTAAGAGGTCAAAACTCTGCTTATCTTAAGAGGGTACTTTTTTTATTTTTATTTTTTTTTAATGGCATCTAGTTAAAACACCATTAAAGTTGGCTCTGTCAAGCCTCCTTTTTATAACAACAAGTAGGGGCCTACATCCTATATAATAAAACGCACCTCCAACATTCTGAAGATGACTGCATGGCTGAGGAATTCCTGCTCTCTGTATCCATCTCCTGAATTGACATCACGTACTTCCGGGTTCGTCACAAGCAGAAGTGACCAACCACACGAGGTTTCTCGGCTTCAGAATGTTGGAGGTGCATTCTATTAAAGAGGATTGGTCAGTTCCTTGAAGCACAGCCAGAGCTCAGCGTCCTGCACAGTAACGCTCAGACACCACAGAGAGAGAGGGGGGTCCTGCCACCAGAGGGAGGGGGGGTCTGACACCAGAGAGAGGGGGAGGTATCTCTGTCACATACACACACTCTCTCTCACACACTCTCTCTCTCTCTCTCTCACAGTTAATGTCTTTCTCTCTCTCACTCTCACACACTGTCTCTCACACACTATGTCTCACACTGTATCACGTTCACTCTCTATGTGTCACACAGTCACTCACACACTCTCTTGGTCTCATAAACTCAGTCTCACAGAGAGTCTGTGTCTCACACACACTCTCTCTCTCTTGCACACACTGTATCTGTGTGAAACACACACTCTCTCTCTCACACTGTGTCTCACATACGCACTTGCACACACTCTCATTCTCACAAACATACTCTCTCTCTCTCTCACAGACACACTTGCACCCAGACTCACTCTCTCTCTCTCTCTCACACACACACACACACTTGCACATTCACTTTCTCTCTCACACACAGTCACTCTCACATACACTCTCTCAAACATACACACTCCGAGGAAAACCTTGCTAGCGCCCATTTCATTTGTGTCAGAAACGGGCCTTTTTTACTAGTGTCTTTATAAAATGCTATTGTAAGTGGAAGACATTGACATTTACTCCAACCCTAGCTTCTAGAGCTGGTGTAAATGTCCATGCCAATACTCGTCAAGTACCCATATTAATTACAGTATTTTTTACTCTAAGGGGTAGATCTCGAAAAGGGTTTAATCAGGCAGGAGAGACTCCTGCCTAGTTAATCTCCACTAAGCTGTACCAGCACTTCACTGAGTAGTGTCACTGAATATCACTGCTAATCGGCCATCCCCTAACAGGTTAGGATGGGAGCGGACTAGGGGTGGAGTTAAAGCAGAGCTGTAAGTTAGCTGGTTAGAGACGATATTCAGTCTGCTAACTAGCTAAGTGCTACTACTACTTATTTCTATAGCGCTACTAGACATACGCAGCATTATACACATTATCCCTCGAGTTCTATAAGTGGTGCTAAAAATTGTGCGCACAAATTTGGATACCTGGCCAATTTTCCCATGCAGTTCAACTGAATAGTGAGTTAATTAAAATTTGCAGGTGGATCCAAAAAGGGGTTCATGGGGTCAATGGGACATTCCCACAGTTAATGCACACTCTTATAGAATAAAAGGGATCCACACCTAATTTAGGCGTAGGGATTTATGCCAAGGTTTTGTTGGTGTAAGTGGTCATGCCTAAAAGTATTCACGGTTCCCAGCACTATGTGCTATTCTATAAATGGCGCATAACTTTGAGTGCTGTTTATAGAATAGTTCTAAGTGTTTTTTTGTTCCCCGCCCCCATTTATTGAATTGAGTCCTATATGCAGATACTTTCTCCTACTAACCTACAAATGCACTCGGTCTGCAGCCCCTCTCTACCCTCATCTCCCCTTACGTTCCTACCCGTAACCTCCGCTCTCAAGTCAAATCCCTCCTCTCAGTACCCTTCTCCACCACCGCCAACTCCAGGCTCCGCCCTTTCTGCCTCGCCTCACCCCATGCTTGGAATAAACTCCCTGAGCCCATATGCCAAGCCCCCTCCCTGCCCATCTTCAAAGCCTTGCTCAAAGCCCACCTCTTCAATGTCGCTTTCGGCACCTAACCACTATACCACTATTCAGGAAATCTAGACTGCCCCAACTTGACATTTCGTCCTTTAGATTGTAAGCTCCTTCGAGCAGGGACTGTCCTTCTTTGTTAAACTGTACAGCGCTGCGTAACCCTAGTAGCGCTCTAGAAATGTTAAGTAGTAGTAGTAGTAGTATCTAGTAGGCTCACAATCTAAGTTTTGTACCTGGGGCAATGGACAGTTAAGTGACTTGTCAGAGTCAAAAGGAACTGCAGTGGGAATTCAACTTGGTTCCCCAGAATCTGAGCCCACTGTACTGATCATTAGGCTACTCCTCAACTCCCACTCAAGCGCTTAAGAGGAAGAGAGAAAAAAAGGCTATTCTAACTTTGGGGATTCTTTTACCAAGCTGCGGTAAAAAGGGCTCTGCGATAGAGGTGGCAGCCATTTTTGCCACATGCCAGGGCCCTTTTTAGCGCAGCAGGTAAAAAGCCAGAAATACACATGGCCATGCGGTAAGCTTGTAGTTACCGCGTGGCCATGTTGGGGGGGGGAGTACTTACCGCCACCCATTGAGGTGGTGGTAAGGGCTCCCACATTGCCCCGGCGGTAATCCCCTGTGGCATATATATATTTTTTAAATGCAGCAGTGCCAGAAATGGCGCACGCTGGAGGCAAAACTACTGCCGGTGGCCATTTATGAGCTAAGGGGCCCTTTCACTAAAGAGTTGCCATGTGGCAACGGGCTTCCTACACAGTAACCCGGAACTACTACTAGCCCAATGCGTACTCCGGCGATAGTTCTGACTCCAGCACGTGCCATTTTCTGCGCTGCTGGATTTTTAAAAAATATATACCGCTAGGGTAGTGTGGAAGCTCTTACCCACCACCTCAATGGGTGGCGGTAAGCTTACCACATGGCCAAGTGGGGTTTTTTTCGGGCTTTTTACCTGCTGCAATAAAAAGGGCTCTGGTGCGCGGCAAAAACGCCCACTGCTGGCCCTTTTTACCGCAACTTAGTAAAAGGGCCCCTAACAGGCTTATTTTCGAAAGTGATTGCCGGGCATCTTCCGACATAAATCGGGAGATGGCCGGCGATCTCTCAAAAGTGGCGAAATCCGTATAATCGAAAGCTGCTTTTTTTACAGCATCGCTGCTTTCCTGTCGCCGAGCCGGCGAAAATTCAAGGGGGCGTGTCGGCGGTGTAGCGAAGGCGGGGCATGGGCGTGGCTACCAGATGGCCAGCTTTCACGGATAATGGAAAACAAAAGCGGCGTTCATCAGTATTTCTCCGGGTTTACTTTGGTCCTTTTATTTTCATGACCAAGCCTCAAAAAGGTGCCTCAACTCACCAGATGACCACCGGAGGAAATGGGGAATGACCTCCCCATACTCCCCCAGTGGTCACCAACCCCCTCCCACACTAAAAAACTAAAAATAAAAACCTTTTTTGCCAGCCTGTATGCCAGCCTCTAATGTCATACCCAGCTATGCAAGTCCCTGGAGCAGTTTTTAATGGTTGCAGTGCACTTCAGGCAGGCAGACCCAGGCCCATCCCCCCCTACCTGTTACACTTGTGGTGGAAAGTGTTGAGCCCTCCAACCCCCCCCCCAAAAAAAAAACCCCACTGTATCCACATGTAGGTGCCCCCCTTCACCCATAAGGACTGTGGTAGTGGTGTAGAGTTGTGGGGAGTGGGTTTTGGGGGGATTTGGGGGGGCTCAGCACCCAAGGTAAGGGAGCTATGCACCTGGGAGGTATTTGTATATTTTTTTAAAGGTTTTAGAAGTGCCCCCTAGGGTGCCCGGTTGCTGTCCTGGCATGTCAGGGGGACCGGTGCACTACAAATGCTGGCTCCTCCCACGACCAAATGTCTTGTATTTCGCCGGGTTTGAGATCGCCGGCATTTTTTTCCATTATCGCTGAAAAACAAAACCGGCCATCTCAAACCCGGCGAGCTCTGGCATTTGGCCGGGCTAAACCGTATTATCGAAAAAAAAAAAGATGGCTGGCCATCTTTTTCGATAATACGGTTCCGGCCAGCTGTTGCGCTGCCGCCAAAATAGTACAGGACATCAGACTCACAGAAACAGAAGCCTGCGCAGCCGCATTGCTGATCTGCAAGGGCAGGCTTCTACATGGAATGTTGCTAGTGGAGGAGTAGCCTAATGGTTAGTGCAGCGGACTCTGATTCTGGAGAACTGGGTTCAATTCCCACTGCAACTCCTTGTGACTCTGGGCAAGTCACTTAACCCTGCATTGACCCTGGTACAAAATAAGTACCTGAATATATGTAAACCACTTTGAATGTAGTTGCAAAAACCTCAGAAAGGCAGTATATCAAGTTCCATTTCCCTTTCCCTTCCAAATTACCATCCAACTTTGAAAAATCATAAGTGCCCCCAACAATTTATCTCCACCAAATGTTTAGTGGATTTAGATATACAGAATAAAACACAAACAGTAACACATACAGATTTTCAGTTTGATCTTACAAGACTCTCAAATGTATTCAGCTGAGGCTTAGAAAAGGAATTCCTTCTGTTCTTGAGTGTCTTTAATTGCTTTTTAGCACTACACTTTATTTATGGCACAGTTGGTTATACTGTTATAACTTGTTTAGAGGGGAAAAAAAATACCACTGTGTATTATAAAATCACAATTTAATAAAATTAGTTTGTATCTACATACTTTGTTTAATTTCACAGTGCATTTCCATAAAGTATTAAGATTAGTCTTCATGCATTTAAGCCCCGTTCCCTAATGCCCTCTTTTTCAAGCCACGCTAGCAGCTGCCTGTGCGGTAATGCCAACAAAGCCATTTCAAAATGAATGAGCTTTGTCTGCATTACCGCATGACAGCCGTTAGCGCGGCTTGAAAAGGGGACCTAAATGTTGTGTCCTAATTAATATTTATTTATTTGTTGCATTTGTATCCCACATTTTCCCACCTATTTGCAGGCTCAATGTGGCTTACATAATGCCGTAATGGCGATTGCCATTTCCGGATTGAGAAATACAAAATGGTTCTTAAATGACATAGAAAGGCATAATCGAACGCGAACGCCTCTCTCCATGGGCGTCTATGTCCGAAAACGGGTACGTGAAGAGGCAGGACAGACCGTATTTTCGAAAAAATGGACGTTTTTCAGTTGGGCGTTTGTTTTTAGCGACAATGGAAACTAGCTCAAAAATGTCCTAATCCGAGCCATTTGGTCGTGGGAGGGGCCAGGATTCGTAGTACACTCTCCCCCCTGACATGCCAGGACACCAACTGGGCACCTTAGAGGTCAGTGCGGTGGACTTCAGACAACGTTCCCACATGCATAGCTCCCTTACCATGGGTGCTGAGCCCCCAATCCCCCTCCCCCAAAACCCACTACCCACAAATGTACAACACTACCATAGCTCTTAGGGGTGAAGGGGGCACCTACATGTGGGTACAGTGGGTTTTGGAGGCCTCCCCTTTACCAGTACAAGTGTTACAAGTAGGGGGGGATGGGCCTGGGTCCGCTTGGCTGAAGTGCACTGCAGTACCCACTAAATGTGCTCCAGGGACTTGCATACATGCAGGCCTCTAGTACTTGTTGCTGCTATATAACATTGGCACACCAGTTGACACCTGAAGACTAATCTCTCCGAAAACGTCCTTTATTGGAATAAGCACGCTTACTCACAGTTAACTGCAGATCAGAGGTTGTGCCCCACTGGCAACGAGTCTCCCTGGTACTGAGATGAGCAATAGGTCAGAGCTGGCAGAATGCTGTACAATGCCCTCTTTCAGCCACATTCAAGGTAAGAACTAAGTTCTGTAACGTGGCTAACACGTGAAAGGGATCTAAAACTGGCTTACAAAAATGGCCACTACCTCATGGACTACCGGAAACAAAACAGGGCACACTCTGACCTAGTAAGCAGGGGGAAAAGCACCATGGGAGTACAGCCTACCAACTACCAACATCGTGAGCATTTGCTACAAGCTAGTGGAATCACGGAGCCTAATACCATATACCCACCACAATGCATTGCTGATGTGACTCTGCAGTGCGCATAACAGAAAAGGTGTCACACTCACCCGAGAGCCACATCAGAACCAGGGATAGAACACATTCTGCTGTCATGGAGGTGGGTACAGCATTTGAGGCTGGCATAGAGGCTGGAAAAAAAGTTTTTAAAGTGGGGTTTTTTTGGTGGGAGGGGGTTAGTGACCACTGAGGAGTCCGGGGAGGTCATCCCCGATTCCCTCCAGTGGTCATCTGGTAAGTTGGGGCACTTTTTTGGGACCTGTTCGTGAAAAAAAAGGGTCCAAAAAAAGTGACCCAAAATCGCGGTAAAAACGCATTTTTGTTTCGATTATCAACTAAAGACGCCCATCTCTCCTCGGACGATAACCTCGCCCCAGTTCCGCCTTCACCACGCCTCCAACATACCCCCATCAACTTTACCCGTTTCCACGATGGATTGCAGTTGGAAACGCCCAAAATCGGCTTTCGATTATACCGATTTGGGCGCCCATGGGACAAAGACGCCCATCTCCCGATTTGGGTCGCAATATAAGCGTTTTTCTCTTTCGATTATAAGCTGGAGAGTAGATTAAGCAGTCAAGTGTAGCGAGTTCGTTTCTGGAATGAGAAGTAGAGTGGTATAATGATAAAGTTCATTAGTGCCAAAGTACAGTTGAGCAATCCAGTGTCGAGAGTTCGATTTTGCCCCGTTCTGGTATGGGTTTCGTTGTCTGGTATTTAGGATGGATCATTGTGGTATGCCTTTTCGAACAAGTTGGTTTTTAATAACTTTCGGAAGTTTGTTAGGTCGTGTATTGTTTTGATGGCAGTCGGCAGGGCATTCCATAGTTGCGCGCTTGTGTAGGAGAAGCTGGATGCGTATGTCGATTTATATTTTAGTCCTTTGCAGCTGGGGTAGTGAAGATTCAGTAATGTGCGTGCTGATCTTTTTGCGTTTCTGGTTGGTGAGTCTACGAGGTTTGTCATGTATACCGGGGCCTCGCCGTGAATAATTTCATGAACCAGGGTTCATAATTTTATGAACTATGAGCAACAGTTCCAAAAAGGAAGCCTTGGTACAAACCCACTACTTTGTGGATGTGTTTATTTTTGTTTTATTTTATCCTATTTTAGCTATAATGTATGTTTTTATTGTTACCCACCTAGGACAATGGTAGCGAAAGCTAAAAATCTTTTAAATAAATTAGTGTCCCTTTTACAGAGTGGTAGTAAACTCAATGCAGGCTTACTGTTCGCTCGTGTGGGACTACCACCGGCCCAATGTGGCCATAGACAGTAGTCCCGCCCTGAGCTCGCACCATTTCCAGGGGGGGAAAAAAGACCCCTGCAGATGGCTTGTGAGGCAATAATCTGGTGGTAATTGGGCATTGCCACGCACTGCTCAGTTACTGCTGAGGTAGCGCGGGAGCCCTTATCGCCACCTCAACGGGTGGCAGTAAGGGCTCTCCGCCGCATGGCCATGTGGTAAGAGTATTCCCGCTGCGGTAAAAAGGGCCCTGGCGCACAGGAAAAACGGCTCCGACCACTGCCACAGGGCCCTTTTTCCCACAGCTTGGTAAAAGGACCCATACATGATGAATGAGTTGGCCTGGAGGCCACAGCACCTCTCTTTTCCAGAGGTTAATCATTTCATACCAAGAGGAAGGTCCAGTTAGTGAAGCTGATGGACAGCACTATCTGGTTTTGATCAATTAAATAGATAGCTGAGTATCTTTATGATATAGGAAGTGTTGACCTTCATGGGCAATGAGATCTTTAATGCCTGTGGAATTTCCAAGCACAACACTGTAGCTAGTAGTTGATAAGAATAATTATACTTCCCAGTGCACAGTTGTCTGCATTCACAGAAATCATAGTTGACACTAATCACAGTCTTTGGAGATAAGGTTGGAATGGATATAGAAGCTAAACTCCCCTCCTCAGGCTTAAAAGGACTTCCTTTAGACAAGAAAACAAACATTTATCTCTAGTGATCAACAGTATGCTGTTAACTCTTTCATTATCAAGTTCTGTTCTAATACTTGCAGATGCTTTTGCCATGCATTATGTAGTATCATGATTTGATGTTGATCATAGTTTCATGTGTTAAGACAATTACTAACACCATATTATTTGTTGTAGTATTCAGTAATTTGCTGTATTAGCATTTTTAGCATTACCTCTCGCCTTGACTACTGCAACTTACTCCTCACCGGCCTCCCACTTAGCCATCTATCCCCCTTTCAATCCGTTCAGAACGCTGCCGCACGTCTTATATTCCGCCAGAACCGATATACTCATATCACCCCTCTCCTCAAGTCACTTCACTGGCTTCCGATCAGATACCGCATACAATTCAAGATTCTCCTCCTTACCTACAAATGCACCTGGTCTGCGGCTCCTCACTACCTCTCTACCCTCATCTCCCCCTATGTTCCCGCCTGTAACCTCGGCTCACAGGACAAATCCCTCCTTTCAGTTCCCTTCTCCACCACTGCCAACTCCAGGCTCCGCTCATTCTGCCTTGCCTCACCCTATGCTTGGAACAATCTTCCTCAACCCATACGCCATGCCCCCTCCCTACCCATCTTCAAATCTCTGCTTAAAACTCACCTCTTCAATGCTGCCTTCGGCACCTAACCTTTCGAGAAACTTAGTATGCCCTATCAGACGGACTCTACACTTGTCTTTAGATTGTTTAGATTGTCTTTAGATTGTACACCTGTCTTCTAGATTGTAAGCTCCTTGAGCAGGGACTGTCCTTCCATGTCAAATTGTACAGCGCTGCGTAACCCTAGTAGCGCTTTAGAAATGTTAAGTAGTAGTAGTAGTAGTAGTAATAAACTCATGTTCAGAACTTCAGTAAATATTACAAAAATATACAGAACTGTACCCTATGTTCTTTAAGCAGCAGTTTTATCCCAGAATATTTCCTTCCTCTTTGCGTTAGGAGGATACGTTTCACTTAGGGGCTTTTTTGCTAAAATGAGTCAGATTTTGCAGTCGATGCATTTTAATGCAAGAAAATTAAGATACGTTAAATCTAACGGGGCAACTATTGAAAAGTGTGCCCAGCATTTCACTTGCAGATCCTGCATTGGGATACCCATTAGTGCGTGGCACTCTGTTTGCAGTTAGCATGGATACACTTTGGACTGGATTCTTTAAATGGCGCTAAAAAATCAGCACTGAACAATTTAAGGGCCCTTTCATTTATTTATTATGTATTTATTTATTATCACATTTATACCCCACATTTTCCCAACTGCGTCAGGCTCAATGTGGCTTACATCACACCGCAAAGGCAGACGCCAGTGCAGTAACTTAAGCTAATCTTCTATATATATAAAAGGCAACCCCAACGTTCTGAAGCCTCCACGGAAGTTGAGGCGCCCGAGATATCCGGTGTGCCCTGGAGTGTGTGCACCGCCCTCGCGTCAAAACGTCATGACGCGTCAAAACGTCATGACGTCGAGGGCGGAGCTATTGACACTCGAGGGCCGAAACGGTCCACAGCGAACAAGGCAAGTAGCTTCGAGGGACGGAGGGAGGGGGCCCCTTGCTAGCGCCCGTTTCATTCCGCTCAGAAACGGGCATTTTTTCCTAGTACAAAATAAAACCTACATAAGAAATAAAGGCGAGGATGGGGAAGGAACGAAAGGAACAAGGAAACCAGGGGAGAAGGGGGAAGGGTGGATGTGCCTAAAGTTGTCATATAATTGATGTGTATCAAGCAGTGGAGACACAGGCTGAGTCCTTGGGGTAGGCCTTTCCAAATAAGATGGTCTTAAGAAATTGCCTGAAATTTAGATGGTTTGGGATGGTTTTTCTGGTTTTTGGCAAAGCATTCCATAGTTGTGAGCTGATGAAGGAGAAGGATGAAGCATATGTGGATTTATACTTAGGACCGTTGCAGCTTGGGTAGTGAAGGTTTACTAAAGTGTGCTGAAAAATGGCCTGCGGTAATAGTGTAGACATGTGTTTTGGGCGTGCGCAGATCCATTTTTTAGCTCACCTGCAAAAAATACCTTTTTAAAATTTTTTGATGAAAACGGATGTGTATACTATCAAAAGAATCCCCTAAGCGAGAGACAAGAGTTTTGCTGGCTGCTACGAAGTCAATCCCTGAGATACTGGTAAAATGTAGGGGAGGAAACAGGATGTTGACGGGGAATTTCTACAACATAATCTTCGACCTGAAATTTGATTTAAAGAGTAGGACCGGAGGACTCAGTATAGGCTGCACCTGCAGCCCGAGCTATTTTTCAGTGAGTCATACCGCTACATGCGGCTCACCTGTACAGCTCTTTACATCACAGCTTGTCCTCTCAGAGGTTCACACTCCTTTTTTTTAAATTTTTTTATAATCTTCTTACATAACGTGCAACCCCTTTAAACAAAATCAAAACATAAATTCTCCTCGAACATCCCACTCCCCTAAGTTCACCTGGAGGAAGACTAAAATACTGAAGATATTATGAGCAGAATCTAATAATAAGAGAAACTCTTTTAACTCAAAAAACTACCAACACTGGACATAAAGGACCCTGCAGGAGCCAACTTATCTGGGCTACTTGTGGTTGTAATATTCACTGAGGGGTTCATCCGCATGGATGTGTGGCAAAAATCAAAATTGGCGCCTGTCTCCGTTTTGAGTCTGAGACCTTACCGCCAGCCATTGACCTAGCGGTAAAGTCACACACGGTTACGGGGCAGTAATGACCTAAGCACGTCAAACGCCACTTGGTGCGTGTCTGAGATATGCACGCCCGAAAATAAAATTTCAGACATACGTATCGGACACACGCCAAAAATGAATTTACCGCAAGAGCTATTCGGTAGCCAGGCGGTAACTCCATTTTGGCGTGCATTGGGTGCACATAGACGCCTACACGACTTAGTAAAAGGGCCCCTAAGCGCTGAGGGCCTTATTCTATAAAGGTTATGCGCCTAAAGTTTATGCTCCTAATTTATGAGCATAAATCATGATCCTAAATTTATGCTTTTAAATTACGAGTGTAGACTATTTTGCAGCGTAGAGTATGCTCCTAATTTAGGAGCTTAAATTTAAGAAGCATAAGTTTTAGGAGTGCAAATTTAGGAGCATAACCTTTATAGAATAAGGCCCATACCTCCAGATTCTATATAGTGCGCTTAGGTTTAGGTGCCAAAATCGGCGCAGATTCTATGACAACACATGTAACTTAATTGGCTTAACAAGCTAATGAGCGCTGATAACAGCACTTAACGAGCAATAATGAGTGGCACTGATTACAATTTAAACGCACAACTCACTAAGCGTATTCTATAACGATGTGCGCCAAAAAAGGGGCGTGGTTATGGGCATGGAAATGGGCATTCCAAAATTTAGGCGCCTAGTTATAGAATATGGCCCAGTGCACCTGAATCCACTCACTTGAGATTTACATCAGGTTTTCGTTAGCATAAATGTATGTGCACAGATATTGGCGCCGAAATATCAACTAAGCATATTCTATAATCGGCTCCTAAATAAAGGGAGCCAATTATAGAATGCGCTTAGTTGGCACTGATTTCAGCGCCATTTTTTAGGCACCATATATAGAATCTCCTCCATAGTAGCTAACCGCACAATATAACCAGCTAAGTTTAATGGCAAAAGCGAACCGCCTAAATACAAAATACTGAAATACAAAACACCTTACGCAGCTGGCTTCTCCTACATAAGCGCACAACTATGGAATGGGCTCCCAAAAGCTGTGAAAACAATCCACGACCACTTGAACTTCAGGAAATCACTAAAAACCAACCTCTTCGAAAAGGCCTACCCCAACGACCCCACGTAACCCTCTTCACCTACCAACACAGCATGACTATGATCGAACAGGACAACACGCAATCGTCATCCATTCCGACCCTCCACTTATACCTCATACGATCACTAGACAACTTTGTATTTGTTATCCACCGACTGGGCAAACGCCTCTGACGGTACTATGTAAGCCACATTGAGCCTGCAAATAGGTGAGAAAATGTGGGGTACAAATGCAACAAATAAATAAATAAAATAAATAGCAATCCTATCTTTGGCCACTATAAACTTAACCGGCCAGTGCTGAATATTGACATAGCAGGTTAAGTTTAAACTGGACAAAAATACCCCTGATATTCAGTGTCGGCCAATGGAAACAGCCCGGCATTGAATATCTGGACTCAGCACCGATTGCAGGACCTAGCCGGCCTGCCCCCTGCAGGCTGAATATTAACCATATTCATTCTAATATCTAGGCATGAGCATTTATCCTTGCCATAGGGCTGGTTTAAGTAATTGTGCCTTAAATGTATACAGGTTTTCTGCCAGTTGTACTAATATTCTATAAAGAAATGATAGCATCTACTTTTCTTCAAAGAAGAGGCTTGATATGGGCAGCTACTTACCCTCTTATCCTAGGTGCCCTGTTATAGAATTAGTACATACATAAGCATCACCATGCTGGGACAGACTAAGGCTCTATCGAGCCCAGCACCCAACACCTCTACATTTCCATTATTACTGGTAAAACATAGAAATAAAACAAAACAGATAAAAGAAAATAAGATGATACCTTTTTATATTGGACTAAAGACATTTTTATTAGCTTTCGAAGGCAATACCTTCTTCTTCAGATCAGAAATGAGCAAACGTTGATAAATGTCAGAATATATAAGTGAAACATCAAGGCTTTCCATTGACAGTCTGACAGGAAGAGAGGGTAGGGTTGGGGTAGGTGAGAAACAGAGAGAGATGGGTGGGTGAGGGACACCCATCCCTTTCTCCCTTGGCCCTGTTCAATAAACGCACTCAGAGTTGGGCGTTGTATATAGATCTGTGCTTGAGAATATGCACCAAATAGAACCTGGTGTAAATTGTGTTGCCTCAATTAGGCGTGGATTTCGTATAAAACTGTGCGCAAATTCTAGGACTACCCCTGATCAGGGGCGTAGCCAGACCTCGGTGGGAGGGGGGTCCAGAGCCCGAGGTGAGGGGGCACATTTTAGCCCCCCTGTGCCACCGACCCCTCCCCCACCACTTTTGACCACCTCCGCCCCTCCACTGCCGCCAGGCACCTTTGCTGGTGGGGGTCCCCAACCCCTTTCAACGCCGGTCTGCGGCGTGTTCACTGATCTGTTTCTGTGAGTCTTGACTCCTGACGTCCTGCATGTCCCTGCAGGACGTCAGGAGTCAAGACTCACAGAAACAGATCAGCGAACACGGCGTAGACCGGCACTGAAGAGGACTTCAGCTGGCGAGGGTTGGGGACCCCCACCAGCAAAGGTACCCGGCGGCAGCGGCGGCAAAGGAGGGTCGGCGGCGGGGGGGGGGGGTCAAAATTGGCGGGGGAGGGTCAGCGGCGGGGGGTTGAAAGTAGAGGGGGCCAGGGCTAAATCTGTGGGGGCCCATGCCCCCATGGCCCCACCTAGCTACGCCCCAGCCCCTGATCCACCCATGCCCCTCCCATGGCTGTGCCCCCCCTTTTAAGATCTGTACATAACATTTCCATGTGGATCCTGGTGCCTAAAGATGCCTGTGTAAATTTAAATTGATGCCAGTTAGTGACGATAACTGATTAATAGCGCTGTTTTGTCAGGACTATTATGATGGAGTGTCTAATGCCAACATTAGCACACAGCACAAGGAAAAATGGAAATAGACTACTACTACTACTATTTAGCTTTTCTATAGCGCTACAAGGCGTACACAGCGCTGCACAAACATAGAAGAAAGACAGTCCCTGCTCAAAGAGCTTACAATCTAATAGAAATAAAGAGAAAGAAAAATAGAAAAAAAGCGCTTTTTGACGGCTGTGCATTTGGGAAGGGCCTGCGTAAGAGCCTGCTAAGCCCATTTCTGCTGACAGAGCCGTGGTGTAGCGTTAACAGACCATTTCCACTCACTTGAGCAATAAATGGTTTTAAAAGAGTACAGCAGCAGTTCTTTCTGAAATGTGGATACCTGAACTTTCTTCAGACAGTGAGTAAAAGCTGGAACTCTAGAGGTGACAGTTGGAAGGCTTGGATTGTCCTACAGTTTTTGAAATGCACAAATGCGGCTAGCTGATTGAGGTAATATTGTACTGCAGAGAAAGATGAAAGATATGCTGCTGACAATGTGCCTTTGTATAAGTACATAAGTACATAAGTAATGCCATACTGGGAAAAGACCAAGGGTCCATCGAGCCCAGCATCCTGTCCACGACAGCGGCCAATCCAGGCCAAGGGCACCTGGCAAGCTTCCCAAACGTACAAACATTCTATACATGTTATTCCTGGAATTTTGGAGTTTTCCAAGTCCGTTTAGTAGCGGTTTATGGACTTGTCCTTTAGGAAACCGTCCAACCCCTTTTTAAACTCTGCTAAGCTAACTGCCTTCACCACTTTCTCCGGCAACGAATTCCAGAGTTTAATTACACGTTGTATACCCTGCTAGCTTTGAGTTTGATTAGTAAAACAACTTGCTTCAGATTTTTTTTTTCTCCAGTTTAAAGGTCAACAGCCCTCTTAGTTTGCCCCAAAGTTTTCACAAATTTGTTGAAAAGAATTCAGTAGGATAAAGTCTCTGGGAACAGTATTGTTCCCCATCTCTCTCCCTGCTGTGGAGAGGGCTAACCAGTTCTAACTTGAAATGAAATATTGCAGCCACAGTGAAACAAATTTTGAATCCACTGATGGTGTTCTGAAAAATTAAATTGACTGTGGACACTGAGAGTCTGCAATTCTAATATAAAAGCAACCCCCTTGGTAGTCTGTTACTGCTCACAATTTTCTGTCCCTCCGGAGTTTTATTTCTGCTAGGACGTTGTAAAAATGCTCAATCAGACTAATTGGAATCAAGTAGACTTTCAAGCACTATTAAATGTGAGTTATAGTAAGTACAAAAGCCACTGGTATCTTGCACTCCATATAGGAAGGATAATTTGAGACTTTTCTACATGTAAAGCAGCACTTTATACCTAGAAATAGGCACTTATGAAATTGTTAGGGTTGTGCACAGGCAAAAAATCGGTTTGTTTTTGGACTTTTCCTAATTTTCAAGCATTTTTCAGTTTGTTTTGGACATAAATTATCTGAAAATATATATATATTTATTTTGAAATTGTTTATGGAGTGGAGGAGTAGCCTAATGGTTACTGCAGCGGACTTTGATCCTGGGGAACTGGGTTCAACTCCCACTGCAGCTCCTTGTGACTCTGGGCAAGTCACTTAACCCTCCATTGCCCCTGGTACAAAATAAGTACCTGTATATATGTAAACCGCTTTGAATGTACTTGCAAAATACCACTGAAAGGCAGCATATCAAGTCCCATTTCCTCTTTATCTCTTCTGAAGTAATAAATTAAGGGGCACTTTCACAAAGCTTCAGTAAACACTAAGGCATGATTACTGCAGCAAAAAATGGTGTACGCTGGGGCATCCCATGATAACTTTGCCATGTGCATGTGCTACCCTTGTACTGAAAAATGCATTTTTCTTTGGTGCAGGAAGCATTTCTGGGAAACGGAGAGTGGGAATATAGTGCGTTAATCAGTTAGCACAGCTACATTGCTGCAGGCTAACCAATTAGCGAAGGTTAAGTACGTGAACCTGCCATCCATGTTCATGTAATTGGCTGATTCTCTATTGCAATATAGTTCCCTGCTGTGAAGCAAAATGGGTAAAGAGCGAGGATTGAATTGTACTATATAAACGGGGTGGTGTGAGGTTCCATCTTCTCACACCTTGGCTAGCAACTTTCCTTCCTGTCCTTTTATATTTTGTATTGATTATTTATTTATTATGAGTTAATTGTCACATTTGAATTGGGCAGACGGGGAATGGAATACCCAATCATTTTTACACAGTGCAGTGTTGGATGATGAAAGTTAATTGGTCAGCAATCGGAGACTCTTGGAACACTTGGTGTGATTGGATGTGGTCAAACCTGTTATGAGCTCCTTGCCGATTGTGGTAGGGTCCTGAACAATGGCAGCATCTGACCATTGTATGCATGCAAACCAAGTGGCCTGGAGCTAGCCCACCTTGACAAGATGTGGTGAATGGACTGTAGAGGCAAATGGGGGTTGATTTGACTGGATTGGACTGAGGCGTGAGCACGTTTTTAGAATGAGAAAAAAAAATTGTTCTTGAAGTCTAAGCTTGGGGGGTCTTTTACTAAGCCGCAGTAGCGTTTTAGCTCACGGTAGAAATCAGTTGGCGGTAAACGCTGAGACGCTCTATGGAACGTGCAAATAGATCATGTACTTATGTGAAGATCTCCCAGGATGCAAAAAAAAATAAGATTAATGTCTCCAGAAATACAGCACAGATCAGATTTTCCAAACACTCACTCAACCTTAGCGCCTTTATTAAGGACTAGATTCTATATATGGTGCCTGAACAATCTGTGTGGTAAAAAAATACATCTAGGCCTAATTAGGCATAAAAGTATGCCTACATTTTATGGAATCGGCTTAAATTTCTGCATGGTATATAAGAATACGCTGAGCGCCTCTCCATATGATCATTTGGTTGCATCCATTTAGACCATGTTTTACTTGTCCTAAATCCCAATGCTTAAATTAGGTGCAGAGCGGGTATATTCTATAATAATATGCGTAGATTTTCGAAATGCCCGTGACTCGCTCATTCCACTCCTATAACCATGTCCTCTTTTCAACTATGTGACTTGGAATTAAATATGCATCACGCTCCAGAATACACTTAGTGAGTTGTGTGCGTAAATCTTAATTCCAATTAGTGCTGATAATTGCGTCTTAACAACCAATTAACAACGCTGATTAGTTAACCAATTAAGTTAACTAGCTAACCAGGTTCAAAGAAGAGTGACCAAAATGATAAAGGGGATGGGACTCTTGTACGAGGAAAGGCTAAAGAGGTTAGGTCTCTTCAGCTTGGAAAAGAGACGGATGAGGGGAGATAGGATTGAAGTCTTCAAAATCCTGAGTGGTGTAGAAGGAGTAGAAACAAATCAATTTTGTACTCATTCCAAAAGTACAATGACTAGGGGACACTCATGGAAGTTACATGGAAATACTTTTAAAACAAATAGGAGGGAATATTTTTTTTTCAATCAACGAATAGTTAAGCTCTGGAACTCTGTGCTGGAGGAGGTGGTAACAGCTGTTAGCATATCTGGGTTTAAAAAATGTTTGGACAAATTTCTGGAAGAAAAGTTCATAGCCTGCTATTGAGACAGACAAGGGGAAGCCACTGCTTGCCCCGGGATTGGTAGCATAGAATGTTGCTACTATTTGTGATTCCGGAATCTTGTTACTTTTTTGGGATTCTGGAATGTTGCTGCTAATTGGGTTTCTGCCAAGTACTTGTGACCTGGCTTGGCCACTGTTTGGAAAATAGGATACTGGGCTAGATGAACCATTGGTCTGACCCAGTATGGCTACTCTTATGTTCTAAGCTAATCGCATTGTTGTAGAATATGCTTATGTCCACGTGAAAATTAGGGCATGATATATAGAATTTGGGGGTAAATGTATAAAAGATTAGTATTTACACATGTCAATGGAACATGCACTAGGCCAATGCATGAGTGTGTCAGTGACATTGTCAATGTGGTACTTTCTAACCGCTATTCCCCAAATTGGCTTCATAGCAATTAAAGCTTACAGCAAAAAGAAGCTATACAGTTTTAGGTGAACTACAACTGTTACATGAGAACAATAGCTAGGGTGGGTGGTCAAAAAGCTATGTCTTTAATTTCTTTTGGAACTAATCTGAAGCGAAAAAGAATTCCACAATGGGACAATAATAGTTGAAAATTTGGTCTTGACTTTTCTTAAGAAACACAGGGGCCCTTTTACTTAGTTGCATAGATGCCTACGAACTTACAAAGCGTTAAATTAGAACCACTGCCTGGCTACCGTGCGCCCCGGGCAGTGATTCTAATTTTGACACGTGTCCAAAACATGCAGAAGAAAATAATTTCTATTTTCTACTGTGTGGCGCTAACTGGGTGGTAATTGGCAGTATACGCAAACTGACAATTACTACTCGGTTAATGCGTGAGACCTTAACGCTTAGTCAATGGGTGGTGGTAAGGTCTCATGCCCAAAATGGACGCTCAATGATTTTTATTTTGCTGCATGTCTGTTTTAGGCAAAAAAGGCCTTCTTTGCAGGCGCGTTGAAAAATGGACCTGCGCACGTCCAATACATGCACCTACACCAGCGTAGGCTATCTTTTGGTGCGCCTTAGTAAAAGGACCCCACATTTTCTTAAAGATGGGAGGACACAGAATTAGCTGTTCACATAAGCGGAAAAAGAAACCGAGCAAAGCCCTGGAAAACAGGTTTATCAGTAGCTCAGGGGCACTAGCCTCAGTTATCTGAAGTAGTAAACGAGATGTTTTAAGTTACATACAGCTTTTTACTGAAAGTCATTGTAATTTTTCTATAAAGTCAGAAATCCCGGAAAACCTGTTAAGTCTAGTTGTAGTGTTTTGAATAAGCTGAAGCCTTTTGAAATATTTGGAAGATAATCCCAAATAAGGGATGTTGCAATAGTCCAGATGTGGCAATATCATCACCTGGACCAAAAGCCCAAATTCATCTTGTATGAAAAAAAAGATCCTATTAACTGCAGTTGTCTTAGCCTAAAGATTGCTTTTCGCCACAATTGAGCGATATGAGGACCGCGTATCAGAGAAGAGTCAAGAATAACCCCCAATACTCTACACTGAGATTCAACTGGTAATAGCTTCTTATCAGACAGAGCTATAGAAGATGGCGCAATAATATTTGAATTTTTAAACCAGAGAATCTTGTTTTGTTTGGGTTTTGTTTTAACTTTTTAGCAAATGCCCACTCCTGAATTCTATCTAGCTTTTATTTCGAAAGTGAAGGACGCCCATCTTCTGACACAAATCGGGAGATGGGCGTCCTTCTCTCAGGTCGCCCAAATCAGCATAATCGAAAGCCGATTTTGGGCGTCCCCAACTGCGTCCCATCGTGGGGACAACCAAGGTTCCCGGGGGTGTGTTGGAGGCGTAACAAAGGCGGGACTGGGGCGTAAATCCCGATGCCTAAATTAGGTGCAGAGCGGGTGTATCTAATATAATAATTTGTACCTCAACGTTCTATGGCTGGCTGGGTTCGTAACATCCTGACATCAGCAAACCTGCAGCGTTCCCTTCCCTCTCACTGTCCCGCCCTTGCGTAAAGACAAAATGACATCAGAGGAGGGCGGAACAGTGAGAGGGAAGGGAACGCTGGAGGTGAGCTGACGTCAGGATGTTACGAACGCAAGCAAGTGAAGGCAACGTAACGCTGGAGGGGATGCGAGCCCAATGGAGGGGAGGCCAGGGCAGAGGACAATTGCTGAACATGGAGGGGAGGCCAGAATCATGGGATACGGAGGGGAGGGCAGGGCAGAGGAGAATCGCTGGACATGGAGGGGATGGGAGGCGAGGGGAGAATTGCGGCATACGGAGGGGACGGCAGGGCAGAGAATCGCTGCACAAGGAGGGAAGGTCAGAATCGTGGGACACAGTGGGGATGGGAGGGGAGGGAAGAATTGTGGGACATGGAGGGGAGGGCAGAAATCCCTTAGACGAGAGCATTCCTAGGGCCTGTTTCATTTTTGACAAAACAGGCTTGGTTGCTCTAGTTCTATAATAATGCTCATAGATTTTAGGAATGCTCAACCCTCGCCCCTGTCCATGCCTCCTTTTCAACTATGTGACTTAGAATTTAGGTGCAAAACAGAAAAAAAACACCCAGAGGGGGTGGAGGTACACTGATTTCCTACGTAAAAAGTTGCAGAAGCAAGAAGCAGGAAAGGTAGGCTCTTCTAAAAAACCGGAGGAGACGTCTGTAAAGAAACACTTTATTGCAAGCAAAGGTGACGACGACTCAACACAGCTGTATTTCGGCGCTAACACGCGCCTTCTTCAGGAGTCTGTATATTATTGCTATATCTTCAAACAATATGTACAGCAGAATGAAGCTGTGAATTAATGATCTCTTTGACTTAAGTGTGTGTAGTCAAAATGAGACGAGCACCATCGCAAAAACATCTATAGCAATAATATACAGACTCCTGAAGAAGGCGCGTGTTAGCGCCGAAACACAGCTGTGTTGAGTCGTTGTCACCTTTGCTTGCAATAAAGTGTTTCTTTACAGACGTCTCCTCCGGTTTTTTAGAAGAGCCTACCTTTCCTACTTCTTGCTTCTGTTAGAATTTAGGTGCACCATGTTACAGAATACACTTAGCGAGTTGTACGCAAAACTCTTAATGCCAATTAGTGCTGATAATTGCTCGTTAACATCCAATTGACAGCACTGATTATCTAGTTAACCAATAAAGTTACACATAAGTACATAAGTATTGCCATACTAGGAAAGACCAAAGGTCCATCGAGCCCAGCATCCTGTTTCTAACAGTGGCCAGTCCAGGTCACAAATACCCGGCAAGATCCCAAAAATGTACAAAATGTTTTATACTGCTTATCCCAGAAATAGTGGATTTTCCCCAAGTCCATTTAATAACATTCTATGGACTTTTCCTTTAGGAAACTCCGCTAAGCTAACCGCCTTTACCATATTCTCTGGCAACGAATTCCAGAGTTTAATTACACGTTCAGTGAAGAAAACGTTTCTCCGATTCGTTTTAAATTTACTACATTGTAGCTTCATCGCATGCCCCCTACTCCTAGTATTTTTGGAAAGCGTGAACGGACGCGTCACATATTTTTATAAAATACACTTTGATTTCTGCACAGAAATTAAGGCGCAATATATAGAATCCTGGGATAAAGTGCTACATTTAATCACACGCATTTATGCCTGCTGTTGACATGGTGTAAGTAGACACGCCTGAATGTTAGCGTATAAATGCCAACTTATGCTACTATTCTGGGCACTCAGATGCCATTATAGAATTTATGCTCGTTGTTCTACATTTTGGCACCTAAAGTTTGGTGCACTTTATAGAATTGATCACAAAAAGGTGCAATTTCCAGAAAACCTGCATAGCTATAGTTAGAAGGTATTATTATGTGCTGGATTTGGACTTTGTGGTTCATTTTGAGTAGGGACACTATGCTCATCATTTTTCTCTGTGCAAACTTCACAAGTACAGACTACCCACAAGCTTTCTATCTGCTTTTTATGTGGATAGACAATGTGTAGACTTGGAAATCAAATTTGCATGGCTTATTTTCCTGCTCTGCCCTCTCCCCTATACCTTTAGCTGGAGTGAGGAGAGAGATTTTCAGACTGAACAGTTTAGCTGGGCAAATTGCTGTTTACTCAGGTAAATGACTTTGAACATTACCTTAACAAATAGAAAGGCATAAAGGAAATGCATGGGAATTGGGCTTCTGAATTTGACTCTTCTCTCTCCTTCTCTGCTCATATCCAGCAGACTGCCAAGACCTGTCGTTTCTTTCTTTACAACATCCGTAAAATCCGCCCCTTTCTTTCCGAGCCCTCTACCAAAACCCTCATCCACACCCTTGTCACCTCTCGTTTAGACTACTGCAATCTGCTTCTTGCTGGCCTCCCACTTAGTCACCTTTCCCCTCTCCAGTCGGTTTAAAACTCTGCTGCCCGTCTCATCTTCCGCCAGGGTCGCTTTACTCATACTACCCCTCTCCTCAAGTCGCTTCACTGGCTCCCTATCCGTTTTCGCATCCTGTTCAAACTTCTTCTACTAACCTATAAATGTACTCACTCTGCTGCTCCCCAGTATCTCTCCACACTCGTCCTTCCCTACACCCCTTCCCGTGCACTCCGCTCCATGGATAAATCCTTCTTATCTGTTCCCTTCTCCACTACTGCCAACTCCAGAATTCGCGCCTTCTGTCTCGCTGCACCCTACGCCTGGAATAAACTTCCTGAGCCCCTACGTCTTGCCCCATCCTTAGCCACCTTTAAATCTAGACTGAAAGCCCACCTCTTTGACATTGCTTTTGACTCGTAACCACTTGTAACCACTCGCCTCCACCTACCCTCCTCTCTTCCTTCCCGTTCACATTAATTGATTTGATTTGCTTACTTTATTTATTTTTTGTCTATTAGATTGTAAGCTCTTTGAGCAGGGACTGTCTTTCTTCTATGTTTGTGCAGCGCTGAGTATGCCTTGTAGTGCTATAGAAGTGATAAATAGTAGTAGTAGTAGTCTCTTGTAACCAGAGCTAATATTGTGATGTCATAATGCCTCAGGCCACCAATAGCCAACCTCATCAGTGATGTCACAATGGCTTGATTGTCCTATACTTGGCTCACTTTTATTACATAGCTCTTTGAGCAGGGACTGTCTTTCTTCTGTGTTTGTGCAGCGCTGCGTACACCTTGTAGCGCTGTAGAAATGCTAAATAGTAGTAGTAGTAGTAGTGACTTATATTTGTAAAACCAAAATGCTGCAGGAGTATAATTTTAAAAAAGGGAAAGAAAGATGGCTAACCCCAAGTATCATTTTCTTTATTCACTCTATCCCCTTTTCTCACATATAGCTGATGGGGAGACATCAGGCTTTACGTTGGTGCTAAGGTTCCATATCAAGATTGGTCAAGTTTTGCTTTTTGTGTTTTAATTTAGGGGCCCTTTTACTAAGCTATGTAAGCACCTACGCATGTCAATTTTGAACTACCGTGTGGCCCGGGTGGTAGTTTCATTTTTTACGTGCATCCACTAATATATTTTATTTTCTGGTGCACGGCGCTAACCGGGCGGTGATCAGCATTGTATGTGCATAGACCATTACTACCCGATTAATGTGTGAGACCTTACCGCTAGGTTAATGGGTGGCGGTAAGGACTCAGGCCCAAAATGGATGCGTGTCAATTTTTATTTTGCTGCACGTCCATTTTTGGCCAAAAAAAAAGACCTTTTTTGCAGATGCGCTGAAAAATGAACCTTCACGCGCCCAATACGTGCATCTACACCAGCGCAGGTCACTTTTCGGTGCACCTTAGTAAAAGGACCCCTTAATTTGGCATTTATAACTCACTTCACTGACAAGTTCTAAGTGATTTACATTTAACGGTGTGTTGTCAATAAAATTAATTAATATCTTAGAGTGGAACCATTCAATATACAGCAAACATGATTATAATACATTTTATAGTAAAACTAGCTAACGGTTAAACTAACTGTTAGGATTAACTGAGAATACAAGGTAACATTATAAGGATTAATTGGCTAGCATTGTAAGAATCACATCTTGATATATAAACATGATAGTCTTTAGTTCCTTAACCATTTTGTACCCGGACGGGTTAGGGTTTCATTTTCTGAGTGTTCTGTCAGGGTTCATCAGGTAGTTTTGTGCTTTATCATCTGTGTCTTGTGTCTAGGTGGGACAGGATTTCTTGTGGTTGGGCCAAAATGTTTCTGGAAAAACCAAGTTTTTATTGAGTGTCTAAAATTCAGATAAACCTAAATGTCTTAATCCCGCAATACAACAAGATATAAGTTCGTACTGGACAAAACCTAACCCTTCTTCCTTATAACCCCCAATGTGCCTCTCACACTTGATCATTAACCTGCCGTTAACCTAACTTTGTATTTGTTCATACCGGTATTGGCGATCGCCTCTACTGTACAATGTAAGCCACATTGAGCCTGCAAATAGGTGGGGAAATGTGGGATACAAATGTAACAAATAAATAAATAAATATTACATTTTTAATCATATTTCTTGCAGTAGCGAGTTCCACAATTCTGCTCCTGTGACTGTAATTGTTGTGTTGTGAGTTTTGTTCCGTTGGCACTCTTGTGAAGTCGGTATAACCAGTATGATTTCCTTGAGGGATTTTAGGGTTGGTGTAGTTGGATGAGGTTTCGAATGTAGGGTGGTGTGAGGTCATAGAGATCTTTAAAGATCATTGTTAGTAGCTTGAATTCTATTCTTGCTTTAATGGGTAGCCAGTGTAGCTTGATGAGAAATGGTGTAGCATTATGGTCTCTTATTTGTATTTTTCAGCCCCTGATCACCCTGGACGGTAGTATTGCTTTTACTTTCAGCACCGAGGGAATGAACACCATCACAGTCCAAGTCTCTGCTGGGAATGTCCTTATCCAAGACACCAAAGAGATTGCAGTCTACGGTAGGTGTAATAAGACAGAGACATATGACACTGGAGTGAAAATAAAACAGAACGGAAGCTGCTTACATTTTAATGTTCATAATAATTTCTCTGCCTTGCTATTTATTCTCACTGTACAAGTAGTTTCTCAGTTGTATTCTTTGCAGGTTGTAAAATCTCTTTTTTTATTGGGACAACAAGGAATTACTCACAGATGTCATACACAGAGTATCAGAACTAGATGGTCTTCTTGTTAGATGTGACTTCAGGGCTAAAAGAAGGAAACTTAAAGTAGACATTCCCTTTCCCTTAGGTGTTTTCAGGAGATGCCATGTGATAATTCCATTAATATCAATTAGCAAAACTTACAGAAACTAGAATTTTTGTGGTCAGGAAATGGTGTTAAAATGCCTCGTTATCAGAAATGGACAGAACTTGGAGATAAAGAAAAGCTGTCTGCTCATCCGGACTACTGGAGAAGAAGTTGAGGAAGGCTGTCCCATAGCTGCCGTGGGCCCAGCGCATATATAGATCATACAGGAGAAAAAAGAATTGCTTACCTACCTGGGCTACTGGAGACGGAGCAGAGGAAGGTTGTTCTGTAGCTGTCATGGGCCCAGCATATTTGTGTGATTTCACTGCTGCAACTGAGGTGACTATAGGAATTGAGACAGGCCACGTTCTCACAGGCATGTGCCCATGGGCACGTGTCCCTTTGGATATGCCCCTTCAGAGCCAACTGAAGTGGCAGCTAGGGAACAGGGGAAACTGTGTAAGGGTAACAGGTGAAGTTTGACTGTGAGCACTGCTTTCTTTTAATGTTGAATTCATTGCTGTGACAATGGAGAAAAGAATAGTGAAGTCCAGGCACCTCAGAGACCAGCAACTTACAGGAAAGAGAGGAAGTTGCAAAGGCAGGGAGACGCTCAACCCATAGGTTTAAATCTGTCTCCCCTGCTTCACATCATCTGCCAGCATCCTGTCTGATCCACAGAATGTGCTAGAGATGCGTGCCTGCCTAAGGCCCCTGCTGCATAAGGGGTTCGGGAACACACAGCCTCTGCCACCACGAACACCGCAACTGTCAGCATCCCATTCAAGGCGGCCAGGCGACCGAACTGCGGTCCCCCGTGGTATGGTAATTGCGGTGGCGGCCATAACAGTTACGGGGTCCCGGTCTCTACTTCCAGCTTGTTGGGTGATTGGAATACAGTATCTGTTACTGACACCAGAGTAGACATTACAGTTGGCCAACTCGCTGCCTCCACCATCCACAGTATGATGCTGACTTTTCAATGAATGCATGACCTTTCATAATGCCACAGGTCTTCACGTTCTTGTAATCATCATTCCACTGCCCACGCTCACAGGCTCGATTCTCACCACTTGCCCAGCTCTAATGCTAACCACTGAGGAACTACCTGCACCTGGCATCACGTTCACACAAGTGACATTGGACCTGGAAGAAAGCCCATCAACGCTACATCTGCATGATGTGATTGTGGCTCTTCTGTGGCTATGCACATTCTTTACACCATCAACAATTTCTCGTGGGGGAGCAGGGTGGACCAGCATGTACTAATTTGGACATCTTGTGCTGTGAGATCTTCTGTTTTGCAGGTTTCCAATGCCTTCCAAGCTTCATCACAGCATCCTACCACAGTCTGAATCACAGAGTCTGTGCGAAGCATCCTACAACTGTGGTTGGTGCACCTGTTGCCTCATCTGGTTTGTGTCTCAATGACTCCCATGCTGTGTCTTCTGCTCCTTCCCCTGTAAAGTCAGCTGAGGTTTTACAGCAACAATACTGTTATTCAAGTGCCTTAGTTCTCTAAGCAAAGGGAGAATGCTTCTATTGGCAGGCTTGGGTCCTCACCAGCCATTCCACTGGTACCACAATTTTGGAGGGGGCCTGAAGTGAGGAGGCCCAGGCCTCTGAGTCCTCCCCCTCCCCCCATGGTTATGACACTGTCCTGTATGTTCTACTGGCAGGGTCTAAACACATGCAGTCCAGGTTTTACCATTAGCTGTCTGCGGACTTTTTTAAAAATCCCACAAAAAGGAGCAATGCCTCTGTTTCTGGTTTAGTCCAACCAGGGAAAGAAAACTCCAAATGTTGGTAAGTTTAATTTATAAGCTCAGGGTGACTGCAGCCTCATTATAGTGAGGTCACTTCAACTCTCGGCGGCCATTTTGAATCACTAGACCACCAGGGCAATAGTAAAGTGAGGGGAGGGGGATGACTGGGAGGGGGAGTGATGGGGTGTGTGACAGGGGGGGGGGAAAATGTAACAGATGGTGGAGCGAGGGCGTGAAAAGGGGATGGGACGAGGTGCAAAAGGGGGTGGGGCATGAAAGGGACGGGGTGGGTGTGAAAGGGGCGGGGCATATGTCCTCCATTTTGGGGGACAACATATGGTAACCCTACATATATAGAATCTGGGAGTTTGTGTTTCATGTCATTTCCTGCTTCATTTCCAAGAATGTTCATTTCGATCATTTTTCATTGGCCATTTTTTGTTTCATCTCAGGAGCAAAGTCATGGAGTGTGCACTATTTGGAAAAAAAGGCACACTTGTTTCCTGAAAGCATGCACATGCGCAGTGATCGTGAGTGCACATTTCAGTGGCACACTATGGGGAAAGAGTGTGCATTGTTAAAAGAGTGCACCTTTTTTTTGTAAATAGTACACCTTCTTTCAAAAGAGTGCACACAATTATCGGTAAATGAAAAACACAATTTTGTGTGTGTGTGGGAGGGGGTGGTTCTGGTCATTTTCAGAATTTAGTGAAATGCAATGGCATGGAATATGTCATTGATATCTCCCATATTGTTGCGTACGAAAGCCAATCCCTACTGTAGGTTAAAGAGGCCTGGGATTCATTGCATGGGCCAGACAGAAATGCCCTGTGGGCCATAATTCTGACAAGGAAAACAGAGGGGGGTGGGGAAGATAGGCTCTTTCCAAACAATGGAGAACATGTCTTCTCCATTGCTTGGAAAGAGCCTACCTTCCCCACCCCCATCTGTTTTCCTTCTACTTGCTTCGTGGGGATTAAGTGCACCTCCACACTCTGTGTGGTACCTCCACACCCATAATTCTGACAACCCATCTCTCTCTCTCTTATAAGTAACTGGCTTTTAAAAGTAGCCTATTTAAGGCCATAAAATTTGATATGCAATTTATTTCTTTCAGCCTATGAATTTCAACTAATTTAGAGATTTGCTAATGAGCCCATCCTAAAACCAATTTCACTAATATAAATTAGTAATAATAAAGAATAATACATTCATCTCTGTGCATGATATTAATAGTTATCTCTTGATTAATGTGTCATTAACTCTGTTGGTGACTGATTTGTTAGTGTATTAGCTGCCTGTTGCCGCACCATAGGATCTCCAAAAATCTGATTGCTATCAAGTGCTAATAGCTCTTTTCTGAAATGATAAATTCTTGCCTGACTTCCAGCCAATCAGAATCTTCTTCAGCTGAACTGCCGAGGAAACTCTTACCGTAGGGTGTTTAAGGGTAGGAGAAACTCCATTAATCCCATTAAACTGAGGCAGCCAGCATGGAAACAAATGCGTCTGTACAGAGGGGGTTTATTAAAAAAATGATCTCTCATGGCAGATGTGATGATTAGGTGATCATGAGACTGATGTACTAAGATGAACTAAAATCATTTGTTATCATGCATTAATTAGCATGCACAGTGGCACGTTAATCACATGCAAATGAATCTGGATATAAATAGCACATTTACATTATGTGTAATAAAGTGGACGGTGTTGCAGACAAATTTAACTACACCTCCCTAATTCAGTTTCTCATGACAATTGACTGTGCATTGACATACGCTCTTTTACCACTCAGGATCTTGAGGCTCCTGACCATTTAAATTGCTTCCCCGGGGCCCAGTGGGGATATTCAGCCACGCTAAATTAGACAGTGTCCCTGAATATCCACTCTGCAGCCCCCCATTACCTCTCCGCTTCATCTCTCCCTACATTCCTCCCCATGAACTCCGCTCACGGACAAATCTCTCTTGTCGTCCTCCTTCTCCTCCACTGTTAACTCCAGGCTTCGCTCCTTTTCTCTCGCGGCACCTTATGCCTGGAATAGACTTCCTGACCTATACGTCTAGCTCCATCTCTACCTGTTTTCAAATCTATGCTGAAAACCCACCTTTTCATTGCTGCTTTTAGCTCCTAGCCACAATTGCCCTCCCCTTGCCCTTCCTCTTCTCACCCATTACTTCCCTCACCCGTAACTGTCTTGTCTGTCTGTATTATTTAGATTGTAAGCTCTTTTGAGCAGGGACTGTCTCTTTGTATCAGGTGTTCAGCGCTGCGTGCATCTGGTAGCGCTATACAAATGCTAATAATAATAATACAATATCCCCGCTAACCAGCCTTTCCTTAACTGGCTAAGGGCCCCTTTTGCTAAGCTACGGCATCGGCTTGCGTTTTTGACGCATGCTGAGTCCCCCTCTTACTGCAGCTGGTAAAAGGTAGGTCTTGCTTTTCTGCAGGAAACAGCTGTGTGGCAAGTTGAGGTGGCGGTAAGGGCTCCCACTCAAACCTGGAGATAACAGGGCAGCGGGCGGCACTGCTAAATTATCACTGGGTACGCACTGGCGCTACAAAATTAAAAAGTATTTTTGTAGCACTGGATATGATGAAGTGCTGGGGTGGGAAGTACCGCCAGGCTGCTGCAGTAGCCCGGCGGTACTTCCTTTTTATCGAGCGGTAAGCCGGGTTGGGCTTACCGCCGCTTTGTAAAAGGGGCCCTAGGTTAGGGGCGGGATGGGGTGGAGTTAGGACAGAGTGATGTCCTAGCCAGTTAGTGGCGATATTCAGTCCACTAACCAGTAGGTAACCACATAAAGGAGGTCTTTTAGAAAGGCGCACTAGTGTTTTTAGTGCGCGCTAAATGCTAGAGACGCCCTTAGGAATATATAGGCATCTAATGTTTAGCTCACGCTTATCTTAGCGTGCACTAAAAACGCTAGTGCCTCTATTAAAGGGCCCAAAGTTAGGACAGAAAAAAGGTTGTCCTAACTTTGTGCAGTGAGGTTAAATGGGTACTGCTCTGAATATTGGACAGTACGCAGTTAACCACTGGGTAATAGCAGATATTTCTGTTGCTCACCCCTTTCGATCTTTCTCCCTGTCCCCCTCCCCCAAAGAACATCTAAGCTATCCTGAGCCCCCAGCCCATTCCCATAGGTCTCCTGGGTCTACCTTGCTGGTCAGTGGTGGTCTAGAGGGAAATAAGCAGGAGCGATTCCCACTCGTTCCTGCTCAGTGTGGCCTGCCCGTCAGAGTGACTGCTGAACCTGTAGCAGCAGCCTCGTGGTACTTCAAGTACCGCAGAGTGGAGGAGTGGCCTAATGGTTAACGCAGTGGGCCTTAATTCCAGCATTGTGGGTTTGATTCCCACGGCAGGTCCTTCTGACCTGGGGTGAGTCACTTAACCTTCCATTGCCTCAGGTACAAAAACCTTGATTGTGTACCTCCTAGAGACAGAGAAAATACCTGCTTATAATATGTGATTGTTCTCTGCCTTGAACTTGATGGGTAAACAGAATATAAATGCCAAAATTAAATTATTTTTTTAAACAGGCTACGCTGGCAGGACTGCCTGGGCATTGTTCCTGCCTGCTTCCTCATAGACCAGCAAGGAGGTGGGGTGGAGGGCTCAGGATAGCTTAGATGTTCTTTGGTGGGATGAAGGAAGATCAGGATAGGGAGGGATTGTGAAGTTCGAGGAGATGGAAAGGGGAAATTAAAGAGGGGATGGGAGGGAGGACTGGAAAGGTGAGGTTGGGACTTGGGCTTATAATTTTATGGGGGTCCCAACCAATATTCATCAGGGACTCGCATAAGACCTGGCGGCTAGCATCTAAACAATTAACCTTGGATATTAAATGCCGGTGCTTGGACATGGCCTGGCTGGTGGTGGGAGGCGGGGCTGGTGGTTGGGAGGCGGTGATAGTGCTGGACAGACTTATACGGTCTGTGCCCTGAAGAGGACAGGTACAAATCAAGGTAGAGTATGCACAAAAATTCGAACATATGAGTTTATCTTGTTGGGCAGACTGGATGGACCGTGCAGGTCTTTTTCTGCTGTCATCTACTATGTTACTATGTAATTCTGCCTGCAGCAGTCAATGGTTAAAAAAAACTGTGACCACTGTGGCCTGAATATCAATCAGTCAATATGTAACTATATGTCTATGAGGGGCATTTTCGATATTACATCTAAGTCCAACTTTGGATGTTTTTGCACAAATCGTCCAGAATTCAAGGGCAAATGTAGCCATTTTTGAAACAACAAAATGACTTTCTTTTTTTTTTTTTCAAAAATGGCCAATGCTAGATGTTTTTAAGAACATGAAAACATAAGAGTAACCATACTGGGTCAGACCAAAGGTCCATCTAGCCCAGTATCCTGTTTTCCAAACAGTGGCCAAGCAGGTCACAAGTACCTGGCAGAAGCCAAATTAGCAGCAGCATTCCATGCTACCAATCCTGGTGCAAGCAGTTGCTTCCCCATGCCTGTCTCGAGAGCAGACTATGAACCTTTCCTCCAGGAATTTGTCCAAACCTTTTTTTTAAATCCAGATATGCTAACCGCTGTACTACATCCTCCAGCAATGAGTTCCGGAGCCTAACTATTCATTGAGTGAAAACATATTTCCTCCTGTTTGTTTTAATAGTATTTCTATGTAACTTCCTTGAGTGTCCCCTAGTCATAGTAACATAGTAACATAGTAGATGACGGCAGAAAAAGACCTGCACGGTCCATCCAGTCTGCCCAAGAAGATAAATTCATATGTGCTACTTTTTTATTTGTACTGTCCTCTTCAGTGCACAGACCGTATAAGTCTGGCCAGCCCTATCCCTGCCTCCCAACCACCAACCCCGCCTCCCAACCACCAGCTCTGGCACAGACCGTATAAGTCTGCCCAGCACTATCCCCGCCACCCAACCACCAGCCCCGGCACAGACCGTATAAGTCTGCCCAGCACTACTCCCCCTCCCCACCACCAGCCCCAGCACAGACCGTATATGTCTGCCCAGTACTAGCCCCGCCTCTCAACCACCAGCTCTGCCACCCATTCTAGGCTAAGCTCCTGAGGATCCCTTCCTTCTGCACAGGATTCCTTTAGTCTTTGTACTTTTGGAACGAATAAAAGATCGATTTATTTCTACTTGTTCTACACCACTCAGTATTTTGAAGACCTTAATCATATCTCCCCTCATCCATCATTTTTCCAAGCTGATCAGCCCTAACCTCTTTAGCCTTTCCTCATACGAGAGGAGTTCCAATCCCCTTTATCATTTTGGTTGCTCTTCTTTGAACCTTTTCTAATTCTACTATATCTTTTTTTGAGATACGGTGACCAGAACTGAACACAATACTCAAGGTGCAGTTGTACTGTGGTGTGATACAAAGGCATTATAGTATTTTTGGTCTTATTCACCATCCCTTTCCTAATAATTCCTAGCATCCTGTTTGATTTTTTGGCCGCCGCCGCACACAAAAACACCACAGATGATAAAAACAGCCTAACTGGGCTAAAAGAGAAAATGAATCCATTAAAAGTTCACAGTATACTTTTTTTTTTTTTTTACTTTAGATGTTTTATTGAAGAGGCAGGATAACACTTGTACAACCATATAGGTGGGATAACAACTCCCCAATAAACCAACAAATCGGATTATACATACCAATCAATTAACGGATACTACACAACAGCTCAATCACTATAGCTGTAACAAACTAGGATTACCAACCTAACCCCATCTATGTTATCATACTTTGAGGAAAACTCCCCCCCCCTTTTCCCCCTTTTCCCTACCCCCCCCCCCCAAGCAGTGCAGTGGCATAAATAGTCCCTACCACCCTACCCACCTATCCCAATCATTCCTTTCCTACCCCCGTCCCCCCCTCCCCCCTCCCCTCCCTCCCAATCCTATCACGTCTTTATTTCGCCACCCATTCTTTCAACTGGACCATCCTCTCCGGCGCTGCAACTCCCATCTCTGCGGTATGCCGTAAGGCGCTCCAGCATTATGAGTTGCTCAACTTTACCCTTCCACTCGCCCATGGAAGGGGGATCTATATTTTTCCACCTGCGGGCTACAAGGCACTTTGCCGCCGCTAGGCCCCAACGTAACATTCCCTTTCATTAGGTATTCCAAGCAAACACACCTGCGGGCTACACCATGGACTCTCCAGTCATGTTTACCATTGCCTTCACCACCTCTATCCAGAAAGGCAATAGTAGTGAACAGGACCACCAAATATGCAAGAACGTACCCCTTTCTTTTCCACATCTCCAGCACTGGTCAGAAGCAGTAGGGTACATACGCTCACAGTATACTTACAGATCCTGTAAGTATATTGTTTCTTTTTTAGAGCTTGCATATGTTTTAACAGTTACACCAGCCAAGCTCTTTTTGGAATTTTATATCAGCTGGCTTAGCCTCTCTGGTTGTTTTATTGATTTACCTAGACATTAGTCTTTTTAGTATGGTGCTGTTATTAAGAGTTTTTCCAAGAGTTCCTCTTGTGTTTTTGTAGTGGAGGAGTGGCCTAGTGGTTAGAGTGGTGGACTTTGGTCCTGAGGAACTGAGTTTGATTCCCACTTCAGGCACAGGCAGCTCCTTGTGACTCTGGGCAAGTCACTTAACCCTCCATTGCCCCATGTAAGCCGCATTGAGCCTGCCATGAGTGGGAAAGCGCAGGGTACAAATGTAACAAAAATAAAATAGATACTATTGGAAATTCTACATGGAATGTTGCTACTATTGGAGATTCTAGATGGAATGTTGCTACTATTGAGATTCTGTTGCTACTATTTGAGATTCTACATGGAATGTTAATGTTGCTATTCCACTAGCAACATTCCATGTAGAAGCCTGCCCTTGCCGCGCAGGCTTCTGTTTCTGTGAGTCTGACGTCCTGCACGTATGTGCAGGACGTCAGACTCACAGAAACAGAAGCCTGCGCAGCCGCATTCATAGGTGCCCCGTATAAGAGGCTTGGGGAGGCTAAGCCTCCCCAGCCCAATCGTCGACTTCCGCTTGTGGTGCAGCCCACCCTCCCGCCCCGCGCATTTTCTTCTTTTATTTCCGTGGCAGCGACGTCAATGAAGAAAAAGACTACAGGCTCGCCGCCAGCTTCTCCCTTCTCTCTGCACACAGTGTCCCGCTCTCGCGGAAACAGGAAATGCATCACCGCAGAAGGCGGGGCACTGTGTGCAGAGAGAAGGGAGAAGCTGGCGGCGAGCCTGTAGTTTTCTTCATTGACGTCGCTGCCACGGAGCGTATGGAGGTAAGCTCTGCCCCCTTTAGCCTCCCCAAACATTTGGGCTACCGACCGTCTATGGCCGCATTGCTGATCTGCAAGGGCAGGCTTCTACATGGAATGTTGCTAGTAGAGGAGTAGCCTAGTGGTTAGTGCAGTGGACTTTGATCTTGGGGAACTGAGTTCATGTCCCACTGCAGCTCCTTGTGACTCTGGGCAAGTCACTTAACCCTCCATTGCCCCATGTAAGCCGCATTGAGCCTGCCATGAGTGGGAAAGCACAGGGTACAAATGTAATAAATAAAATAGGATTTCATTATTAAATAGTGAATGATTTTATTTCGTTTACAGTGATCCAGTGCCCCTGATGCAACCATTTTATACTGGTGAAACATGGCCATGTTGGGCATTTTATCTGAGATTTCTGGGAGCTTTTAATCTATTAATAAAAAAATGTGTTTTTTTTACTAGGGCTGCTTGTTGTTTTATCTTCCATATTGGATTTGGCGGACCATCTGCCTTGCTGCTTTTTGACTTTTCAACATATCTATAGGGAAATAGTTATCAAACCTTCCCCTTATAGCCAATCCACTTCCAAATAACCTATAAAATACACATACAAGCAATAAGTGTAAAATCAATCCATGTAGAAAAAAAAAACTTTAAAAAAGCTTTAGCAGCAGGCAAAGTTTGCTCACACAAACAGCAGTCTCAGATCAGAGCAGCAGTATCTCCTGTACACTGGTGAAGACAGATGTTCAAGACCATTTAACCGTCCAGGAACAGCACCTGGCTGTAAATGGTATTTAGTCAGCTATCTGCGAATTTTCAGTGGGACATGGCCGGCCACGACCCGCGAAAAATTGTGATTAGTGGCTAGCAGATAGCTGGTTATATCGCGCGAAATAACCAGCTATCTGTCGATTTTCGCCGTGAGTTTGGCAGCCATGTTCAACTGTGTGTATACCTGGTATATCTTTGGCCGTTTTGAAGTTGACCGGCTAGCGTATTTAATAGGAAAGCTCCTGGCCAGTTAATAGCATTTTAGCACCTAACTGTGGATATCGAGCGGGAGATAACTGGTTACCTCCCAATGAATATCCATGGTTAGTGGCTGTATCATATGACATAGCCAGTTAGGCACGGATGTTCAGCGCCAAACTGGCTATGTTTAGCAGTTAAAATAAGCTGCATAAATAGCAGGCCTATCTTTAACTGCTAAACACTTAACCGTTTAGTGCTGATTATAATTGACTTAACCGGTTAAGCTGTCAAAAATGAAACCGGATATTCAATGCCAGTTGCCAGAAGCAAGAAAAGTACTCAGCGAAGGTGACAAGATGGATGACGCTAAACAAACTTCTACTGGACTCAGAAAAAAGTTCACAGCAAGAGTTTATTCTTAAAAACTGGACTCGACACGAGTCATGTTTCGGCCGTTCAGGCCTGCCTCAGGAGTCCCTGTATGGCAAAGTGCTATTGGTTCTCATAAGGAGAGTCTTGTGCAAACACTGGATTTCTCTAACAATACCTTAGGAAAATTGAGGAAAAACTTCTGGGCTTCTTGATGAGAGTGTCAGCGTCACTGTGTTCTTTTTGGTTTTCCATTGCGGAAGTCCGCTTTCTTCTGTGTTTGCCGTTCTCCAGTTGCCAGAAGCAGCCTGGCATTGAATATCTGAGATTAACGCCGGCAGCAGATAGTCAAGGCGTTGCCTGCCGCTGGCTGAATATCAGGGGTTGGTTTTTCAAAGACGCTTGCAAGTAGTCTTTGAGGCAGTGATAAGTTTTTCTGTAAATGGGTTAGTGGTAGCTTAAAATACGTGAATGTGTGAAATTTGTTTATTTGTATTTTTGTAACTTGCCTCAAGTTGCATTTAGTGAGATATGTAGTCAGATATTGTAATATGATATAGTTATGATGTTGTAACCCTCTATTTTTGTTTTCACTTTGTCTGGTCCTATGCACATAAAATGAATGTTAGGGATATTATGCTGCCTTTTTTTTCCAGTGGTTGACTGGGTTCTCTGTCCTCAGGCTCATAGGAGCCAACTTTTCAAAATGATTGGGGGTGCTAAGCCCAATGGAAATGACCCCTCCATGGACACATAAAAAGAATTTTCTCAATATTGGGGGTGCTCAAGCACCCACAGCACCCACAGAGTTGGCTCCAATGCTCAGGCTGCTTGTGAGTTACTTTAGCTAAACTTTCATTGATTAATAAGAAGCACCATAATAAAACTTGATAGTATAGCTTTCTGTGATATTTAAGATTTGAAAGTGGCATTGCCTCTCTGGCAAAGCCTCTTCAGCACTGGTGCATCATTAGAACGAATGAACCTCTTGATGGTGAACTCCATGATCCACAAACTTGCTGTCTGGAGAGTGGTGGGCAATATTTGACCAGAAAAATGGTTCTGCCAAGTAGATATAAAAAAAATATTTTGACCTATAAACTCTAAGGTCAATTTTTTTGAACTCAAATATAGGGTACTTCTATGCAGAAATTTCCACTAAAGTTAACAGACAGCACCAGCAGAAGTAGATTGTTCATGATGACGTTTTGGAGACATGTCCTTCCCCTTCCTGAAATAAGATTGAAAGTTAAGAAGTTGATTTACCAAGCTGAGATAATGGACCAATTAAGACGTGAAAGGTAATTCTAAAATACGTGCCTGCATTTATGTGTCCATTGTAGAAGGCTGGTGTAAGTGCCGGTAGCCAGCTCTGGACATTTTGGCATGGAAATAGGGCTATTCTGTAACTCCACATGTAACTTTTAGGAATGCCCTTGCCCCTTCCCAGCATCCAGTTTCTGTTGTTATAGAATACAGCATAGCAAGATGTGGCCAGAAATCCAAATTGGCTCTAGTTTGTGACAATTAGGGAAAGGGAAATGGGACTTGATATACTGCCTTTCCGAGGTTTTTACAACTACATTCAAAGTGGTTTACATATATTCAGGTGCTTATTTTGTGCCAGGGGCAATGGAGGGTTAAGTGACTTGCCCGGAGTCACAAGGAGCTGCAGTGAGAATTGAACTCATTTCCCCAGAATCAGAGTCCACTGCACTAACCACTAGGCTACTCCTCCACTAGCAACATTCCATGTAGAAGCCTGCCCTTGCACATCAGCAATGCGGCCGCGCAGGCTTCTGTTTCTGTGAGTCTGACGTCTGCATACGTGCAGGACGTCAGACTCACAGAAACAGAAGCCTGCGCGCCGCGTTGCTGATCTGCAAGGGCAGGCTTCTACATGGAATGTTGCTAGTGGAATAGCAACATTAACATTCCATGTAGAATCTCAAATAGTAGCAACAGAATCTCAATAGTAGCAACATTCCATCTAGAATCTCAAATAGGGAAAGGGAAAGGGACTTGATATTCTGCCTCTGAGATTTTTGCAACTACATTCAAAGCGGTTTACATATATTCAGGTACTTATTTTGTACCAGGGGCAATGGAGGGTTAGGTGACTTGCCCAGAGTCACAAGGAGCTGCAGTGGAAATCGAATTCAGTTCCCCAAGATCAAAGTCCACTGCACCAACCACTAGGCTACTCCTCCACTCCACTCCACTCCACTTAGCATCCCGTTATTGTCGCCTTATGCAATTTTTGGTTGGGTGCAGACCTTGGATTGGCACCCAAATATATGTGCCCAATTTTGAGCACTAAATATAGAATCTGGGGGATAGGATGTAACTATGGGAGGAGCATGGGCATTTCCCACTTAAATACAGAATATACGGAATACTGTAATTTGTGTGGCTTGTACTGCATTTACTCGTCCATAGTTACAGCAGGTCTATGGCTAGTGTAACTGTAGATGCGTAAATTGTAGACACTAGTATTCTATTACAGAATCTGGATGTCAGGTGCCATTCTAGAATAGACGCTGCTTGCACTGCATTGGCACCAAAACCTAGGCACCCACTTATAGAATAACCTCCCAAATATAATTTTAAACCATAGTGTTGGAGGTACTCACTCAAGTATTGCTTATATTGCTAAACTACGTCTGGCCCAACGCAAGTAAAATATTCACGAGCTATATCACATGCAAGAAATGCAAAATAGCTCAGGAATATTAAATTTGACAGTGAAGTTTGCAATAATCCTTGTGATAAGGGTAGTGCATTGATATACCGTCTTTCTTTACAGCCAAATCAGTTTACATATTGTAGACAGGAACTTTCTCTGTCCTAGTGGGCTCACAATTAAAGTTTTTAACCTGGGTCAATGGAGGGTTCCATCCATGTGAAGGTGAGGAAAGATAGCTACAAGAGACATAGTTGATTTTTTTTTCTCAAGAGTATTGGTAGGCTAACATATCTACTGATGTTCTTGGGTACCTCCTGGATTCCTGCTTTGTCAGTTGCATCACCAAATTCTCCCACTTCATCTGATTGCACCAAAAAGGAGTCCCTCAGAGCTAAATACCTTGCGAAAAACAAATTCAGCTTCATTTGTGGTAGCCATGCTTCCATCTCCAAAGCCTATTCCTAGACATTTAATTGTGTCTTTCTACCCAATACAGAAAAGGTTATGGCCCTCAATCTAGCCCCCTCATACACTCTTCCCCACTCTAGCCCTTGGGTTATAATGCAGCAGATACAATCCACATTCACTAGTGTCTCAATGATTCATGTGAGTTAAAAAGCAAGGGATAGATTTCAGTCTGGTAGAAGCAATGCATTTATACTGTTAAAACCTCGTGGCATTTATTGTAACTGTTATTTTGACTGATCGTGAATTTCAGAAAAGGAGTACTCTCCATTGCACATATCTGAAATTGATCTCACACTGTGCTGGCTCTGTGGTCTACTAAAATACAAAACTGCAGTGTCCGTCATAAACTCCCTTCTCTCCATAGAATATTTCCAGTCTCAGCTGTTGTCATTTTCTCCTAACCTGGATTATCATAACCCTGACATCCCTGAGTGGAGGGAAGACATCAGCAGAATCATCAAGCGAGCTCTGGTACAGGTAAGTGCCAACTACTGTCAAGCAATTGAAGGTAATTACGTTTCAGAAAAAGCATTTTTGTTTTCAGATTTTCCAGGAAAGAGAAGCATTTCATATTTTGTTAACTTTAAATTTCCTATCCTCCTAAGCCTGCTAAGGGCAATGCAGGCTGAATGCTGCTGACATCATCCTGGGGTAATGCTTATACCAGGTTCGGAATACTAATTTGCCCTTATCCTGTTTCCATAATCACCCTATTGTGAGTGTATATTTTCACAGCTAACTAAGGGTCCTTTTTACCAAGCTGCGGCAAAATGGGGAATATGCTGGCGTCGGTGCGTGTTTTTACGACCACCGAGGCCCCCTTTTACCACAGCGGGTAAAAGGGAAGTTTCTTTTTCCTGCCGGAAATGGCCATGCAGCAAGTAAAGCACTTGCCGTGCAGCCATTTTGTCGGGGGACCCCTTACTGCCACCCATTGAGGTGGCGGCAAGGGCTCCTGTGCTAACCCGGCGGCAACCGGGCAGTGATTACCACCGGTACACTTCAGAGCTACAAAAATAAATATATTTTTATAGCGCCGGATATGATGGCGCGCAAGGGGTAGGACGTACTTCCTGTTTAGCGAGGGGTAAGCCTGCGTTGGGCTTACTGCCGCTTAGTAAAAGGGACCCTAACAGTTTTATAGCTGGCTTGAAATTCTGTTTAAGGGACTTTTAGTGATAGATATTTTTTTCAGGTTTTTTAGACATATAAACATGTTTTAAGTGTTGTGTTTATATGATACTTTTGATAAGGGCAAATACGTAGTGATAATGGTTAAAAAAAAAAAACAAGCTACTTACTTCACAGATACAATCCCAGTCCATTCCCTGTGAAATCACGCTTATAGCCCAAAGTCCCAAACTCCATGTACAGCAAACATTTAGCCCAAACTCCATGCAACCTCCCAAAACCTGCTTTGAGCAGTATATTGACGAAAAAATCTATATGGCTTGACTTACTCCTATTGTAATGTAGGCTACTAAAATATATAGATTGAGGAGAAAATCACTAAGAATACTTGCAGTTAACAACAAGGTGGAGTCTCATATCTTTTTGCACGGATATTCATATCACTCCCCTGGTGACTCTATCGACATGCATAGGTTTAATCATCGTCTAAAACCACCTCCACCCTAATGTTGTAATTGCAAAATGTAACTTGTATTGCCACACCATAATGTGCAAATATACATGAATATATACCAAACAAAAGACACTTAGCTTAAGGAGCATATAAACTCCATCATTCAGACTGGCGTGTGTAGAAGCCCCAACAGTGCCTGTTTCGCTATGCTTCTTCTGGGGGAACCCACACCATTTAGCTGAATCGTGTCTCGACACAGCTGCTTAGCAGTATATTAGCAGGCTTCCAATCTAGGCCCTTAGCAAAAAGGCTCTCTAGCTTTTATGTCTTGAAGTAAAGAGGTAGTGTAAAGCCTACGTCATTCTCCTTGTGACTGGTATCTGTTTCGACCCGGTAAGCTCTTTGAGCAGGGACTGTCTTATTTATTTATTTATTTATTGCATTTGTATCCCACATTTTCCCACCTATTTGCGGGCTCAGTGTGGCTTACAATACATTGTGAATGATGGAAATACAGTTTGTTACAATGCGATTTTAGGTTACATTGTGAAGAGTTATGGAAGACAAAGTTACATTGTGAAGAGTATGGAAGACAAAGTCAAGTCAAAACATCTTTGGGGCATGGAAATTATGGAATGTGACATTGGGGAAATGATAGGATGATCGAATAATAGCAAGAGGGCGTTAGGGTATGACAACTTTATCTGTGGGTAGATTTTAGGTGTGGAGAGAATACAGGGGAAGAGAATTCAGAAGAAAGTGTATTGATGCATTTCTATTAGTGTGAATGGAGTTCATGTGTTTTGGTCCTTGCAGTAAGTTTTTTCAAAGAGATAAGTCTTCAATCGTTTGCGGAAGTCGGTTAATTCGTAGATCGTTTTCAGGTTGCGTGGTGGTGTATTCCAGAATTGCGTGCTCATATAGGAGAAGGTTGATGCATGTAGTACTTTGTACTTTATGCCTTTGCACTTAGGGAAGTGGAGATTGAGGAAAGTTCGGGATGATCTTTTAGCGTTTCTGGGTGGCAGGTCTATTAAATCAGACATGTATGCAGGGGCTTCGCCGTGAATGATTTTGTGAACTAAGGTGCATACTTTGAAAGTGATTCGTTCCTTGAGTGGGAGCCTGTGTAGTTTCTCACGTAAGGGTTTTGCACTTTCGTATTTTGGTTTTCCGAAGATGAGTCTGGCTGCTGTATTCTGGGCTGTTTGAAGTTTCCTCAGTATTTGCTCTTTGCAGCCTGCGTATAGTGAGTTGCAGTAGTCCAGATGACTGAGTACAAGTGATTGCACTAGGTTGCGGAAGACAGATCTTGGAAAGAATGATTTTATTCTTTTCAGTTTCCACATGGAGTAGAACATCTTTTTCGTTATGCTGTTCGCGTGAGTCTCAAGTGTTAGGTGGCGGTCGATAGTGACTCCAAGGATTTTTAAATTCTCTGATATTGTTTGTGCAGTGCTGCGTACGCCTTGTAGCACTATAGAAATGCTAAATAGTAGTAGTAGTAGTAGTAGGGGTTGTGGCCTTCATGGCATTTCTTTGGTCCAGTGTTTATCAACTGCCTTACAACCTTCCCAAGGGACTTTTCCTTTCTGCCTAAATCACAGCCTAATTAGCTTAGGTTGTCTCCACAGTTCCTGTATCTTTGGAAGTGCTTTATCCAACAACTTCCTAGCAATAATGACATCATTTCCTGACTTTATTCCATTTTTCCATTTGCCACGCTCTCGGGCTACCCTGGCAAGCTCGCTGTCCACATTTCAAAGAAGACATGTATGTGTTTTCTCAATACATAGGATTCCAGAGGTGTAGGGACATAGAACCATGGAGGGAATTTATTCAGAAGCTTAGGATATAAAGCAAAGATCCTTTTCGATCACTGAGTTGCCTTATTTTTTTTTTTCCAGTGGCAAAAATCCCCAGGGAATCGTACTATATTTAGTGATAAAGTAATAAAAATGCCTTCATTCATTATGACTCTTGCTTAAATAACATCAATATGAACAGAACAAGAACCCTCGCAGTCTCACAAACAAACCAAACACAGTGAAGATGACACAAAAACAGAGGGCAAACTAAATGAGGAACTGAGTTCGATTCCCACTTCAGGCACAGGCAGCATTGTGACTTGGGCAAGTCACTTAACTCCATTGACCATGTAAGCCGCATTGAGAATGCATGAGTGGGGGAAAGCGGCGGGGTACAAATGTAACAAAAATAAAATAGAATATTGGAGATTCTACATGGAATGTTGCTACTATTGGAGATTCTAATGGAATGTGTAGCCAACATTCATGTAGAAGGCGAGCCAGGCTCTGTTTCTGTGAGTCTGAGCTGCAATATGTGCAGGACGTCAGACTCACAGAAGCAGAAGCTGCGCGGCCACATGGTGGATCTGCAAGGGCCGACTTCTACATGGAATGTTGCTAGTGGAATAGCAACATTCCATGTAGAATCTCAAAAGTAGAAACGTCAGGGAGGAGTGGCCTGGTGGTGGGACTTTGGTCTGAGGAACTGAGTTCAATTCCCACTTCAGGCACAGGCAGCTCCTTGTGACTCTGAGCAAGCACTTAACCCTCCATTGCCCATGTAAGCCACATTGAGCCTGCCATGAGGTGGGAAAGCGCGGGGTACAAATGTACAAAATAAATATCTTATAGTGAATAGGTTTATTTAAAACATCCAAGGCTCGACACAAGTCATGTTTTGGCCCCAAAGGTCTGCCTCAGGAGTCTTTTGGCGGATGTTGAAACTGCTAGCTAAATATCAAATAAGTATTAGACTTAATAAATGTTTATTCAAAGAAGCCAATAAGTAATTATTGAAATATTTAAAAAATAAATAAATAAAATCTCAATGCAGTAATATGTAGCAATAAAAAACAGAGTTTCCCTGGGAGCTATCAATATGTCCACCTGCTAGTGTAGATACACTGAGGCTCTCCATCCTCAGTTCTGTTTCCTCTTATATATCTTTTCTTTCTTTCTTTCTTTCTTTCTTTCTTTCTTTCTTTCTTTCTTTCTTTATCTTAATTACCTTTCTTACCTAATGAATATGCATCTTTCCAGAACGTTCTATTTCCTTCTATGGTGAATCCTGTTCCAGCACCTTCTACCATCTTCCATCTCCTCTCATTGGTTCCCTCGTTGCATGGACAGTTTAAGGCCTGTCATCATAAGCATACATTTTTATTAGATAATGGTTGACCTATGTCCCAGTTATGCATAGTCACCATGATAGTGCCCACACCCTCTTGCTGAATCTACAATTTTCACCCAAACCCACTTCTCCGTTTGATTGTTTATCTGGATACTGTAGGTGTCCTTAGTCATAGGAGTCTCTGGCTCTTGGTTGCTGACAAGCAACTTATCACAAGTTAGCATAGGCCAAATGTCAAACCACAAATTTCTACAGCCTTTGAAGGGTAGTTATCAGAAAAAAAAAACACATTTATAGCTGTCTTGCAATTTCAGGTCTGCTTCCAGCTCAAGAAATGCAAGATGGCCATACTAAAACAAGAAGCTAGAAATATGGGGGGGGGGGGGGGGGGGGGGGGGGGGGTAGGGTTGCACCTTGCCATGGCCTCTGTGATATACACCTCACATGCTGCATCTCCATAAGCACCATCTGGCCATTGTCTAATTTGCTTATGTTACCGATTCTTGCCCCCTTTTCGGGTTAGCTCCGGTCCAACACGAAAGAAACGTATTTCTCATGCTGCTCTACTTGCTCTCCACTCAGCTCATGCAGTCACAGTCAATCATCCATGAGCCTGGGAATGAGTTAGTGTTCTAGAATAGAGATCCGGGCTGTTGGGATTATAATGTCCTCTCAGTCCAGGGACATCCACTCTCACCATCCTATATATAATTCTCACCTCCAACGTTCTATGCTTGGGACCGTGGCTCCCTGGCTGCAAGTGGTCTGCGAGGCAGACACGCACGGACGTCACTGACGTCAACACAGCTGATTCCAAGGCAAGGGAGGAGTAGGGAAACAAGCTGCTGCCTCGGATCAGCTGTCACCCCACACCCCCGCGCTATGACCCCCCTCGAAACCCACCCCCTCCCGCGAACCTGTCGATCCCCCCCCCCAGAACGCCGAAAACCGCACCGCCCTCCCGCCGCTGTTGTGCACTACCTTCGGGTGGGTTCCTCAATCATCTTCTTAGAAAGTTTAACTCCGTGCGTCTGACGTCAGACGCACGCATAGGAACTTCCAGACAAGATGATTGAAGAACCTACGGGAAGGGAAGGTAGCAACAACGGCGGCGGCGGTGGCGGCAGTTTTCGGCGTTCCGGGGGGGGGGATCGACAGGTTTGCGGGAGGGGGTGGGTTTCAAGGGGGCCGTAGCGGGGGGGGGGGGGGAATTGCCTGCCTAAGGCCCGTTTCCTTGCCTACAGAAACGGGCCTTTTTTACTAGTTTCCAATAATCACACTGCACTCCAGTAGGTTGTTTTTTTTTTAATGCAAACCAACTTTACTCAGACTTCTACAGCTGGCATATGAACATGTCAAACACTTTAGATATTTACAGTTCTGTTCACTCACAGGTGGAATGAGCTTATCCATGCTGCTTCACTCTCCAACTGGTTCCACTCTGTACATATTTACACAGACTCCTGTCCATTACCTATCCTTTCGTGATAGGAATAAATTCAAGGCTGTTTCCAGTACTCCTGATTTCCACTCCAATTCCTTGCAGGCGCAGAGCCTTTAGGCTGTCCTTCTTCCAGCAGTGAACCTCTCAGGACCACACTCTGGCCTTGGAAGGCTCCCTTGTCCAGATCCCGCTTCCAGCTGGACTCCCCTTGTCCACCTACAACTCACTCTCCTTTTTGTTGCCACTTATGGCGGAGTAACGTCTCTTATAATCAGCCTATATTTATTTCTTCTACTCTTGGATCCCCCAGTACTCCCAAGGGTCCTGCTGGGGTACAGGCAACCAAAGACCTAGAGGGGCATAATTGAACGAAAACGTCTATCTCCATGGGCGTTTATCTCCGAGAACGGGTCCGTGAAGGGGCGGACCGAACCGTATTTTCGAAAAAAAATAGACGTCCATGTTTTATTCGACAATTTGTGAGCTGGGCGTTTTTGTTTTTCAGCGATAATGGAAAATGGAAGCGCCCGACTCAAAAACGAATAAATCCAAGGCATTTGTTCGTGGGAGGGGCCAGGATTCGTAGTGCACTGGTCCCCCTCACATGCCAGGACACCAACCGGGCACCCTAGGGGGCACTTTTACAAAAACAAAAAAAAAAAGGTAAAAGAGCTCCCAGGTGCATAGCACCCTTCCCTTGTGTGTTGAGCCCCCAAATCCCCCTCAAACCCACCCACTGCCACAAGTCTACACCATTACTATAGCCCTAAGGGGAAGGGGGGCACCTACATGTGGGTACAGTGGGTTTGGGGGGTTGGACGACTAAGCATTAAGCAGCACAATTGAAACAGGTAGGGGGGGGGGCCTGGGTCCACCTGCCTGAAGTCCACTGCACCCCCTAACAACTGCTCCAGGGACCTGCATACTGCTGCCAGGAGGTGGGTATGACATTTGAGGGTGAAAATAAAAGTTGTGAAACATCATTTTTTTTGTGGTGGGAGGGGGTTTGTGACCACTGGGGAGTCAGGGGAGGTCATCCCCGATTCCCTCCAGTGGTATCTGGTCTTTAGGCACTTTTTGGGGCCTTATTCATGGAAAAACAGGGTCCAGGAAAAGTGCCCTAAATTCTCGCTAAAAACGCATATTTTGTTTCCATTATCGGCGAAAGGCGCCCATCTCTGATCGGCCAATAACCACGCCCCAGTTCCGCCTTCACCACGCCTTCGACACGCCCCCGTCAACTTTGTACGCTTCCGCGATGGAGTGCAGTTGAAAACGTCCAAGTTCGGCTTTCGATTATACCGCGTTATTCGTTTTTGGGAGATAAACGCCTATCTCCCGATTTAGGTCGCAATATAGGCGTTTTTGTCTTTCGATTATAAGCTGGCTAGTGTACTTCTTTACAACTTTTGTTTTTTTAATTAAACCCAAACTCCACTCCTGCTGTCACTCTCCACAGGGAAACACTTTCTTTCTGCAACTTATTACAATACCACTCCCTTGAGCTGAGCTTCCTTCTACCTATCCCCCATCCATTCCCGTCTGATATCTCTCTCCATTCCCTTCCTTGCCCACAAAGATCTCCCTCCGCTCCCCCCCCCCCCCCCCCCACACACACACTTACATTCAAGTATTTCTTCCTTCCCAACCCACAAAGTTCTCGCAATTCCAGCCCTCCCCCCGCTTCCTTCCCATACTTTAAAATCACCTCCAGTCTTTGCCTGGGCAGCATCAGCAGGCACTCATAGGCTGCCTGTGGCCTACGCCTAGTCTTTCTCTCTGGACCATTCCACCCTTTGTAATACAGGAAGTTGCATCAGAATGGACAGGATGTTTCAGGGAGAAAGCCCCAGCGCAGGCTGCAAGCATCCTACCAGTGCTGCTGGCACTGCCCGGGCGAAGACTGGAGGTGATTTAAAAATATGGGGGGGGGGGAGGAGGAAGGTAAAGGATTGAATTGTGAGATCTTTGCAGGGCCGGGAAAGGAAGAGACAAACGCCGAACTGTGCAGGGAGGGCAGGGGGAGAAGGGAGGGAAATACAGTGTGGCATCATTAATATTAATTTACTGACGGGGAGGTGTGTACACAACACAAGTAGTTTGAACGGCTATGCTACTGTTTATATGTCCGTATTCCTGTGATAACAATATTCAACAGGACTTCCGTGAGCAAGTGGCTAATCACAATTAATTTATTTTGATTATAATAGAACATTAATTAACTAGACCTGACCTACTGTGAATGTCACGTATAATTTCATAAGACATTCCATTGTAATGTCACATTAACTTGTGTCAACACACCGCAAAGCACTGCGCAGGTTGCTTTTGCAGGTGGAGAACAGGGAGGGAAGACGGAGAGCACATGTCAGGTTTAATTATTGATTCCCTGTGCCACAAATTGCAAATTATTAAGGAAAATCTGCATTAGAGTTTGTCATTCTTACTCTGCAGAATGCATGATGTAAATGCCCCATACCGAGAGTTTTCCTCAAAATGTTGGGCAGAAAAACAGTACCATTTGCAAGAAAACACAGTCACTCACTAGTAGGGTTGGCCTGGTCTGGTAATGAAGACAATCTACCTGCTGCCCTGAAAGCAAAAGAAACTAGAGAGCCCTGAAATCTGGCCATGATACATTAAAGTGTGGCCTAGGAGTGGCCTAGTGGTTAGGGTGGTGGACTTTGGTCCTGAGGAACTGAGTTCAATTCCCCCTTCAGGCACAGGCAGCTCCTTGTGACTCTGGGCAAGTCACTTAACCCTCCATTGCCCCATGTAAGCCACATTGAGCCTGCCATGAGTGGGAAAGTGCGGGCTACAAATGTAACAAAAATAAAGGGGCCCCTTTATAACACCATGGCAGAGCTAGTGCAGTGTTGTCTCTCACCAATCAAGCACTACCTCCTACCGCAAGGGCTGGCAATAGTGCTGCTCCCAGCATGCACCATTTCCAGCATGACAGAAATGATTATTTTTTTTTTTAGCATGGGGGCTTACACTTCTAAATAGGTGGCAGTAAGGGCTGCCCCTCGAAATGGCCTTGCAAGTGTGCACTTACCACACAGCCATTTCCTTGTTTTTTTTTTTTTTTTGCCTTTTACCTGCTGTGGTACAAGGGGCCTTGGTGTGCAGCAAATCCATACGCCAATGCTACCTCAAGGCCTCTTT